>NC_090941.1:526929388-527554388 GCF_040938575.1 Ambystoma mexicanum | reverse complement strand
CTATCAAAATTGTGTAATATGCTGAAATAGAATTGGGTGTATTGCTTACCCCTAGCACTGTTTCAACTCAGAACGCAACCATGCAAGGACCACCACCTGAGCCCCCATGAGATTGTGACTGGGAGGCGAATACACACACCGCTCTCCCCGATTAGGAGAGCATCAGACACGCACAGAGCTGCCACAGTGCTGGGGGAGGAATTTAAGGAATACCTGACCCAACTGACGCGCATAGTACGCAGCATAGCGCGACAAATTGCACCACCATTTACTGAGAATGCAGCGACTCATACTACCATGCCAGCTGCAGACAGCCCAAATGGGCCACTGATGCCAGGAGCACAGATCTACGTTAGAAGCTTTGTGAGGAGGTGGAATTCACGGAGGTTCCATGGCCCCTACAAAGTCATTTATAGTATGCCCACCGCAGTTAAAGTTAAGGGACTGAAATATTGGGTGCACCTCTCAGATGTGAGAAGGGCACGCGATAGTGCACTTCCTCAGACTGAACAGGAATGCGCAAGCGGCACTGAGGATGAGGTTCAGACGCAATGATAATGTGATTTAAGTAAATAGAACATGTAAAGGGCGAAAGTGACGACACGCCCTCTCGTTAAAATGAACTATGTCCAGGTCATTTTTCTCCTTCCACTTTCTTTTCACCACTATCCCTCTCTCAATAGTGACATGAAATGCTTAAAGCAAAAGACGTAATTAAGATTACAATGAACAAAGTGAATAGCAGAAATGAGTAAATAATGAAAAAGTAAATATGTAGAAATACAACTGTATTTATTCTGGTGACTTAACAACTTTGTATCGCCCCTCCAGGTGGCAAATGGACCAATGCAGCGCAATCACCGAAAACACCATTATGTTAGATAGCAATAGGGACGCCATTAGGGCTAATAGGTTCAGCAATGTTGAATGTGTTTTGAAATTTGCTGCAGTTTTGTTGTCAGTAATGTTGTTCTTTATGGCCTGGTACTACACCCTTCTATCTTTGGTTAATGACATGCACAAGGGGGGAGCGGGGCTAACTTGATGCGAGAAGGGTCGCACTTGATATGGACTGGGGTAAAGACGGTGTGGAAAGAAACATATGACATTGATGCTAATGATACAAATGCAATGAAACCTTCAGAACACTCTGCCGCCGATCCAACAAGTGTGTCCTTGTTACATCCCAGTATAAATATAAGTAATGATTAAAAGACATGACATTTATCATGACCTGGGGTTGGATGAGATAGAAGACCCCCACCACCCAGATCAATCAAACAAGTGGTATTCGGACATGAGTGCCAAGGCAAATCAGGCAACAAATGAAAGCTGTTACGTTTGTTCGCTCATACCACATGCATCAGGGACCTCAAAAATGTTAGTGCCACAGGAAGTGCCCTTGTCGGAGGCCCAGTGTTTGATTCATTTGGTTATGTGCAGGATAAAAAGCACCTTCCAGGCGCACACCGTCACAATGGAAAAACTGGAAAATGAGAGAACATGCACAAGCCGACGCCAAGGAGTAATTTGCCTTAAGGAACCATTTTTTGTCATCAAAGGGACGAGATATTCAGAAAATAGATGGCACGAGGAAACTATCGAATGCAAAGCAGAAGCACTCCGAGGGCTATCCAATGACACCTTCCAATGGATAAAGGAAGCATGTGGCCCCATCTGGTCGCAACATGTCACGAAGCTAACGTGGGTCACAGCGTTGGAAAAACCTATCAAAATACAGAAAGAAGTACCACATGAACTGTGTTTCCATGGGGAAGAAAGAGTGAACATGGGGGAAACAAAGAAATGCAATAAGACGGTAATCATACCTGACACGAAGAAAGGCACTGCTACACTCATGGATATGTACTGGATTTGCGGCAAAGAAGCATATCTACACCTCCCAACAGCATGGAAAGGTACATGTGCCTTGGCCACCCTCCACACAGCCCTGATGGTAATACCTGAAAGCCATATCCAAGGGACAACGGCAGAATGGGCTGGCATATCGGCAGCAGGGCAATTGGCTGAACCATCGACAGCGCCCCAACAAATGGTAACAGAAGCTCGAACTTACAAACTATTGTCAGAATATGAACTGAAGAAAAAACTAACACGAAGTAAAAGGTCCTCCAATTACATCTCATCCGAATGATCAAAAATCCTTGCTGAGATCCCAGAAAAGTACAAGCTCTTTTCATCAGCAGAGACATTTTTCGCATTACTCCTTGTCCCGGGACTGCAAGCACGAACAAACGCCAAATGGTTGCAGATAGTGCGCTCAGAGCTCATATGACGGGCTAACAACACAGAAGAAGGGTTCAACGTTATAAAAATAGAGCTCCGCGCACTGCGCCTAGTGACAATGCAAAACAGATATGTCCTAGATCTCCTCACGGCGATGGACGGTGGTGTTTGCCGAAAAATTGGGGGGGCGTGTTGCACGTTCGTGCCAACTGAAGATGCTGATAACGGGACACTCTCACATGTGAAAACAGCAGTACACAATCTAGGAGAGAGGATGAGAACAGAAGGAGGCGGAGAGGAAAGCACATGGTTCGACAATCTGTTCAGCTGGATACCATCATGGGTAAACGTGGCAATGAAAATACTCATCCTCATCATCGTCTTTGTGCTCTTATTCTTCTGTGTGTGCCAACTGGGACTCCAGTGTTGTGAAAAAAGCATGCCTACCTCAGGTATGATGATGGTAACAATGGTCCGACCGACAACGGTAGCTACCATGATAGATGCACAAATACAAACAGGGGAATACACCACACCGCAATACAGGATGACAGCCATTTATAGGCAATATGGGGACTGGGTTGATAATTTACACCACTCAACAATAAAGGAACCAACGGAGCTGCAATGGTACAGAGAGGTATGGGTGGACTTAGATGGAGATGGTGGGATCTACTTAATGTGTACACCAGACGAATATGCCAGAAGAGGGAATAGCCTAAGAAGTGTGTGCAGGGCGTGGATGCCAATAAAAGGCAACCCCGCGTGGGACGAAGCAGTCGCGGAGGCTGAGTACTACCGAAGGGAGAATGAAAAGAATAAAAAATAAAATATTCATTACTTTAGATGTAACAAAAGGGGGGAATGTGTGGGAGCGAGGGGCCAGCAGGCCCCTCTCTGCCTTCACTTCTCAGTACAAAGCTTGGACCAAGTGCCTCCAGTAGGGGGCTCAACCCTTGCCCTTATGCAATGTTAACTTTGGGTTACATTTGCATAGATGGGACCACTGAGCAGGACACAGGGCATCCATTTTTTGTACTCCCTTTTCGACTCCATCTTGGTGACCAGGCCTCACTGCAATAGTATGAAATGCTTCTCTCCCTTTCCCCGCAGCAGCCTGGCTCAGAGCACACAGCGCCCAGCCCCCATCCTCGTTCCCACTCTGACTGGAAAACTCTGCGGCTCCATTCTCACGCTCCAGATACTAGAGGGGAAATCTGGAAGAAAATACTTGGACTCCCGAACTGTATACCAATGCCTATCCTCAGACTGGAACTGGGTCTCATCTCATTGAAAGCTCAAGTACTTATAAAAAGGGCCGAACTTTACTTAAAGATGTCTCCGCAAGCAGAAAACTCCCTGCTGAATGCCATGTATAACAAAATCAATAAATCTTCCACACTTCCATTCATGAAAAAACAGATGGTTGATTATCTGGAAAAGATTGGTTGGATTAATAGGCCCAATGGGGATCAAGCCATCACACTGTGTGCTTTGTCTAAAAAGTCTGAATTAGACGACTGGATTGATAATTTTGCACATTTGGAAGATTCGATACGTTATAAAGTTGTTCAACATATGAGATATACCTTCAAGAAGCCAGTACCTTATCTGTCTCTGTGCCCTTCACCACGACTGAGACGATTTATCCTACTGCTGAGGATTGATCAATTACCGGTACTGGCTATCAGGGGGATCATGAGCAATCTACCAAACCAGAACGTTCCTGACGGCTCTGCATGAATAGAACTGACACTGAAACTGGTAAACATGTCCTAACTAAATGCCCATCCATGCTAAAAACCTATGCAACATGTTATGGGGACTTTGTCCACCGAATGGATCATATCAGCAGTGATGACTTCTGGCTGAGGGCGCTTAATGCAACTGGAATGAAACTTTTATATTGCATTATACAACATGTGGTTGATAGTTGAGAAACTATTGGACATATCTATATAGAGGCTTTCTTCCTTCAAACTATTGATGGGACTAAAACTAGTCTTGAACTACTAAGCCTCTGCACTAGCAGTGTGTACGCAAGAATTATTCATTTTCAATGTGAATCCGGTATTGTATACAGGTGAACAAAGCACAATGTTAAGGGACTGTTGAAATGTCATTATGATGACATTTTAAATTCATTTTCTATTTCCTGATATTTTTGGTATAAGGTGATTCACTCTACTTACTTATCATTGTTAGTCTTCTTTTCCTTCCTTGGTCAATTATCATTTTTAATGCTGTTCTTTTTATTATGAATATGTTTAATGAAATCATAATAGTATTTTACTTTTTGTAATGTTTATTGATTTATGATATGTGAAAAGCTTATGTTAAGCTACAACACATTAATAAATAAATTAAATTAAAACAAGTCACCAATCATTTTATTGGCGCTACAGTGCAATTTTACAGGCAAAAAACCACTGGGGGAACAAAAAAGGGCTCCTTTCTGGTTCCTGGTCTCTAATTTTCCAGGTGCATGTTTTACACTTATTACAGTTTTAATTGCAGCTTGTGAGACACAAAGCCAATGCCTGATACACACTGCGACCACCGCAAGAAAATTCACAGAATAGGACCATCAGTTACTGGAGTGAAAAGGGCACAAACACGCTACCGAATTCTGGGGTTCAGCAGGTTCACAAAAGTTAAAGGTCCAAAGCTATTATTGTCACAGCCAAATGCTTTGTGTGTCTTCAATATAATATTGCAAACAGCACTTGCAACCAAGCAGAGGTGTTCTGGCACGGTCTAAAGCAGCAAGGCTCCAATTAAGCTGTTACGGTCTAAACCATAATGTTGGCAGCTTAATGGTGTTTGTGCCTTTCAGGTTGAGGACAACTAATATGTTCTAAAATCTGGATGGTGGGGAGCCTGTCCTAGCCTAGGACATTTACAAATGGCTTATGGTATATCCATAGCATACATTTCCTGGCCACAGATGTTGCCTGACCTCAGTCACTGCTCACCTCAGTCAGTTCTGTCAAAGAACGGCATTCCCCGTTCTTTGACAGAACAAGGCCGTTTTTCTCAGGATATGGGGGTGTTGCCCAGGGAACTCCAGTAACTGACAGCCTGCCACGGATCTATGTGATTTTTCCGTCGCGTAAAAATCTGCAACGGAAACGTTTGCATGAGAAATGTACACACCACAAAAGGTGCTTACATTTCGCATGCAAACATCATTTTAAAAAAACTACAAAACACACACCACCACTCACAAAACACCCCGACCCACACCCCCAACACACCCCCACGCACACCCTACTTACCTTTTAAAAACGCTCTGTGTCCCTGCAGTGCCAGTTCCCTTTCACTTCCGTGATTGGGAACTGGCGCCGCAGGGTCCTTTTCTTTTTTTTTGTACAGTGTAGTGAGCGGGGTGTTGCGGGGAACACCCACACAGCCCTGTTTCTTTTTCTTTTTTTGGGGTGTGCTGTGGAGTGTCCCCCAGAACCCCTGCAACCCCCACTCACAATACTGCAGCCCCTGCAGTGTTTTTTTTTTTTAAATGCATACCACCAAAGGTTTGAACATTTGCTGTTCGGACCTTCGGTGGCATGCATTTCCGACCTTATTTGTACAGGTCGGACCGTTTTTTGCGGTCATTTCTTCCTATTGCAGCCTGCACAGCCTAAGCCTGACCATACACTTCTCTACTGTGTGACACTCGGTATTGAGGGGCATGTGGAGTGTCGTACCCCCTCCTGCGTGGAGCCCTGTGAGGTTTATGAAGCTTTATGTGTGGGCCTCCATTAAAGTTACTGCTACCTAGCCAACAGCCAAAAGGAAATCACTCGGAGTGCAAAGTCATCGTCTGTCCTTCTATATGTATCCCACATTTTCCCGGAATGAGATAATGCTCATTGGAGGTCATTACGACCCAGGCGTTAAGGGTTAACGCCTGATTCCAATTTTAATGGCTGCTTTTAGCAGGCGTTAAAATCCATGGCGCTAAACCGCCTTGGTGCTAATTACGGCACCGTAATTTACGGTGCCGTAATTAGCGCCTTCCCCACTCCCATTATGCCCTATGGGGCAAAAATGGGAATGGGGAAGGGTAAATGGGAAATGGGGATTTACCGCCCCACTCACCTTGGAATGGGGCGGTAAATCCGCCATCCACCATGGTGTAAACGTAGTTTACACCATGGTGGTAAAGTTGGTGTACTTACCGCCTGGGTCGTAATGACCTCCATTGTGTTATGGAACATCTGTGTTCTATGCTTTAAAACCACATTATTTCCAAACCTTGTGGATGGTTACTTCTTGAAACAAAGGGCAAGTAAATAAACGCAGGATTTGCAAAGTAGTCTTCCTGTTAACAAGCAAAATCAAATGTTCTACTTTTTTGCACATCACACTTTACTCACATAAAGGCTTCTAGGTGCTCTCACTGGCTCAGTGTTACAGGGTGAAAAGTATTAACAGTGATTCCTGGAGCACCCAGCAGTGTGGGATTGGAGAAGTCCTACCTGGCACAGGGTTACACGGTACAGAGGTTCAGCAGTGCTCCCATGGTCCGCTGCAGCTGCATTCAGCTTAAGCATGTGCTGCTACCACATGGGTACGTCAGTGCAGGAGCTTAGCACTTAGTGCTCTTGGTGCGCTTCATCAGCTTGTGTTCACGCCGCGGCGGGCAGCAAAGGTTTCCCCCTGCCCTGTGCTCCCAGATTTCACACAGCGTTGATCCTAGTACCTGTATCTTTGAGGGTGAGGGGCTTCCTCTGCAAAAACTAAACAAGCATTGGCAATGCCAAAAGTTTGGGCTTTGGTGTAGGCAGGAGAAACGCACTTGCCAGGAACAGCCGTAATGTTATTAAACTACCCATTGTTGGTAGCAGGTGCAAAATGGTGCGAGTCCCTGGCCATCTCATAACAGTGCAAATCTTAAAACGAATGCACATGCCAGAAATGTGGGCTATTGTCAATGCTTATTTTAAACAGGACTTCAGTGTCTTTGCCAATGCACGTTTTTAACAGGACTTCAGTGAAGGACACGCAGAGTGCTCATAAATTAAGTGGCTGAAGGCATGCCATTTTTATTGCACCAGTATCATGTTTACAACTCCAATTACGTCATTAACACTCAGGGGACTGCTTTTAACAAACACTGTCAGGCACTTTGAATGCAATGTCTGATGGTAAGGCCTGCATAGACGTCATTTACGGGTCCCTATATATTTACATTGAGGCTTATGGGCTGTGGCCAGCAGCATGTGGCTCTTTGTTTCTGGAGTGGCTGGTTTTCCGATAGCTATAGCCGGTAAAATAGCTCCGTGGGTTGAGCGCTGGCTGCTGCAATGTGAGTGTGATCTGCATGTTGGACTCCCAGCAAGGTCAGTTAAGCCTTTCATCCTGCTGAGGTTGATAAATGAGTATGAACACAGGTTGGGTGATATTGTATGCATATTTGTTCTTTATGAAGCGCTTAAGTGTAAGTGCTATATAACACATCATTAACTTTTGTCCTTGGACGTCTGCTTGCATTCACAGTGATGTGGTAATATGGGCCTGTATGCACTGATATTAACAATACATACTGTGATCCATGCTTATATGAAATGTATATCACTTTACAGTGATATCGTATCCATATTTTTCATAGTGTACTCAGAAACAATGTTATTTGATGCCACTTCCTGTTTTGTCGAGGGGTGAAAGGTCATGGTCCATCGCTTCCTGTGATGTTACTTCGGGGTGGGGTCAAATGGCATAACTTCCTGCGATGTCATCAGAGTTCAAGGGTCGTGTGATGTCACTTCCGCTACCCCTGGCATTTTGGTGAAATGACGTCCCTGAAGGCTATATTAACGCAGCTCAATAAGTTCTCATGAGGACGTGTTTTGGCCGGGCACTGCTGGAAGAGGCAGGAATGGGTGGGAATGGCCACATGGATTAGAATGGCCATGGGGAGGCAATGGGGGAACATAACCACATAAGACCTACATATGTAATTCCTCCCTATCTCTACCGCAATGCAATAGTTTCGATTTATCGGTGTTGTAAGCAACACCGAAAAGTCCAAACTAAAAAGGGCAGCGCTCATCGAAGAGTGATCTTTGTTTAAAGATGTGTGTCTCCAGCTTTGCCTCCCAAGCTGTATTGTAGGAACCAATTACATGTTTAATGTACAACTGAAGCATAATATTAAGTGGGCTGCCAGTTAGTACAGTCAAGCCGCAACCTAAAAATGGACAGCAGTTTTCCTCCAAATTATATTATGAATAATAATAATGTCTTTCAATAATCTGTATTATTAAAACCCATTTGTTGTACCAGAATTATCGAAAGGATGAAGGGCTGATAAATTAAGGGTTCTCCGCAGGGCTGGACTGGGAACCAAAAGTGGCGCTGGAATTATTTTTCAAAGTGGCCCCATATTAAGCTGAAGGAGCGAGCACAGGTCGTGAGACCAGCCCTTCTATGAGGGAATTGTGTAGAGATGTTAAATGCCCCCACACACGTTTGACCCTGCCTACCCCACACATTCTTTGACGTTAACCAGATCTCCGTCCCTAACTCCCCCGCTCTACCGAGCAATCTACCACGCTCCTAGATGTAGCCTCTCCAGTTCATCCTGCACCGGCACAGCCTTTCCGGGACCCTCTGCTCTGCCCTGCTTTAATATCTCCTCGCCAGAAAGCACGGGAATCAGGATCCAACATATGCTAATAGGTCTCGCACTGAACCAGGTCCTGACACCTGTCAGAGCCCTAAATGTTAACGGCTCTGGCCCCACAGAGGTCCCAATTAGTCTTATCCGCTACGACACAAGCTGAGACTTTCTTAATAGCTAGCCTCGAAACACTTGTGTATAAGTGCGTTATAAATGCCATATCATATCATATATCATATCACTGCAGCTTCATGTGCAGTGCATTCGTCTGCGTTATTCTACTATAACAGAATAAGGCCCTCGTGGTTAAAAAAGTGGGTTGTCTGTCACCAGTTGCTCGAGACAGGCAGCAGTGAAAGACTATATGTCACAGAGCAGGCACAGGCCGGCGGCAGCTGGCCAGACCATGGGCACACACGACCACCATGGCTGACTTGCACCTCGATGCTTTGGCATGTGTGTGCATGTGGCGAGGGCAGGGCGTGGTGGCAGAGTGACAGAGTCCCTGGGGAGGTGGGTGGCTATGGCGGCCTTGCAGTGCTGGCACGTTTCTGGTCTTGCCCAGGAGACTTTCTTATTAGCTACTTCAGCTTTTAAAGTGCAGTGCATTCGTCATGTCGTCTGCATATGTTATTGTACTGGATAAAGGCCCTGGTGGTTAAGAGTGCGGTGATTGACCCGCCTCAAGACGGGCAGCAAACATTCACTTGTCTACTTCCTACAGATCAGCTGAGCGGAGCACAGTTTATCTGAATCTAAATTATTATGGTACCAAAAACATATTGTAATCACATTTGCAGCGGTCCTCCTCACCTGAAACCAAATGGCAGGCAGCGCTGGCCTCCCCTGAGGCTGAGTACGCGTCTCACTTTGTCGGAGACAGCAGCAGCAGATTTACCACCACTGACTCGAGACTCACCCACCCCGGCTTCCCAGTGCACTGCACATGCATCCTGTGATGAGTGCACAGCAGTCATCTGACAAACAATCTAGAACTGCAGGACACATGCGGTTCGTTCGGGTGAGGCCCCACACATGTGCAGGTGAGCATGGCCCAGTGGCCCGGGCCGAAAAAAAATGCACCAAACAGCCAGTGTGAATAGCGAACCGTTCAAGCTGGCTCATAATTACGTATCCTTCCACTAAGAACAAAAACAGCAAGAAAAGAGGCCCTATGCCCCCAAGGCCCAGCGGGGAAAGTCCCGGTGTCCCGGTGGGCTAGTCCAGCCCAGGTTCTCCATGTGCAGGATTCCATGCATATTGCTACGTATAATAATAATGCCCATTCATATGTACATAACAAATTTATGTGTCTTTTGGCTTACTCAAGACAACTTATTTTAATTTAACTTTGCATGATACATGGATTTGAGCATCAAACACTTGATATTCACTCACTCCTGTGACATAATGTTCTTTATTGTCATTTATGGGGATGTCAATATATATATACAAAATTGTAAATTAGGGATACCCGCACGTTTTTCGGCAAATATTGTGACTGTCCGTCCTTTAAGGATTCATGGGTATTTCATGAAAATAAAAGTTTTGTTACTTAGCGCGAAAGCATTCACAATTGTGCCGATATTATATGAAAAATAAACTATCGGGCGTCTTCCACTCCACTCAGGGTTACCGATTTTGAAGGATTTGCCAAGCCCAGTGGGGCAGAAACATGCATGCCCCTAATTTTGGATTCATGACCAACGTATGAATTCTTATGGAAATCCTTTGAGCAAAAAGAGTATGAGTGTAGCTTTAGCTTCTACCTTTTGATTGCATTGAAGCCTAGATGTACCAGAATGGAAAGTCATGTGAACCTTAAGAATCTCCTCTGCATTTTGCAAATGTACTTTCAAGACTTCCGACACATTACAAAATAAACTATTTTGTAAGGTCACTGGCGTGTAGGCATTGTGGGATATGGACGGTTCTGGAGCTTGCTAGGAGAATGATGCAATAGAATGTGAAGCAAGCCAACCCACAATGTCAGCATATAATGCAGTACAAAGTGGGAATTACAGGGTCCCAGAGGGATAAGTCTACCAAACAACACGTATGATTGGGCTCCATTTATTGACCATGCTCAAGTGCTGCTCAGCCATCTAATTAGTTCTTCTCAGATATTAACATTTGTTTTGCACTAACACTCCAATTAGATATTAACAGGCTAGGAAGAGGCAACAGGCCATCTTCACGTGAAAACATTTCCTTCTAATAATAATCATTGAGTGTGTGAGCTAAGCAAGCCCTCAGTATTATCCCCATTTTCATGGAGAGTTTTCACCACACCAGCCCAGATATGTAGGACACTTACCCCCATATTGAAATTCATGACATATTTTGAACTTCAAAAGTATCTATGGCACAAAATTAAAAATATGTCCTTTTACTTTGCCTTTTCAGGTTCACAACGCTTGAGCAAAAGATGCCAAAAGCCAATGTTTTTAATGTCCACTTTCTGAATGAAATGCTCTGCTCCTTAAGTTAAGAGTTAGCAAAGAAAAAAAGCTAACCAAGAGAAGATCTCACAATGAAAGTGGAGCTGCAAAGTGCAAAGTAGAGCTGCAAAAAGGAAAAAAGAAGCACAGTGATCAATAAAAAGTATCTTCCTTTTTCTCTGTACAAACCAAATCATCCACTAGTGATACTTCTACTGAGGAGCAACCATAATGTGAAAGTGAGCACATTGGGACTAAGGGGGCATTTGTTGAACCCACTTCATCTAGCAGTGGACCTCTACAAACTGTGGCTGAGCAGCATTCCCGTGTACCAGGAGGAGAAGATGACAAGCAGCCTGCAGGAATACCAATAACAACATCAGTGAGCATTGCATGTTTTTCCACAAATCCTGCACTATGGAATCCTATCACAAACAAATTACGGTAGTATTGGATGCAATAAGGTTCGGCAGCCTGTAAAACCTCAACAGAAATTATTCCAAGTCAACCTGTGTTTATCAACTTGGTGAAAAAAATAAGCAAAATGATGCTTAACACAAGCAGTATATAAGCAAAAAATGTGGAATGGTGAACTTGTAAACCACAAATGGTTGTTATACTCTCCTTCACAAGGTTCAGTTTACTGCCTTTTCTGTCGTTTATTTTCTAGTACTGATTCTTCATTCAGTACAACTGGTTTTAATGACCTTCCCACATTGATGAACATGGGCTTGGTCCTGAGCATCAAAAGTGCATGGTAATACTTTGGAAACGTCAAAAGGAAACTGGCCGCAGTAACTCAGAATTAGCTGAACAGTCAAACCGTGGACAGACATACCGGCAGGATGTGCTTAATAGGTTTGTAGCAGTTGCAAGGTTCATGCCATCTTGGGGTCTAGCATTCCAAAGAGATAATTAGATAATAGGATCACAGCAAAATGGAAATTATTTCGGGATTTGGGAACTGATTAGCCCATTTGATACCTTACTGGACAAACACATCAAGACATAGGGAAATCCCTCCTATCTATTAGCAAATATTTGAAAGTTGAAACTTGTCTCTATTTTGTTTAATGATGGAGACCATGGTGGTCAAAGGTTGTCCAAAATGTATAACCACCTAAATAAGAAAAATAAAAAAAGAATAATTTATCACACTGATGATCAAGAAGGTTTTCTCTGCAATTATTTCAGAACTGAGAGATGTAAAGTATTATTCAATTAACGTGTACTCCATCGATCACTTGACTTTTACGGTGTGATACGTAAAGGCTGATGCACCAAAGGAAAGATTTCTGGAGTGTATCCCAGTTCATGGCAATGGAGCAGAGTACGTTGCAGATGGTGGCGTCAAGTTCTTGGAAGGGGCAAGTATCCCCATATCAGATTGTCCTGGCCATATGATAATGAATCCAATATAGCAGGACAATGCTCAGGCCTGCAGGCAGGGATAAAAAAGCTCAACAAATGTGCTGTTTATGTTCCCTGTGCTGGACATTCCTGGACTCTAGTTGGTGTCAAGGCTGCTGAGTGCAGCATGCAGGTAGCTTTCTTATTTTGACTTTGATCAACATTTGTACACATTTTCTTTCTGCTTCCACTCATCACTGGAATGTGTTATCATCTTCTGTAGGTCCAGTTCACAAGATTGTCAAGCGCTTGTCTGTCACTAGATGGTCAGCTCACGCAGATGCAGTCAATGTTTTGTGTGATGGCTATGAAAGGATTCAAGCTGTTCTTGATTCGCTGAGCAATGATAACACACACGATGCACTAAGGGCCTCATTACGACCCAGGCAGTAAGTTACCGCCTGGGTCGTACCCTTACCACCATGGTGTAAACTATGTTTACACCATGGTGGATGGCGGATTTACCGCCCCACTCCAAGGTGAATGGGGCGGTAAATCCCCATTTCCCATTTTACCCTTCCCCATTCCCATTTTTGCCCCATAGGGCATAATTGGAGTGGGGAAGGCGCTAATTACGCCACCGTAAATTACGGTGGTGTAATTAGCACCATGGTCCCTTAGCGCCATGGATTTTAACGCCTGCAAAAAGTTAACCTCTTAACGCCTGATTCGTAATGAGGCCCTAAGTCTTCTTAAAAAAAATGGACTAGCTGAAAACCATTTTTCTGATCATTGTTTGGAGTGAGATTTTGTTATGTTTCATTGAAAGATGCAAAACTGTACAGAACGAAGATTTCAACCTTTCTGTTGCAGTTAACATCATCCAGTCGTATGTACAAGGAATAAGAAACAGATTTGATGACTATGAAGTCAAGGCAAGGGCAAAAGCTCCAGCGACAGATTACAGTGACATAGGTAAACGTGTGAAACTGCAAAGCTCTTGAATAGCCAATCTTGCCAATTTTAGACTCAATAATTAATGGGTAACAAGATGGGGTGACACATACAAACATTTCAGCAATAGATTTGAATTCTTCATGAACCTGAGAGACATGGATGGAAAAGAAATCAGTGATCATTGTATAAAGCTGGCCTCTTACTACCACCAACATTTTGAGAAATCTGACCTAATTTCTGAATGTCAGCATTTTAAGCATAATGCATTTGAAAAAAAGAAACCATGTCAATGTCATGTCTTTACAAGAAAATAAAAAATAAGCTTGACGTTGCTTTTCAAAATGTAGAAATTACATTAAGAGTACTCCCCTCTATGATGGTGACAAATTGCAGTGGGGAGCGTTCACTTTCTAAATTGAAGTTACTCAAAATTGAGCTACAAAATTGTACTCTTCAAACCACACTGATTTGTTTTGGCTCTGTGAAGCATTGAGTCTGGAGGGGTTTAAGGGATAGAATTTTTGGACATAATTAGTGATTTTTCAATATGCACATCTAGAAGGAAACATGCAGTGTAATCTTAGTAGTGTTGCAGACACATAGGCCTTGTGCAGTAAAAAGAATATCCTCATTGTCATCTAATTCTTTCTAGGATACCTTGAATTTGTTTGCTGCCTGGGCATGTACTGAAATGCTAAGTGAAGTTTGAGTTTTTTACATGCTTTTTTCATTTCTGTACTGCCTTGTCATGAAATGTTTTTCCAAGTGCTTGTACTTTGGACACATTCATACAAGAAAACATTTTCAGGTTGAACTGTTAAGTTTTCATTTGGTTAAATAAATGCTTGCCTAAAATCCTTTTCGTTTATTTTCTTTCAAAATGTATACATTATTTTAAAAGAACAAAGTGAAAAAGTCCTTAATATAGCATCCTCTTAGGGAAACAGGTGACAGAGTTGTTTCATGTTTATATTTTAATAGCTATTAGATAATCCGTTTTAAACCTAGGTGTGTATCTATTGAATTTGGCTCTAAGTATGTAATCCCTTAATTTTTCAGATTTGAAGGGGGGCATCGGTTTTGGGGGCAGGGCCACATGGGTATCGAGGGAGGTGGCAGTAGGACATGGGTATCTGAGGTCGGCCCCAAGGCTGTGCCCCGGGCTTCAGAAACTGTTAGAATGGCCCTGCTGCCAATGTCAATCCCACATATTATCCCTTATGCCTACGGCCAGTGGCCAGATAGTTTGGGTATGGTCAAGCTCCCCCATGAGAAAACATATCCCAAATGATTCCCTTTCAACTTGCCAGATGCACTATCAACCTTAATCCCATATATTATCCCTTGTGCCCATGGCCAGTGGCTTCCAGTGTCAATCCTATATATCATCCCTTAAGACCATGGCCAGTGCCATCAACATACATTAAATAAATAACGAAAAGTATGTCACACACTCCCACCATAGTAAATACAATAATGTCTGAGGATGCTGAAAATAATTTGTAGGCACTGCCCATCAGGTGCAAACATAGAAAAGAAACAGCGAACACCAAAGAAAATAAAAAGGCTTTTTTTTAACCAAAATACCAATATTTTGCACCTTTCTTCCCTCCCTTACCCTCTCCAAGCACTCTTTCATGGTCAACACAACCACACATTTGGATTTGGAACACTTTTTGTGCCTTGTTGTCTACCAACAACAGGTGACAGTCACAGACCGAACATAGCAGCCGCTTCTTCCTTGGTTATTTATTTATTAACATTTATAAAGCGCACAACTGCCCTAGGGCATCGTGGCACTGTTACAGAGGAGGCACACCAGAGCATTGCTGGTTACCAGAAGAAGGTACTTAGTTACATTGCATTTCATCTAGATACACATCAATTGGTTATCTGGCAGTATCTGTTATCTGGATGTAGCGGGGGTGTGGCTGTGGAGTACAGTGTTAATTGAAGAGTGTAGTTTTGAGACTTCTGCAGAAAGCTGCGAGAGAGGTCTCGGCTCTAAGTGCGTTGGGCAGGGCATTCCATAGTTTGGGAGCTGGGTGTGGGAAACCAAGCCCTCCTGCTTTGGCCCTTTTGATAGGAGTGATGCAGAGTTGGTTGGCGTAGTAGGTTCTCTTCGGGCGAGCGGAGGTATCTCTGGCTATTGTTTCCCAGGATGTGTCTATACGCAGGCAGTGTGCTACTCATGAAAAGTGCAGACACACACAGGGACCCTATTTAGAGAGGGAACACATCGTCCTGGGACTCTAACAGGGGGTGCAGGTATATCCTGCTCTCATCCCACTATGGACAGAGGATCCTGCTCCCCTACCACTCATGCTTACATTGACATATTTACAGAGACTGAACTCTACAAATCTGTTATAGTGCAGTGATCCATTCCTGAACAGCAGGTCCCTCCCCCCACCCCCCCCCCGCCAAAGGGTGCTCTGTATGGGCGAGGGAGGGTCTTGCTCCCTCCTTTGAGTCTTTATTTTCACCTCTATGGCAGGGGACTTTAGGCAGACTCAAGCCCAATAAAGTTCCAGTTGAAAACTTCCTCTTCTGATATCCAAGGTGATTAAACTAAAGAGGGGTTCCGACCACCATATATACTCAACTCACAATGGCAGGTTAGTCAGTTTCGAGCCTTCTGTACAGGTCCCATTGTGGCTGCTCTGACAAGTCTTTTCCTGATGATGTCAGACCCAGAAGTCTTTCTCTGCAGGAATTAAGGAGGGGATGCCGGAAGTGTGGTTAGCCTATACAAATCCCAAGAAGGTGTAACCGCTCCCTTGGTAGAAACCTCTCTCCTGAGCTACTCTAATTCCTTTCTGTCCCCTGTCTGCCTTACATCAATGAGACTTCAGCAATTGTCCCCCTGGTGCAACCTCTCAGTTGTCATTGCAGAGCTTGCCTTTGAAGTGCTGGTTCCCAGTTAATTCCCTGAGTGTATATTGTGTCCTCTTAGGAAGTTGGCAGGCTTTTCCAGATAGAGCAAAAGGGTCTTTCTAGGGCTGGACTCAAAGGGTTTGTTTTTGATGAAACTCAGCCGCAGACAAGGGTACACAATTCCTGACAGCAATGAGTCACTAGAAACCAGATTGATGATAAAATTACATTAAAAGGGTTTTTGGCCAGTATACTTGAAAATTTCTATAGACTACCATGTCAAGCCAGAAATGGCTTCTATTTATATGTATTTATTAATGTATTAATATTTGCAATTTGGATCAGCGTTGTCCAAGACAAAGGGCAGCCCATGGCTGCTGGAACTTTGGCCATCCAGAGGCTGTTGCAGGAATGCACGATTTACTCTCTAAATGCCATGCTGCCATTCTACAAGACCTCTGCTGGGAGTGTCAGTAGATAGGCCTGCCAGAGTTAAGTATTTGCTCTGCACTTTTTAAGCATGGCACTGTATAAAAAGTGAGGTCTGATTAGCAGATCTCACTTGCTGAGATAGAATTACCAGCATCATGTTGTATTAAAATCACAACTCTACGGCTAGTGTGCCCTCACAGGTGCATTATGTCACATGACCCCTGCCAAATGTAGTTGAGCACCACCCTTGTAAGGATCGGGCTCATCATCAACATGAACTTATAAAGAGAGATCATCTGCACTGGAGTGCTGAGATCCAGTTCTATGCTGTATGTCCATATTCAATCTTTGTAAAGATATGGCCCCACAAAAAAAATGTTGATTCTCCACATGCATTTCAATAAACCAGGTGAGTGGCCAGTGGTCTGTTTAGGCAGTAAAGTGAGACCCAGAATGTAGGGTTTTAACTTGTTCATGGCCCAAACCATCACAAATGCATCTTTCTCCTGCCTAGTTTCTCTCTCTATTAGCCAGCTGCCTGCTAATGCAGGCATTAGATTGCCCACCTCCTTAACCGGGCTAAAACTGCTTGCTCCAATTCCAAATTGGCAATCCTCTGTTTGGATAATAAATCCCATAATCCAGGATTTATAGAACTTGGCCCCTTTACAAACCATATTGTTGGTTCTGATAAGCTGTTTGGCAGGCAGGAGTCAAAGTGACTGTATTTGCCATTTTATCCATTTTATTGGATGTGAAATAATTGAAGGGAAGGGCACTGGTCCCATACCCCTTGATAAAAGACCAATAGTACCCAGGAGGGCCAAGAAAGACTGGCATTTGAGACTGACTGGCATCTATATGGCTTGTAGCACCTGCTTCAGATGGGGAAGATAGTCTACCAGGTGTGGCTGAAAACTGCAGCATCATCTAAATAGGCAATGTGGATGTCTTCCCAAGCCAGGTGGCACCTGGTTTAACATCTACCTCTGCTGATTCTGGTCATGACAGTGCTTCATCAAGTCCTGGCTAGCCTTCAGATTCTTTTTAGACTGTTCCATTTTGAACCTTGCTGGAGTTGCACGTGATAAAGACGTATGTGTTAAAAAAGGATTTGTGTGATTTTAAACCCTCAAATTGTGTTTTCTTTTGGGTTATTTCAACGCAGGTATATGCAGGGGGAGTCACCCAGCAGCCGCCACCATAATCCATCCACATTCATTATACCTCTGACCAACCCCTCACATAAATTTGCATTGGAATTCGGTAAAAACAATGTTTTGCCCTCGATGTTTTCTTCTGCGCAGTATTCAACATACACCTTAAAAATGACCACACACTGCAACAATGTGATTCATAAGGCATTGGAGATCACCTGTATCTTGCTGATGGTGTGTTACATGGAATGGCCATTACGGCAGACTTAATTATTCCGCAATGATGCTAGTTTCTTTAGGCCAGCCTCTACAGAGCATTTGAGGAAAATGCCTTACTGATGAACTTGTATAATATGATGTGGGGAGGAAACCATTCCGTGTTAATATTTTTATGGCCAGATTGAAGAACTGATTTATTTGTCTAGTCCAAGGTTTCCTCAAAAAGGAAATAGACACATGGTCACTGTTACATGCAAATTGGCAAGGCTCAGATTATGACTTCACCCTAAAAGAAGTTCGTGCCAGTGAAGAAAATCACTTAGTGTGCCACAATCTCGACGGAAGTCTGTTCTCCAAGTTTTGAAGCCAAACAATGCTGTTTTGAATGAGAAACTGAATAGAATTCAGTAGACAGGTAATTATTTTGCTGCACGTTTTTCAGGGATGGTTGCAAAGTGTTGATGTGCTTTGTCGTCTTTTATCTTTATCATGGAGGGTGTTTACACAAAGACCTTGTGACTTTTGGCCTCATTGCAAGTTGGACAAATGTGCAGAGGTAATTGCTGTTACTGCATCACATAATCTGGGCTTTCATGTAATTTGGCACATGTATTTTTTTTATCCACTTGTGTTAATGGAAAATGACTTATCATATGTGCGAATACTGCTTACACAAGCAAGGGCAATGCGTAGGAATGCAGTGCCTATTTTGGAAATGTAAGCCATTACAAATCTCTCACTTTCTGTTGCCCTCATATGTCCTCAAGAGAGGGAGCACATGATAGAGGGGGTGATGAGCTGCTGATAAAGGGATACTTTGAGAGCAGGAGCTCATTGTCCTGCCTGATGAAGTGGCATAAAAGGCATGACAGTTGTTTGTGCACATCATGTCCTAAACCACAGCTGGAAAGAGGGCCCAGCTATGGCAGAGGATCGAGGAAGAGATCCGGGCTGTTTCCTCGCAAGACAGAGGAGAGGTTCATAAATATCAAGTATTTCAGAGCCTTATATTAATAACACTATTTGGTAAATAATAGAGTGCCTCCTCCTTTGTACCAATAGTTTTTACAAATCCTCCATTCGGATTTCTTCAAGACGTATTTGCTATTTATCCAATCCATAAATCCAGCAAAAAACTGTTTACCAATATTTTGGCAGTTGCATCTAGCAGCGATATCAGATGGAATTATTTTTGATCCACTCAATTACCAAACAAGGAAGCCATTGCAGGTTAAACATGTAAGAGGCAATATGATCAGAATAACTTAAATTAAGAACAATGAACAGTGTAGTGTAAATAATGAAAATAGAGAATTGAGTAACGTAAAGAGCACAACAGTGATCTAAAAAAGAAAGAACTAAGGACCAAATCAATAACTTTGTGGAAGAAAACGTCAGCAAATGACAGCTCTTTCAAATATTGAATTATTGAAATCTGCCAGTGTGAGTGACAGATTAAATGTGTTCTTGCAACGATTCATTATAACAAACAATAAAACCAATATTTCTAGCGGAAGTATTAATGGTTATTTGGAGTGATGGAAATAAAATAAAACAGGCAGTAACAGCAAAGGATGAGGATGTTAAAAATGAAACCTCTGTTTTCTTAGGGTTTATCTGTAGGTAGTGTGATGCCATCCATAACTAGCTGATAAGCAATTTGTAACATATTGATATAAATTATCCGACAAATCAGAAAAACGATTTGTGTATCATCTCCATAGAAATGGTTTGGAATCCAAACAAAGAAATTAAATAAGGGAGAGGAGTAATGTGAGGAGAGAACAGAATAGGACCAAGTACAGAATCTTGGCATAAACAAAAATGAGAAATATGAGCCTGCGAGGTAGAACCCTTATAAGATACAGAAAAAGATCCACCTTGAAGATGTGATGTAGACCATTACAGACCAGACCATAGACCAGACCAGACCACACATAGCAGGAGACGATATAGATCAGCGATTTCAAATGCAGTGGAAAGGCCAAGCAACACCAGAATAGAAGAATTATAGTGATAAGTATGAAGGATAGAATTAGGAACTGCTATAAGAGCAGTTTCTGTTGAATGACTAGGGACAAAGCCTGATTGCAAAGGAGAAATAAGATTGTGTAAACTAATATTTGATGTTAATTAAGAATTAGTGAGAAATTATTTTTAATAACTTTGACAGAAAATGATAGAAATATTTGGACAAATGTCAGAAGGATTTGATATGCTAAGGTACATTTTTTTTACTAAAGGAACGCCAGTAGTATCTCTAAAACGTGAAGGAAATTTGCTTGACTGTAATAACATGACTAAACATGTCAGCGCCATCTCTTCTGCTTACGCCCACACCACGAAACGTATCACGGCAATAAAACCTTTTCTAACCACTCATAATTGCCTCTCCATAGCCAGAGCCGCACTAGGAGCCAGATTAGACTACTGTAACACCCTCCTGGCAGGCACCTCCTCTAAAAACATCAACAGGCTCCAAATAACACAAAACAACGCACTATGTGCAGCCCTACACATTCCCAAAGGCGACCACATAACCTAGGCCAGACGCCAAGCTCACTGGCTCCCCGTCAAAGAAAGGATCAATATTAAAATTCTCACCCTCACACACAAATGCATCAATCTCACAGCCCCATCCTACCTCTCAGATACCATATTCAGAAACAACTCCACACGCCCTATTGAAGCCACTATGCCAACCAACTCCGCTAATTCAGGAGGCATCAGCTTCCCCCACATAGCATCCAAGCTCTGGAATGCCCTCCCCAAAGCTCTCAGAGCTGAACCCTCTCTATTGATATTCCACAAATCACTCAAAACTACACTATTTGTATACGCCTACAATACTCCTCACATGCCTTTCACAACAGAACATCTTCCACAACTACATCACTTTACTACCTATACATACAATGCACCAGCATTCCCACTATGTAACTTCAAATTGAACTGTAAATTGCTAATTTCTATGTAACTTCTAAGATTTCCTGTAACAAGACATGCTTATTTGTAACAGCGCCACGATGCCTATGGGCTAATATGCACTTTAAAAAACACAAATAAATAAATAAATAAATATGGAATTATGGTGATAGCTAAGAAAATGTAGACTTGACCAATGATCCAGGAAGAGGACCGGTAGGAGCCAACGTAGGAGTAGCCTGAGTTAATATTTGGGCAATATCTATTTCAGATAGAGCAAAATACTTTGACAAAGAAAAATGTGTAGGTCCTAAAGTTGCATCTGTAATGGAGTGGACAGTAGAAGGGCTGAAGGAAATACAAATAATTGTGATTTTATCAAGAAAGTAGGATGCCAAATCATCAGTGAAAAGTAAAGAGGACAGAGATGGATCAGGAGGTGAAGTAATTAATGACTGTTTTGAGTGGAATAGAGATGACAAGGAGAAGAGGCATGTGCTGAAGTTAGGGTATGATTATACCGAGATGTCCATGCAGTTATAACTATGGATTATGAAGTTTAAAGAAAAGAACAATTGGAAAATGTGACTGCAGTTTTGTCCTTTCACCAGGTTCGTTCTTCCTGGCAAAGATGTGAGCAAAGATTTTTTAATGAAGTAGAAAACCAAGGTCAAGTTGGAAAACTGATAGGGAGATCTAAACGTTTTGTTGATTCAAAATGAACAATATTAAAGCTATAGTATAAAACGGTGCATTAAATACGTAACAAAAATGCGCATATGTATTCACATTAATACATTTGTCAAGATAAGGTGTAATATGCTTAGGCGTAAAAGGCATACGTGGGCAGACAGTGTCTAAAATAGAATGAATAGTCCAATGTAACATTGTTGTAAATGAATCACAGAGTTTTCTAAAGTATGAAGAGAAGGGAGATTAACAGCAATAGTTTCAGCAAGTATAGGAGCAGATAATAGTTGAAAATGTCAATGCTAATAGATTTTTCCATTGGTGTATATCTATTTAAAGGAATTAAAAAAGAGGAAAATGATAGAAAATTATCTGAAAGGGGTGTACAGATAAATTGTGCCAAATGAATATATATATAATATCTGTAGAAGTGGAAATAAGAGCAAAGTTCACTTTACTATCTCTGATGAGCTAAAGATTAGTATAATAAGGTCAGTCCCTCCTTGTTTGCTAAAGGTTGCTATGGAACTCACACGCATCGCCAGTAAAATATCAGATGGTGAAATAGGCAACATGTCATATTGCGTGTTAGCCAATATATTGATTTCCTAAAAAAGGCCTCTAGGTCTTCTTTTGCAAGAGTGGTTAGGCCTGGTACATTAAACAAGGTGAGGACTAATGGGTCAGCTTCAGGAGGGAGAGAAACAGTCAGCTAGCAGCCCCGGCTCTGGTGTGCTGTGGGGGGAATGGGCTTAAATGAAGTCTGTTTCTATATTTGTTGCTCGATCCCTGTGGGTACAATACCTCTGTCCGTTAAAGGGGAGACACTTTGGACCTTGGTGCTGATTTAGATTTTGTTATAATGGCCGGGACTGTGATAAGCCAATGTTTATCATGATTCTTTCTTATTTGAATATCAAGAAATGTTGTCTCATCTACCTGAGTGTCAGCTGACTCTTTCAATCATGGAGCTTTCTTGGTCAGCTTCGACGCTGCTATTTCTCAAAGGCATTGCTCAAAGACACACACCCTTTCACCTAAGTTCTGTATCCATTGTTCAAGTCCCATCAAGAGGTTATAAGAGTGTCAATCAATAATAGCAGGCTTCACATATGTGCTGGTAAAGTGTGGTTGATTGTTTAATGAGGTGGTGCGCATTAGTAATAGTTTGGGTGATAACTCATCCAAGGGCGATTAACTATGTTGTCTTGCATCATGTGTCATTCTGCAGCTATTTGTGTCTTTCCTTGCTTTGCTTTGGGATTTTTACCCCTTTACTTAGAGGAACATCTCTTTTCCTGTTTTCCAATGGCACCCCCTAACCTTTATCAATAGGCTGTCTCTCACTCTTATCTTTCACATGTGTTGGCCAGCCTCTCCCTGCCCTAAATGCTTTTCTAGTTGTATATGTGTCATATATGTTATTTGATAGTGTCGGAATTGACACATCCTCCCATTTTTTTCCAATCTCAGCCACAGCATGCGTAGACTTACCAACCAATACTTTTGTGTTGCAGAACCAGCACCCAGGCGTGTACTACTGCTTCAGCAGTCACTGCTAGTACACCGCTGAGACCTTCAAAGCCGCAGTGCCACTGATGAGCTGTCCACTGAGTCAACCACTGACAACATTGCAACTGCTACAACCACACTTTCTAGCACTGACAGCACTCACCCGACAAACAGCACTAAACCTATTCCCTTGTCTCTAGTCGGGCCACATGAGCAACTGCAGATGACCAGAGGTTTTGATACAGCAACATCTCCTCCAATAGCCTACATGCAAGGGCATTGCACCTCCCACCAGCTACTGCTATTCCTTGCCCGAATCTCACTTGCAGTAGGGGATGAGGTGCTTAGACTCCTGCTACCAGTAGCGGCTGTGCCTATGGGAAGGGTGGAAGAGGTAGCGGCACCCAAAACTTTGATACGGGACCAGGAATATCAGGGGAGGAGCTGAGCAGGAGACACATGAACCTTACCACTGTCATTATATGGACTAGTCGAACTTTCACCTAATTAAACTTGTGGTATTATTGCATGAATGCATTACTTTTCTCCACTAAATTAGTCACCTGTGGATTAATAACAGAAAAGTACCACATGCTTGTGCAGACATTTTGCCCATGCCAAAACACGACATGCGGCTACAAACACATCTAGGCATTTGCAATTTAGCCACAAATGATCCACACTGTTTTCAGGACAATGCCGAGTGACACACAGTGTCCAAGGACTACCAGGCGCTGTCCCAAGAACACCTCTTCTGATGAAACACTGCTCTGCATCTTTGTCTTTTTCCACTATACCACGTGCGCTGATCACTGTGCCAGTTGCTCTATCCGTATGGATCATCTACAGCTGCATGCAACTTGCACCGCTTAGAATCCTGCAATGCACAGGATTATAACCCATGCTTAAAGTGCTCCGCTTGCTCTGCCCTATGTGCCCTGCAGTGAAAACTGCTAGCACGCCCTCCTGTCTGGACTCACTTCCTTTTATTAGCTCTTTGCTCTTTCAGCTTGCCAAACATGCTGGATTGCTGGACCTCCATGCTGCGCTTCTCAACGCCATAAGGAATAAACGAGGATTACATCTGGGAGAGCCAGTAAAAAAATATACCTCTGAGGAAGCATTCTAGATGAATGGCGTTGTCCAGGAGAAGGCACTCCTCCTCAGGATGTTAATGACCAAGACCATGTTCATTAGCATTAGACTCTGAAAGATCGTTCACACCAAATCAACTTGGTAGCTGCGCAAACAAGGCATTCTTAAAGACCATGAGGAGCTCTGGAATGGACTCAAGGGGAGTGTCTACAGTAAAGTGTACTCCAATAAAACACAGATGTATTTCTGAGTTCAAGTCCTCCTTCGGATAGGTAGGTTGTGCAGGCAAAAACTGAATATGCCCTCTCATAACCCAACATGGCTTGGTTCTCCACATGACAGAAGTAGTCCATCTTGCTATGTCCATATGCAGTAGGACAGAAACCTTATGTGCACTGTCCACTTCTCTACCCTTCCAGACTCCTTCAAAAAGCAGACTTCAGCCAAGCTAAAGAGAACAGCTGTCAGCAGAACCATATGGAGAGTTTCAATCCCAACTATAGAGGCACATATAGAGAATATAAAACATCTACAAAACGTCCTCCAACTCCTGAAAGACAATAAATAAAGTGAATGGTTCCTTAAAAATATCAAAAGAACCAGTCAATTACAGTTTTAGTGTAAATATAATACAACTTTTTACAACACTTTACTGCCTAACAATAGGAGACTGCATGGCATAAGGATGAGTCGAGGATCGGGATACGTGAAGATGCTGTTAAAAAGGTCATTGAAAGGTCACAATTTAAGGGGTGTGACTTGGAATAAGTAGTGGCAGGGGAGAGGCTGAGGGACTCGTGGCATTGCTGTTGGTGGGGTAGCAGCAGTCGATTTAAATATATACATGAAATGACAAGAAGTTGTAGGAATTCAGGGGAAGAGTGACATGAAACAGGGAAAAGTCCCTCCAACCTTCCTGTTTGAAAAGACTTGAAAAAAGACTTCTGTAAATTTAAAAGATATCCTTTACAGAATATTTTATTAAACTGCAAAGGAAAACCAGCAAGCACTTTTCACTGAGCAAATAAAAGCTTTTAATTGCATTTTTTCCGTATTTGTTTATGTCTTTTGTGCAATTTCTTCACATACAGGATCATTGTTCTGTGGCACCAGAATCCGGCAGAGAGTACACATCCCCAGCTGCCTCTGTGATGTGGGGCTCTCTGCTGGATTCTATTGATTATTCACATTGAATTCCAGGTGAACCCCAGATTTGTGTGCCTGGTTTCACTCCATGCTAAATATTCTGAAGGAGGTTGAGTCGTAGAAGGGTTGCACAATGAAGGAACGAGGACAGCGACCAGGAAGAGGTCTCTGATGCACTAATAAAAATCATCCTAGCATGATAAAGTCCCCTGGAGACCTGGATCTGAGAGACTAAGGAGCCTGGATGCCTCACCAAGCTAGACAATGATGGGTCTTGGGGTAGTATGGGGAGGGTCCCCTGGTCACCATCCCTTGGTTCCCATATCAGGGCATCAGACAGTCACATAGCACCCACTAGGGACAGGACCCGTTTTAGGGGAACATCCCCTACAGGTAGGAAGCAGAAACCATATGAACCCAAGGACATTTTTCCTAAACCTGAAGAACAGGTTTTTGCGTCCACTAAAGCTGGCAACTCTGTAGCTACTGTAGCTGCCCCTATGCTTTTAAGGGAATTGACGAGCATTCATCCAGGTGAGCCTACATTCTCAGCTCCCCTCGAGCGGATGCAGAAACCAATTCCAAATCTACCAAGAGAAAGAAAGGGCACTGAGCTAAGCTACCGAATGACAGAGGCAGTCAGTCAATGCACACACAAGACCTTTACAGACATACAGTTGAGGAGGGATAGAAGGCGGTGGGTCCCCCTCCGGGTAGGACCAGAGGCTGATAACTAGAGAGAGGACCACCCAATGAGAGGGACACGCCAGTGCCAAGGTCCACCTCAGAACTGCAAGCCACAACAGGTGGTACAATAAAGAATGCCTGGTCCTAACGTGACTTCTCACTGAGACATTAAACAGTGCGTCCAAACAACACTCAAGATCAACTTTGACTCTGATGCGCCAGCTGTCCTCTCTGCACATCTACAGATTTAATGTTGGCTCACCTTAAAGGTGTCACTTTGACCACCTGATGAGAACTATATGTAATATGAAATGTCTACTGTCCAATGACCATCAGCACCTTTCTTTGACACTTTCCTTCATACTCTTATGAAACAGGAACCCTGCTCCTCTATTTCTGCTGGAGAGAAGAGTGATGACAGCCCTCATCATGTTGGCCATGTCTTCATATTAGCTATATTTGTTGGTTATGTAAAGATATAGGAAATGCAGGGGTAGACAAGTGGGAGGTATAAATATTTAGTATTATGGGATTTATAAAGCCACAACGGAGTGGTGCGCCAGTGGTCATTGGCGGTGACCAGACTATTTTCTTTCTGTCTATTGCTCAGAGGTGGAGCCCAGTAAGCAGCTTTTCAGCCTTCACATAAATTGACCAGTACAGCGCGGAGTGCTGAAGCAGAGTGGTGCGCGAGTGGTCATTGGTGGTGGCCACAGTATTTTCTTTCTGTCTATTGCTCAGAGGTTGAGCCTAGTGAACAACCTTTCAGCCTTCACATAAATTGACTAGTACAGCGCGGACCGCTGAAGCAGAGTGGTGTTTGAGTGGTCATTGGTGGTGGCCACATTATTTTCTTTCTGTCTTGGAGGTGGAGCCAAGTGAACAGCCTTTCAGCCTATACATACATTGACCAGTACAGCACAGAGACTGGGGTGCCATCTGTGAACCCCATTCATCGCCTGAGAGAGCGGGAAAACCAACGGTAAGCGCCCACTAAGACTTATGTTCTATTTTGCTCTGCTGCTCGGCAGTGGAAGGCATTGTCTCCTGCAATCTTCTCTCTCTCCACCTCCCCTCTCTTATGGAAGCGCCTCCCTCCCTGGGTCAGTGCGCTTGCAAAACATTCCTACCAGCTCTCTAAACCTGCTTCATCAGAGCCCTGCAGGGGCCGGTTCCACAAAAGGATTGAACTTCCCTTCACCGGCTGGCAATGTCTTACCCTACTAAATGGACAAACTCCCAGTATAACCTGAGAAAGGGGGGCTTCCACAAATCAACACAGGTTACAGCCAATGGGACTGAAAGGGGGAGTGAAGCAGTCAAAGGCCCTCCCTCTCGCCTAAAGGGGACTATACCTGCATTTGTCAACAGGAACAGCCTTCAATTATTCTGCAGACAGTGTCTGAATGACTGGAATTACATATGCAGGAGGGAAGGCCACACCAAGACTCTTTGAACTTTGACAATATCAAAAATAACTCCCTTCTGGATCTCTGCCTTACCATCCACAGAACATAGCAATAGCAATGGACAAATATCTTCTGGGGATGGGGGAGCTATTGGTGGTTAGTGCCCAAGTCATCAAGGCAGAGTCATGTCCTACCCCTCATAAGGCACCATCCGCCTCTCTGCCGCGCCCAACCTCATCATCGACTCCTCTGGAGCTGTTCAAATCGAAGACTCTGTACAGTCAAAGGTCTCAATTATGGAGGTGGCAGCTTTCACGGAATTACAGTTCTTCAAGTCATCAATCCAGTTCACCATGAACATTTTATTAAAACTGTGTGGATGGACACATGAAAAGCTGTAGCCATCTCCCCCATTGGCTGGCTCACAGCCTATTATATGGCAGAAGCACTGTTGGTAAATTCATCCTCTGCCTTGGTACAACAAGGACAAGTGCCAGCCCCTACGAGAATGTTGATATCACAGATACCTCAGCTATCTTCTTCTCGCCAAAGCAACGCTGATTGGCAAGAAAAGCAGCGACCCGTAAGATTCCTTGTGCAATGGCTGCCTCACTACTACCCACCGAAATCCCAGCCAGAAAAACCAAAAAAGCGCGCAATAAGGTTGCACGCAGTAAAAAATGGCAGAAAAAAAGCCTGGGTAACTTAACAAGTTGGGCGTTAATGAACAAGTCTGCAGATGGGACACACTCTACGTCTCAACAACGCAAGAGAGCTTGGACTCAAAAAAGGTAGCAGGCGCCCATCTCTAGAAAGAAAATGGCATGATAACCTGTTCTGTGGTTTTTCCCACTTTGAGAGTCCTCAGCCATCGCTTTTAGCTCACTGTACTTTCCACAAAGGAGGAATATCCATTTGCATATCAGTCTAAGAAACAGCATATGGTAAACCCTATTAATGAGCACACATGGGTGCCTTTTTAGAACAAACACAATGTTTGTGCCAGTACTCCAATCCTTCAGCAGATTGACATTAACACCTCAGGCCAGGCCTTATCTATAGCCAAAGAAGATATTTACCTAAAAATGAAGGCACTAAACTCATCTCAGGCATCAGGGCCAGATGACCTGGCTAACGTAGTCATGAGGCACAATCACAAATTTGGGTCCTCGCTGTTAAAGATCTTATTTGATAAGGTCTTAGAAAAAGGAAGGATCCCTGCCTCCTGGCAAACTGCCATCCTTATTCCAGTCCTAAAAAAGGGTTGCCTAGATACACAGATAACTACTGCTTACTGTCAATGCAAGATTGTTAAGGGAAACTATTTGCTTCCTTCCTTCTGAAAGAACTACTGAGGTGGGTGGAACACAAGGGCATTTTAGATAGATTACAGTGCGGTTTCCGGCCTGACTATTCCACTTCACACAACCTACGGATCCTGGACTTGCTGGTAGAACAATCCCAGGGCAAAAATGCACCTCCTTTATATGCCCTCTTTATATACTTTAAATCAGCCTTAAACACAGTCAACAGGGACCTATTGTGGTATAGAGATGAATGATTGGGCTGCCTGCCGGCAATTCTTTATTATCTCTAACAAGATAAATACACTCTTAGACTCGACTCTGAATGTACCATGACTGTCCCCATTAGTCCAGTGCAATCGGGTCAAAAAGGGCTGTGCCACAGCTCCCCTCTTATATAATCTGTACGTCTCAGATCTTCCTCAATTTCTATCTTGTATCAGTGGCTGGCCCCCTAAACTTGATCAGACACATTGCACAGTTCCTGCTTACGCGGATTAGACCACACCTTCTACAGCATAAAGCGCATTGACAACTCACTCTGGGCGTATGCAGAAAAGAATGGTGTAATAATTAACAGAGATAAGATCCAGATCATGTTTGTTTACCACTAAGCATGTAGCCAGACCTAAACTTTTTGTTTCAAATATTGAAATCTCCGATACTGTCCTCTACAAACAAGTAGGGGTGGAATTCGATGCTAGACCTGGTTACAAAACCTGTATTGAGGTGCGTACCAGGAAGATACTCCAGCTTACATTGTTAATTGTGCAATTCAATAAAAGAAGGTGAAGCCACACGCTTGTGGGTGTAAAACGGTTATATCTGCAATGCATAGTCCCGGCGGTTAACTATGGCCTGGAGAGTCTGGTCAACCTAGATCTGAAATGGCTACAGCTGGTTGAAGGTAGATTCGGGAGGAAGATACTGGGATTACCTAATTGTGTCCCTATGGGGATATTGCGTCTGGAACTTGGGGTCTTGTCCCTTAAAGGTGTGGTATTGAAAAAAAGAGCAACGATGCATATTAAAATCATGAGTGGGACTACCAATCCTCGGCTTCAGAGTCTAGGTAACGCTGAGGGCAGGCTGGACGCCAAGTCCAGTTTTAACAGGAACATCAGAACTCTATTAAAAAATGTAGGGTGGACTCCCAGTTTGGGGGATAACTTTTGTGACTTAAGGTAAACAGTCGAAAAACGCCTCAGGTTTTGGGACTGGAACAAACATTTTAACCACCTTAGTGCGATAAAAAGTTAATCCTTCATTCCGGATGTATTATACACATACTTGAAGGCTCATCCTTATTTGGACATATGCCCCTCCCTTGCATTGCAAAGATTTGTTCTACTTTTGCGCATAAAACGCTTGGCTGTTCTAAATGTCTGAGACCCTTCACTCTCATTGAGTGAAGAGGACCGATTTTGTTGCCTCTGCCGCAGTAAATCAAAGAGAGAAACAGCCAAACATGTCATAACTGAATGCCCAACAATGGATACCGTACATACGAGCCAGCTGGGCAAATATGTGCACCACCTAGAGACTGTTCAGAGTCTGGAAGGTAGTGGCTAATCTATTAACTCTGACCCATGAGAAAGAGGCCCAGGTAATCACAAATGAATGAATAAGAAACACAGGCACTGACCCTGTGTCTCCCAGTCTTAGTTGCGACCTATTAGTTGAGAGGAATAAATGAAATGAAGAAATGAAAGGAATTGAAAGAAATGAAATGTTATTAAATATTGCAAAAGGAATTGAAATTGAAATGATTGTATTCATACAGACTTTATTGCTATTGCAACAGGAGGTTCACTAACCTGCTTGAGCTGTCGGACTAGTTTTATTTTGTGATTCATTATTTGTTTGTTTGTTGATTGTATATATATGATGTTAAGTATTTTTTATTGTATTTTACATGTGTAAAGTTTTATGTTATAACACATTAAATAAATAAATAGAGCTACAACTTAACTGGTAAGCAAATGAGTAGTGTACAAAGGGGACGAACTCAGTGGTTACAAGTATAGGGGTGCAGGAGCAGTGGAGCTGGTATGGGTAACTAGTGCTAAGGAGTGTGGAGAACTAGAAGGAGGGAAGGGTTGAGTGGAGAGATCAGTGATGGCGAGATCTTCTTTATAATGCGATGTAGGATGGAGGTAGTCTGTATTATAGGGGCCTCATTACAAATTTGTTGGTATTTCGGCTTCAAATCTGCCAAAATACCACCAAATGGATTTACCATTACTAGCACTTGGTCCCGCAGAATTACTGCCAGATTACAAGTGTTGGTAGACAACGTTAGTACGCCTTTATTGGAGTCCATAGGACTCCATGGTGATTTTGTCAGAATTATTACCATGGCAATTGCAAAGATTTGGCAATTTTCTGGTAGTAAGGTGGAGGAATGACCTTCAGAATTCTGCTGGAGGTTTTTCCCCCACCTTACCTACAAACCCATAGTTTGGAAGCGGGGTAATGCAGCAGTAATGCAGTGGTAACTTTGTTACCATTGCCTTACCACAGCTTTTGGCCACATCACCAAACTCATAGGCCCATAGTATTAAAAGACCTATTTTATGGTTGATATACCTCTTGCAGTTCTTTGTTTGCAGTCTGGCAATGCTCTGGTTTCTTGAGGAGATTTGGCCTGCAAAGATGATGAGTTTCTCACCTAAGTAGAGTGGTGTTCTTGTTGGGACATTTTCGATATGATGCAGACAGTCTTAAACATGATACTTGCTTGAAGGGTTAGGCACTGCAGCTCCTTCAGGATGGGGTGATGAGATTGAATGTTCTTGGTCCTGTAATGAGGCATGCTGCCACCGTTCAGGTGGGAGATATCCAAGGCTTGGAGAATTGTTCTGAAACTTGGGGCAAGGCTTAAAGGCTTGACTTTGTGGAGAAGCGCAAGCTGGTACCATGTTGCTGGTGTGTTCTTGGTGATGTGTGTTTTGGATGAAAGGTCACAGTCAACATTTAATCTGAGACATTTTCCAATAGGGAGGGTTAAGGTGTGAATCCGTCACGCTTCTTGTCAGTCAACCATTTCAATATGGGCCTGCTTTGTCAGGTTTCCCAGGAGAACGCATTCTGTCTTTACACAGTTGAACTTCAGGTAGGAGCTTGACATCCAGACTTGGATGGTTCTTGTGATGCAACTCATTTATAGGTAAAGCTATGTGTCATCTGGAAATTGGTGTTTCTTGATGTCAGTTTGATAATAATGGGACACGGTGGAGCTGTGCAGGTTACTGTGTGGTGCTGGGATCTGTTCGGGCTCATCTGGATGAGTTGGTCTCTGTTAGGCTGAGTGGTCCTTTCATGCAGCTGGATTGTGACAGTCTTCTTGATCACTTTGCCAAGATGGAGATGATGCACGGTGGTGTGCTAGTTAGCCATGTCACCTGGATCAAGTGTGGATTTTTTCAGTAGGGGCGAGATCGTTTCCATTTCCAGTGCATTTAAAGAATGTGTAGATGACACTGAGAAGTGGTGTGACTGCTTCACATTTGATGACCCCACAATGGCGATGGAAAGATTGAGTATCTCTTTTACAGCCCCTGCTTCCCGTGGGTCTGGTCTGTAGTGACCAAGAGAAAAGAAGGACTGAGGGGGAGGGAGTTGGGCATAGGCATCTCCCGAACATCCATTTTCCCACCCATTTTCCTTGGCTCTGTAGAGATATAGGAGAAGCGAGAGCAGGGAGGCGGCACTATATCATCTGAATTTCAACTGCTTCCCTCATGTGAGAACACACATGGTGCAAGCAGGGAACATCTTTGGTGTTGCCGTCTATCATTAGGAGAAAGGACATTGGGCCTCTTTACGAGTATCGCGGTAAGTGTTAAAATTGGCGGCAACTCCATCACTGTCAACTTTACCACTGAACCAAATTATGAGTTCGGGCCTGGAGTGGCGGATTTACCTCCATGTAAATTCTCCCACTCATCGCCGAAAAATCTGCAGAAGCAGTGAAATTGTTGGTGTTTTTGTTTTATGATAAACCTTCTGCCATTTCAATTATTAGATGACAAATACAATATCAATACAATTCATAGCAAAAACATAATTGACCATATACATAACTATAAAAAGAACCTCTTCAATGATAGCATACCCCTCCTTCCTATAGTATCAATAAAATCCTAAATTACTGACTAAAAGTGCTTAATTCGCTAGGCTGTCTAATCCTGGTTATGTTAGCTTGCAATAGTAGTTGATGTACATGTTGAAGGTCCTTTCCCAGCTTTAACAATAATGACTGTTGATCAGTTGCTACAATCTTATTCCAAAGGATTCCTATTTCTATTCTGTTACTCAGAGTCAAATCACATTGCCAAACATTGTTGAAATATTTTGGACTCACGTCTCTGGAGCCTTCACAATAAACTAGCATATACTTAATAGATTAAACTCTCATTTCCTGACAGAAACGACACAGCCTTTTATTCTTGTTTAGTCCAAATCTGGGTGGAACCACATCCAAAGATGGCATCAAGTATAAATGGAAACGGAGGAGGACCACGCAAAGTTTAGTTCATGGAAATGTTTTGATAAACAAAGGCAAACTCTCTCTTTTTCTATGTATATTCTTAAAATCCGTAGGACTTATATTAATTAATTAATTAATTCTCTATTCGGTAGCCAATCATAGTTGAATATATTGTTTTCCTCATACTAGGCCTTTAGCAAGTTCTACTTCACCAGATCCAATTATTTTCAAATATGTTACATACGCCTTCCTAAACGAAGCCAACTACCTCGGACATTGGATTCACAGAATGTGCTTCTTATACCACTTTAAACATTGAATTAGTTATTGGTGCGAGGGTTCTACACAATAAATTCATCCTTTTCCACAACATATGCACGTGCAGTGCTGATAAACCCAATAAGACAATACGCTTCTCAATGTCGGGCTTGGTAAATACTGCGGGAGGCCCATACTGATTTCATATTAAACCTTATATTTTTCTTAGAACCTCCCATAATACTGTCTGAGACAATTCCAAGCCACAGGTTAGTGTCGGTCTAATTTTTATTTTATAGAAATTTTAACATTTTGTTTACAAGCTTCTCTATGCTCTTAAAGGTTTAATTTTATTCTGCACATTTTCCCAGAATAATTTTCCATTTTTATTTTCTCCAACTGCAAAACCCAAATAAAGGAGTGACGGCCTAATGTGGAACCACTTATATGCCAATGGCATTTGGAGTGCTTTTTTTATTCCTCAATGTGATCATTTTTGCTTTATTCACATTTATTTTCAAATTGTTCACTGTCGAATATTCGTGAAAGGCATTCCATTTTTTTCTGTGCAGCCCAATTTGGGTACATTCTGAAATGATAATGTTATCTAAATAATCCCCATAATCAGAAGATATGTGTTGAAAAGGGTTGGGGCCAACACACCGCCTTGCCTCAGGCCCAGAGTGGGGGTGATTTCTCTACATAGATGGCCCATTTTGTTCACATCCTTATTTCAGCATTGTCGAGCAGCATCATGATCATTTATAGGAGGCCTAAAGGAACCCCCCACTTTTGTCAATATTGGCCAAATGATTAGTCTTGGTCCAAGCACGTCAGATATACAGGAGCCACATCTTGTGTTATGGCTCTAGAATGCAGAAGTGCCAGTATTACACCGTTTACAGATGTTCCCATCCCTGACCTGAAACCAGATTGTTGTCTTTTGATTCCACCCACTTCCTTCGCCCATTCATGTAGGCAATCCAGGACTAAAGAGGCCAAGATTGTATTAGATAATAATTTTTTAGCATTTATATAGAACTCCAAACCCTCAGGCATCTGAGCCCTGCTGATTATTACCCACGGTGTGTGGTGCTCTTTTATCGACCTCGGAAGGATGAAAGGCTGAGTGTGGCCCTGCCGGGATTCGGACCCAAGTCAGCAGGCTCTGCACAGATGTCAAAGCGAGCGCTCTACTCGCTGTGCTATCAGACAGGCATAGATGTGTTCATTAATGTGATAGGTGACAATTCAATGGGTCTAATTATAAGTTTGGAGTTAGCCTTGCCTGTAATACAGGCAGGCTACCTCTAACTTGCAAATAAATCCGGCGCCCGCGAATGGGCAATTACCGGGTCATTACCGCCCAGCCGGACCCGGTAATTGCCTATCCGCGTGTGCCGGAATGGGATGCTCCCCATTCCCTATTGTGCCCCATTCAATGGGAATGGGGAGGTCAGATGCACCGGCACCGTTTATAACAGAATGAAAGACACCCGCAAGCACAACTCAGAGTTTGCCGGTCTCGATACAGCGTTACCGGCAAGCTTACCGGTTCCGTTATATCCGGACCAGCAAGCTCGTAATGAGGCCCAATGGATTTTGCCTAACTCCCTTCTTATAAATGGGTAGAATCTAGGAGGTGTGCCAGGAATTAAGTATTCCGTTCTCCCTTATTAGGCTGAAAAAGAGACCATATAGAATATCCGACCACATGCTGATATTCTCTTTAGACAATCAATTCGACCTACGATCCTGACCAGCTGCCTGAGAATGTTTGGCCTTCATTATAGTGAACGCTACATCATCTCTTGAAAAAGCTCCTTCCCTCCCTGGGCGATCTCTCCAGTTGCGCTGAATTCTTGTGACTGAGCTATCAGTAAACATGGTAGAGTAAGTGCCATACCAGATCTCTCCAAGTATTTGATTTAACAAAGCCACATTTCCCCAAATAGCCCTGACCTTTATTAGTCTCCAAAACTGACGGGATTTCTAAGCGATTAAAGTTTTTATCATGATTTGACTCTCCCTGAGGGCTATTGCAAATGTATGCATTTTTAACCCGTATTTATGCAAATGGAGCAGTCTCCTTTCATCCTCATCACTTTTCACTTTTCAGTTTCAAGATTCTTAATCCCCTTCTTAAAGTGCAGTTATATTTGTAAAACCTTCCAACGTGCGATTCCTTGTTCAACTGCGGGCCTTTTATCGGAATGAAATCATATAGCTTAGTGAGGGATTTCACATAAGTGTTCACTTCCCAGGCCCCACAAGATTCAGAATCAGTTCGATAATAAAATCAAATTGCCTAGTGTTATGACATAACAACACTGTACACTAACTTGGTTTTACACTATTGTGATGGTACACCATTGTACAAGAACACACAATTCAGTCCATCATCTCCCCACTTTAGTTAATCACACTTAATTTTCATCTGCTCAAAGCACACATCATTTTTTTTAAATTGAATTTAGCCGAGAAAACTCAACTTTTATCAAGATTTCAAACAATTTGATAACATTTCTCTATTTACAATTTAACAATTTACAACAAAAGTTACAAAAGTTACGGAGCACCCAAAACAAGAAAAACTAAATCTGACGAAGTGCACTATCGTAAAATAAATAAAACATAACATGAAAAATAAACTAAATCAAGATAAACATATAAACAATTGAAGCCTAAAATTCATGTTATCATTGATACACACTTTATGTAAAACTAACATTGTATAAGAGGATATGTAGATGTTTCAAGGTGCTTCTATTGGAAACTATCATGATAATAAGACACATAATGTATTTATCTGCCTATCCCTCACAAAGCCTTTAGAACACTAGAGACTCATTTCAAGCCTGGTGGTCTGGAAACAAAGATGATGGTGGCAGCATACTGGCACCCTTTCCGGAAAGCCAGACTACAAGAATGCCTGCAGGGGCCATGGCTCTCAGCAGGTCTGACCTGCTTGGGGATCCGGCCCCAGCAGGCATGGTTTTCACAGAAGCACCGGCATTGTTAGCAACGGTTCCAGTGATTCCTTGTCCCCATTTATGTGGAGTCCTATGGGGGGATATGAGGGGACTCCACGGGAATGGGGACTTACACTTTGCACTGCCTGATATCCCCGTCTGCCCGGACTTGTAATGTCCCGGTGGCACAGGGATAACAGGAGGTGGGACAGTGTTACGAGTTCGGCAGCAACCCTCCGGTAGCACCAACAGGTTACTGCCAAACTCGTAATGAGGCCCATTTATCTCTCTTGTGTTAAAAAATATGAATAACCTTCCCTCTCGAACATGACACTGTGTCACATCAACATGGCATATTTAAAGACAAGCAAGGGGAGCACCTTCAAGTGGTCTCAAAAACCCCTTCCTTTCGTGGTAAGTTGGCCAATACTAGATGGCACTGGGTGCCATCATCTCATTTTGCAAGCCCAACGGTAAGTCAAACTGATTAGCAACTCAACTTTCTTCAATGATCTGATGATGAGGAAGCATATATATTCAGCATGACTAGATTGTCTCCTTCAAACATATGTGCCAGCAAGAGAAATAACATGGAGTTTTCAAGTGTGTTGATTTGGTTTGGAGGGTGTGCAGTGGTGATGGGGAGAATACACCTCTGCTTGAACAATATCAGGGGTCCTAATTCACACAGCGTTGAACTACAGAACAGCAGGGGATGCTGGTGAGCATCCCAGGTTTGCACTTGCTGCCTTATGCCTAAATCACAAAGCCTAAAACTGGAACAAATCGATAAATGGCTTGAGACGCACAGAGATACTCTTGTGCAAATCTTCGTGGATCAGGGTTGCCTTTGCATGTGAGCACCTTTATTTATTTAATGTATTTATTAATATAGCGTCAGAGCCCCCAGGCATCAGGGGACAGATAGACTCAACAGACTGAAAGAAGAACAGGACAGGACACCACGAAAGATACTTTAGGGCTCTGGTTATGTAAGGCTCTGGTTATAGCCATAGTTATTCCATTTCTAGGCTTTATGAATAAAGTGTCAGGAGCAGCGGCAGATCTGAGATGCCCCTAGGCAGTTCCTTGTTTGCCCACTGCACATCTTTGCGAATAAGGCCCTTGGATCCAATGGTCCAGTGTTTACTTGAAATTCCTTAGTTCCATACGCCTCAACATTAATGCTACTAAAATGGAACCCTATAAATGTTCAGTGCATTTCACACTCAGCAAATCATGATTTCTCATTTGGTTATCACCCTCCTGGGTAAGCTGCTATTTGCATAATCATTTTCAATGTCAGTCGATTATAGAATTTGAAGGAAGCCACAGTGTTCTCAGATCATCTCTCTATATGATTGATCTTTGATCTTGCTAATGCTACTTTCAGGGCCAACCTCTAGGATCATAATCTTTCAACCCAGAAACACCAGGCGCTGGATGAAGTGTGAAATACTGTTTCCATGAACCTATAGCAAGAAATGCCCTCCTGGGAGCTAAACCCACTTCATGTTTCTAGGGTGTGCACACAATAATAGAATACCGTGAATTTAGATGTGTGTTACTTATGTAGTCATTGGTTATCCTGAAAACCTGGTGTCAACGTTGGTCTCCAGGAGCGGAGTTGGAGACCCAGATGAGTTATTTGACAGCCAGATGGGAAAGAGAATCAATTATGGTAAGCGCAGACAATTTGATTAGCTGGCAATCTCAAAGAACATCTGAGCCCAGATGAAGGAAGCAATGTTGCTTGTTCAAAGGCGATGTTGCATAGATAGAGGCTGGCTGTGTGCCAGTAAAACAGCCATTCCCCATGTCACATTATCAGGAAGAGCAGTGCAAATCGCTACAGCTGTAGCGATTAGCAATGCAAGCACTGGCACCTATATACATTTGCTAGCAGGTGGTGGCATGGAGATGCCGCTTGCCAATCTCTGAGGCATGTATGGGCGTTTAGACAAGTATAGATGAACAGATTTATAATATGAAACGTATCACTTTTAATGAGAGCGTTATGTTTATACAGCACAAGGCAGACGAAGGTGAGGATGTCTGCTTTATGAAAATTATACATATATCACATTGGTCCGAATAATAATGAAATTGTCCTGGTACCATCTTTAAAATGAAAAATCTACAGACATTTTGATACATGCATGTTTTTCGTTAATGATTTTTCTTAGTCGAAACTTGAAAAAACTTGTAATGACCATTTAATGTATTACTAACACTATTATGGAGCTCATTTAAAATGAAAATAATAAATTACGCAGTTGGGACCCTCTCTTGTTGCACTTATGTGTAAAGAGGTCCCCTCCATGCACATTTTGTTATTTGCACTATGCAGTGCCAAAAAGGTGTACATATAGGCTAATTTACATTTACTTTCGGTTGCAAAAGGTGTTACTCCTCACTGCATATTCACATGACAGGCAGCATTTACAATGCATTCTTATGGAATCGACTGCTTTTGGCAGGCGCCAAAAACAGAGGAATCCACCTGGTTTATGGCCAGCATGAAAGTGACATGCTGGGGTTAAACCAAGTGTCTTTTGGAGGCGGAAACGCTACTCGTGTTCCGTGTCCTCACTCTGCCTCCAATACACAATAATAATAAATAATAATAATAATAAGGTGCTCAGTATACCCCCTATATTTGTATAACACTATTCAGTTATTACTGTCTGGATATGACTGGCGGAAACTACTCACAACATTAAAATAGTCTTTGGTGGACCACTTGCATGTTGCTTCTCACAGGCCAGTGCATGGGGAGAGGTGAGGAGAGACCCCCATGAATTTTCTTCTGCCCACATTCGGCCACATGCAGGACTAAGCCTATTCAGAAGCTGCTACAATATTTCCCTAGCTACTATTTACTAAAGAGGCACTATGCTGTGGGATGCCTGTAAGCCCATTACTGGGGGAACATTGCTGGAAAATATGCTGGATTCCAGGAAATTGCAATTAACTACTGTAGGTACATTTGGTCCTTTAAACCACTGCAATCCATATAGGAACTTATAACAATATTCAAGCGAAACTTCAGTTGAAAGTCCAAATCTGATGTAGAGTCTTGTCCACACACAGGCCATGTTTTTGTGATAGACTTGCAATGGATTTAAAACACCTCAAGGAACTTGGAAGTTTAGGAAATCGCTGAATAAATTACCCTGGACCAAACTTCTCTACCCCTTGAGTTATCTGTCAGTTCAAGCCAAGAAACAAAATGACCGATTACACGTTCAGTGCACCTGTTTCCAATCAAAGCAATTTGTTTGTGTTTTACCACTGAGACAGTAAGGCGTATGGACACTGATCTACCTGTGATAGATTTTAATTGTCCCGAAGTTCATATCCCCACAGGTTCCACCTAACCTCTCCATCCCCTTTGCATCCTGAAATGGGTGAGTTTGCACATTAGCACTGTGCAACTCACCAACAAAAACATTTTACAAAATATTATAGGGAAGAGGGGTTTAAGATTCGTATTGGCACCTTGATGCTAGTAAAAATATGAAATTCCCGTATTACCACCGAATTGATGAAATACATCAAGATACGAGGGCGAAATCATAGAAAGGACTGAGCAGAGAGTGAGGATTGTTTTCAAGAGGACAGTAATGACACAACTTTAGCACATAACTATCAAAATTCTAACCAGTAAAACGGAGGATAATTACAATTAAAACTAAAATTAGAGCTTGAGCAGTTCATTTACTGTTTATAGTCACAAAGATTCAGTCGATTTAAAAAAGATACTGTAGCTATATTCAATGCAATATGGTCAGCATTAAACATTCTCTCCCACATTGAGCTACACAAAAGTAATTTAAAAGCCCCTAAAAATGTATAAAAACTCTCTTTCCTATGTTCAGATAAAGCTGGGCATTCGGTAAAGAGATGCATTAAAGTTTCTCTTACTCAAACATCATTGCAGAAGCGACATGAATTGTTTTGTTCAGAGTTTTTTGATCTGATTGCCAGTAGCCCAGAGCGGGTGCCCCCGCTGCTCGTCGGAAGAAGCGGACATGGTACACATGTTCTGGTCCTGCCCACTGATAGAAGAGTTCTGGGACGGGATCAGACTCAAGATAGCGGGAAGCGGACTTCAAATCCAGGCGGAACATCCCGAAAAGTACCTACTGGGCCTCTTCTCGAGAGGAGGTAAGCATGAATCGCATCTGGCAAAGATGAAAGATTTGATAAGTATACTGGCCAAGAGACGGATAGCAATGACATGGAAGTCAAAGGAGGGCCTGCGTGTGGAAGCCTGTGGTCAGACCTTCAGAAGTGGACGCATGCAGAGCCAGTGGTGCAGACGAGAGCAGTGATAAGAGGGGAAGGTGAAACTGCGCACAATTTGACTGCATGGAACACACTAATACAAGACCTCTTTGGCCACCCGGAGGAAGGAAACTCTGAAGATCCCTCGGAAATAGAGGATCGTAGGTTAAATAGTAAGGCCAGCACGAAGCCTAAGAATAGAACATTGTGCGTACCAGACCTGGTGCTCGACTCCACGGGAGGACCAGACCGAACTGATAAGGTCGCTCGGGAAACTATGAAACCACAATGGAAAGACAAGATCCGTACGAAGTGCCAATAAGCCATTTATGTTAAAGTTGTTTGTATGTTATGTGTTTGTTGTTGTTAAAAAAAACAATAAAGACATTTTAAAAAAAAGTTTAGTTACCATCATTATATACCCACTCTTCCTTTGCCTGTGGCCTCTCTGAGGCCCTCACTTTGGTTGGGCCAACTTTATGACTGAGCTTGGGGACCCTTTGTGGCCCTGCCCTCCCCTGAACGGTTGGATAATAGAATAGTTCACTTATGTTAATTATTTACTGAGTTACAGAAATCATCCACAGTCATGGTTTTTTAGCCTTGTTTGGTTTTTATAGGCCTTGCTCTTGCTTTTATGTCATGCACAATGTATTTATTTATTTATTTCATTTGTAAAGCGCACTTACAACCTGGAGGAGGCATTCAGGCGCTGTTGCAGGTACATGTCAAGAACATACTTAGTCATAAGATTCTGGTTTGTGTGAATAAAAACATACAGTAGCCTAGGTCCCAGTTGCAGTTGAAGCTGTAGCACAATTACATGATTGGAGGGCATTACCAAGCAGCAAAAAGGCTACGATACGGACAGTTACTGATATGGCACAATACATAATTGAGAAAAGGTAGCATAGGCGCAGTTACAGTTGTAGTGCAAATTGCATGATTGCAAGGCATTAGCAAACAACAACAGGGGTAAAATGGGTACCGTTACGGGTGTAGCACAATAATCAAAATGAGAGGCAATACCAAATATGTTAAAGGTTTAGTGTCGGAGAGATGGCAATCCTATTTGATGAGTGGGGGAAATGTGTCAGTGGTTTAGGCGAACAGCTGAGGTTTGAGAGCTTTCCGAAAGATCCAATAGAATTTCTCGGCCCTCAGGGTGGCTGGGAGGTCATTCCAGAGTTTGGCTGCAAGGTAGGGGAAGCTTGAGCCTCCAGCTTTGCATCTCGTGAGTTTGGGGACGACAAGTCGATCAGTGTAGGGAGTCCTAGTGGGTCTAGTGGTGTGAGCTTTGGTGATCCTTTGGATGAGGTATTGGGGTGCTGTATTGGAGAGGCACTTGTGGGTAATGGAGCGGGTTTTAAAGGAGATGGGCTCCCTGATGGAGAGCCAATGTGCTTCAATAAGGAGCTCATTTTTAAACTCTGATTATATTACGCAGAGGGGACCTGTTATGTTTACACTTTTGTGAAGTCAGGACCCTGCTGTGTTATTTTTTAACTTTTGCTTGGAGGAGTGAAAAAGTAGAGTGTAAAAAGGTGGTGTACTTACTTGTACGCCACCCTTTTGCACTTCACTGTACAAAATGAGTAAAGGCGGCCTGCTATTTCTACATGGCAGGCAGTGTTTACAATATATTCCTATGGAATCAGCCTGCTTTTTGCTGATGTAAAATGCAGACGGATTCAATAGGAATCCATGGCATTTGTGGTATCATGAAAATATGTGCTAGTCCAAATGATGTAGTATTTGCATGGACCTCCTCCATAGGGGATGCCAGGTGCTAATTGGCTGGTTCTTCCCGGTCGATCTTGGCGTACGTGGGTCAACTGGGCTCATCCTTGCGGTGAAGGTCAGGGCACACAATTCATACAATGTGCCTCATTACGGGTCTGGTGGTAACCGTGTCAGTAAAACTGGCAGGTTGCCGCCGGACCCGTAATGAATTACCAGCGCCAGACTTCCCAGTGCCACCGGGTTATTCCGAGTCCGGCGGCTGGGAAGTCAGGCGCTGGTAATTTTGTAATTCCCAATCCCATTGAATCCTATAGGACTCAATGGGAATGGGAACACAGAAGCGCTGGCACCGTTTACAACGGTGCCAGTGTTTCTGTGAAACTCTGTGGACGGGTGCCATTCTGCCTGCCAGGTCTGACCCTGGCGGACGAGATGGCACCCGCCCGCAGTCGTAGTGTGTCGGTCTGGAAACAATGGTGCCGGAAGGCTTACTGGCACCGTTGTTTCCAGATGGGCACGCTCATAATGAGGCCCAATATATCTCATCTATGCTAAACAAAAGAAACTGGTTTCTCATCCATTATGGCAGGCACCTGGGCATCACAGGGAGAGACGAGGATAAAATACAGTCATGCTGACCCCTACATTCAGAGCTTTGTTAATACCGCAGTTCCTGCACCCAAGGTCTGGATCCTGGGTTGATCTGTGATTTACCCTTCCCGGTACCTCATGTTACAGGAGACGGGTGTTGCTGTTGGGGAGATATATAGTCGTGCAGGCTTTAGATCTGTGGTGGGTATCTTGGGGACGTTAGGGCCTGGGGGTCAGGGTCGGTGAAGTGTGGCCAGCTCTGGCCTGGCTGGGTTGGGGTCAGAGGCTCAATGGCAGTTTAGTGGGGATGGATGGACACAGCGCTGAGCCTGGTACTCTCTCAGGCTCTTTGGAGGGCGCATTCCTGGAAGCAATACTACATATTCGCAACACTGGAGGGACAAGAGGGAAATGGACGTCTGTGGGAACAGGGCTCTTGCGGAGCAGGCTTGGTGTGCTGATATTGAGCTTGGCATCTCTGTGTGAACTTGGGATACGAGCATCGCAGGCCATCAGCGTATCCTTTCTTGGCCTAGTACAAAATGTAATTGCAGGGAAAGGGACGTGGCTAGCGCTATTCACCTGCTTCTTTGTGCTACAGGTCCTGTGTATGTGCCCTGGGGGTGGGGGCTACTCCCCCCTTGTGGGTTATATCACCTTGTATGGGGTTCACCTAACTTGGAAGTGCCTAGGGGGTTGGGATAGGCTAATTTCCATCCCAACATTCCCCCTTTTGTTACTTGTACAGTAAAGAATTCCCCCTTCCCATATTTTTTCTCATTTGCTCGTCTTTCTGCTTCTTCCCATGCCAGGGTACCTTTTATGGGCATCCATGCTGTACATATGCTTCGCAAACGTTCCCCGCATTGTGCATACTGTTTAGGTGTACAGGTCATGTATATGCATCTCCCATCCCCTGCTAAAGCTACCCAAACTTCTTTGTAATTCTCAGGGTCTGGCGGGAGTGCAATAGTAATGTGATATTTAGGGCTTGATTCATAGAAGCATTTTATAATGGCGCGATCCCTTTGGAAAACCTTCTGTGAATCAGGCCCAGAGTGTCCAGCTCATCCCCAAGACCATGATATATTGCAACCATACAACATTTAGGGTCATCATTTTGCTCTCTTTGTATTTCTACTTCCTGTGCATCACGAGGCACCTTCTTATTATTACCATTCCCAATTGTCACCATCATCATTGCACTATTAGGTACTGCTTTGGCACGACAACGGAGACCCAGCTGGCACATGCAAAAAATCACCAAAATAAACATGCTAGGGATTAGCATCTTTACATTCATTCCAAGCTTGATGGTACCCAGCCTAATCCCACATTTACCCAGTCATCTTCTTATATTCCTGCTTCCTTTTTCATTTTTACTCCAAGCTCATGCACCGCTGCTATTACGTGTGATAGTGTTCCAGTTTCAGCATCTGTTTAAGGTGCGAATGTGCAACATGAATGCCTGATCTTTTGGCAGACCCCGCCCTCCATGGCAGTTAGGAGGTCGAGGACATACCTATTTTGCATTGTCATTAACCTAAGTGCTCTTATTTCTACGTTGATGACGCTGGACTCTCCTTCAGTGTAATTTACTAACTGGATCAGCTCCCAGCGAACGATTTGGAGCCACTTGGCGTTAGCCCTGGTTTGGATGCTGGGCAGGAGAGATGCAAAACATTTCTCTGCTGAGCTGAAAAGCTTATATTTATTGGGTATTTGTGCAAGCAGATCAGAGGAATCTTGGGATAGGTAATTTGAGGATCGCTTCTTTCTGATATGTTGATCATGTTGCTCTTCTTCTGGAAGGACACAGAAACCTAGAGGTGTCGCAATAGGCATTATTTCTGTTGTGTCAGGTGTCGTTTGTCCTTCGTCAGACAATGGTCCCCCCTTAGGTGCTTGTCTGGCACTACAAACCGGGCTCAATACAGCATTGCAAGCGAACAATATCCCCTCCATGATGACGGGAGGTGCACGTACGCTTTTTGCCACAGACCCAGTAGTAGTCCATTAGTAACGCAGTTCCTTTTTGGAGGTCTGGAATGAGCAGTGTTCTGTTGCATCGTTTATTGGACCCTACAGAAACAGTACCTTCATTGTAAAAACAAAGTTCATAATTTTCTTCTTGTATTTTCACTGGCTTCTTGATTACTGTGACCCAGGTAAGTTTTGTGACACGTTCTGTCCATATTTGCGCACCTGTCTTGTCTGCAAAGGCTAGCGTTTCTTTGGAGTAAACATGGAGTCCTTCAGCCTTACACATTAAAGTTGCCTTTTGCCATTAGTTTTCTGTGAGGCTTGTTCCGTGTAGGGCCAGGAAAGGTTCCTTGAAGCACTTAGGATCAGTTGAGCCCGTTTTGCATTTGTGAATGTCTGGGCCAAGGATTTTTAACTGGACCCTGCATGCCTGAATAGTGCCCTTTGTCCTACATAGTGCAAGGTGGATGAGTCATTGTGTTAAGGAACAAACATAGCAACTCCCATTAGTCGTTTGTCTTCCAATTGCCCTCATGTCAGAGTACCAACTGTTTGAGTGGCCAGGATAACGAAGGTCTTTGACCTTATCTGATTCCTACACCACGATATGCATCATATTTATTTTGGCGTTTCTCCTGTTTTATTCTGTCGCTGTACAGGGGAAATGTTCTTCCTTCTAACATTGTTCTATATGAACTACTACTATTACATAGAGACCTTTGTACTTGCGGTGTTATTAGTTGAAACATTACAATATTACAAAATGTGAATTGGGAGTTGCTACAGTTAGTATTTGTGGTATTTGATATTGTGTGGTATACTCCCAGCACATAATGCTTGGTGCTTGTTACTAAAGCGTCATTATTTTCATTCATACTTTCACTCTGGGTTGGGAAATAGGTGGAACCTGTAACCATGTTAGGCACTTGAGTAGACAACATGTTAAATACTGAGATAGATGGTTGGTGATTAAATACTATAGAGGCTATACAAGTGGAATTTGGGACATCTGGTGACTCTTCAGTTACATTTTCAGTCAATACAAGGACACCTGGGACCCTTTTCGGTGTAGTTTTGTGCAAACTGGTGAGGTTTAAACATATATTGTCATTCCAGATCTACTTATGTCCACCCCATGTCCACTTTCCTCCCCCTCGACCGTCTTTTAGAAGGGTCCCAAGATGAAATATGCTCCCCAATAAATGCCTAATATAAACATTAACAAAATAAACAACATTGCTGTGAACCTCACTCCACAATTAAAATGATATTCTCTTGTAAAACTAATCCTATTCCTGCTGCTATCTACATTTGCATTTTCATTCAGTGGTGTCATTTCCATAGTCGAGGCACCTGCGGAGAGGTAGAGAACGGTATGGGTAAATGGAGGCAGAAGGGGTAAAGGGAGAGAGAGCCAAAGAGAGACAGAGAGAGTTACTTGTTGTTGCTTATGATCTAGCTGTGTTACGCTCACCTGATCTCTGCGGAGGCGTTGGGGCACGGTTGCAGCCCTCCCTGAACTTGAATCACCCCCTTGAGGCCTCTCCCTCAGTAGAAAAACTGTGAGCGGTGGTACGTGGTGATACTGCTCCTGCATGGAGATAAGAGTGTGTGAGTGTGCCAATCTGTGATTGTTGTACCTCTCGAACCCTTCACCCCAAAGTACAGTTTCTGTGAGTATACGCTAGCCCATAAAGCTCACCTCCGTTCTGCTACTTCTGGCAGGGGCGCGTCGAATGGGATCTAGTTCCTTCACTGATCTCTGATAAGGTTAAGTCCAGTCCAGCTGAGACTATACTTTTCCTTATAATTGTTAAGTCTTTCTTGAGCTCTTGTGATGCTGTTCATTCTGTTTAATGTCTTTATATGTTGCTCCTATTTATGCCCGCAATAATGTCTCTCTTCTGTTTTCTTCCCTTAGATGGAAATGGGGTCTCAATGCAGCTGTGAGATGCGAGACGCGGCTGGATGGAAGATGGATGCTACCGCAATGGTCAATAGCAGTTAAGTGATGGTTTAAGGAAAGCGCGAAGCATGACGAAGTGCAACCTTAAACTGACTGTTTTTTCTATGTCTAACCTTGTCTTCTGTGTTTCCTTGCAGGCGCTGCTGTGGCGATGGAGCGTTTCTTGCTGCGGTGCCAAGATGAAGAATTTGGCGTTCCGGAAAGTGTAAAGATGAATACTTGGTTCACAGAAGAGATGTACAGGTAAGAACAGCTTCCCCCAGTTGGTATGCTGGCAGGAAGCAGGATGTCCAGGAAGCAGGATGCTCAAAGGTAAGTCTGACCTCAGGCGACGGTGAGCGTTACGCTGATTGCAAGTGCAGAATAATGCGAAGCATCTGTCTTGAGGCTCGGGGCAGCTTATTTAGCTGAGATTGTGGGCACACCCTTTAAGGCCGGCTTACCAGCCACACCCTGCCACTCTTAAAGAGTGAGCACGTTCGAAGGCAATCCATTAGCAGCCACACCCAAGAATACACTTGGGGCTGCTTAATGGATGGAATGTTCAAGGTTAACGCATCCTGCTTAATGGATGGAATGTTCAAGGTTACATCCTGCTTAATTGATGGAATGTTCAAGATTAGTGCATCTGAAGTGCTATGTCCATAATAAAAGCTTTTTGGTTTTAAATGGATGTTCTTGTTTACTTTTGTTCATGAGCCTGTTGTCAAAGTAGCCAGGACAGTGTCCACTTGGGTCTCCTGTGAATGCAACCGCTGCATGCCTGTGCCCCTGACTTCATGACCATGACAAGCAGCAATGCATGTTCTTTCTTACATTTTCACATGCACAAATACAAAATGACCTACAGCTACTTATGTTGAGGTAGTGGTAGTTGTTATTTCCCCAGTTTGAGTAATTAGGGGGCGTTTCTCTGTGCTTTCTGGACATCTGTAAGGTGGCTCCAGTATCGTAACCCCTTTGATTTAAATCAAGTCGGGTGCAGTATAGCACTTTGTACGGGCTGTGGAATCTTGGGGTGTTCCACTTCTGAAAGAAACTCTGCACATATATCCATTCTCCTAGCAGTAAGGGCTGGATAGAGATGCTCTCTGCTGGTGTCCCTGTGGTTGTTTCTCTGTTCTCTATGTGTGGGCGCGCAATTTGTTTTGATATTCACCTAATTGCATGTGTGAGTTTGGGTGAGGTACTGTTTGAATTCCTCCCCTAGGACAGTGGCTGTTCTGTGTGCATCAGATGCTCTCCTTACTGGTGACAGTGGCGTTTGCATGTGTCCACCAGTCACTATTTCGTAGGGGGACAGGTGGTGGTCCTTGCTAGTCTGTGTGCGTAACTGAAACAGTACCTGGGGCAGGCAGTACACCTAATTTTTCTTGAGGGTTTTGCATAGTTTAGATAATCTACTCTTGAGGAGGCTGTTTATTTTCTCCACCATCCCATTCACTTGTGGGTGGTAAATTGAGCACATCTTATGTTTTATCCTTACGAGGGATGTTACCTCTTTAAACAACTCATTAAAGAAGTATGTTCCGTTATCTGACCGTATGACCTCACACACTCCATCAGGGGAATACTTCTCTGACAAGGAATTTCACCACACACTTCACATCCAGGTGGGCACAGGACCCTGCTTCCAGCCATAGAGAGAATGGACACACCCCCACAATCAAGTATCAGGCCCCATTGCAGCTTTCTTCAATGTCTGCATTGTCAATGTGCAGTTCACGGAAGGGGTCTACAGGTCGGGGTAACGTTCCCCGTAATGCTCTCAAAGTCATCCATGCGCTGAACACTTGACAGGTGTTACATTGGACCACCATTTGTGTCAGGTACTCCTGTACATTTGGAATGAACCAATCTTCCTGGAGATTGGCAGCTATAGTTTGCTTTGAACTGTGTGCTGGAAAATGTAGTTGTTTGAATGCTGTGAATAGTATCTTAGCGGGTATGACAACCTTTCCTGTTACTTGTTGTCTCCATAGATATGTTGGTGATTGGGTACATCCACGTTTAAGTAACAGATCTTGCTCTGCAGTTGGTACTCTTCTCTGTAGTTCTATTATTTGTGCTATGGAGAGTGCTGTGTATGTGTCTGTTTTCTGTGTTGAATCTTTACTTTCTAAAATACATTCTCCACCCATGTTTACCAGGAGATACGCTGCATGTTTGGCCGCTGAGTGTGCGTTCCCCAAAGATATTTTGTCTGTGTTCTTTATGTGTGCTAGGCACTTGACATTGACCACTACAGAAGGTTCTGCAAGGGCCAAAATCAATGTGTTAAATAGCTCTGCATGTTGCACTGGGGAGCCATCTGCTTTCCTAAACCCTCTCCTTCTCCATCTGGATAGTCCTGCATGTACCGTCATGGTGACGTACGCAGAATCAGTGTACATTGTCACACAGCATCCTCTGGATGGTCGAAGGGCTTCAATTAGAGCTACAAGTTCTGCCGCCTTTGTGGAATAATGCATTGGCAATCATTTCATGTTCAATGTTTCATACTCCCCATCCTCCATTCTCACTACAGCTGCCCCTACATGTTTTTTTCACCTGTCTCTTGATCGATGGATGCTGATCCATCGACGAAGAACACTTCCTGCTCCTCTATGGCGTACACTTTTGCCTTTAGTATGTCATCTCCTTCTCCCTCATAAGTGGCACAGTCATGCTCTTGCTTGTCCTCAACAGTGCCTGGTTCTGTAAGGAATGTGGCTGGATTTACTGTTTTGCATCTCACCAAATGGATATTTGGACTGGATAGAATGATTTCATAAGCTGATGCTCTGTGTGGTCAGAGTGGATTTCGATCATTCCAATATTGAAAACAGTCAGTGCTCAAAATATAGAGTTATGGGGCACCCCATTACATTGAACCCTGTTATCATTTCAGCTGTCCACTTAATGGGCGTTCTCTCTTTTCTGGCTTCCTTGTGCCCTTGCAGGAGTGGCCTGTTATATGCTGCGTAGTCTAAAATCTAAGCCCTGCAGTAATTGGAGAGCCTCAAGAATTTCTGCATCTCCTTCACTGTGTTCGGTTTGGTGGCGGTCTGCACTGTTGCCGCTCTGTCTGGAATTATTCTCTTACCATCTTTGGAAATTAGCTGGCCCAAGTACAGGACCTCTGCCAAACAGTACTGGAGTTTTTTCTTGTCTACCTTATATACTTTTTGCGCTAGCAGTTGGAGTAAAGTAATGAAGTCCTTTCAACAGCTCTGTTCACTGCAGACCAGTAGATTATCTACGTACTGAATGATTGTGCTGGGGACCTGAATGTTACCAAGGTCTTCGTGCAATATTCTGTTGAAGATGCTAGGGCTTTCACAGTACCGCTGGGGTAAGCAACAGTGTTCGTATTGCTTTACCCCAGGATAAATGCTGTAAAGTACTGTGATTCTTGGTTGAGGGGCACTGAGAAAAATGAATATTTCAGATCCACCACAGTGAAGTGGGTGGGATCTGCACAGGATGGAGGAAGGGTTAGGAACAAGAGGACATTTTTTCTGTACAATATCATTAAGGGGGCGAAGGTCCTGGATCATCCTCTAACTCCCCCCTGTGGATTTCATGATCGGACGTGACGTGGAGGGGCCAATCATTCCCTGCTGCAAGAGGGCCCGTAATGTTTCCTTCATCCCTTCCTCTGCTTCCCTGGACAAGGGGCATTGTTTCACTCTCGGTAGTGCAGCTCCTGGCTTGAGCGTTATTTTTATGGGGTCACCGCTTTTAGCATTCCCACATCATGTGGGTTGGTGGTCCACAGATGGGGTGGAACTTGCTGTAGATCTGTCTCACAAAAAGATGGGGGCCCACTGACAATAGCCATGAGAGGGGTTGGTACTTTCCTATAGTGCACCATGATGTCACAAGGGATACAAATCCCTAACACTATTTCCCCATCATTGTTATCATCCTCAAACAAGTCTTCATCAGTCACTTCTCGCAGTGGTATATTGGGGCCAATACATTGCACTGTGCACCACTTGCATCCATGGATATTAGTTCCCAGTACTAAAATTCTCTTTGCAGAGACTTCTAGAGACAGAATGGTGCCAGCTACCACCTCAGGTTTCGCTACAGGGAGGAAGAAAAAATCGGCAGGTACTCTCAATTCTTCCCTGAGCTGGGGTACTGCTGTGGCTAACACTCAAATTCCGTAAATAACATGCCTGGGTTCACTGGTATCCCTCTCACTACCATTTCATTTGCCAATGCGTGGATCACCAACATTGCTCTGAGTGAGCACATGCCGGGGGTGGCACAAGCAACCCCTCTGTCTGTGAAGGATATGGTAATGTTTAATTTACTGAGCAGGTCCCTCCCCAGTAGGTTGACGGGTGAGCTTTCGTTTTAGAGGAGGGGTGCTCGCACTACCTTTCCCCCTATCTTGACATTTAAACCTTCTGTATATGGAACCGTTACCACAGCCCCATAGAATCATTGCGTGTCAAGAGTTTGTACTGATAGCGGGAAGTACTTCCTTGGGGAGTCCCTGCTTCATAATAAAATAAAACAAGGACATTGATTGGTCCCAAGCAGTGCCCATTTCTGCCCTCCACATCTCTTGAACCCGAAGATTGAACTGTACAGCATCTTCCTCATCTCCCATGGTGCATTGCATTATCGAGTGTAAATCGGGAGTATCTTGGAAGGCTCTCCACAGTGCATCCCACACACGCGCTCTGATATCATTAAATGAAGCCCGATCATGGGTGTCATTACTTATGGTTAATCCCGGATACTCTGCTTTCACCCAGATCTTCCTGATCTCCTACCGCAGACACCTGATATCTCCTCTAGCTACGGGCACCCCTGCAGTGTGTTTCTCAAAAGCGTAAATCCATGTTCCAGTGCCTGCCGTGCTTGGGGGGAGGGATTTAAGGAGGTTTTTTCTGTCCATCTGTGCCCATGGAACATAATGAGGCCAACCTGCTCCTTTCTGGATCAGGGGCATTTGCAATTTTTGATTTTACTTTCCCACTTTTGGCTCCACTTCCTTTCTTTTTTGCTAGGGCCATTCTACTGAACCTTTTTCACAACCTCCCTTCCCACGTCCCTTCCACCCTTGCTGTTGTCAGGTGTACTTGCTGAACCCCTTCCACTGCTCCTTCTTCCCTATCATCAAAGTCACTCCAGTACTCCTCATCCCTCACTGGCCCCACATTTTCATATCCTAAACTATCTGTCTCCCCTTCCCTTTCTACACACACTTCCTGTATGAGGGCACTATCGATCCTGAACAGAAAATCTCCTGATTTCCACTTGTCCTCCTGTGGAGGGTGGGGGGGGCTCGGTCGGGGGTAATGCTGCACTTTCTGAGCCTCTCGCTGCTTCACATGCCGATCGTAATGTAGCTAACTCTGTACAGGTGGAAGAATGCTACTTCGATGTCCCTAGCACTCACTCCTATGTGGGTGGGTGTTGTTGGTGGTTCATTTGGTGGGGGCGGTGCTGTACTTGGGTTTGTCAGAGCACTTCCCCTGGCCACATAGGTTGGATTTGAATACCCTTCCGCTGGTCTTGTTAGTAATGGGTAAACTTTCTTTGGTTGTCCTTCCTCCTTCTCACCCTTTCTCATGTTACCCGTTGTCAAATTTTCTGATGTTATTTCTTTTTTCTCTAGGACGGGTGTTTCTTCAAACATCTGCCACAAGTCTAATATTTCTCTCCGATTCTGTAGTGGCTTCCCTTTGTATTTGGTAGTCATGTATGTGGACATGTGGTCTAAGACACCTTTATCGAAAGACCCTTCCTCTGGCCAGGAGTAGGACATTCCTTCCCTCTTTGTCTCTGTCACCCATTGGCTGTGGTATTTCTTAATTTTGTCAATATACAGGGGCAGGCTTTTGCCTCTATAGGTTAGGGATGTCTGTCCCCATGGTTGTCGTCTGTCGAAAGTGCATGTTGCAAAAAATGTTTGTGCAGTGTTTTACCCATCCATCTATACCGTCAGGGCACACAGTGTCAGTCACTTAATATTCATCACATACATGTTAGAACTGTTTTTACACCATCAGACAATGCAGACACAGACCATAAAAACAAACATATACCTAATAAATACCTGTTCTTCCCCTTAGAGAATCCCCACACTTCTCCTACTCACTTCACATTCACACATACCTACACATCCTGGGCCTCTTCCCTACATATGAAAAAAGACGCTGAAAATAACAAGCTAAAATAATAAAATAATAACCACTACTTTTTTCCCAAGCCCTCTAATTATATGGGGCTCCTAATTATTCATATTTTCCTGCACTGGCGGACAGTGCACTGTGGCTGCCACCTTCTATCCCTGATTGGATAGGCTCCCTTTCTATTCTATGTATAACTAAAAAACCAAAGAAAAAAGAATAAAAAATTGCCATAAAAAACCTCCACAATCACCTAATCAATCTACCCATTCACATTCAGCCTCTGCGTGTTCCCCTCTAACATACTGCTCCATATTCAAACCCAGACATTGTTATCTCTTGCAATCTATATTCACATGTCCGTGTTCTTCCAAAAGCCTCAGTTCGTGGTTAATCCACAACATTTATGGGCTTCTCCCTGGGGTCATACCCGGCTCCAACAAGCAGGCAGGATTTTCGCAAAGCCAGCACCCACAAGGACCCCTTCTGCTGAGTATGCATTTTGGGGGGACTGGTCAGCTGTAGGTGGGCACAGCCTTTCCGTAGAGTGGCCCCTGGATATTGCTGCAAGTACGGAGGCTAAGGTATCCCGTCACACGGGTCCCAAATAAAGGCAAGTCCCTCTATATGCAGACTTCAGAGTAAATGCAACCCACTAAGGAATAAAGCCAAGAGATAGTTCTGCAAGAATAATAAGGTTTTACTCGAACAGAATACAAGTGCCAGCAAAGAACTCTGCTGCTCTGTCTCTGCATCATCAAACATGAGGTTATAAGTACATAAAACTTCATATCTGTACTGGACTTTCTGGTGCTCCTGATTGGCGGCACCCTAGACATGGGCCTGCTCAATAGGGGATGCCAGGCGCTAAATGGTTGGTTCTTCCCCATTGATCTTGGCGCACGTGGGTCAGCTCGGCTCATCCTTGCAGTGAAGGTCAGGGCACACATTTAATACAATATATCTAATCTAAGCTAAACAACAGAACCCGATTCATTCATCCATTATGGCAGACACCTGGGAATCACAGGAAAGGGGTGCCAGGGAGAGGGGAGGATAAAATACAGTCATGCTGACCCCTACATTCAGGACTTCGTTAATACTGCAATTCCCGCACCCAAGTCTCGACCCTGGGGGTTGATCTGTGATTTACCTGTCACAGTACCTCATGTTACAGGAAACGTCTGTTGCTATTGGGAAGATATACAGTCGTGCAGGATTTAGATCTGTGGTGGGCACCTTAGGCAGGTTAGGGTCTGGGGGTCGGGTCAGTGAAGTGTGGCCTGCTCTGGCCTGGCTGGGTGGTGTGCAGAAACCCAATGGCAGTTTAGTGGAGATGGATGGACACAGAGCTTAGGGTGGTACTGTCTTACGCTCTTCGCAGGGCGCATTCCTGGAAGTGGTACTAGATATTCGCAACACTGGATAGACAAGAGGGAAAGGACTTCCGTGGGACCAGGGCTCGTGCGGAGCAGGAATGGTGTGCCGATATTGAGCTTGGCACCTCTGTGTGAACTCAGGACACGAGCATCGCAGGCCATCAACGTGTCCTTTCTTGGCCTAGTACAAGATGGAGTCGCTGGCCGGGGACATGGCTAGCACTATTCGCCTACTTCTATGCGCTACAGGGCCTTTTTATGTGCCCTGGTGGTGGTGGCTACTCCACCTTGTGGGTTATATAGCCTTGCGTGGGGTTCACCTAACTTGGAAGTGCTTAGGGGGGGTGGGATAGGCTCATTTCCATCGCAACACAACCAATACTTCAAGAAGATGAGAGAGGGTGGAGAGCTCTAAAGATTATTTGGGCAGTTAAAGTCAACAGAGGACTTAAGCGGAACGTATTGTATCTCCCCAACTCCCACATCTCGCAACACGTATTGCTGCTTGGTGGTATTCATGCGGATTCAGTGGATTACTTATGGGCTGTTGTATGGTGGACATGAGCACACAATTACGGACATGCATCTTTTATAATTGTAATTTTGTTTTTGGATTATGTGCCTCATTTTATATGCCTTTCAATAAAATCATGTGATAGTGTGAACGTGTCTGTTGCTGTGCTTTTGCTAATTTTTCATCATGCACCTAATTTGTGTGTTGCTTGTCTCAGTTACGTATCACAACAATGAATTGCGGATTTATCAATTGTCGAATAAATTGATCTGAATGGTACAACAATGTACCATGTTGGCAAAACATAAAGCATAAGTCAGGAATGTTTGTATTAAATCTAACGCAAGAAAGTATAAGAAAGGAACAGTGAATCGCTGTGTTTTGTGTAGATATTGATTTTGGACCCTTCGTTCACTGGGTTGTGGGTCCACCCCTCTCCGTCTGATGCTGCAGGTTACATAAAGCATTGCAACTTATGCATGAAGCAGTTTTTCAGAAATATGCCCTAAGCTGAAAGAATACTATTTATCAGCAAGAACGATACGTCGCGCTAATATCTTACACCCAATGCCCTCGTGGGTTGGAAATACGAGATACAGAGCAAGAAAAATCTGCTGGGTGTGGGATTCAGTTTTGGATGGACTACCAACCTAGGTTCTGACGGAAAATGTTTACCATTTAGAGCTCCTTTGCCATTGTCTCTGCTAAATTATTACAATGTCATTTGGCCATTTCTGCATTTACTTGTTGTTAATCTTTAATGTACTCATGCATTATTGTTTGCCTTGTGTATTTCAGTTTTGAATCTGAAATGTTAATGCCACACTAGCTGTGTATAGAACAGTAAATAACTAATCCATATTTGTATGTGCACCTAGTCCGCACATATATAAATGAGTTTTTAGTAAATTACTTGTGATTAAAATATATGAGATATCGTCTCCATTTTTTTGTTGTTGCAGATTAAGCAAGCAAGTCAATATTAATTCAGCCTATTTTAATTAAAGTAAGTGATTTAGATGGCAGCGCTGCCTCCCGCTGCAAGGATGTGCTCTGAAATGCCACATCCATGCCTCCCCAGTGCTTTTTAATTCTCAGTGGTAATCATAAGTGACATGTTTGTTGGAAGCTGTGCTGGGACCTCGATTGATCCAGGCAGCGAGGTGAGTGCCAGGGCAGCCCTGTTTCATAAAAGGGAAAAAAAATAAATGAAATGGATGAATCTAGTCCCTGACAAATGCGCCTGTCTGAACGGCGGCTGCTGACACAGAGCTCAAAGTCAGTGCGCGAGCTCGGCCAGCTCCCCCTTGACCGCGCGCACCTAAGCGCAATGTTTACAGGAGCAGACCTGCTCTGCCTTTCCAGGCCCTGAGCATGGAGTTAGACCTTCTCATCAACAGGATTTTATCTAAATGTGGTGTTTGTAGAAATCGGCGTTGTTTTTTTCCCTGCTTCATACATCATCATTATGGCCGCTGACAGGAATAATCACTACCCCTGTCTTTCTGCAAGGCTGCTCGCTGCAGGGGACCTGAAATGATAAACCACGGAGTTCAAGAGATGCCATTAATTTTATCCCAAAGAAGAAATACTATAAAGCACTTGGAGCACAAGAAAGAAAAAAAGGTGCTGCAAACATGTTGCGTGCGCAGAAGGCTCACATGTGGTAGTATGCAGCTATCTCTATGTATTTATAAGAATCTGGCATGTTCTGGACGCTGAAAAGCAAAACTCGGACACTGAGGAGAACATTTTCTTGGAGATCGTAATTTGAAGGCAAGGAGCCGTTAAGTGTAGACATACATGTAGAGAGCTCTCTGCTGCGAAATCCTGGTCATTTCCATGGTAGAGTGCAAATGTGCAGGGGAAAAGGTGTCGTACATGCATGAATAACGCCTTTTGCTATGCACATATGCAATCCACCATGCAAATGAGCAAACTCTGCCTGCCATGTATCCATGGTAGGCAGCGTTTAATTGTAATTTGGCCATGCCCACATTCTAGGAAGCATTTCATTGTAAACGCTGCCTACCATGGCAGCATTCACAATGGATCCCTGTGCAGTCCGCCTGATTTATTCTGGTGCAAGAAGCCTGGCGGTCTCCATAAGGAGACCAACATTAGCACCATCATGAAAATGTATGCTGACGCAAATGCTACAGCGTTTGTATGGCAGAGAGGAAGGGAGGCGGCAGAAACACAAGTTGCATTCTGCTTCTCCTCTCCGACCATACAAATGAATTCATATGTTGCATAGCGTATGCAAAATGTGTGGGGTGAAGATGATGATTTTGATTCAAGAGAGAACAAAGGGCTCACTTTAATTTTTAAGAGGGTCCTGGGCGAGTCACTCATGCAAGCGGTAGCCCAAGGGGTGAAACAACTGCAACAACGGCTGGAAGTCCTAGAATCAATTCTAGGAAAGAGTGGAAAAAGTAAATATGGAAAAAGCAAGACACCCAGGAAGGACAGAGAAACCAGCCCGGACGAGGAATCATCCTCAATAGACCTCACAAATGAGGCTGAATCAAGGAAGAGAAGCCAGGCCCAGAAAAGGAAGGCCTCTTCTACCCCCACAGCTGGACCAAGTTTCAGAGGGGAGGAAGCTCAAGAAAGCCTTCTTACAACGCTCAGTGGTGCCCAGCCTCATACTCCTTTCCCAGGGGCAGACAGTTCAGGGATAACACCAATCTTGTTAGAAGAGCAGAGCACAGATGGATCCTTCCTGCTGAAAACCCACCAGGGAGACCAATCGTCTCAGGCTGTGGATCAGCACTTGAACCGATATGTCGCTTTATTGACTCATTTTTGAAGCCAATGAACATCAAAACCTCTACATATCTTCGAGACACTATGCAAAATATACAGGTATTCGAAGGCCTTGACTTTGACCACAATAAACAACTGCTAGTGACCCTACATATTTATTCACTCTATACGAGCATCCCACAGACAGATGCCATAGAGTGCATGCTCAAATTCCTCACCCAATTCCAATTACAACACAGTGTTCCTGCCAACTGCATTATAGAACTACTCACCTTAGCTCTATCAAAGAATTACTTTGAGTTTGACAGTCAGTTTTATTTTCAAACTAAGGGCACCGCGATGGGGGCCACTTTTGCCCCGAGTCTGGTGATTTTGTATATGGCTGACTTTGAAGAGACCCATATTCTATCAATCAACAATCCCTTCAGAAAACAAATTCAAAAATTGAAGCGTTACATCAATGATATTTTGTGTATTTGGTAAGGCACAGAATCTGACCTCAAACTGTTCCACACGTGGCTCAATAATATAAATCCCAATATCCAATTCACCATGACATCCAGTAAATCAGCTATTAGTTTTCTAGATCTACAAATTGAGCATGCCAACGGGGTTCTAAAATACAATCTCTTTAGGAAACCCAGCGACCGCAACACCTTGCTGCACTTCCTAAGTGACCACCCCAAACATATAAAGGAAAACTTACCTTACGGCCAATATCTCCGTATTATAAGAAACTGTTCCGAAGTTAATGTCTTCTATGAACATGCGGCTGATCTTGAAGTGAGGCTTAAAGAACGGGACTATCCCCATCGCAATATTTCACAGTCCAAAAAGAGAGCGAGGTTCTATAATAGAGACTCCCTCTTAGCTGGAAAAGAAAACACAACAACCCAAGATTTGAGAATGACCTGTGTCATTACACAAGGTACACATACTCCACATATCCGCAAACTTATTTCCAAACACTGGGCTCTGACTAGACTTTGTCTGCCCAATGAACCTCTGCCTCTTTTTGCTTATAAACGAGCAAAGAACTTGAGAGACCAATTGCTCCACTCAAGATTCGTCAAACCTGCCCCCAGGCTAGGACATTGGAACCTACGAACAACATAGGGACACTTCCCTTGTGGAAACTGCTCTTTCTGCAAATTTACTCATAAAATCAAAGACTTCAAGATCTTTGACCGAGTGTGGACCCTCTGCAATTTAACCAACTGCAAGACCAAACAGGCCATCCATATTATTGAATGTCCATGTGGCTTGCGTTATGTAGGCCAGACACAAAGAGCGGTCCATGTGCGAATCTGTGAGCATAGATCTCGCATCAGATGCAAGTATTTGTCATCACCCTTGGTAGCTCACTATATGGAAGCACACCACACACCAGACTGTATCATGGTGGATTGTTGACACCGTGACTAATTCCACTAATATTACGAGCAGCCTGTTACAAAAAGAAGCAAGGTGGGTACACCGTTTAGACAGTTATTATAACGGTCTAAACGAGGAGTGTATATGGCCCCCACCTACACCCCTCTTTCCCTTTGGGAGCTATGACTAGGCCCCATGATGACTGGCTGCCGGTGTGGACTACTAGTCCCAACACCCTCTGCAACATCCAAGCAGGCTCTGGCACCACAATGCCTGTGTGTGGACTGGGTTTTTCTGTCACACGTATCTTCGTTGATATTTCTAGTGCTTTAATATCAGCAATAGGTCTGACTCTAACTTCTGTCTGGCCACAAATCTCCCTTTGCCCTGATAGCATTCAGAGATTTCTTAACACTCAAGGTTGCATGATATTTTGACCCATGTTTGGTTGCCCTAACAACCCAGAGAAAAACGGCACTGGCACCTACCAAGTGCTCTGTGTCTGTGTCCAACTTTCAACTTTGAGCACAACTTGTCGTATCGTCCGCCGACAACATAGAACTGCTACCGCGGCATGCTCGTGCCCCACACCTTCATTATGAGGGGTTTCTATCGCACCAGTACTTGAGGTGCACATGATCCGCCACCCGGACCGGTCCATCTCTGTTGCGCATACCCCTCTGCTCTACCGCTCTTGGTATGGTCTGCCTTGGACCCAGGAAGGTAACCTAGGCGACGGCCAAAGCTCCTGCAATAGTGGTGACCGCGCCTCCATTAGACTAAACCTCGCATTCTGCCGCGCGTGACAGCCACTGCGCGGTGCTGACCGAGCGTCTGTGTCTGCTTTCGGCTTTATTCCGATCAGCTTCCCAAATACAGGGCAGGTATTTTGAAACTTGTTCCTGAGTTTTACTTTCTGCCACCTTTGACTATACCATCCAACTTTACCTCTGACCCATGATTCATTCGATCTAGAGGATAGATACTGTTTTAATTTAATAACAGTATACCATATTTTGCAGTCTGCTTAAATATACCGCCACATTGTGGCCCATTTAACCCCTAAAACACCCCCCCATTTTTTGCTTCGCTAATATTGGATTCCACTCCATTCTAGCACGTATGGATTGACACCCGCCCTGCATACCCCCTGGAGAGTGAGCAACCTCATCTGTTCCCACCTTTGTGTACTGGACGGAACACTCAGACCAGCACCACGCCTCTACTAGGACGCCACGATTATCGTCCAGGTAGGCTTGTTTTTAAGGTGACAGATGCATGTGTTATTTTAGAATTGTGCACAGTGTTGTTACACCTAGTTTACATGCTCCATTTAGACATTCACCACCGGGCACACTAGTCCATCCCCATAGGCAATTACCAACCTTCATAATCCACACCAATCCACTTCTTTGGTCCAAGCAAGCATGGGGTTATGCACTTCTCTCTCCATGTTGTTTCTTTGCATCCACACCTACTAATCTTCTCATGTATGGCTGTGTTCACTTGACCCATTGTCAGTCAAGCTGGTCAATACCCACTTTACCTTTACTCTTAGGTATCTGTCTCTTTGGAATACAGAGCTGGACACCAGGGCACGCTCCTGGTTTGAGTACTCTGGACATACACATGTGAAGTCACACAATGTGCTTACTCCTGCTTCTTCAACAGGGTAAGTAATCTGTGGACTCCATTTTGAGCTTTCTCAACATTCCCTATGGAGGAGGTTTTCTAACAACATTGTGTCGGTATTCTCTTCCCCAAATCTGATAAACATTTGTATCCTCTTCTTTTGCCTCCCTCTCCAACAGAGCCAGCAGCTCGTCATTTTCGCCCTGAGGAAGGCTACGTATAGATGCCATCAATTAGTGGCAGAGCCGAAACATGTTTTTCAGTGCCCTACAATCCGAAGGAGGAATATATCTCCCAAATATCCTCCACAGAAGCACTGGTCACTTTCTCTTAAAAGATTTGGTATCTTTACACGTTGGTATTCAACAAGTTTGAAGACTTGTCCGAACATTAATCAGGTCTACAGCTCTGAAAACAACTACAGTCTCGTAGGATTTAAACATAACAATATCCTGACTCTTTTTTTGTTTAGCAGGATTTGTTCAACCTATTTTCCAATATAAGCTAAACACTGCTTTGATTACTGTAATGATTACTCCAATTTAACTATTTTCTTTCACCTGTGAGTTGTTTGGTTCAAGAATTTAGTTATGTAAATATATATGTATTTTTTGTTTGTATATACCTTTAACTAAAAAACTATTGTATGATCTTGAATTTGTGTCATATGTCTTTGGTTGTTGTTTAGATGTTTTCATTTTCTAAATTCAAATATACTCAAACTTTAATTCTACCTGAGTGTCCCCTTACTTTGTTTTTTTTCATAATGACCGATTCATATCCTTCTCTATAAATCCATTACCTTCTTTGTAAATCAATGACAATTAAATGAATATTGTTCTATATGTGGATTTCTTTTTTGTTTGATAATACACAGATGGATCCTCAGCTTCAGAGGCAGAGAGAGACACCACCATGATGGTGGACAGTAGCATTACCAGGAAGATAAAAGAAGAGAGAAAAAAAAACAACAGATGTAGATAACAAGGACATGTTCAATCCAGACAGTATACGATCCTGCAGATTCGGGAATTGGGCACCCCCTCCTGGGGCGGCTCAATACATAGCTATGAAGTTGGGAACACAGCTGGCAAAAGTGGCAAGGTGTAAAGTGATAGCAGGAAAGTTTGAGTATTGGTTAACAGCAACTGATGAGTTTGTTATAAAGAATATAAGCATATTGCTTGACATACAATCATCTTAATCTTCTTGTTCAGCACAAAAGGAAACAATACACTTGAAGACTTTTTTAAAGGTAAAGTAAAAAAACAGCTTTGAGACAACATGAAACAGTGCTCTTTAATGAGCTTGGTCCATGACCTCAGAACCAACCAATCACAGCAAGCCAGAATGCATAAAAGGCCCCGTAATGAGTCCCTCTTCCTTTTTCTTTACTGCTTATCATGGCAAATTAGTACTATGCATATCTTCATTATGAATTACTCATTAACATATACATTTGTGTGCAATGTCTAAGTCATCCACATAAAGATTGACACTTGTGGGAACATCGGATCATAATGCATGTTACATAGAGGGTACCGCAATCACACTCAACATGTTCAGCATCGGGTTATGCTCATGCTTTACACTTGCCTCTGGCAATGACATTGAATGTCTAATCCCATTCACTAGCATGAGTGGTGTTTACATTCTATTAAGGATGCAGAGGTGAGTATTATCCCTCCCACCATCCCACTGAGGTGTTTGGCAAACAACTGATTGCGAGAGAGAAGTATAAGGGTCATCCTTTTCATTCTTTTTCAGTGGTCAGCTATCTGTAAATTACGCACATGATAAGAACATAACTTTGACATAGCTGGCTGTTTTCCTCAGATACACTGGCTGTCCCAAGGCAATTGACTAATTACCCTACCGGTTTCAATAATAATTCCACTTCCAAATGTCCCAACTTAATAATGGTGATCACGAATAGACTCTACATTACAGCTGGTGTGTTTTCGTCATGGTTACTTTGTTCTGGTATGGGACGGGTATGCGATTGTATATCCCAGTGGGCATATAGGTTAACATTCACTCAATAGATTGCTTCTCTTGCAAGCATCTGCATTTTCTTCCATGCATCTAGGGCACGGTTGCACAATTTACGGCCCACGGGCCAGTTGCGGCCCGCCATGCCATTTTGTCCGGCCCACGAGGAACAAAGACTTTTCTAATGGAGGGCGGCCCGCAAGCAGCATCGGCCGCCCTCCATTAGGAAAGTCTTTGTTGTCTTCCGGGCCGGACAAAACACTGGCCCTCATTGGTTCAGTGCACACGCACCATGTCACTCATACGAGCCACGTAGTGCGTGTGTGCTGCACCAATGGAGTGCAAGCCTCGCCAGCTTTCCAGCACGTCTGGTAAGTACATGGGGGGGCTGTATTTTTGTGTGTGTGTGTCTCGGGTCTGTCCTGTGTTTTTTACTTTTTGTTTTTGTATGTATGTATGTATGTTGAGATGCGGTGGTGGGGGTTGTGTCGGGTCTGTATGGGTGTTTGTATTTGTATGTCTGTGCAGTGAATGTTGAGATGCGGGGGTGGGAGGTGTCGGGTCTGTATGGGTGTTTGTATTTGTATGTCTGTGCAGTGAATGTTGAGATGCGGGGGTTTCGGGTCTGTATGGGTGTTTGTATTTGTATGTCTGTGCAGTGAATGTTGCGATGGGGGTGGAGGGGTGGAGGGTCTGTATGGGTGTTTGTATTTGTATGTCTGTGCAGTGAATGTAGAGATGGGGGAGTTGGGGGGGGTGTCGGGTCTGTATGGGTGTTTGTATTTGTATGTCTGTGCAGTGAATGTTGAGATGGGGGTGTTGGGTCTGTATGGGTGTTTGTATTTGTATGTCTGTGCAGTGTATGTTGAGATGGGGGGGTGGGGTGTGTGTCATGTCTGTATGGGTGTTGTTTTTGTGTGTATGGGCAGTGTATGCTGAGATGGGGGTCGGGGGGTTCAGGTCTGTATGGATGCATAGTGTATTGGTGTATGCTTGTGAGTTTATGTGCTGGGCTGGGGGTTCGGGTCTGTATGGGTGCATAGTGTATTGGTGAATGCTTGTGAGTTTGTGTGCCGAGTTGGAGGATGGGGGGGTTCGGGTCGGTTTGGGTACATAGTGTATTGGTGTATGCTTGTGAGTTTGTGTGCTGAGTTGTGTGGGATGTTTTAACCCACTAGTCCAGGCCCTGCAACATTCCTGTGCGCCGCTTGCATCAGGAACATCAGAATGGCCGCCGGAAAGCATTATGCGCGCTAAAAATCATCCAGAAGTGCGCAGAAAAATCTGAAGAATAGGCCGCCAATCCACTTTTGCCTATGTCAGTGGTAACACAGGAGACCACTGCCAAAACCTATCATTTGGCTACCTACAGTGGAAAAGGAAACCACTTGAAAAAGTAATGCAGCATTGCAAAAGAAACACAGAGCTGTTTGAAAATCCGTTTTTTTCTTGGCTGTCAAATGTACAAAAATCATGGTTCACAAACCACACAAAAGATCCAACCTCTTTGTTGGGTGTTAAACATCGTTCTATTTCAAGAATCCACATAAATACAATGTCAACAGAAGTACATTTATCAGAAGAAAATCCACATTTAAAGATGCTTGCTTGGAAAATATGTTGAAAATGGGCGCAATACCGCTACTCCCCTGTGTCAGAAGCTGGCGTTCCCTAAACCTGTCATGTTAAACTTGTGCCTCAAAATCTAAGTGTGGGGAAAGAAGAGACTTTCTTCAAATGCAATATAGGTTGCCACTATTTAATTTTCATGTTGAAAAAGACTGGAATTGAAGATATGTTTGCTTATTTTTAAATTTGTAACTTTAAATTTCACAAAGAACAATGTCACAAGTTACTGTAAGGTACCCTGATCCAGCTAAACTTCAAAGAAGTTTTCCCCCACTGAGAACACACCACCCTTTTCCTTCCCACCAAAAGGAGAGGATCTCTCATTGGATGTTAATGAGAAGAGGAGGAGACTTGCTCTGCTGCTCTGGTAAAGAGACGATGGGTTTCTTGAACTGAAAGAAAATGCTAATTTAGGGTGTCAGCAGAAACCAGCCCAGGCAGGAACAAACTCACGTTACTCACTGGCTCATCCAAGCCTTGGAGGCGGGCCAGACTGAAAATGTGGATTTGACACTGAAGTAACTGTATGTTTGAGAAAAAGACTTATAGCAAATTGTGCTGAACTGGTAAAAATATGGAATTTAGAGGTTATTAAAATGAAAAGGTTGCTCACCGTTTAAAACTAATCTGGAATCTGTGCGATGTTCAGAGACTGAACCACGAGAATGTTAAGATTACAGCAATTGTGATAATGTTAGGAATATGAAAATGTACAGGAATATACTCAGATGTTATGTGCATATATGTAAAAACAGTTGGACGAATCCGACAATGGGTAACCAACCAAAAGCGCGAAAAACTGTCATTTGTGAACCAGACTCGTAGGAAGAGGAGACTTTGACAGAATCGTACCTTAATAAATCTATAATGTAAATATGTATTATTAACACGTTGGGGATATTGGAAATATGTTTTTTATGAAAAATAGATTTGTTGGGTAAAAACAAAGGGGAGGGTTTTTCTCTGGACCATAAACACAGTGTCACTCTGACACATCATGACACATCATGACACACTGTTCCCTTCTCAAATCAGGGGAGACGGAATTCTCTGACCTATCAGATTCTTAGAGGGTTGGGCATAGCATAATCAGCCTCCACACCCCCTTGGAAAATACATAAATAGAGACTGCTGAGGACAGAAAGACACACACATTCACTCATCAACTGATCCACTGGCGAAGCACCCTGCAGGAAGAATCCAGAACTACCCAGACTCCAGAACTATCCAGACTCCAGAACTATCCAGACTCCAGAACCCTGAAGCAAAGGCCCAACCCAAAAGCTGAACCCTTCTCAGCTAGCCTTTGAAATCTTGCAACTTGATTTAACCCCAAACTTCCACGGGGCCTAACCAATTCAACAGCCTGGCTGTGCTATTTTGGCTGCTTCTTGCTAAGAACCCTTGCTAGAACCCCAAGATCCAGAGCAATAGAGCGGAGCTGTACCCAGAACCAACCCGTCAGATCCAGTCCAGGAGGCCGTGCAGACCAGAGTGCCTTGCTGAGAGCAGAAATAAGCACCTGAGACCTGTCCGGTGGCGAGCGAATTCCAGCCAAACCTTTGACCAGATCTTTGATGGGCCCATTCCATTCCAAAGCCATAGTAGTGAGTATTTAGCATAGAACTGTCCATAGTCATCTCTTAGTTTTAGGTAATCCTATCCAACCCATTCCAACAACTCCAGACTGCATTATAGAATCTCTTTTGTCCATGCTGAACCCTTGTCTCATCCATATAATTCTGTGATAATTGTAGTGATAATCATCTTTGCGCTGAATATATTTGCTGAAGAAAGACAAGTGTCTCGGTGGGCAAAAGTCAGAGCGGAGGCGCCCTGTTCTGGTTGCTGACCGTTTGGGTATCTTGCATCTTCATAGCCTCTTAGTGTAAGCCAATCTTTGTTCTAAATCTTCAACAGCTCATCTTTCATTTTGAAATCTTGACTCTTTTGAGAAAAACCTATCTTTATTAAAACCTCTGTAACTTCTGAACCGTACATGCTAGGAACGAAATTTAACTGTCATTTTGAAGCTAACATACTTAGCTTTCAAACAAACTAACCACACTCCAATTCCTTATAGTTTTGCTGTAATCACATTTCTCGCACGCTGAAAAGTTTGCCGCGATTTGCATTTGGCTCAATTTCACTCCATATAAAAATAGCTATTTCTTGCTTTCGACTTCTGAATTTTGTTTTCCATCTGCTAATCATTCAACAATCATTGCTAGTGTCTACCTGAACCAATCCAAAGCAACTCTCACTAGTTCTGAATCAATTTAGCGAATTAAAGCCATTTTAGCATTTTTCCCATCACTTCATATTACATTCAAAAGCATTTGACCTGTTTAAAATCATTCCTGTTCTCTCTAAGCTTGCTGTGGGGAATCGGGATTGAAACTGCAATTGTTGATTGTTATTCCTGAAACCTGTGTGCCCTCATTCTATCTCTTCATACTGCATATTAGGGGGATTGAGTGACAGGGGGAAAGAGTGATTACATTGTCTTTGATTGAATTCATATTTTTCTTTCTGTGCTGCATTATATTCATATCATTGCATTTCATTGAACCCACAGAAAGTTATTCTCTGCTGCACTATTCTTCCTATTTCTACTCCTAATTGATTAAAGAGATTGTTGATTATTGTAATACTACCAATTGCTGATCATTGTTCATATTCATAATAGTGTGATATTTAGATATTGTTCATATTCATAAAAGTGTGATATTTATTGTGCAATTCTTCAAATAAATCTTTTAACTTTGCAAAACAAACCTACTTCTTGGTTCAATGAGACCGGGGGGGGGGGCTCAAAGAGAGGGGCATTATATAAGGGTACATCGTCCAGAAATAAAAGAAATGTTGACATAAAAATATATAAATAAGGGTTACAGCTGGGCATCTCACGCTAGGCATTGACTTAGTTGGAGTGCTGGGTTGAAACCACTTACAGTTGGGGGTTGGGGGGTTCAGGTCTGTATGGGTGGATGGGGTGGGGGCCATGGGGCATAGTGTTTGGTTGGCGGTGGGAGCCATGGGGCATAGTGTCTGGTTGAGGGGTGGGGGCCATGGGGCATAGTGTTTGGTTGAGGGGTGGGGGACACAGGGCGTAGTGTTTGGTTGGGGAGTGGGGGCCATGGGGCATAGTGTTGGGTTGAGGGGTAGGAGCCATGGGGCATAGTGTTTGGTTGGGGAGTGGGGGCCATGGGGCATAGTGTTTGGTTGGGGGTCATGGGGCATAGTGTTTGGTTGTGGGTGGGGACCATGGGGCATACTGTCACACTCCAAGAGTGAACCCAACAATAAAGCTAAAACAGGCACAGTTAGGAGATGTACATCCTTTGCTTTTTGTGGAAACCTGACTCAACGAAGACCATACTCCTCTTGGGCAACCCAAACAGCAAAGTATCACAGTCCAAAATAATGGAATGTCCAATCAAGGGTCAATAAAATATATATAATTTGCAATAACTAAATAGAAATAAATGATAACAATGGAAAATGTGTAGTACAAAATGTAAGTTTGAAATACAAATAAAAATGGTTACACCTCAAAAATGTATTCTTTTTCGATGTGTTTAATAAAAATTGGGGGTTGAAAAATCCTCATGCCATGCCACGCCCCGCCGTGCCTACCGCCCCAGCCACATTTACTTTTCGGCCCACTATAACCATCATGTAAGGTACTTTCGGCCCTCTGTCAAAATCAGTTGTGCACCCCTGATCTAGGGGGTAATATCGATATTGACCTTTGACCATTGATGCAGGTTTGAATCCTGGTAGGCAGTAGGGCTTGCTTTGTTTATGTCAACTTCTTTCACCCGCCCTAGTTAGCTTCCATATATCTCTCACCCTCAGTTCTTTGAAGTAATTTCATGGTTATGCGCTCAGGTCCCCTGCTCATTTGCACTTATTATTTCAACAACTGCATAGAACCTCTCAAGTTCTCCAGAGAAAGAGAAAAGTAAGTCAGGTAGGTTAAGGTAGGTTATGATTGTTAAGTCCTCAAACAGTACCTGGTGCATGTAAGAGCACTTATCAACAACTTTCCATGTGTTTACTGTGAAGCACAGGGTCGTGCCTTACCGCAGGAAGTCATATATTGTCCTTGTTGAATACGCTGTCTGGTCACCTCCAGTCAGATTTAGTGACTTTTCTTATTTATTGTTGCTTATTAATTTGCTGTTCCTTATGAAACTGAGTTGGTATGTCACCTATAAATGATTGGAACAGTTATTCTTCTAATGGTGTTGCCATTCTTCCTTTCATGGTGCTATCATTCTGTCATATATATTTAGCCTTTCTTTTTATAGCTACTAAGTTTAATAAAAGAGTAAAACTTCCAGGATTTACACAATATCAATATAACTTGCAACCCCATCTCAAACCTATAATAATGAGAAATTGTAATTGCACTTTGGCACAGCTTTCGCCATGTTACCTCCTTCCTCTACAGAAGCTATAATAAATTATACATTTTGGTTTCCATGTTGATTGTTAGTAAGCTTTACATAAAATCAAAATTAATTATGTCTTGATATTTAAAATTCTATGACCAGAATAAGGTGTTCACCAAATAGGAGGCTAGTCTCGTTGTATCCTCCCACCCATTCTGTTTTTTCTTTTTTACTAAGTGACCAGGAACTGACAGGATGGCAAAGGATCCCGGTGAAGACTTCTTGATCTCCATACTGGTGTATGTGATGGGGACAGGAGTGCTAGAATACCTCCTGGCCTTTGCCATAAATGGACAGATTCTATCAAAGAAATGACTATCATTGTTCCAAGCACTAAACAAGAAATAAGTGGGACTAATTACACAGCCTCTTATGTACTGTGGTTTGCTGTGATTGGTTGGTTCAGAGATCATGAGCCCAGCTTATTACTGTACTTTTAAGAATGCCTTAAAGGGCATTTTTCTGTAGATAAAGCAGATTAACGCAGAATACTTGCCTCTATGTCTTTAATAGAAGTTGTACAGAAATGTTCATGGTGTAGTATTTTCAGACTGGACCAATGCTGTCGCAGTCTGGCAGCAGAACTCGGTTTTCTCTGCTGTCTGCTGACGACATGTATATGGGTTGGAGCGGCAGAGAGAATACATCACTGACATTGATTTGTGTAAGATAAACCATGTCAATTTTAACAAGCAATGACAAGAGTGTAAGATTCTTCTGCAATGCTTCGCACAGGACAAACAAAATGTAACTTCCACATTTGCAAATCCAGTGGATTTGCCACTGCTTATTATTGTAGAGTTGCCCTTAAATCTAATCCACAGTGCGTTCACTTTATAATGTCTGCCATATTGCTTAACACCCTGTTTCCTCTAAAACACCTATCATGCACACTCCAGATCTTAACCAAACCTCATGTACATACCCATGAATCCCTGCAGTATGGATTAGACACTGAGGGCCTATTTACGAGTATGGAGGTAGCCATGGTGCTAATAGCGCCATGGCTGCCTCCATACCAGGCTCCAATACCGGGTTCCTGCAATGAGGAATTACTGGGTCATTCCGACATTGGAGGACCCGGTAATTCCTCCTTGCAGGAACCCATCCCCATTCGAGCCCCCATAGGGCTCAATGGGAATGGGGAGGGAGGTAATAACAGGCACATTACAAATGGCCCGTTATTAGCTCCCTCTTCCCCTTGCGGGACCCGGACAGGACGTCTGGTTTTACGAGACGTCTGTTCCGGGCCCCGCAAAGGAAACCTCGTAATAGGCACTCCCGTAATGAAGGGTGCCAGTCCCGTACCGACACCCTTCATTACGGGAGCGCCAGGGTCATAATGAGGCCCTGATACTTTCTTCTTGTAAATCACAGTATTATGCTTTCACATGCTATGGCTTATATAGGGTTCAGTGAAGAGAATTCAGTGTATAGACAGTGTTTTGATAATAAACATGGTTGCCCTTACTCTGACAATGTTCGGAACTAGTGCCACACACACACATTTGTTCTACTTTCAGGCCTCCTTTTGTGTTCAATACACAGATGAGAAATATCACAACCTGCTTTGACAAATGGGATGAACTCCTTCACCAATATAGTATGTCAAAGAAACAATTACACCAGGTGTTCACCAGTTTTTTGTTTCTGGAGGGCTTTCTATGGGGGGCTAGACTGTCCATGGAGTGGTGCACCAGGCATTTTACCCTAGAAAACTGTTGTGTTCTGCTTCAGTGAGTATCCTGGTATGCAGAATCCTCTAGGACTAGAATGGGAAGTGAGAATGGAAGAGGTCAAGAGAGCAGGAGGACAGAGGCTGTGTATGCTGCCCTACAAGAGGTTGTACTTGTGGAATAAAGGATCTCAACCACACAGACAATATCTGGGCAGTCGTTATTCAAAGGTGATTAATGTCAATCACAACAATTGGCGACTAGCTTGATCTGTCTTCCTGCCAGACTCAGTAACCTGGACGCTCGGTCTGCTATTTTCTGAGCTCTCCGAACAAACTCAACTTGCACATGGTCAGTGACTGAACAATTATATAACTAGCTGGAACAAGCTTCACTCATAAAGCCTCATTGTGCCTTGTAAAGCCTGACTTGTGGGCTCCAATGGCCACACATTGTTTATTTCTGAAGTGCTGGCTCGAGACTACACTGTTGCATGTCCCGGAGGCCAATCTGTTAGAGAAATGCACCTGCACACGTAGGATACATGTCTAGTAAAGCATTCTGCTTGCATGGCAAACATGAGCCCAGTGATGTGATCACACGCCTCGATGCAAGTCTGAGCGCTGGCACAGCAATACCGATTGGTGGAAATGGATTCTTTGCCGCAGTACACACTGAGCAAATAAAAGGGATGAAAAGGTATAAAAGGAAATCCAACGCTCCGTTCCCACAACGAATATAACGGACGACCAGTAATACTCATCACAGTGGAATTGAAACAAATAAAACTTTCGGACATTTTTCACTAAACCATACAAATTAATATATAATTAAATGGCAATGCAATTTTCATGCACAATTTAGGATCAAAAGAAGAGGTATGCAGACGCTTACCCCCGGCTTTAGAAGTGCAAGAAGGGGATGGCCTAAATGTATAGGAGGAAGTGGTAGCTGGAATGGAGAAACAATATAAGAAAAAAGAAAGTGTTGTATTGGAAAGACACACCTTCTACACCAGGGATCAATTACCTCGAAAATCAATAGATGCATTTCTGGAAGCTTTCAGAGACATTGCTACACGTTGTAATTTTGGACAATTCCTACAGGAGGCACTTAGGGACCAAATAATGGTGCACACCTCAAATGATCAGATACGTGAAAGAATATGGGAGGAATCGGAGCCTACTCAGGACAGAGTGATTCATAGAGCAACACATATAGAGAGACCCTCAGAAGCATGAAAGAAAACAGTGAAGGAAAGGAACACTGATGGCATGCACGTTTGTGCAACATTAGTCATGGCAGATTAAAATAAAAATGCATACAAGGATGCAACAGAGAAAATGCACCATAAAATAAGATGCTACAGGTGTGGTGCACGAGATCATGTAGCAATGTCAAAGACAGATTTTGCCATCGGGAAAATATGTAATATTTGCAGCAGAACAGGTCACATAGCAAAGGCCTGTAGGTATACATTTAAAAAACCAAACGTTCCAAGTGATAAGAAGGACATAGCTTTGATAAATGAAGATACCACTCTCAGAAGTGAAGCAGAAAAAGATGAAATGTCCATGGAGGAAATGCACAGAAGAGATTTCCTTATGATATGGGATCCAGAGGAACATGTGACTGGATTTGCTTACCTTGAAAGACCCATATGCCAGGTGACAATCGCAGGAGTCCCTATCCAATTGATGGCAGACTCTGGCTCGTTACACACTATGAGCCTGATTCAGAACATTTTCGTATGGGCTTGCGCCATTATAAAATGCTTCTGTTAATTAGGCCCTTTAATTCTGCATGATATGTTCAAAGGACGACTGGAGGAGCAGTGAAAATCTTAGATTCAGTCATAAAAGGGCTCTGTGCATACTCAGACCATCAAGTTGGAATGATAGCATGGTTTATTGAGAAACTTAAATTCAAGAATAGAGAAATAGTAGGGAAAGTAAATGTCGTGGGTAAAGGATCTCTATAATAACTGTCATAAAAACCGATCACTCTATCACACTGTGTCAAGGAGTTCCCCCCTCCTCACCTGGGTCCGGTGTTTGCCGGTGTCTTCGATCGCTGCTTTCTTGCGAACACTCCTGGTCTTGAACAGCGCTGCTCAAGTCTCGTCTGGTTCCAGGTTGCGTTTAGTTCCAGGATCGCGGAGTCCAGGAATCCGGGAGACTGGAAAGGCTAGAAATGCTCGGAACCAGGAAGGGGGAAAGGGACAGGAGTGGGTAATAGCACTGGGACAAAGGAAACAATACCGCGAGCTACAAACACACATCTGGGCTACTCTGCAATAGCATTGAGACACACGGAGCCGCGGAAGGCGTGGTCTCTAAATAGATCACTCCGTGTTCAGCGCATGGAGCGAGCAAGGGCTTCAGCTCTGGACGGCCATGTTGGAAGTAGTACGGAATGCAAGCCCCGTTGAGACAAGACCAGGAGGCCCAAAAGGGGTGTGATCTGAAGTTCATGACACACTGTGCATTGACTTAGGAGTAAATGACAACATAGTGATTGACACTTGTCCTTTGCCCAATATCACACAGATGATACAAGATATTGGAGGTGCTTGCATGTTCTCGATTGTTAATCTTCAGTGCTTACCCTCAAATTGAACTAACAGAGAACAGCAAATATTTAACAATGTTTATTAATTTAATAGAATGATGTTTGGGTTGGTGTCCGCTGCGTCCATATCTCATCAGAAACTGATAGGAACATTTTTTAACGGATTGAGAGGACTCATGTATTATTAGGATTACATTTTAATATATACAAATGATGAGGCACAACACAAACTCATTCAGAAGCAATTCTTAGACACATTTAAAGGATGTGGAATGACAGTAGAATTGACAAAAGGCAAGCATTATCAAGAGGAGGTGAAATATCTTGGACATACACTGTCAAAAGCTGGGATAAAACCCAAAGAGACATTAGTGAAAACATTATTGCAATGTCAGAAGAAACAGATAAGAAAGAATTGCTATCATTTTTGGGTTTATGTGGATTCTACACAAAGCTTATAAGAGAATTTGCAGCAATTGTGGAACCAATGAGAGAGCTCATGAGAAAAGGGGTTAAATACGAATGGAAGGAGAAGAATGAATCATAAGAGCTCCTATATTAAAACTATTTGACACTGAGAAAGATACACTTATTACAGTTGATGCCCGTAACAAGGGCCTAGGATAAATACTTACACAAAAGGATGAAAGATAGGGTGAAGTGACAATAAGTTTATTGCAGGCTGGAAGAGTTTTTACTCAATAATTGAAAAAGAAGCGCTGGCTTGTTCTTGGGGTCTTCAACACTTTAGATAATTTGTCTGGGGAGCTCCATTTGTTTTGAGAGCAGATCCCAAACCTCTAGTTAAAATATTGAAAGGAGATGGAGCTAAGGATGCATCCCCCAGGCTATTCATACTAGCTTTAATATTTATTGAGTACAAGTACAGTATTGAGTGCAGAGAAGGGCAACACAACAAAGTTGCTGATTGCTTATCAAGGTTGCCCATAGCGGGAGTAGAGAATCAAGAGAATGTGATGGATCATGGAAATTCCATAGCAGAAATATTTGTCTTAACAACGACGTGTGATAACACAGGATATATGGATGAGGTAGTGATGAACTGTTTCAGGAAGTGTGAAAACATGTGGTTTAGGGGTGGCACCTGAGCAACAATCAGAGGTCCGATGTCAGACCATTTGCAATGATCTGTGATGAGCTGTCCACGGAAGGTGGTATATTGAGAAGAGGTGAAAGGGTAGTACCTCCTGAGAATGTGAGGAGGGACATTGTTGCCAATGCACACATAGGCCATTCTGGGATTACCAGCACTAAATCTCTGGTGAGGGAATATTTTGGTGGGCATGGGTGAGTAGAGATGTGGACAGATTTGTTAGACAGTGCACTCACTATAATGAAAGTGATGTGGTTTTAGTTACCAGGACACCATGATTGGGAACACCTATGCTCCAAACAGAACCTCGGGCGAGTGCGGCCATGGACATTATTGGACCAATTTATGGGCTTAGAGCTGAAAAGAGGAATGCGTTGCTTTGGTTGATTATTAGCGTCATTGGCCAGAGGTAAAGATTGTTAAAGAAATGAACACAGAAAGCGCCTTTACTCATCTTCAAGATATTTTTCTGAGAGAGGGAATACTGAAAGAAAGGGAGACTGATAATGGGACACAATTTGTGTAAAATAAGATTTTGAACTTTATGAATGAGAGAGGAATCAAACACATTACAAAAACCTTTATATCATCCACAAGCCAACAGCTTAGTGAAAAGATTTAATAGGTTGGTTAAAAACATGATACAGTTGAGTAGGGAGTCAAGGTTATATCTTGACAAAGAACTGAACAAGATGTTTTGTGCTTACAGAGTGAGGCGGCATCCTGGTGCGGAGAAATCACAGTTTGAATTGATGGGATGGAGATGGTGTAGGGATGTCGGGTTTCCTTTATGGATGGAGGACTTACTGAACAATTGAGTGGCTGATGTGGATGTTGCTGTGGACCTAGGTAAGCAAGGTGAAAAAAAGAGTGTTTGTGGAGGAACTATGATATGAGTAGGGTCAAAACTATGATATGAGTAGGATAGCACGGTATGTTGGAGTTAATGAAGGTGATTTTATTCAAATAATGTTGCCATTCAATGTTCAAAAGCAATGTTCATGTTTCAGTAAGTCTGTCAAGGTGGTTAAGGAGGTGGTTAAATTGACATAAACCAGTTTGTTAATGGATGAGGAAAAGTGGTAGAACTTGAGCAGGGTGGCAAAAGTGAGACCATGATTATGTTCAGAAGTGAAGGTGTAAGGAGGAGGATATGTTGTGTTCCGTTTCAGTGAGAATCCTGGTATGTTGGATTATAGAATGGGAAGTGAGAAAGGAGGATGGTTGCTGCACTACAAGAGGTTGCACTTGTAAAATATAGGTTCTCAACCACACAGACAATATCTGTGCAGTCGTTATTCAAAGGTGATGAATGTCAACCACAACAAAACCTTTTAAACATTAGAACATATATATGCATTTTGGGGTATACTAATCAATTGTATTGCTATGTTTTAAAATGTATCATGTGTATTAGATCATTTGTAAAAATGTACCATTTTATGGGGGAAATGATCAGTGTTTCACAGAAATAATGAAAACTTGATCTAATGTAGTTTACAAGCGTACTTGAGGCATATGGTCAGTAGAAATAAATCCCACAAGCCTGGAACATACCATTGACAAGTAGTAAAATGCAAACTCAAAATCTCATTTTTGCAGTTTGCAGAACAAGGAAAGGCTGCTTGAACAGTAAGACAATGCTGTGGGCCATGTTAAGTTACAGGCTGAGGAGACAGCACTGATGAATTAAGTGACACCAACTTTCCTCTGGACAATGGTGGGTGTGGATGAGAAGGAATTCACATACAAGGCAACTGGCTACTGCCCAGTGTTGTATATCTAGTTTCATAAAAGAGCATTTCATATCAATGTTCTGTTTGCCCAGGATCACAAAGCTGCACTACAATAGCACACTCATTTTCAAGTGATGATTGATTTAATTCCTCACTTTGGTTGAAAATATGGCCTATGATTAGTTCCTCCAACCCCATTACTGACTGACATGTTAATTGTTTTCTTAACTATGACTTGAAGGCAAAATCTCTGTTCACCAAAGATCACAAGGGTGCTCTGCATTGAATCCCTTAACCTCTGATGGTAATTTCTTTACTTTTCTCCCCATTGAAAACCAGAACTCACAAAATAATGCATGACTATGATCACCTGGCTGTATTGTAATGAATCCATTCTTCTCCCAGTACAGACTGCTTTTCTCTTCTCCCTATAACGCACAAGAGCTCTCTATATACTCCTTGCAAAAGATGACAATGATATAGTGTGATGGGTGTATCTATCTCCCAGTATGACATTCCTCTTCACAAAGCATAAGAGTTAAGTGTCTATTGTGGTTGCCCAGAATCACAAGACTGCATTGCAATGGATCTCTTTGTCTACAAATGCTGATAGCTTCTTTTTTCCCTGCCATGACAATGATGCAGTCTAATGGGTTTGTCTATCTCCAAGTATGTTATTTCTCCTTTCCTCTTCATGAAGCATAACAGTTAAGTGTTTATCGTGGTAGCGCAGAATCACAAAACTGAATTGCAATGGATCTCTTTGTCTCCAAATGCTGATTGCTTCTTTTTCCCTGCCATGAAAACAAAATCTCTATCTGATTTTCTCACAATTACAAGGCTCTCCTTGCTAAGTACAAGCAAGCCTCTCTGACACATGTTCGACTTATCATTATGCCTTTCAAACTACGCCTTAAATCCTATAGCAAACAGCACCTTTTGTTGTTGAAATCCGCTGGGAAATGTGAGAATTATCCTTATTGTCCAACTCAACTACTCCTACACTTGCTTTTTTAAATAATTTTGGGAGGTTTTACAAATCAAGATAACATTACATTGCAGTTTACTTAACTGATAAATGCGTTTCCATATCACTGGTATGCAATTCAGTTTCATTACCACAATGTCATAAGTCATTTCTAATTTTCTCGAAAGATTTTTGCTTAAAGTGAAGAGGAATGCAGAGAGGTTGAGCTGGTGTGCATCAAAGATGGCCACTTTTCTCCTCTCTGGGAGTCCATGTGCAGAACCTTTCTCCCACAAAGGGAATCCCATGCACTTATTTTTGCTACTCGAAAAAGTGTAAAACCCTTCAACTGACTTTTACCATTTTTACCTCCACCTCTTTTGGAGATATATTGTAGCAGTACTCCACCTTATAATCAGATGACTCTAACCAATGGCAATTAACTATCACCCTGCCGGTCCAGTAACATAGTGCTGGTAGTGACATATACCAGCACTTTACCGGACCAGCAGAGTACAAGTATGCTTGTGGGGGTAACCTGACTCACCTCCAGCCAAGAGTTGGAGGTAACTCAGGGCCCCACTGGCATGAAACAGACGGTATTCTCAGCACCGGTATTGCCGGTGTCGGGAATACCAGCAAATCCCCCATGGAGTCCATGGAATGGGGATTTACTGGTAGTTCTGCTGCCTGTAATATCCCGGTATTGCTGGGATATCAGGCGGCAGAAACAGTAGGTGCGTTTGCCGGTATCCTGGTGGATTTTCCAAAAGGATACCGGCAGACTTGGAATGAGGCCCACTGTACTGTATCGTTCGGTAAACTGGCGTTATTTTGAAACACTGCCTACCATTAACATTGCTGCTATTGCTGTAGTACGGCCTTTGGAATCTTTTCCTTTAGTGATTTATTGATTTTGTGATTTAGCGATTTTGTTTCCCTACTGTTGTGCTGTGACCTTCACACGTGTTTTGCCCCTTTAAGGGGATGTGTCCCTCCCATGTGTATTGCCCTTTTAAGATGGGCCATGACTGTGTCATGGCCCAAGCTAATAAAAGGATCCCCTGCAGGCATGTGCAGTAAACCGACTGTAGACTCGAAGATGGAATTACTTGAGTCTGTGTCTCATTTCAGGCCTGCAGGCCCACACTGTGTGAGCACGGACCTGCAGGCAATGTTGCCATGGGGCCCTCTTGCCAGCAAGGTGGCCATGATCTGCATGTGTTGGCCCATCCAAGACCGGGTGTCCCCGGACAACCCCCTGAAGCACTGGGCCTCTGTAGTGCTGTTGTTGTATAGCACCCACAGGGCCCAGATTGATGTCCATGGCTGACCCCCTCAACAATGGCAACAAGGGAGTTTAACCCCTGCGATGTGTCCCGTTCCTCTGCTCGTCCTCTGTACTTTTTGTTCTCTGCATATGGGAAGGGGAAGGAGGGAGAAAGGGGGAGGAGTGGCGTCCATCGCCATGGAGAAGTTCAGGGATGCCCCTGCATGTTTCACCAAGATCATGGCCCTCATTCATGAGGGTGCTTGTGCGGCCGGGATAGGAGTGAGCCCGCAGCCCCCTGCATCATCCGCCGCACGAAATAAAAGATGAAGAAAATGGTGCGGCCACAAGAAAAAAAGGGACCTCCCACCTGAGGAGAGAGCTGTGCTGCACCCTGGGGAAGGAAATGAGCCGACGCAGCCTGTGCTGCATCAAGGAGGAAGGACCCCCCGCGGTGTGTCCAGCCGCTGTGGAGGGGGAGAGGTGAGCGGCATCCACCATGCAAGAAAAGAGTAGGGCCCCCAACCAGCCTGTTGGTCGCTTCACCCCGTCCGCTTCCCTCAATCAACAGGGTGCTTGTGTGGCTCGGATGAAAGTGAGCTAGCAGCCCCCTGCGGTGACTGCCATCAAGGTTTCCTCAAGGTATCCCGGCTGAGGGAGAAAGCACCTGACCGCCAAGGGAGCTCCGAGAGTGAAAGGAGGAGGTGAGTGCCGCCACAAGCGGCAGCACATCCTGCTTTGTGATGGGCCGTCGCCAGAGCCCCCATTGAGATCCTGGGCCCTGCAGCAGTAAAATAAAGCTCTGGGATTGGAGCTGTCAGAAAAAAAAGAAAATGATGAACAGATCATCCACGCCGGTGCCCCTTTTTATTCCCGGGCCCGGCAGTGAAGATAATTCAGTGCTCCTTTCTGGAGCGATGAAGTGAAGTACAGAGGCTGCCCACTTCCACAATGATGCAGGCAGCACTCTGCTGTACCGGCAGCCCCGGCTGCGGCAACACCGGGCTGATGGTGGTGAAACCAACAGCTCCATGTCGGAGCAAAAGTGAAAGGTGCTCTGGGGTCGGAGCAAGAAAAGTAAGAGTCCCGTGTCGGGAGGTGGTGAATGCTTTGAAGTGCTGCGGGGCCGAACAAGGTGAAGCAGAAGCGGCTTCCAACGTGGCCACGGGCCGCTGGCGGTGAGCTGTGTGCGCTTTGGATAGGAGCGCTGGGAAATGTTGCAGTGCTCACTGGTCCCAGCGAGATCCTGGGCTGACCAGGCGGGGAAAAGTAAATAGCTCTTTGTCAGAGCAATGTAGACGTGCAAAGTGCCCTCACAGATCCCGGGGCTGTTGGCAGTGAATTTGTTTGTTTGTTTGTTTATTTATTTGGTAATGCGCATCAAACCCTTAGGAAGCTGGGTGCAAGCTACACATCAGAGCATGCACAGAAAAGGGAAAAGGGTCCCCTTCAGATCCCGGGCCCGGCAGTGAAACAACAGATGTGCCGGTCCATGGAGTATCCAACCAGGAGAATGCTGCCCAACAGGCCAGTAGTCCTGGTCAACTCTATACCAGGTGTATTACTGCCTGAACCAATAAGTCAGGCCAGTCAACAGATCTGAGGCAGTGAATAAAAGGAGTTGAAGCAACACAGCTCTCTCTGTGTTGGTGCACCATTAGTAGATACGCCCTGCAACTAGGCTGGATTGATATCTGAGTGGGAAGGAAGAAATACCACAACCACTGACTGTAGAAGTGCCCATCTGGAGCATGTGATGATCTCGGTTTCTAGGCAACCATGCCACTGGTATCGCCCAGCCTGCATAGCAAGTGGCCTCATTGCCCTGCCACTGGTGTGCACCCTGCCGGGCCTGCTATCCATGGACCAGGCCAATGTGGACATGGGTGTGATTCCTGCCAGCCCCGAACTGAGACAACACCTGCCCTATTAATGTCAGTGAGCCCTGCCAAGGGGAGGACACGAAGTGGCCCTGACACTCTGTCATCTGTGTCCACTCAATGCACACCTCATGCACACCACCCAGAGGAAGTACAAAGAGCAAGAGAGGGTTGCAGCTCTCTTCAAGTGCTTGTGCGCCCTCCAGACCCACAGCTGTGGGGAGACACCCCTGCCCTGTCGTCATCATGTGGCGTGGCCTGGACGCCCTGCTACCTGCATCAAGCTGACTGCCCAACATCTAGGGACTAAGCCGCCAGGTGCAGCTTTACTGGCCTTTGAACTGAAACCTGTGGAATTGACTATTCAGAATGGACATTGATGGAAAGTGAACTGGTCTCCTGCAGTCCTGCAATTGCTTAAAGAGGACTCAGTAAACACATGTTTTGATGCCGAGCCTGCATATTAGCCACATGCTTAAAGCGGCCTCAGCAAAAAACTGTTACATGAAGCTGTAATCCCGCTGGTTGTAGGTGTGCTCTATATGGTGCCAGCAGCTAATAAAGGCGTCATTCACTGGTTACAGTGCCACAACCCAGTTTAATAAAGGGTTTTGTAACATGTGGTCGAACTACCAACATTCCACCAGTGGTTTGCCCACTGTGACTGTCACCTGCGGGTTATGTGTTGATATGTGTTGTATGTTTATACATATGGGAGCCCCATGTGTGTAGCAGTGGTAAATTCTATTTGTTGTTGGTCCCATGACTCTGAAGTAGCCCAAGTAATGTCGTTCTATAACGGTGGGAGGGAATCATGTATATTGTAGTAACATTTGATTGATTGTTATGAAAAAGGGGGAGTGTTGTGTGGTGACCCTCCTACGTGTGTTGCCCCTTTAAGGGGATGTGTCCCTCCCACTTGTATTTCCCTTTTAAATTGACTGTCTCATGGCCCCAGCTAATAAAGGAGCCCCTGCAGGCACGTGCAGTAGACCGGCTGCAGACTCCAAGATGGAATGACTTGAGACTGTGTCTCATTTCAGGCCTGCAGGCCCACACCGTGTGAGCACGGGTTTGCAGGCCATGTTGCCATGGGGCCCTCTTGCCAGCATGGTGGCCAGGATCTGCATGTGCTGGGTAAGGTCCGCCCTGCCCCATTCAAGACCAGCCCTCATTAGAACTCCGGCGCTAAACCATGGTGCTGTTAGCACCATTGTCGAAGCCGGAGTCCGCCATGGCGGAATGGGGAATTACCACCCCATTCCAAGGTTGGCGGGGCGGTAATTCCCCATGCCACCATGGCCCTTCCCCATTCCCATTTTTTCCCCATAGTGCTCAATGGGAATGGGGAAGGCGGCAATTACGGTACCGCTAATTGCCGTACCGCAATTGCCTTCAAGGTCCCTTTGCGGGTCCCTACTTTAACGGCTGGTCGAGACCAGCCATTGAGGTCAGGACCCGCAAAGGGACCTCGTAGTAAGGCGTTAAGGGTTTAACAACGCTGCAGCCTTTTACGGCGCCGTTAAACCCTTAACGCCGGGGTCGTAATGACCCCACAGGTGTCCCCCGGCAACACCCTGAGGCATTGGGCCTCTATGGTGCTGGTGTTGTATAGCACCCACAGGGGGCCGGATTGATGTCCATGGCTGACCCCTCCAGCATATACCACATATGAAAATAAGCATGCAAAGAATGGGTCAGCCTTTGGTAACTCACATCTTGCTGCTATTGTTAGAGAGATCTAAAACCTAGAATTCATTGTGAAGAAATCATGCCCTGAAGGGCTGCATCTTGCCAGCATTCCATATGATGTGACCATTGAATTACCCTATCCCGCAAAACAATATGTAAGCAAACTTTTTCTTGTGTAATGTAAAACAGCAATTCTTTCGCTTTAATGCATCATTACATTGCATCGCATACAGCTGAAAGCTAAAATGTATATAGCTATTTTAGCACTCTTTTCAGAATGTTGCTGAGTGGCCAGCCAATCAGGATACAGGAATTCTAGCCAGGCACTAATCTCTGATAGTGCCTGTAATTATTACCTTCATGGGGCCCCCTGAGCACCGTTCTTTGTCTAGCCACGGGCCCCATTCGCTCACTGACAGTTTCCTGCTCCTCTGCCACTCACCTTCCCCAAATTATTGGCAAAGCAAGCAGCTATTTTGGCATTGCTCTGCCCTCTGCATGTCTGCTTCACTCTTAGCAACATCGGTAGCCGATGCCATTCAAAGCTGACTCCTCTCTGCACATCTTGCCACATGCACACGAACTGACATAGCAACCTGGCACCACTGGGAAGCTGCGCCCTCTTCAGCCCTCATTTTCTCTTAAAGTTGCTGGTGGCCCCACACTGCTACCGGTGATAAAAGCAATACCACCCTAGGGGACATGGCAAGGCTGGGGATCACGTGATACTCACCCTGCGTTATGTCTTGGACCAGGGATGCTAAGTCTGGCTTTCTGGGTACCTAATCTCTGGCATGGCAACTCGGCCAAATAGAATCCAGAGTACATGAAAACGAGAATGAGGTAACTGGAGAATCAGTGCTTACATGTGCAAGAGACTAGCTTACTAACACCTCGCCAGTGCTTCCTCACAATGGAGTCCAAGACAGAACTGGCCTTTTAAAAATAAGGACGACCAAAAAGTGTTTGAGCAAGCATGAGATAGCACAACTAAATTCTACTCCAGTGAGGAACCCTAGACACTTGTGAGTATCAATAAAAAGGTAACAACAATACTCCATAAGAACACCTCGAAGAGCATTACTGAGCCTGACCCATATTTAACAACATAAGATGTGAATTGAAGGCAACACATAATTGAAAAGAAATTAAGCATGTTCAAGTCACCTGTTTTAAGACTTTACACCCACATGGGTTTAGGGGATAAATATTCTTTTAGAGAACATCACTGGTTTGCCCAAAGAAGCACATAAAGAACGAAACACAGGTAGGGACGGGACAGTTATAATTAACCTTAGAATTCCATTTGCAAGACAATTTTATTAAAATGTCAAATCCACTGTCCATTTCTACAGAAATATGAACATTAAACATAACTAATAATACACATCTGCACTTGGAGTAACTAATACACATCTGCACATTGAATAACAAGTTCATAAATGGATATTTTTGTTTGGCTTTATTGGCACCCTATCATTATGCAGTTGACATTTTGAATCTTAAATAGAATCCACCTATTAATTCACTGTAATGTTTCATTAAATGTTGTAGCTGAACGTTAATTAAAACACAAGAAAAACACAAACTGAACAGAATGATTATCGCAGAGCTGACACATTAACATTTCCTGGCATGTCCTTCCATTCCATGTGGTATTCATGAAACTATTAATTTAGTTATGATGCAAAGTCCCAAAGAAAGCCTCTCTCTGCAGCACAGACCAGCTGACGTGTATGGCATAGGAGCCTGGTTATTTTTATCCTTTCATCAGACTAGCTGTGGCAGTCATTGAAAGATATAAGTCAAGCTCTAAGAACAAAACAATGTAACATCATCATCAAAGTACTTGGATAGATTGTGGTGTTTGTCATTTCACTGCCCTTGGAGGTATTATGTGGCAGGGCTGTGTCTCACCCCTGAAGGGCAGGTGGGGGTTTCTCATGTATTGCACCTGAACGAACTCAGAGAGTTGCCCTGAATCGCACCGGGAGGACGTCAGGTGTGGCCGGGTATCACACTTGGATGAACTGTGTGGGGTAGTCATTCATGCCCATGCACACTATTTGTGAAGATTCGCCATGCTCTCCACCTGGAAGAGCCTGAAAGTACAGCCGCAACTGGTGGTCATTTATGAAAGCTAGCCTGGATCGCTAACCATTTGTTGCAGCCGCAAGAATCGATAGAGGATGACATTACCTGATCAAACAGGTGCACCCACAACAAATCTCCATCTGAGTTTCTAGGTCAGTTCCGGTGGACATCGGACGCAGGCATGGCTACCCGCACACATTAGAATAGACTAGGACAAATTCGGTCTTGCTGGTAACATGATTGTTCTGCCTACTTACACCTGACTATGCCTCAATACCTCTGCCATCTGTATGCAGTGAAGACCTATGACCAATTTGGACTAGCTGGTCATATAATGAGTCTCTTACACTGACACTTTCTCCTGACCTCCCTCAGCACCCATTTACATGCCTGACCTCATGGGTTGCTCTTACTGGAGCCTGTCCTGCCATGCTAAGCCTTATCATGGCAAAATGCACACACGCAGTCTAATCCAACTATGTTAGTTCCCAATTTTGAACTTCGGTCCCCCAGCGCATTGAGACTATAATAATGGTAAAGAAGGCGCTACATAAATTTCAACTACAATACAACTGCAAGACAATACTATGTACCAAAAATAACAATACTAGCGAAACATGTAATGCAAGACAAAAGTTTAAAACATAAGGCACCAAGCAGCATGGAAACAAAAGAAGTTCTTAAAAACACCATTCAACAATTCCTTCCCCAACTTAAACTGGTCTAGTCGCTTCTACAAAAAGCCTTCTACTACAACCGCGCTTTTATCAATCTGCACTTTTTCTGCATCACGGAGCAGCCGATTGACGTCAATACCTCTCATATGTAACTTTTAGAACAAACAATTGACGTCTAAGTTAAAGGCGCTGACACTTTTGGCAGCATTGTATTTGCAGGTACAAAGCCAGAACCTCTCATATTCATTGATGTATCCCTGAGATAATTTATAAGAAAGCACCTTTCAATTTTAAATTCTATAAACATATTAATTTGTTATCCTAATTGTGAGTGTTATTGTGTCATTCATCTCCATAATTTACAGCAAAGGGTCCAATCTTATGATGTAGAAGATGACCAGTGCAGAATTAGTGGAGCCTGCTCTCCTAAATGACATTATCTTTATTACAGCTTTGCAATAGACATGACATGTAAATGAGTCACTCTCCAGATGAGATAGGTTCTTACTTTGCATAGTTCATGTGTCTTCAATATCTCTGGTAGTGTGCCAAAGCTTTCTGTTGCAAGACCTAAAAATAATACCAGCCGTTCTTGCAAACATCTTTGTTACAACGATCTCTTCTCATTCAGTACATAATCCCAAATACTTTTTATTTCTTATACTTCTGAGTGGTTTCAGCGGCACCATCACCGTGACTGGTTGCCGAGTGATGGTTGCTTTATGGTAGCAGTCCCTGCATTACGGCTGCTTTAGGAACCAAACATTTAACTGGTGCAATCTAATTGCCTCATGCTAAATTTTACATACCCATTGCGAGGTTGCCGATCACAGTAAGCCAATCGGGATCCTGAAAAGGGCCCATGTACAGGTTTTAGTTACACCACATAGGGAAATGCACGCTTTCAGGGCCAGGCACCTCCTTCAAGACAGTTTGGTGCACATTCCTCCAATAGTTAGGACTGTTGGTGTTAGCAAACTTTTCCCTGTGAGAAATTAATATGCAGTGCAAGCTTTGGAAACCCCCCCATTACATTGCCTGCCCTAAACAAAATGCGCGAACCTTTCCAAAAAGTCGCATCTATAATTTTTGGGGACGGATTTGTGCAGAGTTGTTGCATGGAACCAGTGTTTTAAGCACCTAAAAATGCTCTTCCTGTGAGGATTCCAGTTTAGCCATGAATACAGAGTCGCTATCATCTTCTCGGTAAAATTTTACAACATAATCTCTGCAGCTATGGTTCCCCATAGGAAGAGCTCAATTTCGATGGATTATAAATTTTAGGACTGTTCTAAGAAGTGAAAGCTGACTCTTCTCGGAAAGTTTCATGTGGCTTTGTCAAGAAGGGGCAGGACTATCCGGATGGTGCATGATTTCACAATAACTGCTGTACCCATATGCAGGCAGCTTAGCCTTGTTGTACCTGTTTGCCACCCCCTGTGTATGCAGCTGGCCGGAGTCCCCCCGGCCCCTCCCCCCCAGGAATTAGTTACACCACACATTGTGCTGTTGTTGGCAATAAAAAGGCTGTGGTTTTTATTGGTACAGATATGGTTATTGGTAACAGTAAACATACTTACATATCATATACCCTTTTGGGTGCCGGGTCCTGAGGTTCTCCCCTCCGACCCGTGCCACCTTTGCTGTCCCACGACTTGTGTTTCTGGTCACCGTGCAGCGACCTGATTTCTCTTCCCTTCTTCTCTTCTCCTTATTTCTGGGGTGGGAGGTAGTTCGGGAAAAGTGAGTTTTGGAAGGCACTGAGGTCACAGTGCACTTCCCTTTGTGTTTTGGGTCCCCGTGTAGGGTCCACAAAACTGCTGGTGTCTTGTCCACCAGCGCTGTCCTTATATGCACGTAGGTGCTTTCTTGGGAGCTGTAACCCAGCCCCCAGGCCGGCACGGCGATGACTGTCTGAGTCCCCCACCCCCTTAGGGGATGGGGGCACCTTTTGCTCTGGCAGAGCTTCCTGCCGTTTGTCTTGGGTGGCTTCTCCCACCCCTTTGTGTTGCGAACGAGCAAGGTGTGAAATCACACCCTGCCCGTCCGTTCTTACTGTCCCCGAGATAGCGTGTCTCTGGGCCAGTTTTGCACCGCGTGGGGGGCGTTGGCTCGAGAGGGCCTGCGCCCCCCACGCTGGGCCTGCTGTCATGGTACAGCCGTTACCCCCTCTTGCCTGGAAGCCCTGCGGCATTACCCATAACTGCTGTACCCATATGCAGGCAGCTTAGCCTTGTTGTACCTGTTTGCCACCCCCTGTGTGTGCAGCTGGCCGGTGTCCCCCCGGACCTCCCCCCAGGAATTAGTTACACCACACATTGTGCTGTTGTTGGCAATAAAAAGGCAGTGGTTTTTATTGGTACAGATATGGTTATTGGTAACAGTAAACATAATTGCATATCATATCATATACCCTTTTGGGTGCCGGGTCCTGAGGTTCTCCCCTCCGACCCGTGCCACCACACATAGACCGGTTTTTGCCGGTCTGTGTTCCCCCCAAAAGCTTCCTTATTTGCATCCCCTATTTGTAATGTGTCTGTGATTTCTCTGTAGAAATGTTCCATCCGCTTGTTGATAAGTGTGTTCCATCCGTGTGGAACAGTTCAGGGTCACCTAAAGTTATGGCGGGGTGTTTAATAAAACCTATGCCCCTGGAGATACAGAATTTTTCCATGCTTCTGTTTACTTTTCTCCTGGATTTGTCTATGGATTTATAACAATTTGCCCCCTGCCATATTTTTCTGGGTAGGATTGCTGAAAAATATATTTCTGTCTCCTTCCAATTGTGCGCAATCCCTGCTAGGGATGATATCATGTCTTCGTAAAGCATTCTCCTGCCTGTTTTTACTAAATTGTTTCCCCCTAGATGTATTATTAAATATTCTGGGGGGTCTCTGTAGGCCACTAACTCAGCCAGTTTGTCATGCACGTCATTCCATAGTAGGCCCCTGTAACCCCACCAGGATGCAATCGTGTTTTTAAATGGTGTGCCGTCTTTGGTTTCCTCAGCCCAGCGTCCCGTCCTGAAAACGAATGAGTGTCCTATTATCCAGGCAGATTTCAAAGAGGTTCTCTGTTCTGTTGTGTCATCTGCAGGGGAAATGAAAAAAGGGGGGGGGTGAAGAGAAAGTTGTGCTATATTAGCTCCGGTCTGATGTATCTTTTAAAAATATCTGATTTCCACCCCCCTATCTTTTTAATTTGTTGTGCACCCAGCCCTCCTTGCCATGCAGAGGTTGCTGCATCAATTCTAAATGAGTGAGCGCCAAATTTCTTAGGGTCCCAGCCTGCTCTGCTAATCGCTTTCATGAGCACTCCCTTAAATTGATAATGGCTTAGTGCCGTGGCGTCCCTATGTATTAGGAATCTCCCCCCCACTTTCGGTCGTAGTACATAGTACTGGTTGGTAATGCACACCGGACAGTTGGCTGCATCGTCTATGCAACAAATATTTATGACTCTTTTTGCTCCCGTTTTTGAGCATTTTATATCGATGCATACGCATTCTTTGCTTACCCTGGTTTCCATGATCCCCAAGCCGTTGTTTGCTGTTTTGCTGGACGCTATCAGTTCCCCCACTCTGAAGGCCCCGAAGTAAGCCAGAAAAAAGGCTGCTTTAAACAATAATACCTCATAGGGGTGCGTGCATATGTCTACAAGCAAAGCCGTGATTTTTAACAGTTTTGGAAAATCTAGTGGGCGGCGGGTATCTATCTGTGGCCCCTCAGCTTTTCCCCAGCCTTTCATTGCATATGCGATTAGTGTGCTGTGGGTATGATCTGAATCCCCCCGTATCTTTGAAAAATACGAGATTGCTACTAAATGCCTTTTGGCCCACTCTTTCTTAAAACCTTGCTCATGCGCCCATTGTAGAAAGATCTCTATGTCTTTCTGTGTTATCAGTTCTACATGCTTTAAACCTGTTATTTTAAAAACGGTTTGTAAACACTTACTGTATTGTGCCGTGGTACTACTGGCAAGTGCCTTTTCTGCCATTTTTTCTAGGAACCCCGTCGCAGGGTTCTTGCTTCTTGCAGGCTGCATGCAGCTGGCACCCGTTGTTGAGATGATTGTTTGTTGTAGCACCCGGTATCCTGTGCTCTTTCTCACAGGTGATGATGCTGTTTTTTTTATTTGTCCATAATTCTCCAGCAGTCGGCCGGAATCTGCGTTCCCTTCTCGCTTGCGTGTGGTGCTAGTTCCCGGAATCTGGACCACCGAAAGCGAGATAAGGCATCCGCAATGTTATTATTAGCCCCAGCGATGTGCCTTGCTCTAATAATTATATTTTTGTGTAGTGTGGCTGCTGTGATAGTTCGCAGCACTTTGAGCACTTTGTGGCATTTTGTGGTTCTCCTGTTTAGGATCCCTACTACTGCCATGTTGTCGCACCATATCATGAGCTCAGTGTTGGCTAGCTGATGGGCCCGTATGTTGATGGTTAACCAGATTGGGAATATCTCCAATAATGTGATGTTTTTTACCCATCCTGCTGTGTGCCAATACTCTGGCCATAGGCCCGCCAACCACTCTTTGCCCAATATCGCCCCGTAGCCCCTGCTGCCAGCTGCGTCTGTATAGAGCACCCTTTTTCCTTTGGTGTTAACTGGTGTGCGCCAGAGTCTGATCCCGTTGTATGTCTCCAGGAAATTGTTCCATATCTTTAAATCTTTTTTAACCTCCTTTCCTAGCCTGACGTGCCTGTGTGGTTTTCCGCATGCTTTGGCCTTCCACTCTAGGCTCCTGGAGAAGACTCTTCCCTGTGGGATGACTCTTGCCGCAAAATTTAGACTCCCTGCTAGCGATTCTAGCTCCTTTACTGTACCTTTGTCACATAGTTCTTGTATTTTACTTTTTAGCTCTATAACTTTGTTCCTTGGTATTCTGCAGACCCCTGCTGTGGAATCTATCTCTATCCCCAGGAATATAATGCTGGTGGATGGGAGTGTTGTTTTCTCTTTTGCCAATGGGATCCCCATTGTTTAGCCATTTTTTGTAGCTCTGTTAAAGCTTTGTTGCAATTGTCCGATTTTTCTGTACCTATTACCAAAGAATCATCTAGATAATGGATCACCCTGGCGTCAGGCATTTGTTTTTGGAAGGCCCATTGGAAAAATTAGCTGAATTGTTCAAATAGCGCGCATGATACTACGCATCCCATTGGTAAGCAGCGGTCCACATAAAATTGTTGTTAAATGAAAACCCCAACCAGCGCTGGGAGCTGGGGTGGACCGGCAGTAGTCTAAAAGCCGATTCTATATCCAATTTGGCCATCAAAGCGTTCTTACCGCAAACCTGGATTAGCCTGAGTGCCTCTTGGAAATGGGTGTAAGTGACAGCTGACTCCGTGTGTGGAATCCCGTCATTGAGTGAATTGCCCTTGGGATAAGATAAATGATGAATCATTCTCCACTTTCCTGGCTCTTTTTTAGGTACTAAACCTAGTGGTGATACCAAAAATTCAGAAAACGGCATAATGTCCCAAGGTCCCGCTATTCTACCCAACTGCAATTCTTTGTCTAATTTTTCTTTTATTACTTTTCTGTTGTCTTGTGCTGATTTTAAGTTTTTGGGATCCTCTCTGACCCTTTCCCCTTGAAAGGGATAACGAAACCTTCTGTAAAACCTGTCCATATTGCTGTACTGATTGTTTTGTCGGGATAGTCCCTTATTGCTTTGTAAAAGTTGTGATGATTTATCAGTGTTTTGCCGGGCTCTAGTTTTATTACTGTCCCGCTAGCGTTCCTCTTTCTTAGAATTTTTTTCCGGGAGTCGGGTGCAGTTACATGTGGGGTGCTCGCCCCCACAGTTGGTGCAGGTGTGTTTGTACCAACACTCCTTCCCCCATGTACACTGGTTCTTCCCATAATTCCTGCATGGTATGTTGGTTTTTGAGAGGTGGTTGCTTTTATTCTGACCCCGGGCATTTGACTTAGCCGCCCATAGCTGATTCTTCCTAAAGGGCTGCTCGTTCTTTTTTTGCCTTTCGTTATCTTGCCCTCGACTATTGGATTGTGACTGGGGGTTTCTAATGTTTCTGCCCGTGGGTTGTGCCACCTCCTCCTCGGATGTTAGTTCCCCGTTCATTATGTGGAGGTCATTCTGGACTTCATCCCATTCTATTGCTGTTCTTTCAGACATACTTCTTCTGAATCTTATGTCATATGCTAACCAAATCTTTCCCCTGTGTGTTGTTTTTACCTCTCTTATTTTATCCACATATGACCATAACTTTATACCATCCCCTGGAAATTTTTCCTGGTAGATGCTTGCGAGGATGGCGAACGCCTTGAACCAATTGTCCCAATTTTGTTCCACCTGTGCATTTCTTGCTATGGCCTTCTCCTCTATCTTTTTGGGGTCCCGGAATGCATCTCTGCCTTTGCGTTGGGCTTCAATTAGTGAGAAAATCTCGATAAATTCTTTTTGCCAGATAGCTTCCTTAATCGTTATGCCTATGTTCCATGCTAAAGATTTTTTATATCTATTGAGTATCTCTGTCTCAAAATTCTTGAATCTCAGCTCTAACTGCGCAGTGCTGAGTGTTATGATGTCCCCATTGATGTTGCTGCCTACGCCAACTGGGTCTGCTATGTTATTAATGGGATTAGCCCATGCTTGTAAAGGCCCCTGTGCCCCGTCGGGTATCGTTGTGCCTCCTCCCGTGCCTGTTAACTCTGTGTGTGTGAGGTTTTCCACTATTATTGTGGGTTCAAGTGGGCTGTTCTGCGCCTCAATCTCCTCTGCTGGATTTATTTGTTTGCCCCTGAACTCTGCTATACTTTGTTGCATGACCTTAATGTTTCACATAATGCGGACAAGTTTCTATTCATTTTACCTCCTCCGCTGTAATCTGCTGATCTGCTCTTCTTTGCCGGTGTTGGGGAGATGTTTTCCTCGCCTGTTGGCTGCGCTGGACTTCCCTTTGGCATCCCGTACATATTTTCTCGTACCCAGGCCCAACCATAGACTTTTGCTGCCTTCACTGCCACCTGTAATAGTGTGGATATTATCTTCTTTGTTGTGTCTCTCGGTGCCTGTGGTTTCCTTTTTGGCGCCATCTTCCTATTGGATAGAAAAATGCTTTGCTGATTATGACAAAATACTTTGTTCCCCGTGCTGGGGTACTGTTGTTCTGTTAAGCAATCTGTGTCCCCCGTAATTGGGGTACTGTTCTCTGTGCCCCGTATTTGGGGTACTGCTCTCTGTGGGTGTAGCCCTCTGTGTTCCCCGTGTTTTTGAGGAAATGTAGTTGGTACTGTGCTTTGGCTTGTGCCAGTATATTAACAGTTTTGTATTCGAGCGCTGCTCCTGTGATTTACTGTAGGAAAACCAGGGTTGCTCTTAAGGGCCTGTTCAAAAGGGGGGTTGAAACCCGTGATTGCTGTGACTCTCGCGTTATCTTGACCACCTACTACTATAACTTTGCATTTCACATGTGCTATGAAAATGACAACATCGGAAAAATTGCTTTTGAAATGCTCTTTGTTAATAACAACCAAATTGAGAGAGCGTGGGTCGCGAGAACCGTGATTGTCGTGACTCGAGTGTTATATTGCCCAAAAATTTCAACATCTGAACAAAGCTTATTTATCGACCTCTGCCGGGATTTGAACAGTAGCCAGCTGTCTCTGCACGAGACGTCAGAGCGGGAACTCTACTAGCTGAGCTATTCGGCTGGCTGATGTTTGTTCCAACCTCAGGCTGCTGATAAGCACACGTGAGAGCGGCCGTGCTTTAAAACCTGCGTTCGCATGCACTGTCCCGCTGTCACGTAAGCTCTACCCGCTTTCAATAGGAAAAATGTAAGGCAGGGGGGGCAGTGCGTTTTTTGTATGTTTTAAATTAATTTAGGGTTTATGTAGCGCTGCTGACCCTCGGGTGTCTGCGCGGTGCTTTATGATGACCACAGTGTGTGGTGCTTCTTTATCGACCGTGGGGGTATGCGGGGCCGATTTTGGCTCTGCAGGGATTCAAAATGCGTCTGCTGGCTCTGTACGGATGTCGAGGCAAGTGCACTGTTTGCGGTGCCACTTGGCCGGCCTGTGGGGAAGGGTGAAGGAAATGTGGATCCTTCTGCAATAAAATGAAACGGCTGATTTTTTTGACACTGCCGGGACTCAAAACTGTGTTGGCAGGCTCTGTAGAGCGAGCAATCTACTCGCTGTGCTACCCGAGCGACTGTTAATTATAAACCCCCCCCTTAGTCCAACAAACAATTTAAAACCGGGCTGTTTCTATGTCCGTCCCGCGCCACTCGTTTCTCCTGCGTGGCTTAGGCTTTTGCTGCCGGAGCGTGACTTACTTGAAGATGCTGCCGCCGACTTGAATTTGGGCGAATACGCTCTCTTGTTGCTTGAATAAGTCACGGTTCCTCAGCCTGGGCGTTGCTGCAGCACTGCGCTGTTATGTCTGTTGTCCTGCCGTCTTCGGTCCGATGAAAGGGGTTTAAGCTGCTGCCGTCTGTGTTCTGCCGGCGCCGGTTTACCAGGAAAATGATACCCCACCGGCCGGGATGCTTTGGGCTCTTCACCAAAACCCGAGTCCACACGCTGAATAAACAGCGAAATTGATTCGGAAAAAGTGAGTTCTGGAAGGCACTGACGTCACAGTGCACTTCCCTTTGTGTTTTGGGTCCCCGTCTAGGGTCCACAAAACTGCTGGTGTCTTGTCCACCAGCGCTGTTCTTATATGCACGTAGGTGCTTTCTTGGGAGCTGTAACCCAGCCCCCAGGCCGGCACGGAACCGACTGTCTGAGTCCCCCACCCCCTTAGGGGATGGGGGCACCTTTTGCTCTGGCAGAGCTTCCTGCCGTTTGTCTTGGGTGGCTTCTCCCACCCCTTTGTGTTGCGGACGAGCAAGGTGTGAAATCACACCCTGCCCGTCCGTTCTTACTGTCCCCGAGACAGCGTGTCTCTGGGCCAGTTTTACACTGCGTGGGGGGCGTTGGCTCGAGCGGGCCTGCGCCCCCCACCCTGAGCCTGCTGTCATGGTACAGCTGTTACCACGTCTTGCCTGGGTGCCCTGCGGCATTACCCATAATGAACCCATAGGAAGTGAGACATGTTCCCGGAAATGGCAATTTAACTCTTTACCAAAGACATACATCAACAAGCTTTCCTGAACAGTTTGCTAATGACTAGCCTGCCAACATGAACTATTAGACAAGCAAACATAGCAACAAAGTCCTTTTTCAATTTTGATGCCCGGTAATAGGATGTAAATTTGGGTAATCAAGAACAGGGTCTGAACAGGAAACTAATGTATAGGAACTTGCAATTGGGAAGGTGTCACTCGACAAAGATGCATAGATCCACAGGGGTTTCCAAAAGACACCTTTTCTAATTCATTCACCATAGACAAATGTTTGCTCTGACCTACAGCACAAACTGCTAGACACAATTGCGCCAAACCTTCATAAGGATTACGCATCTGGTCTCAAAAGCATGCTTTAGTACATTTTGTGATAATTCATCCAGTGTTTTTTTTTTTTTTTAAATATGTCCAAACATACAAAAGAATTGATTAGTGATAGCTGGGTCTGCCTTGAACTATCTGTGGACACACAAATCAATTTTTGGACATCCCACAGGCTACTTAGGTGTGGGGTCACAGGCCGCCATTGGAGACAATGTGGCGATGGGGCCTGGCTGTAGGCCAGGCCACTGGCCTCTTTCTAGTTCTTGGGTGGACCCATGGCATGGCAGGAGACTATACCCTAGCCACAGGGCTCACAAGCCATGAATGCAAGCCCTGGCCAATTTTGGGCGTGAAGTGCCAGTGGAAGTGGTCCACAAGACATGCCCACTGACCACTTCAGGAGCTTACGGCCGGCACATGGGCATACATTTTGGACACTAGATTGAAAGTCCTATGAAGGCAAAATTCCCATTTGCTATGGCCACAGGCCATGGCACCTGGCCACACTCAATGCTACCAATTGAGGTCTTTGAGTGTTTCCAGGACAGGGAACATACCACTACCTCAATCAAAGTAGCCACTTGGCATGGCCAGAGCTAATGCCAAGTGGGTCCATCAGGGGCGTCTTGGGGTTCTGGGACAGGGTCGCGTATCCGTCCCAGTCATAATTGCTAATTGGCATGGCCACAGACCATACACAGTGGATCTCGGTTGTGGCTTTAGAGGTTCTGGGGAAACAGTAGGTGAGAGAGAGAAAAGAGAGAGAAGGAAGAGAGAGAGAGAGATGGAGAGAGATCTCTCTCTCTCTCCGTCTCTCGCTCCACCTCTCTCTCTCCCTCTCTCTCTCTCTTGCAATAATTTTATACACTTTGGTTTGCAATGTGTGCAGCCATCCAGTCCTTAATATATGCCAGCCTGTAGATTAAGGGTGTGAAAAAGCAAGAGCTGCAGTAGCAGCAACTTCAATTATTCAGTAGTAGCCTCTAATTCTGTGCTCTGCGGGCTAAGGTGGACTTTTAGCTGATCCATCCCAGGGTTCATTTAGGACAGTCTTCTGGGGGCCCTGATGAGAAGCAACAGCCACATCTAATGAGGCGTACCAGGATCATTGTCACGTGCACTTCAGCAGCAGTTTAACAACTCAGAAATAGGGAAAGGTAATTGGTTCAATGTTTCTTCTCGGTTCACTGAAAGGAAGCCAGGATTTCTGGCAAATGATATTTCCTGCATATTAGACACAAATATAGCGGGCATATTAGATTCCGCTCCCAACTCCGTAGTTGGCAACATTACAGAGTCACAAGAGCAATTTGTGAATTTGGAAAAGCACTTCCTCTTTCGATTCAATTCAGTTCAGCTTATTTTCGGAAGACAAACCTATTCCACAAAAGCAACATAAACAAGCAACGTTATACATTAACACATACTTGGCCATGGCATCTATGCAGTAGCATTGACTGTAAAGTCAATGCAAGAAGCCCCTTAATACTTCGTCTAGCAAGACATCATAGTCAATAAAATGACACATTACAAACCAGCACAATATACACAAACTACATTATGAAATCCATATGATATTGTGAATTCACTCATTCAGTTATCATCATAAATAATGACCTAGCCGAGCAAAATGAAAGGTAAAATCCTTTAGGCTGCCCTTCGTAATTTTAGGATTAACATTCTAGTTTTCCTCATACTCGATTATACAGTATAGGCCTGAGGCAAAGAGCCGTGATCATGAATGTTCCTATTGCAGGCAGGTGATAATATCAGGCAATGATTAAGGATAAAACAGAGCAAGAGGGCACGGCCTGAAACCAAGATACCTTTGTAATGGTACACAGGGGTCAGTCCTAAAAATTATAGTGGGGGACTCATCAACAAACGCAATGGAAAGGGACGTCGCCAGAAATTAGCATATCAAGGTGAAATATGCACATTTCATTAAATTGGCTTTACATAACTACTCAAATTGAAACGGACAAATGGCATTTGCCTTTCATAAGATCAACACACACACAAAACCGAGAGAGGATATTTTCTATTAGTAGCGTTTTAGAAAACTTTAAAAGGTGTGCATGTTATAAACACTAAGAACCAATACAAATATTTCCCTGGGACTTGCAATACCGAGATGGGACATTTCACCTTTAGTTGTTTGTTATTTTTCATCAGGTTATAGAGTGCAGAGGTGAAGTCTCTGGCCTACAAATCTGCCAACTGCAGTTTGATCCCTGGGGTTGGCTTTAATTCATAAATTCAAAGAGGACATTCAATGTTTCTCATTTTAGCTGGGGGGACTGAGTCCAACTTTTGAATAAAGTGGGAGGAATCCATACCCCACATGTACCCTCGACTTGAGCCCTGATGGTACATGGTTTTAGGTAGGATAGAGAAACATAAAAACAAACATGGTTTCAGTGGATCCAATGTTACTGTTAGGGAGAATTTTCAGTTCATTTTACTGCTAAATTCCTCCCACCTTAGAGACCCCCAGATCATTTGCTGAACCTTGTACTTTTAATTCTATGTGTTTTCTGTGTTTCTTTTACCTGTGGAGTCTGATAAACTCCATAGGCATCATTGCATTCTGTCACACAGCACCTTCAGTGTCGTGACACAGGGAAGTAAGTCTCTTAGATTTCCCACAGGTTTAAATACCTTCTCTTGGTGAAACTACTGTTTCCAAGAGCAGTGAAGTGAAATTGACTTTACTTACATTTTGTAAATGTCTAGACCCAGCACACAGTATCTTACAATAGGGTGATACTTAGTATCCCCTTTGTATAGTTTCTCATGTAACATTTTTATGTTACCCTTTCTAAAAATTAATGGCTGGTGGCAGTGGTTTACTTTTTACTACCATTGTGTGTTTTTACCGTGGGCTTCATTTGCGGGTGCCCATTTTGAAAAAATGGCCCGGTCTTCTTTTTTTGCCATTTCTTGTTGGAAAGGCCCTTCATGGGATTTACTCTGTGTGCCAACCAGGTTTGGTCCCTTTGTTAATTTTGGCTGGCAGCGTCAGGAAGTGAGGGAGGTGCCCGAAACTCCCTGTGCTTAATACCCCTGTTTACAGGAGTGCACCCAAAGGTAATTGGCTGGCTGGCTGTCCGGCAAGGACAGCCACCCTGCTGCGTGATTGACAGCTAGGCTGGAATGAATGGGAGAAACCTGCATAAAAGGCAGAGTCAACCACTGGATGAAGGAATCCGAAGAATAACTTGGAAGAGATGCCTGCTGCAACTCCTTGACCATTGGTTTGCCTGGTGAAGCCCTGCTGCTGTGCTGAAGCTCCAAATTCACCTCGACTAGAGAAGCCCTGCAAGGACGACTTCTCCCTTTGAGTTGATGGAACCAATCGACTTCAAAGTAAGCCCGTCTGAACATTCTCTCGAAGCTGGCTGTATTTCCATTGCTGCTGCTGCTGGAACCGAAGTGCCAGGGAGAGGAATGCCAGATTGTTTGCATTTCTTTTAAGTCAGACCCGAGAACTAGGAAGATCCTCCGGACTTCCCTGGTGCAGGACTAAACAAGCCTGAGCCACCTCAACAGAGTGCTGGACCCCAGAAGCAAGGAAAGTCTGAATTGGTATCCGAGAACCACAGTGTTGCTATTTGCTGTCAGACGCGAAGAGCTGAAACACTGAAGGACCGCTGAATTGAAGTTTTCCCATTGCTGCTGGTGACCGTCCCATTGCAGAGCAGGAGTCCCCAGACGTCCTCCATCTTGTCCCCACGACTGAGGCTCAGGAACAACCGGATCTGCAGAGTTGTACAGGAACAGAAGCCAGCTGGAACCATTTCTTCTAACCAGAGGTACTGTAAAGTCTAAGATGACTTACCTCTTGTTGTGCAACCTTGCTTGCTCTCATTTGACACCTGTATTGGTTACCTTGCAGAGTTGCTAAAGCTTTGCCCCTCACAAGCCTCCCAGCTTGTGGCCCTTCAAGTGTTCTATTTGCTACAAACATTTCTAAAAAACCTTGTGCCAGACATTTTACCTACCTGCAAAGAAGATCTTCAGCTCCCCTTGACATTGTGCAATTAATATTGGCTGTCCTGGCTCCCTGACTCTTCTTACCTCTGACTCTGTGCTTTATCTTTTCCCCAGGAAAGGGTTAATTAACTGAACATTGGAAGGTTTCAAAAGTACTTACCTTTTTATGAATTATTTGTAAACCTTTGTTGTATTCTTCTATTCTATCTTTTACACCAAACTCAGTATTGCTCTAATTGTACCAGTGATAAATCAATGTCCACAGTGCCTTAGCTATTTAAGTCACCTGAGGGTGTGGGAAGTGTCTGTGTGCCATCCCCAATGGGTATTATCTGATTTAGAGAAACTAAGAGTGTGTTTTGAAGTGTATTTTAATTGTTACCTAAATATTGCTCCCTTCTGAAGAAGGCTTATACAACTGACTGTGAAATCAATTAATAATTGTTTTTTTTAGAAACCTTGAGTGTATTCAATAACTGTACTGTGAAACTCTGTGTCACAACACTACTTCTCACATTGACCACTCTAGAGATAAGCCTGGCTGCTCAGCCACACTACCAACTTGTGTAGTTCAGACTTATACCAAAGATTGGGTCCCGATTGCCAGGAGGTTAAGGTTATTGTAGTGCACCAAAAGGGTACTGCATACAATCTTGCCTAACAGTTACAACTGCAAATAAGAATCTAATGCTGCTTTAAGACTTTGTGTAAGATAACCCTTTCCAGCCTCTTGCAAGCCTTCTTCTCGAACGCAGGTTAGCTTCCGGTTCTGCTTTAGATACCAGGATGCGGCAGCTGCCGTTGCAGCTCACGTCACGTCCCACGGCTCCTTCCCCTCCGGCGATTGCCAGTGTGAATTTCTTCGCCACATCTGTCACTTTGCCGCCACAGCTCACCACATTCCGTGGTAGTGTTCTGGGTGAGCAGTGTGTGCTAGGAGGCCGCTCGGCTGGCCTAGCACACACTGCTCAGCCAGGCAGTTTTAGCCCGGTCTTGCCAGCCGCACTACTCTGTTTACTCGCCCACACACCTGCTTCCATGTCGCACCTGGTAGGGTGTATTGTCTGCACCCATTGTGGTTTTATCGCCTCTCCTTGGCGTTTCCCTTTCAGGTTGTTAGCTACGCTGTGCTCTTGGGCACTTTTCTTTCAGGTTATTAGCTATGCATAGCTATGCTATGTGCAAAATCTTTTATTCTCTATCCGTTGTGTATTTTTACATTTTTATATTGGGTGTTTCATGATTTGAGAAGCTTGCCTTTATCTCCCTGTTTTTATCATATCTTGTTTATTTGTTCCTGATTTGATTCTTTATACGGTTTACTACTGTTGTACTTTTTTCCGCTTTTTTGTTATATTTGCATGTATTTTGCTTAAGCCCAGGATTTGAGAAGTTGACCTTATCTCCACGTATTTCTTTTATTGGTTGCTCTCTTTTTTTCAGCGAGCCATCTCCGCTGCTGGGAGGTGAGCTAATTCCCCACTTCTAGTTCTAATTTACTTACGTTCGCAAACATGGTTCATGATTCGGGGTTCGCAAACATGATGCACGATTCGGACTTGGAGGCTCCTGGCTAACCTTGCCCACTTATTTACTAAGTTCAAGCTAAGAAACTCTGCTATCAGACAGAAATATTTCAAAATGACAGCTACGAATGTTGACTTAAATTCCCCATAAGCGCACAGTACGACAATGATTAATCATTGAAATGATTTACCAACTGTTGTGCCAGCTGAAGATTCCCCAGCAAATATTGACTATTATGCAGCCACACTGCTCTGTTTCCTGTAACACTGTTTACCCCCCTATTACTTTGATCACTGCAACACCCACACTCTGCCTGAAGATACGGCTTCGGCTCCCCACTCCATTGAGGCGTGTCTTACTCAAACCCCTCTTATGTTTCTACCCACTGCAGATCTATCTTGTATGGAAAAACGTTGTGTTGGTCTGTTTGAAAATGTCATGCCGGGCTCCCAACCGCACGAACGTGCTATGGATGACAGTCCCCTGCATGTAAATAGCACTTTTTAGAAAACAGCCCTGCATTGCTACTCCACTATGCGCCACTAGTTTCAAATTCATTGTCCCATGCAGAACGCCACCAACATTGAAGAGATTAGCATCCGAATCCAGCAATTTTCATATCCGTACCCCCTGACTTCCTCTCACCTACTCCCAAGGTTGGAAAAACTCTGGGTCCTCCTTTACAGCAAACCCAAACTTGACCAGTTGTATACCTCCACCAGATACACTGCTCCCAATTAGCACTAGGAAGATCTGCCCTCACCTCACCTACCAGTCCACTAAAACTCTCATTGCTGCTCTCGCTCACCACAGATTTCACTACTGTTCCTTCCTCTGCCTGGGCCTGCCCGTCCCTACTCATCTGTCCCACTAAACAAAGTTATTGACTTTTCAACTCACACTCCTTACAGCCACCCACACTCTTCTACCACTCCTGTCCACCATCGTCATGCCATCTGGCACTCTATGCATCTTCAATCCAGATTAAAATGTCTTCCATTGGTCTTCGAATCTATCCATTAATACACCCCCTCCCAATCTGCTACCTCTATCCCCCTATACTCAGCAGCCTGTCCTGTTTACACCACCGCTAATGCCACTGCCCCACCTCCCCTTGCACTGCCCCTCACTTCTACTCTTTCACCTATCCTGCCTCCAAGCGCTGAAACTCGCCACCTTCCAACATTAAGCACGTTTCCATCGTTCCAGCATTCACATCTGACATCAAAAGCCAGCTCCAAGCCCTTGAAGGGGCGCTTCCACTTACAGACCTCATAATCCATCCGCTTCAGCCTCCTTCATCAGTACATACAACTGACAAATATCAAAAGGCTCATTTTCATTGAGCCGTAGAATAAGTCAAGAAGATGGTTACTTTACTTTTTGTAAATTGTGTGCTAAGTGTTTGATTTACAAAAGCAAAAAAGTTTTCAGCTGCAAACAAATACTTAATTTTGGTTTCTATATTACGGCTGGGAGGATAGCCCAGGGGCAATGTGTTTGTCTTTGAAGCAGGCCCACACAGAGCATCACAAGTTCGAATCTCGGCCCCTTGTCTCCGGTATTAGGTGTGTTATAAAAAGGTTAATTAACTATATTAAGGAAAAACAAAATGCAAGCAATTGGTTATTTAGGGACTTTAACTGGCACTAAAAGATCTGAACTGCTGACCTATCCTATTAACTTTATACTTTGCTTTGAACAGGTACTGGCAGGAAAAGGTATGGCATTTTCAACCCAACTTTTACAGCAACCCTCAATCAGCAAGAATAGTCATTAGCTTAATATGAATCTGTCACCTGACTCTCTTAAATGTTTGCAGAACATGAATCACCTGAACATAGTGAACATTTAGTGATTTGGTTTTTTTGGCTGAATGTATTCATCCAGACATAGTTGCCAGCACATTATTTATTTACCCAGACTCATTTGCCAGCACATTGGTAAGTTGGTCTACACTCGTGAATTGCAAGGCTAAGAATGGAAGGAGTGCATCCACAGTAGCAGTCATATGGCATTCCCATTTGGAAAGTAATCACAAGAAAACTGTAATTCCTGCCCAGCAACTTCCAGGTTGTATTGACCCGTCTCTCTGAAACTCCTGATTTCACTCACATATGTGAAGATCATTCTTTGAGATGGGTAATGCTTGTGGAGATATCTACTGATTGGGGTGGGAGGAAATAAGTGCTGGTTTGTTTGCCAAGTTCATATGGTAGCTACTGTGTATCCAGAATATGGACATAAACGTGAAGGAGGATACATATAGAGCCACAGTTGGGGTCATGAGGAGTATTGCAGGGAAGTGTTCTGGTCAGAGGTGGGTCCTTCATAAGGTAAATGCTGTACAGACATGTTCCTTGGGTTACAGGAGAATGAGCAAGGGAAGTGATTTGTGCACTACTGCTTTTGTTGCCCCTTTAATCTACAGTTTGAGAAAGCAACCCCATTGTCCAGAAGATCAGACAAATAGGTTGCATAGGGGAGAAGGCACAGTAGAACCACATAGATGAGCAGAATAGCAACAGGAATGGAAGTCTATGGAGGAATAGGCATTGCACAAAGACTCAGAGATAAAGGCGGTTTTGTAAGGGCACATAGTGGCTATCACATTTATAGCAAGTGTCCTTAATGTGATGCGACTCTCCAATGACTGGAGGTATTCTGCCAAAAAGTCAAGAATAATTGCACCAAAATGTTGACGTTCAAGTGATATGTAAGCAATAAATCCCGAGCAGGGGGATATTACTACTCCAGGTAATGCCCCAGGGCCCATAGTAGCAGGCAAGAGCTAAGTCCGTAAAACCAAGGTACTAAAAGCATTTTTTTTTCTGTTCCGAAATGCTCTAGCGTTTCGGAAGAGAAAATAAAAATGTCAAAAAATGGCCACTGTGAAAGGTAAAACTAAATCTGTTTTACCTTTCCATGGTGGCCATTGAAAATCATTTTCAAAAAAGTAAACAAACAAAATGGCCACCATGGAAAGGGAAAACAGATTTAGTCTCCCTTTCCATGGCAGCCATTCAAAAAATAGGAAAATGGCCACCATGGAAAGGACCGAAGGGACTATTTGTAGTCCCTTCTTCCTTTACATGACGGGCTGTCGCAGATCGGGAGCAGACCCGCTGGGGACAGAAGTGTTCCCAGCGCCTCAGCTCCTGAAATGAACAGAAAAGAAGGTAAGTGGGGGTTGGAGGGTGAGGAAGGAATTCTGTGGATGGAGGAGGGGAGAGGGAAAGACTTACTTCATTTTCCGGTGAGCGGAGATGGCGCCCGCTAGCCTTGAGGAGGCTGAGGGTGGAGGGATTACCAACTTCTGAGCATCCCCATTGGCTGTGAGGACACCACGCCCCTCTTGCCGGGTACTAACCTTTTAAAGGAAATGCCCCACTTTATCACAGAAAACATGTCATTACATTTTAAAGCTTTGCTAGATGTGTACACTTAATGCACCCTGCATTTTCAATCTACACCCTTCCTATAGGTTACAAAATACCATTTACTTTTCAATAACTTGTCCTGAAAAATAACAATTTTATCCTCAGTATAATGTATGGGAGGAAGGGCCTCCCAGGCCCCCCTCCCTTCATTCCAAAATACACACACAATATGCTCATCCGTGGTTGGAAGCACACCTCTGGCCAAGGCGTGGGGCCACCATTGAATGACCCATAACTGTGCATGTTCCATTAACCATGAGACACCATTTTGTATTTACTACTAACTCCATTTTCTAGTGGTCCGTACAAAAACATTGAATGCAGCCCTGCACCTCTCCCCTTCATTCTCCGCGCACAGCCAGCATGCCAACCCCCCCACCTCCTCCACTCTGCCATCTCCGGGGCTGTCCTGTTCTCAAGGAAGCATGGGTGCAAAAAGTAACAGCTAAACACGATATCTCTCTTCTTCCTTTTACATCACTGCCCTGTGTGTGACCGGGCCAAAGCCTGGTCCTGGAAAATAAACATCTGTCTCCACAAACCTGCCTCCGCACCAGCAGACTTTTTCTAAAGAAATATAGACCACAAGCCCCCTAACCTCACCCCTCGTTTGATGTAACGGGTGCGTGACCTTCACCCGTGTGCCACTCCAGTTCGCCCCAACACTAATCCCATGTGTAGCCATATATTCTCCTTGTACTAGCAAACAGTAAAAACGCCCATAATACATCTAATGAAACAATTGATGAATGTGATACTGATATATTGCAGTAGATAAGACACCTGTACCCATGTACTCTTACTTTTTATCGTTCAGGTCAAATGTCTGAGTATCCAAATATTGCATGTTAAGGTCTATGAATTATGTTAAGATAAGTGTGGCCAAAGGGCAGATGTTAGATAGAACAAAACCCAGTGACGTGGACATTGCCTGACCCTGCACTCCGCCCAGATGAGCCCAGCTGAGCCGTGTGCACCACGAAGTAGCCAGTTCTGCACCAGCCAATCCGGGAGCACCAACCCTACAGCATCGATACTGTCCTGTCCCCTTTGTGCAATAATCACGACTTAATGTATGCCCTACAGTACATGTCATAGATGACGTCTTTTTTGTACTATAACATGTATTTTCTGGTGTTTGGGCAGAGCGCTCTCGGAGTAGCAGAGTCCTCTGTGTGCCCCATTCTAACTTTATATAAAGTATTTTCTTTTACCTCACGTGCACTTGCTCCTGGTCTCATTCCCTACTGGGGTGTGTTCATTAGTGTCTCTTATTTGGTTATTTAATTATAATTAGGGGGAATGCCAACTTTCAATAACTGACAGCATCATAAAAAATACATTACTTAAGCAATAAGCCCCGAGCAGGGGGGCATTACCACATCAGGTAATGTCCCGGGAACCATAGTTACAGGTCCTAGTGAAGTGAGGGTTTTAACAAAGGCCCCGGGGCATTAATTGAAGTGGTAATGCCCACCTGTGAGGGGATTATTTCTATTAGTACTTTTTTGTTTTATTTTGTTTCCTATTTTTTTGAATGGCCGCCATGGAAAGGGAGAAGGGACTACCTGTAGTCCCATCTCCCTTTTCATGGTGGCCATTTTGTTTGTTTACTTTTTTCCAAAAAAGACTTTGTTTTACCTTCCCTGGTGGCCATTTTCTTAAAAAAAAATTCTGTTCCCAAAACACTATGGTGTTTCGGAACATAAAATAAAATGCTTTAAGTACCACCGTTTTATTGGCCGGGGTACTAACAACAATAAGCCCCGAGTAGGGGGGGGGCATTACCACTTCAGGGGCCCATAGTTACAGGCTTGAATGAAGTGAGGGCCTTAACAAACAATGCTCCCCTGTGAGGGGATTATTGCTATTAGTACCCCTGCCCGTAAGACCGGGGTACTTAAAGCATTTTACACTACAGCGTTTCGGAACAGAAAAAAAAATGTCAAAAATGGCCACCAGGGAAGGGAAATCAAAGTCTTTTAGCTTTCTATGGTGGCCATTGAAAATTATTTTAAAAAAAGTAAACGAACAAAATGGCACCATTGAAGGGGAGAAGGGACTACATGTAGTCCCTTCTCCCCTTCCATGGCGGCCATTCAAAAAATAGGCAACAAAGTAAACCAAAAAAAGTGGCCGACATGGAAAGGAGAGAAGGGACTACGTGGAGTCCCTTCTCCCTTTCCATGAGGGCCTGTTGGAGATTCGCAGCGGATGCGCTGGGGACAGAAGTGTCCCCAGAGTGTCCGTTCCCAAAATGGGCAGAAAAGAAGGTAAGTGGAGGTGGGAGGGTGGGGAGGGAATTCTGTAGATGGGGAGGGGGGAGAGAAAGACTTAACTCATTCCCCGGCGAGGGAACCAATACTGCCCTTCACGGTCAGATGCAGTTATTGTTTGGGAAATGGTGGCACAACAACCAGATCTAGTGGACAAAATGATGCTTCACCCTGTCCTCACCACCAACCCTCTCCAGGTCCCCTCAATCAGTGAAAAGATTTGGTCCTGAAGAAGGCGACATGATAACGACTATGCCTTTCAGCTATAATGTGACCAATCATAGGTCCTTTGAGAGCAGCGCAAGGTGCAATATTTTTTGTTCTAGAGTATCTCCATTGTCCCTGAATGACCAAAAAGACATGTGTGTCATGAATACGATATTATGTATGATTTAGTCTTTGACTGTTTGTGTAATATTTATTCTACAATGCCTATTATTGGTTTTGTATTTGTCATGTAAGAATTTACTGTATGTCTCTGATGAATTATGTAATTATGTCCTTTGATATACTTTCTATGTAATTATTGAAATAGCCAAACATTGATCCTGCTATAACTCTTTAAAAAAACGTCCATTTACATGCATTTGTTAGTCTGACATTGTTTCATCCTTACACTTACAAAAGTCTGCTTACTTCGTTGTACACCAAACATATTGGATCCAACCCACTATATTCATTTCAGTAAATGAATAAGGTTCACAACTCTAAAAAAAAAAAAAATTCTCCCATCAGTAACCAACCTGACTTGCAATAATATCCACTACCAAACAGGTTTATTTATTCATTTGTTTATTTATTTATTTATGTGTTTTTGTTTATTTATTTACATATTTATTTATTTATTTATTTATTGTTGCACACAACTATGCCATATCACTGCCATATCAGAGCACTATTACACAATGTGGTTATTGCCGAGTTAGATTCATTAGGCCAACACCATTTTATGCTTCCAAATACATAGCAGAAAGCATAACAGCAAAATACATTAGTTATTGGTCTCAGAAATACTCTTCTGACACCTTAAAAGTGCAATCATCTTTCACTGGATAGGGCTCAATTTTTTGCCATTTAGCTAACACCCCGTTCACTTTAAATTAAGCCTGAAATTCCTGCTGCGTTCAAAGAGAGCTAAGCCACACAGTCAGTGTACATGATAGGAGGCAAACAATCCCAATATTAGTCATGTCCTCATTGTTGCAAGAAGCAGAATTTGCCATCCTTTTCCCTTGGAACTGTCCAAAAGAAAACTGAACATGTTGAAAAGTATTGAGTCTTGTCCTGAACACCAGGAAGAAGTAAAATACATTTGTTGCTATAGGCCTGCACTAATGAAGAACAATGCCACAAGCAGAGCAACCCATTGCCAAAATACTGAAGCAGGCCTGAAACGTTACTGCACCATGGCGGGCTTCTGAGCCACTGTACACATAAATAACATAGCCTGGTAATAAAGAAAACCCCAGTAAATATGCCCCAGAGTCAGGATATTTGCAGACACATTTTTTCATAAAACCTTCATTGGAAGATAAATAGTTTCAGTCCAATGTTGGTTCCACGGAATACAAAGCTAATGTTTCAATGTGATAGTTACAGAAATATGTTACTATGAGGAACAGCAAGACGTGGGAACCATCTGGGTGAGTGAATAGCTGAAGCCATGGGAGCGTATACTGGAATTGACAATTAAATGTTGCCACAGGTCACTGGTTTAGCTAATCTCACTAATTATGTTTGGTTCATCTGCATGGCGATACTTTCAGGATGACATGCAGCAAGTTAGTAAAAATTTCATAGGGATTGTTTAAAAACGTCATTAAGGGTTGTTCTTATGATGTCAGCAATAGGTGCTGACCAACGATGTAGAATTGTATAGGTCATTGTTTCGGTGTAACCCTGTCCAGATCCAGCAGGGAGAGAAGGATGTGTTTTTACAGGATATGACAATATGAAATGTTTCATTTACTAATTTGTTCAAATGCAAATTTTGTGGTTTTTATCTATAAATATTGAGTCCCAGAGTGGGCGGGATGAGGGTCTTTTGGGTTTTGGTTTCCTAATCAGTTGACCTCCCGGCCGTATATATTGCAATAATGAAGCTGTCTTTCTAAATTCTGTGCATTTCATGTTTGTTTCTGTGGATTATTTGGAGTCAGAAGGATAACTTTCAACAAAATTGTAAATGAATTATGTCAATCGCAATATAAACATACTTCTATGAGAAAAAAACATAAAACATATGGGCTTCATTACAAGTTTGCCAGTGGCGAAATAACATGCTGGTAATAACGTTTACCGGCACATTTCTGCATCGGCAAACTATACATTTGCGAGTGCGGGGGCTGATTTAGCTCCAGCGAAGAACTGGAGGTAAGTTACGCACCCCACCGGCAGAAAACTGCCGGTATTACCAGCACTGGTATTACCGCTGCCGGGAATACCATCAATCTCGGGAGGTTAGCTCAGCGGCAATGTGCTCGTCTTGGAAGCAAGATGACACGGAGCAACACAGGTTCGATCCCCGGGTCCGTGCTTAGAAACCTCGGGGTATTAAGCGTGTTATAAATAACATATCGTATCATATTATACCAATCACCCCAGGGAGTCCGATAAGACTCCATGGAAATGGGGTATTGCCAGCCTTCCCGCCACTTGAAATCTGCTGGCAATTTTGGGCAGACCAGGTGACAGGAACAGTTTACTGGTTGGTGGTATCCCGCTGGATTTACCAGTGGAATCCCACAAAATGTATAATGGTGCGCATAGTGTAATGGCTCCATAGCCCTGATCCAAATAGCCAGAACTTAACACTGATTCATCAAGCATTGCTAATCATTTTACGAAGCCAGTCACATGTATATTCCTAAATGGAAAGACATTGAGTAAACAAAATGTTTTCCAATTGTTTCAGGAAATGCAATTGGGTTATACTGAGAGGCAATGAGACTGGAAATGTATCTTACCGCGCAGGGGCAAAACTTGAAGTCCCTGTGTCCTAGTTTCTAACTTTTCTCCCTAAAGTCTGAGAATTCCATTACTCTGTATTAAATACTGTGCCATGATTCCTTTACTTTACATGCTAAGTAACTATGCTTTCCTGATCCAGGGTCTTATAGGGAAGGCAAGCAGGCTTATCTGTCTTGGTGTCTTGGACAAGCAGTACACATTCAAGGGCCTGATTTACAAAGTGTTTTACAATGGGAGGGTAAATTCCGTTGAAAGACTCTTTGTAAATCAGACCCCAAGTTTATCTGATCCTTTTCTCTCTTCCATGACATTACACTTTCCACGACGTGAAGGTCAGGCTTCATTGTTGAAAGAGTTACCTTGAGTAGACCCATCAGCAAGGCTTTCCACTCATTCAGGGGAGGAGGTGCTAATGCTTGAACCATCGACCGAAACCTGCTGGTCACGATATATTGTTTAATGTTTAGAACTGCAGTTGTTCATTACTTTGCAACATGGCTAACAAAGCTGAGAAGATGGTCAACAACATACAAACTCAAGGATATGCGGCAGATGATAGGGTTGGACAAAAAGATCAAAGAGCCATGGCATTAAGATATGTCTGATATTGCTCTCAATTCCCTCCTGAGGAAAGGCATAAACATTACTTGAAATGGCTTCGGCTTTCGAGCATGAGTTCAGCCATCTGGGTTTCAGACAGCTGTCTATTTGATGGATATCTTTCACAAATGCTACCTTTAGGTACTGTAGTGTCTTATCTGCATATTGGTGTACAGGGAACCCTACTCTGCCACCAGATCTATCTGCTGCTGATAAGCAGATTAAACACCATGTGTGATAAGCTCGTCCCCTGGGGCGCTGCACAATTATTGTGGGTTGGAAGTAGGAGGATTTGAGAAATTGGCTCAATTCAGGTAAAAGTGATGTAAACCACTTCTGGACTTTTCTCTTCCACAATAAGCATAGAAGGGCTAGTGTGAAAACTGTGCTCCGTGGTGAATCATGAGAGAGGTCACCAAGAAGCAGCGACAAGTAGGCATCATCCCTGGTCAGCATTTGAAGTGCGTCTTCCATCACTTGGAGATCCACTGCCCCAATACCACACTGGGGCTTGGAACCAGATTAACATCATAGAAGGAGATTGGCTTTATCGATGTGTGCCTGAAACTCAATTACAATGGCCCCACCTAGGGACAGTGAATAATACTTTACATATAATGTTACTGTAATGATCAAATGACTTCAAGGACGCCATGGGCCTGTAAAGACTGAAAGGTGTATCACGGGGGAACCTCTTGTGTAACCAGTTGAAGATGGGACAGAGCATTGGAGTGTATTCCCTATCCAATACCATGCAAAAAGTTATATGTTGTCTGTAAAATAATTAATTATCGCTATAGATGTCTGCGCAGAGTGGACTTTTTGATGGCTCAGCGAAAGGTTCACACAGTGTCCTACTGCCTTACAGAGGGTCAATGATTGGTTAATGTCTGCCTCTATTGTGTAGTTTTCAGAAGTATGTGACTTTCCTCTAACGCTCTCATTTATTTAAAATGCCTTCGCCTCGGGCCATAATTTGGGGAAGAGTCATCACCCCAAGAGATAATCACGCCTTGCGAGATCGATAAGGCTATTAGCACATAGTGGTTTTGGTAATATAGGTTTCAGAGTTGTGGTTGTAAATAAAACATGTTTACTAATGAATAAAATAAATACTCAAACCTGGTTAGCAAATTAAATGTACTTTTATCTTGTAATATTTATTTTAAAAAAGCGTGTCTTTGTAAGTGAAGCATTTTCATTGCAAACTTGCATTAGGCGTAATTTAATAAAAAAGCTTTCCACTTTTTAACCTTCTCTTTTGTGTGGCAAACTGGGCTTTCCAGTGGGGAGCAAATATCATCACAGAGAGGGAGCTGTTAAACAAAATAATGTCTGGAAGTTGCATTGTTCTTTCTCTGTGTGCTTCTGAAGTCAGACTATTCAGAATGCAGTCAATAACAGTATTTATTGACTGCACTCTATGCATTCTGATTAGCTGAGAGGAGGCCAATAATGATCTCCATGTGCTATTTAACCTTGAAGAATGTTACTGGACAATTCCTCAAATAAACAACATGTTTTGTCTTGTTCTATTTGACCAATTCAGTTGATGAACCCCTTTTAATACTGAATGGTATATAGTGTAAAGTTCTGACTAATCAGTGATATTGGGTCAGTGCAGGTATTTAAATCAACAGGGTAGATAATCAAATCTGAGATACTTACCTTAGTTTGGGTGACTGTCCAAACATGCTGCCGCAGAGTCTATAGTTGCAGCAGAATGCAAAATTCAACCTTCATTGACTTAGTGGAATTGTCTGCAAGTGAATTGAAATCTCTTAAAAATATAATATGGGAGGGCGGTCATAGCTGAGGTAGCAACATTTGAACATTGTTGAATAAAGGAGTAATTAAAGAGGGTACCTTCTAAATAACATGTACAAATGTGCTTGTGTTTTATGTCATTAAAGGAACAGAATAATTACTACATTGGTTCTGATAAAGGAAGGGCTATCACAGAACATTTCCATAACCTTCTGGATATCACAGCAAATATGCCCCGCAGCTCCCTTGCAACGCAGCTCACAAATTAGTCAGTTCAGTCAACATCATGAGGGGCATTCACTTCTGGGATTAATTCATCAGATGGGTGGGGATGCTGGAGAGAATTAAGCCTCTTCTATAAACAGTGTGTCTGAGCGTACATCGAACATGAAATCCCTTAAAGCCGCGTCAGAGCGATCAAGAATCCATGCATGAATGTCCTGCGGTCTTTGACTGTTTCCCATTTTACACATTTGTACCAACGTGTGGCATTGGTACATCAGCCCCTGCCATGGAGGTTGTGGCTGCTGTGCGCCTTGGGGAGCAATGGTTAGGGAGATGATAGAAACACTTGTGTACAGGTGAGTTATAAATTCCTCATCATATCATATCATAGACCAGAGATGAACGCACAGATAGTACTCTCTGATACAGAAGGAAGGTCCAGTGGCTCCCAAAGGCCCCACGAAACAAACAGGAGCGGGAGGATTCCAGAGGGTTTGAGGGATTGTGGGACGAGTAGAAGCTGAGCAAAATATGAGACTTTAGTTAAATATTATATCTAAATGACAGGCTCAGTTGTTGTTGTAAGTTGACCTAATAAATCTATTACTGCTGATGGTTTCAAAAGAATAGTTTTAGCACTTTGAAGTTAGAGTTAATGTCAAATATTGCAGTCTCATTTACATTTCATTGAATAGTAAATTAGTTGTTTTGCAATTCAAGGGAGGGGTCATGTGGCATCAGCACATCGCCACCTGCCGTGTTGGCTGTGACTCTTACGCGGGCCTGCTTCCGGGCACCTCGGGGGAGCCATGGTTAGAGTTCCTCGACGCACCCGGCAGGAGGCGTGGGGAAGCATGGGGCCGATGGGTGATGGAGTGGGCACAGAAAGATCGGTGGGTTAAAGCCAGTGGGGAGTTTTTTATTGTAAATAAAAAGGAATAATTCATGCCTGCTCAAGGCTCTGCTTCTCCTTTATAGTTCCTTGGGGCACACCACATGACGGAATTGGTATTATAATAGTATTTCCACAAAAGCTTGGTGACTTGTTTTCTTAGTTTGCCCTTTTGTATAAGGAACGCTAAAGTTGATTTGGTGACTTCTAAATAAAAATGTCCATGCTTTTATACTCAACCTATCATCTTAAAAATGTAAAAAATCTGGACTATATACACTTGAATAATATTACTCCAAAGGCCCCCTCGAACCCCATCTGGCTCTAACAAGCTGAGACCGTAAAGCCACCCTTGAAAGTTTTCCTTATTGGACATCTGAGCTGGGACCCATGGATCCAATCTATAAGAAGCCTAACACCATACATTGGGAGTCACATCACAGATCATGTGATTACCTGCCGGTGATTTAGGAGCAAGCTTAGCTGAATGTGCTTCCCAGCTGCCCATAGAAGGAGTGTGGCTCAAGCTACTCAGATTGGGGGTGGAGGGCAGTGATGGAACAATGTGAGCACACCATCTCATGTACACCTTTATTCCTCTTACTGCTGGCCCCATTGGACCTCAGACTTCTGTATCCAAAATATATTTTTTAGGTGCTCCCCTTGACAATTGGAAGGGTCCATGTAGCATCATGCCCCCTCAACTGAGCATATATCTGTTTGACCTAAAGGCAAAATGGAACTGTTTTCTTCAGATGCATTTCTACACACTAAAGGCATGGGGCCTCATTACGACTCAGGCGGTAAGGGTTTTACGGCGGCGTAAACAGCGCCGACCCTTACCGCCTGAGTACGAGGTCCCTTAGCGCCATGGCGGACTTAACACCTGCTTTTAGCAGGTGTTAAAATCCATGGCGCTAAGGGACCATGGAGTTAATTACGCCACCGTAATTTACGGTGGCGTAATTAACGCCTTCCCCACTCCCATTATGCCCTATGGGGCAAAAATGGGAATGGGGAAGGGTAAATGGGGATTGGGGACTTACCGCCCCGCCAACCTCGGAATGGGGCGGTAAGTCCGCCAACCACCATGGCGTAAACGTAGTTTACGCCATGGTGGTAAAGGTACGACCCAGGCGGTAACTTACCGCCTGGGTCGTAATGAGGCCCATGGTCTAGTAAAAAATGTTATTTAAAAAATAGATAGGCAACATAAAAAAAAATACTAGCATTCTCTTTTTTTAAACTTCCTATGTAAAATTTTGAGCTATTCAAGCTCAAAATTCGCAAAAGCAAGCACATGGGCGCATCCATTTTGTGAAATGGATGCCCTCCTATGCTGGCTTTTGCTTTTGCGGCACTAATGAAGGAAAAGCCAGCCAGCTGTAGTAAACAAAAGCTACCGCTGGGTGGTTTTCCCTTCATTAGTGCTATACGCAGAGGACGGAGGAGCCTGAGAAACTCGGAAAGAAAAACCGCAGCGTTTTCCAACACAACCGCGTTGTGTTTCTGCCTGCTGTGACGCGGTTGTGTTTACATGCCACGTAGTGTTTCTGCTTACAGCTGATTTCCCATTTGGGGCTCTCAGGCTCCCCGTGGGGAGCCTGAGAGCCCCAAATGGGAAATGCTAAATGCTGCGTTGTTTCTCCCTAAATCTGCTTTCCCATTTGGGGCTCTCGTGCTCCCCGTGGGGAGCCCGAGAGCCCCAAATGGGAAAGCAGATTCAGGCAGAAACAATGCGGTTGTTTTCCGCAATGCTGCGTTGTTTCTGCCTGAATCTGCTTTCCCATTTGGGGCTCTCGGGCTCCCCGTTGGGAGCCCGAGAGCCCCAAATGGGAAAGCAGATTCAGGCAGAAACACAACGCGGTTGTGTTGATAAACGCTGCGGTTTTTCTTTCCGAGTTTCTCAGGCTCCTCCGAGCCGGAGGAGCCTGAGAAACTTGGAAAGAAAAACCGCAGCGTTTTCCAACACAATAACGTTGTATTTATGTTTGCGGTCGCTTCAAAAGCGACTGCAAACATAAATAAAACGTTTTTAAAGCTGCGGTTTTATTTCTAAGTTTTCCGGGCTCCTCCAGCCCAGAAAACTTCGAAAAAAAACCGCAGCTAGTGCTTATTCTTTTTTTAAAATAAATAGCACTTACCGAGATTCAGCTGCAGCTTTCCTGCTCTGGTCTCCGGTCCCCGTCCTCCGTGTACAGCACTAATGAAGGGAAAGCCACCCAGCGGTAGCTTTTGTTTACTACAGCTGGCTGGCTTTTCCTTCATTAGTGCCGCAAAAGCAAAAGCCAGCACAGGAGGGCATCAATTTCACAAAATGGATGCGCCCATGTGCTTGCTTTTGCGAATTTTGAGCTTGAATAGCTCAAAATTTTACATAGGAAGTTTAAAAAAAGAGAATGCTAGTATTTTTTTTATGTTGCCTATCTATTTTTTAAATACATTTTTTTACTAGAGAATGCTAGTATTTTTTTTATGTTGCCTATCTATTTTTTAAATACATTTTTTTACTAGACCATGCCTTAAGGGTAGTCAAAGGGTTAATTTTCTAAAGAGAGCACAGTGAACACTGTTCTTAAGACCTACTTCCATGTCGCAGATCCTTCTATGAGGCAGGAGAGAGAGGGAGATTAGCTCTGATATTTACCCCTCATTGGTGGCAGGCAGAAGGAGTGCATCATAGCTTTTCAGTGGGGTGGCAGTGGTGGAAAAGGGAATAGATACCATCAACACAGCACAGTACACACTTCTTATATGCCCACTTCTGTGACACGTGCCACATCACGTGACCCTTCATCCATCAGGAGCCAGATCAGGTCTGAGTTTTCATCAGCATCCACGGGGGATGCCAGTGACGTAAAAGGCACATTTTGTCTCTGTAGTCCCACTGAATCCAGTGGAATTCTTTCACTGCAGGTACAGTGGGAGTTAACTTTTTCAAGCAAAGGTAGGTCCTAACTACCTGATTCAATGTTATCAGCTGTGTTTACATTTTATTTTTGATGTTTAGGTTTTGGGTGGGGAAAGGCCAGGATTGTTTGAGATTGAGGACCAGAATTTCACGCTTTTGGAATCAAGGAGACCAAGTGCTTCTATGTAGTAGACAGTGAATTCTTGAAGGGCACAAAGTGGGTAGTTTCTGCTTCCACATACAGATCAGCACATTACAGTAGAATGTATTCCTAAGATTGTTGGGTTATGAGAAGCGAGGGGATACAATTACTCTGCAAGATTGGTGATTGATGATCACATAGGATATGGAAAAGACTTTGCCTTCATTGTTCTAGGATCGATACATTCATTGTCATTTAATCAGTTCATAATACATGTTGACATGGAAAAATTAACCACACACTCTTTGGTTGGATTGTTGAACGTATTTAATAGCAGTCAGCAAAGCCAGTGTTGGGATGCATGTTCAGATCACCACCCCTCCCAAACGATTCAGACTGCGGAAAATATATTAAACTGCGGAAAGTGCCTAGAGGGCGAACAAGGGGTTAGGGGGGAACCTATGGATGGAAGTAATGAGCGGAGAACACATGTTTTTTAGGAATTCATACAGGGGAAAACTAACCATTGCTCTGCGGTAGTGTCACTTAGAATACATTGCATGTGTGCGATATTCACAACATGAACTAGGACTGCATTCAAGAATAGGCCTGATTCCTCGTAGGCTGTGTTGGAGACACAGATCAACGAGGCCTCTACTTTTGCTTTATTATCACATTCCAATTCCTAGGCTCAGCAAGGAACATGCATGTAGACCCACATATAATTGTATCAAGTTAGTCTTTTGAACAATTAGGACAGACGTCGAATGAGAGAAGGGCTGCGGCCCAGTCGGTAGGCCACACTCATGGGAGCCGGGCCAGACGTCTTGAGCTGCCAAAACAGGAACTGAGATTTAGGGCACTAGCGCCCCCCAAGAGAATGGCCTTTCTATTTGATACACAGAAATAGTCCTCTTAAACCCTTCATAAATTGGATGGAGTAGTAGGACCCCACGTCCATCCCCTGGGAGGGGTAGCTGATACAGAGGGGAGCTGAGCACAAGGTCTGTGATTTGTACCAGGGAGAGCAAAGGGTGATATCCAGTTATAAGATGATGATTGGGAGGCACGATGGGGGCACCTACGTGTCTGGGATGAGAAAAGAGTTGTCTTGTTTGCAAGGACAAGACTGACCTTGAATTTATCTGCTGAGTTCATGCTGATGACCAGGTGCACCTCACATGGTTAGGAGTGAAGATAGGTGTCACGACCCTCGCCCAAAACCCCCTCTGACAAACCCATTGGCCAGGTGGAGTCAGGACTCGGGCCTCTAGAGCCTGGCATCCTCTTCAAAAGCCCTCATGGGGCCAGTCCTGGCACCTATGGCGCCAGGCTCCTACACCATGAACAACAATGTGCTTGGGAACTACTTTATTGTATTGTCAGCCAACATGGAGGCATCCACATAGCTTGGTTAGTGTTTTGGGTGTGGCAGGCCTGGAACTACTTTCTCTGGTACTACTTTACCTGGCCTATATAAACCACACCCTGACTGCAGAGCATGCTTCGTGTTACTTTGCAGCTTGCAACGTGACGCTCACCGTGTCCAGGTATTCCCTCGAACCTCGGAGAAGCAGAACCTGCAAGGAGACTTAAGGAACATCATTAGCAGGAGCATCTTACCTGCAGTCTTCATCTTTAAATACTTGCCGCTACTGAGAACAGCTTCCTCGAATATGCACGCCTCCTGGACAGAACGACCTGAAAGAGGAAGATAGAGGCAACATTAAAGAAAGCAGTAGAGACATTTACAAATTACAAACTGCTCAAAAGGCTTACCTGGCTGGTCGCCTCTCGGCTGGCACCACTCCAGACATTCCACTCACGCTGAAGAACACTGCAACCTACAAGGAAAGAAAACACAGGTTAGCAAAGGCAAGACTTCGCAACACTGTGCATAGCGCTTACTTACCGCATCATAGCGCTCTTAATGCGCCATCATTTACCAGCGGGGCTCAACCAAGCCAGTTCGCCGCGCTGAAGCTCTGCATACCTAAGGGAGACAAAAGAGACATTTTAAGCAAAGAAAGGCATACAGGATAGCAACAAAACTAAAGAACAGCAATAAGACCTACCTGAACACTATCAAACGGGCCAGCGTCAGTGAAGTAACTGGACCGCACTCACCCATGAAAGACAACGCGCCCCTGCAAAGAAGGCAGGACGGAGAGCACGCCTAATTCTACCACAAGGTGAGGAGAGGGTGCCAGAGGGACTGAAAGCATACGGGGGTGGAGGGAGGATACTTACCCCAGTCGGTCAGTCTTGAACACAGTCCTCCTGTATTTTCAGGCAGAACCTTCCCCGCAAACCACATCAGGGCAAAGCTGAGAAGCATACCAGCGAGTAACCCAGCTGGTTGGCGTCCCTGTGGATACCAGGTGAGCGTAACAATACGATGTTACCTTTTCAAGATTAACCAATTACCTTGCAGTGTTCGGGGGTGAAGATCTCGTCAACCAAATGGGGAGAAGATGCCAAAGAAGACAACACCACCAATCAGAACATGGTCCATATATGATCATTAGCATGTAAACAGCCAGTGAGAGTGGAGTAATAATACTGTATAATGAATGCATCATGAATGATGATGTTTGTGCTTATAAAGCGGACTTCATTTTGGTGAGAGAAGATAGCTCTATGTGGCAGTGGGCCTATAATACCATTTTTGCCAGTTTCCTTTTTGTTTACAAAATAAAGCTCTTGTTCTTCTCGGAATAGGGTGCCCTAGCCTTTTTCCCTAGCAGGTAGTGTTTTTATATCTGGTTGTTGAGGAGTTAACCTACATTATTGGTGACCCCAACGTGATGCCAGACTTCCCCACAAAGACAGAGGATTCCTGCCCATACATCCGTAGGAGCTGTGCCCACCCACAGTGAACAATCCCCCTTGTGTGCAACTTCGAGAGGCTTACAGGGCCCATGTTATCTGAATTCCTGTCTGTTCTTTGGAGCAGGGCACTGTCCACAGATTGTGCAGGCCGTTAATGGGACCCTCTGATGAAGGATTTCGGGTGAACACATAGGTGTAAGTGTACATTCTTTGGAGAAAAAAAGTGGGATATGGGGAGGGAGCACAAGTGTTTGAGGGTGTGAAGAGTGGTGTGTATATGTGTGTATATTGGTAGGTTGGAAAGCCAAGTGGTAATGTATATATGTAAAAAAAATGTATAAACTATTGTGGTGTAATGGGACCATTTCCTATGAAATTAGAGAAGAAGACAGCGCTGTGTAGCAGAATGAAAAGGACATGTACAGAGGCCCCGTATATTTAGTGGATCTGAGATCTCCTCACCTAATAGAAGAGGGGGTGCTGGAATTAAAAAGTTGACATTTTTGTGTTTTTTTGTGTTGGTAATTTGTTGTTTTACTCTGAGGCCATAGGAAGGCCTATTGTGGTGTATTATAGGAATATTGAAAGGAGTGAACAGACCTGTGTTTTGTGTGTGGAAAGTGGGCAGGGGAGTGAATATTGTGAAGGGGGGTGAGTGGTGGTGAAGAGAGGGCCCTTGGGGAAGGGGTTTTATTTGTTGGGATGTGGAGAAGGTGTTGAAGGCATTATAAAATAGTGAGACAGGGCGGCTATGATGGAGCCATTGGAATATATGTGCAAGGCCCTTCCTTTGTACCAAGAAAAGATTATTAAGTATCATAAGGAATGGCTTATAGAAACATGCATAAACTATGGCTGGAACAGGGGACAAATAACAAGGACATATAAAGTCAAATGTATACATGTTTGCCAGCTAAATATAAGGGGAGAAAAATGAAATATAGAAAGGAAGTTTTAGAATTATGGAAGATGGTGGAGGATTTAGAAGATGTGTCTACAGATTCTCTTAAAACAGTGAGCGAGGTAATAAGTTCTTGTGCCCCGACAACAAATATGTCCACCGTCCCAAGTGCCTCCGCTTCCCCCATTGAGGTTGCCTAGTGCTGCCTGTTAGGGTGTTATCCTTTGCGTCCTGCCTCAGGATATATGAATCCCACATATGTTCCGCCACCCACCACCGCTCCTCCACCATCTCAATATCAGAATCTCCCTAACTCTATAACGTCAGCTTCTGCAAGGAGTAAAATAACATCAGAGAATACTGATACAAAGCAGCAGAAATAGTTAACAGATGCATTAAAGAAAGTGGAAGGTGAACTGGCGTGGTTAAAATTGGATAGGGGGATAGCATGCACCTCTAGAAACGGATGAATGGAGGGTGGGGTATTTTGTTTTGCATAGAAAGCACAGCCATTAAGGATGTACATATAGAACAGGACAGAGAAGAAAGGACTGAAAGGGTGAGAGTTTGGATTATGGTACTTTCGGATCGGACAAGAAGTATAATTGTACAAGAAAGGGGAGGAAGAGTGGGATACTGTAGATGAGTTGGAAGAGGAGGGACGGCCACCTGTCATTTCCCTGCAAGAGGAAACCTAGGTTATGAAACAGGTACGGCTGCATGGCAGTGGCTAAGAGGTTGGTGGTGGGAAAATGGTGAAGACGATAGGCGAACAGTTTCCATTGTTACACAAGGGACCTGGGAGGGCACAAAATTTACCATGGGCCCACATGGATAAAAACCATTTTATAAAGGCACTCCCATCCCCCCACTGCTGGGGTGGGGAAGCGGATATACGATTTTGAAAAACAAATGGCTGGCACCACTTTGGCTGTAAGGGACTTGTTCATCTGTTTGGCTCGATACTGGGAGCCCAGGCCAACAACATATGGGTTAACGCTGGGCACCCGAGCATGAAGTTGGCTGATGATAGTAATGACAGGGTGCACTTTAATGACATGTGACCTCAAGTGTGGGCTGCATTGCGATGCACATATCCATTTATGCCCAATCTACAAACGATTATGTAAACAACAATGCGTGATGATGAAGACCCTGCTCAGTATATAATGCACATCCAGAAAATGTTGAGGGCAGAACAGGGGACTCTTGAGACCGGGCAATTCCATTCTTTTATTATGTTGTGAAAAGGGGACTTCCGAAGGAGGTACAGAAAGCGCTTGACAAAGTAGTGGGGATCGAAGCGAATGGGTGGGCGGAAATTCAATCTATTATTATCCATCATTGGAAACGGTTGAAAGAAAAGGAGAAGGAAGTGCAAGAAGCAAAACTGGTTCAAAAGAAGTTAGCAAAAGTTGCATTGGAAGGAGCTGTAGCTGCAGTGCACATAAAAGGATAAGCAGAGTTTAGGGCGATCCAGGCAGATGTGCGAGCGGCCCCCGGGTGGGGAGGTGAAAATGATTGGGCAGGTGGGTTCCAGCCCCAGTACCAGGAGGAATTCCGGGGGGGTTTCAGCGAGGAAGAGGTGAGTTTTCCGGGGCCCAGGGAGGGCAAGGAGGTTTTTGGAGGCATAGGCCCTCTAGGAGGAGGAGGAGTGGGTCAGTGTTGGACATCTGGGCAGATGGGCCACTTTTAAAGAGAGTGCATAAGTAGGCAATGGCTTTCATACCCTCAGCAATGGAGTTATCCCTATCTCGAGGGGTGTTCGGTGCCATACCCCCAGTCATATGGTCAACTACCCCCGGCAGTACCTCATGGTGCACCAGTGCTTGTTGCCCCAACAGCTCCCCCACCATCATTTCCACTATTACCGGCTCCAGCAACATGCCACCGTATGTGGTGCATCAATTACAACAGCAGGGCCCTCGGATACCAACCAGTAATGCTGTGCCAAATGGCACAGTGACACATTATCAAGAGGCCACAGTGGTTGGAGGAAATCCATTTGTCTTCCTAGGATAAATACATTTCCAGATTAGGACAGCCCACACAGAGCCCTAGCATGCCCAGTCCTATTGGTCTCTGTTGACCCAGGAGAGGAACACTTGGTGGGCGTAGAGTGACACAGTCACAACTAAATCATACATCAGTGAGGGAATTTCCCTTTGTCAGGCGAGGTTATGGACATGCAGGGCTTCTCTGGGGCAATTCAATCAGTTCCTTTCATGAGAAAATAACCCTTTAAGGTAGGCAGCCCAGAAGTGTGGGCCCCCTTGTTTTATTCTACTGCAACACCGATCAACCTACTAGGAAGAGACATGTGAAGTAAGCTCAACATGACCATCTCGTTCACTGAAAGGGTCGTGGTGTGTTTGATGCCCGGTATGTGTTCAGTGAAGCCCCGTGAAGTCCCGCTTTGCCCGCTGCTCTGCTGCGCTCTCCATTTGGATTTGGATTTGTTTCCTTGGATATCGTTGGACTCTTTTGACCACAAGGCACTTTGTCAGACTAGTGTGGGCGTGCCTATAAAATAGAACTCGTGCGCGCACCGCGCGCGCGCACCGGTGAAGCCCCGTGAAGTCCCGCTTTGCCCGCTGCTCTGCTGCGCTCTCCATTTGGATTTGGATTTGTTTCCTTGGATATCGTTGGACTCTTTTGACCACAAGTTGAAGACCGTGGTAGCATTGACTTGCTGTATATGGACTTGGGGATATATATATACATATATTATAGTATACGTGTGTTAACTGTGGTTTCTATTTACTTACAGGCACTTTGTCAGACTAGTGTGGGCGTGCCTATAAAATAGAACTCGTGTGCGCACCGCGCGCGCGCACAGGTGAAGCCCCGTGAAGTCCCGCTTTGCCGCTTCGCCGCAGCGGCGCGAGCAAAGCGAGGGGTTTCTCTGAGAAGTGAGTGATTTTATTGTGACAATATTGTTAGGTGGCTGCACCTAGCACTATATATTTCTCAAGTCTACAAAAATCTTGTAATTCTGGTGGTTTATAACAACTCTGCTCACTTTGTATTGAAGCATTGGCATGAAACGTAACATTTATAACTTGCGCACTGGGATGCCGCCCTTGCCTAAACTGTTCGCCAAAACAAGTGGTGTGAACCCGAATACGAATATAACCACAGGTGTTATTACCACGTGCGTGAATGACTCGGGCGTGAAAAAAGCATTGCCCCTAATGGTTTCTGTACCATTGCATGCGAGCGAATTACATGTTCAGGCCGTCCCCTGTGTCTCGACTCCGCGAGCTACAGGGGCCGGGCCTGTGGTTCTCCTTGTATCCAAAATTAAAAAACGAGTAACCTCTCGTGACACTACCACATCTAGACAAAAACATTTTTCAAACCTGAAAGATATTAGATTTTTTTACCCGGACTGTGTAAATTCTAAATCCATCTCACAGTCCTCTCAAATTGTTAAGCAAGAGGGCCCCAAAATCTCCAATCAAACACAAGAAGTGTGTGGCTCTATTGTGCATGTCTCACTCTCTGACAGCACAGTGTTAAGCAGTGATTCTGTGGCTTATTACCCACCCTCGAAACATAGCTTTGAGGTCACGAAATGTCCAGAGGAAATGGCGCTTATTGATCTGTCTCCCCCTGACTCTGACTTTTTGTTAAATCAAACATTGGGAGGTCTGTCCTTTTCACCTAAACTATTCTCGGCTGGGGGTTGCACGAGATCAAATTTAACCTCTTCTTTTATTCATCCCACTCCACAGAAATTTTCCCCAGTGAATCAAATTCCTCCTTGCTCAAACATCTCTAAAGTGTTGGAACTAACACTGGGTGCTATGAACCTAACAATGCAAACCTTGACGACTCTATTTAACACATTGAACTCCAAATTGGATGTACAAAGCACGCAATTACTATCAGTGCTGGCTTGGCAAGCCAAACAGGAAATAATTTGGGCTAGTCAAGGCTTGAATTTAAAGGCAAATCCTTGGAACCCAGGGTTGACAGTTGATCAGTGTTTATCGCCCATCATGTTTCTGCCGGCGGTGGATCTAACTTCAGCTCCTAACCCTGTGGTTGGTCCTCCGGTGGTGCATTTAACTTCAGCTCCTAACCTTGTGGTTGATTTAACCTCTGTTCCTAACCCTGTACCGCTAATAATGTCACATAATTCAGTGGCAAATGTGAGCTTGGATCAACAAGGAGTTGATCCTTTGTCCCCAATCACTGTGGACAATTCTGGAATCCTATGCTCACTTCCTTATATTGGTCAAATCATTAGAGAGGCAACTACAGAAGTTATTGAGGATGTTGAAGACGTGACGCCAACTGAACCCCCTCAAGCTCCATTCAAAATATTTTCCAAAAAATCCTCCATCTCGGGCTCTACGACTTGTCTGACCAATAAGGAACCAACCAAAAAAACGAAAATTATGCAGTCTGCTCTATCTAAAAAAGCTAAGAACATTAAAAATACAGAAATACCTACCTCAGTAAGCTCTAAATCTTTTTTTAATATGCTTACTTTACCGAAAAAACAGGCCCAGAAAACTTCATGTGTTATTACCAAAAAATATGCGCATCTGAATCAGCTGCGTAAACTCAAGCTCGATTGTGCTGATAAAAATCTTGTTGCAGCTGAACCCTATGCGCCATTAGATCATCTAGTGCAGGCTGTTCAAAATTACGAACTCGCTGAAAAGCAGCAAGCTCTTTCTGAAATCCAACCATTACAATCTGAACAGCCAGTTGGGTCTAAATCCGAGTCTTCCTCTTATACAATAAATATAGAATGTGTGAAACCCCAGGGCGCTATCAGGGAAATCAGTAATAGTTGCACCTTGACTCAACCTCCTACACCTTCACTGTCTTCTTCTGCTGGCTGTGAGCAACAGATGCTAGCAAGAAGACGATTAGAAATTAGAAACGAAGTTGATGCCTATATGAGTGCTTTCACAACTTTATCGACTCTCAAAGCTCCCATACTTGAATCTGCAGTATCAACAACTTCTCAGGTATCTGAACGTATTGTTACGTTTAAATGTGCTGATGATAAAACGACATCATCAGCGGATTCACCGCTTCCAAGTCAGGAAGCAGAAATTGCTTTGCTAATGAATTCCTTACGATCTAAAACAAAACAATCTGGTCCTACTAACTCAATTTTAGTCCCTAATAAACCTCTGATAAAATCCATACTGAAAACAAAAACAGATAAAGAATCCAATATTGCTCTAGTGTTGGGCTGTCAACCTGCTCCATTTCCTCAGTATGTACTTAATAGACACAGCATCCTACAGGTGTTTTCTGATATTCCTATGCTACAAGATATTGGATCGGCCGACATTGCTCAGGTGGAGTTTTTCAATGATAATGTAGTGAGTACAGCTTGTATCTGGCTGACGTCCCGTGTTATTAGGAATCTGATATGGGACGCCAAAGCCCAATTACTAGATCTTGGATTCATATTACTATTAGGTCCCTTGACTCCAACCAATGGCCCTCTTTGTGCAGAATCCTGGATAAAGTCGGCGTCTAATGAACTTAACAAGGCACAAAGATTTATTGAGAATAACACCGCTGTAGTCACCTCGAACCAATGCTGTTGTAATTGTGATTCCAGAAGCTAACTTCCATGCAAGGTCAATAAAGCTCGGACCATAACTCTAGTGTCTTGGAATACTCGCGGCTATCGTCATTTAATTAACAATACACAAGACCCTCTCTCAAAGTACGATGTGATCCTTTTGCAAGAAACCTGGCTTTTATCTGCCCCTTTATGGGATAACCATCGTTTACACTTTCTACCAGCAATTAAAGGTGTGATGGGTCGGCCTATGTCTGGCCTTTTGACTGCCGCTAAACTATCCTCACAAATAAGAATCATTTTCTGATTTGCTCCAAATTCCTTTTCACAACTGACAATTATATCGTTAGCAAAGACCTTGTATGCGATTATTAACTTATACTGGAACCCCAAAGGCATTGAGATGCGAAATTTTTTACTTGATATATCCACTATGTTAGACTTCATCATATTAGCACCTAATATCAAGCATACTATTGTTGCTGGAGATCTAAATGTACACTGTTTACAGGGCAATATATTGCAAGAAAACATCAGGCAAAGGTTGTGGGAGAACTTAATGCTCTCCAGAGGGTTTTGTATGCTGAATGGAAGCAAATTTGATACTGGTGGAATGGCCTATACGTGGCAGCAGGGGTGGAAAAAAGCCTCAATTGATTATATCTACGTTGACGATAGGCTGTTCTCTAAAATCAAATCCTTCAAAATTGAGCATAACTCGGATAGTGACCATTGCATTCTCTCTATTGAATGGGCAGTTGATGTTTCTCTTTTAAAGATTCCTTCTATAACTGACCAGGGGCATGTGACGGTATCCAATTCTTTAATCCACCTAAATTGGAATGAAACCAGCCTTGGGAAATTTGATGATTCTTTGCGCACAGCCTTTTGTCACTCACTAAACAGCTCCCAAGTCAATTCTGTTCCTTACTATGACCTTATGCAACACTTCTCCAACACTAAAATGTGCAAGCCCAGGGTGTCTAAGCACATACATATGTTCGATCTGGAAATCAGAAACAAAAAAACTGAATATCGACTTCGAAAAAGGGAGGCACTAAAATTGCCTTTGTGTAGGAGGTTTGAAGCACTCAATAAAGTTAAGATCACATATAGAAACTGGCGGCGACAGCATCGTAGTAAACTGTTTCAGCGTGATGGTGAGCAAATGCTAATGCTGACTCGTAACAGCAATGTGACGCAAATTTGGAAAGTAATAACTAATACGATCCAAATATTGTCACAAACTCAGGGTGTGCCGGAAGCAATCTGGCTTAGTTATTTTTCCAAAATGTATGCGCTTCCGCCTAACTCCGTGAAATTAGACAACACACTGCCTAGAGCTGCTAGACCTGATGGCCTGTCGAACAAAACTTTCAAGCAACATCCAGTCTTGTGGACATCGATCTTATATCAGATATTTGTGAACATTAATGTCACCCAGGAAATCCCTCTGTCATGGAAACATTCTCTCATTGTACCGATCCATAAAAAAGGTGACCGCTCTCTACCTGAGAATTATAGACCGATTGCATTATTAGATGCGCCTGGTAAATTATACAGCCGCATTATTTTGCAAGAATTAACCAGATGGTCAGCGGTCTCCTTTAAAAGAGATCCTTTTCAAACTGGGTTTGTGGCGGGCCTAGGGACCTCTGTAAACTTGATAATGCTGAACATGATTAAATCTAAATATGCCCAATTAAATCAACCATTATATATGACTTTTGTGGACTTTCGGTCAGCTTTTGACTCGGTAGACAGAGCACTATTATTCCAAAAGTTGCAAAACTATGGCTGCCCGTCATCAGTGTTAACAATAATTAAGATGTTACATTCAAATACATCCATGCAAGTTAGGTTGTCCATTGAAGGTATTCTTTCGGCAAATAGGGGCCTTAAGCAAGGGTGCATCTTAGCATCTACTTTATTTAATCTCTTCTTGCTAGACATCGGTAGTGCCTTTGAAGAAGCAGTCTCAGACGCTCCTAAACTAGGCACGCAAAAAATCATATGGCTGCTTTATGCCGACGACCTGGTTTTAATATCGCAAACACCGCGAGGTCTTCAGAACTTGTTAATTAAACTGGAGACGTATGTTGACAAGAATAATCTCACAATTAATGTCAGCAAAACACAAATAGTGATCTGCCAAAAGAGAAAAGACAAAAAAATGGGCAATTATCAATGGGTTTTGAAGAACTCGCCCTTAAAACTTGTCCACAGTTATAAATATCTGGGCCTACCCTTTTCCGGTACTGTGAAAAATCAAATTTATTTTGACACATTAAGAGCAAAAATCTTGATGTTAACATCACAGGCAAGAATAATTTTGTACAGATTTGGCAAATTCACTACAACTCATATAGTTACATTTTATAATCAGAAAGTTGTCCCGATTGTTTCCTATGGAGCTGAAACCTTCCAGCCACGGCGAAGGGACGTTTGGGATTTACTGGAGGGTAAATTCTGGACGGCAATCTTTTCCTTACCTAAGTGCACTCCGATGTGCCTTCTAAGGTACGAGTTGGGACTAATTTCATTGTCTGCAGTAGTGGTGTGGAAAATGTGTAATTTTTATCGGAAATGTCTACTTGGTTTTGAAAAGCCAAATATTTTGAGAATGTTAGCAATTTATATGCGCTCATCGCATGATGCCTTCCCCAAGGAGTGGGTAAAGGGCATTTTGGGATGGTTGGTGGAAGCTGACGTTTCAATTGAGCTGTTGTTAAGTAACCCTGATAAAGCAGAGAAAAAAATGTATTGGCATGATTGGATTACAACTTATCAATTATGCTCTAACTATGCCAGACGAGGTATAATCTCTAAAGAACACCGATTTTGTCGATTTTGCCAAAACAAAAAACAAACAGAAACCCTGATACATTTAGTAGTAAATTGTCCTGCTTTAAATGGATTGCGTGAACGCTATTTTAGTAATTTATTGCAATTGACTTGTTATCGTTTTGAATCTGAAATCTGGACCATTTTAATCACGAGTAATCGAACTGCAATCCACATTGCACTTACACAGTTTATAAAAACAATTCTGCCATACAACCATGTAGCATGAGTGGCCTGTTGTTAAATGTGGATTTTTTTTTTTTTTATTTTGGTTGATTTCTTGTTCTTAAATTCTTTTATGACTATGATGATTCTTTGCAATCTATGTTTGTTAACTGGTGACGCAATCAGTGGCTGAAGGCTGTGACATTAAGAGGGTTGATAAATTTGAAGAATTTTCTTTTTTATTTATTTATTATTATGATTATTTTTTCTTTCTTTTCTTTTTCGATGTAAATATTTGTAAACCTTTAAATGCATTTGCTATACATAGTATTTGTTATATGTTAAGAAATGTTTGGTAATCTAAAAGTTATTCTCTTTGAAAGGTTGATTTAATCAGCCAATCAAATAAAAAAAAAAAAAAAAAAAGAGAGTGATGTTGACCGTACATTCGTTAGGCATTGAATACGCAGTGAGAAGAGTTCCACTAGCCCCTGATTTTTTCATATATTGTATCACAATATTACTCAGTGAAATACCAAGGGTGGCCAACCGATATTGGCGTGTGCCCTCTGAATGTATGTTCTGGCGTGCCCAACCTCAGGAGGTAGTTGCTCTGTCAATCATCATGCTCGTTATAAAAGGAGTTCTAGTTTCAGAAGACAGAATTATGTTGATCGCAGTTGATTCCGACAACAGGGAGTAGCGCCCATTGTTGTGCATCAGCCCCACAATACTGATGAAAACATTTTCAGATGAGTACCTCTTTGAGAATAAGGAAAACAAAGGAGAGATAATATTGAAAGTACGTGTCCCATGTGAGATAATGATTGAATATAGACATGTGGCCTGTTCCATGTTATTGGTAGGGACTGCCCCCTCTTTTGGTTCAGAAGATTTGTCTCAGGTACCCAATACATTGTGGACAAGTAATATGCACAATGTGGGTTTTTTACCGAGGCTTGCACCTGTACGTATCACCTTGAAACCTGGCGCTGTGCTGCCCAAGGTTAAAGAGCAGAAGAATACCATTATGGCCTTCTCGCATCAGGGAATCATAGTACCATCTAATACACCATGAAATACAGCTATTTACCCTGTGAAGAAATCAAAGGGGCCAGTTGGAGAATGATTAGGATCTGCGCCCCCTCATCAATGTGGTACTGGCAGAGTTTCCGGTGGTTCCAAATCCTGCCATGATATTATGTAATATATCTGTTGAGACAACCCATTTTACTGTGGTGAATTGAAGAATGCTTGTTTCTCTGTGCCCTTGCACCCAGACTCACAGTATCTCCCCGTGTTTTCTTTTGCTGGGAGCCAATTCGAGCATACTCCGCTTCCTCAAGGGAACTGTGAATCCTGGAGTATTTTTAACAGCAACGTACATGAAGATCTGTTGGTATCGAGTACCACTTAACAACAGTGCAGGGATGATTCCATTGCTTTGTTACAACTGTTGGCTCACAAAGGATATAAGGTAGACAGATCAAAGTTGTAGTACTGTCAGTGGTAGGTGATGTACTTGGGACAATTCATTTCAGTAAACGCAGCAGTGTGCGCTACCCCCCAGCCAGTGACAGTTAAAGACATGCAAACATTTCTTGGGTTGTGTAATTACTTTAGAGCATGGATCTTCGACTACAAGTGATATACTCAACCCTTATTTCAGTCCTTCAAAAAGCCCAAAAAAGCCTAGCAAGCTAAAAAGACTATTGTTTGGACTGACTAAATGGTCAAGAGTTTTCGGGAGCTGAAATATGTTACCCCTGAGCTCCTGTTTTAGTATCTCCTGATCATACCAAAGAGTTTCATCTTTTTCTCATTCTGATGGTCAAATGATGACTGCAGTATTAACGCAACATAGCACCATGGTTCACAAGCCCCTAGCATATTACAGTGGTATGCTAGATTCTGTCATGCAGGGACAGTTCCCTTGTAAACAGGCATTAGCTGCTGCTGCTTTTGACATTGAGACTTCTGTGACTATTGTCATGGGGTGTTCATTGACGTTGTATGTCAAACATGCTGTCTTTGCAATAGCAGAAAGGTCTAAATCTACACTGACTACACAGAAAACTTCTGCTTTTGAAGTGATTATTTGAAGCCCATCTATTCACATTGTTCACTATAAAACTGTGAATCCGGTTAAATTTTTGACCAAAATCATCGTTGATGATGATGATGAAGTACATGACTGTGTTACGTTCGAGGGTACTGAGGATGATATTGCTAAAGTATGTGGCTACTCTTTAGATGATGGAGAGGTGTTCTTCATTGATGGTTCATCTATCATTGACCAGGAGACGGGCCAGCGACATACTGGGGCAGCTGTCAGGAACCGCCGCATTAGGCGACCTGGGTTGCTAGCACACCCTTCTGTGAGGGGCCATTGGCTATTACCCTGGTGTCTTTCCCAAAAGCAGCTCCGGCAACAGGGCACCACAACTCCCATGAACACCTGTGCCTGGCCCTCATCGGACCCACCACGTCATCACGTATTCAACGGGACCCAGAAGAGGCTGGATATAGCTTCCCCACGGTTGCCGGGTGACGCACCTTAACCATTGCGTTTGCCCGGCAAGGTTGCTGCATTCCTGATTTTCTGCTTTTCCTCATTTTTTTGGTCCCACAGAACTCCCGGCTTTCCTCCTTGCGCTGTCCTGATTTGGTCCCCCGGCGCTGGCTCCCCATCCCCAAGACTGCCTATCCGTACTCTCGGCTCCTTGGCATTTGGACTGCGCTTTTGGATTTTTTCTCTACGTTTGGCGCATGGTTCCTTTCTTGCTCGCTCTCTCAGTGCTTTTCCCCATGCACCAAGCAGCTGAGTCATCCTTGTTGTCTCAGAAATTCTACACCGCATACCTTCCAGTCCCGCTGCCTGCCGATGACTCCACATGCACTACATTTCCTTTTTGCTGCTGCTCCCACTATTTTCAACATGCTCTGTTGTTCCTATTCTTCCTCCGCCATCTCTGCAACTGCTCATACTATGCTGTGAACCTCTGCTAACACATTTTCTCCATTTTGCTACAAGCCGGCTGCACTACTCCTTGGATCTCTCCACGCCCAGCTCCTTATATCCTGGATACAGACATTCTGGACACTATTCAACGGTTAACTGAACATTGTTCTACGGATTGTGAACTTTTCTTTTCCTTTGGATTTTGGACATTTCGCTCAACGGATCTTGGGATATTGCTATGGATTTACAATCATACTGGTGGATGTGAATTAGTTGCATCCTCGTTCAGCCGGGGTCAGGTTGTCCTCTTTCTTCGCCCTACTGCCTTACGTGACTTCATTGGTGGATTTGCATGCTCCTTCTTCTGTTTCCACTCGAGGCATTTCCAAGACGCTATACTTGTCAAGTATAGCGCAAGTAAGTCCCAGATTTGCATCTTACGCACTAGAGGTAAGATTTGGGGAGTGTGTTCAGGGGCGGAGGGGTTTTGTGCATTCCAACAAAGTTCTGATCTGTGATTGTGTATGCTTTTTCCCTCTCTAGCTCTCTTGCTGCCCGGCCTTTTCACATGAGCCCCTGGCCTGACAGGTGGCACCCTGATGGCCATGCTCTCTGTAGAAAAGTCTCTCCCTGAAGGAGACCCTCAGTGTTTTCTGATGCCAGAGACTCAACATTGGATACGGATCTCGACAGCAGCAGTGATTTGATTAGTGGACAGAGAGTGTGAGGTTCTTGTACAGTGTAGGTTGCCGGGTCACTATTCGGCACAGGCAGCAGAATTGATTGCTCTCATTGAAGCACTTGAGGCAGTGCAAGGATGTCGGATAGTAATCTATTGAGATTCAGTTTACATTACCACCACCATTTAATAGTGTTGTAGAGGTGGATGAGAAAGGGGTTTCGTAGAGCAGATGGATCTCCAGTTCAGTATGCAAAATTGTTCGATTGATCGATTCTCTGTCACAACCCTCTTTCGCTACCTTCGTTAAATGAACCACAAACACAAGTGGTTCATACTTTGTCTCCCTTGGGAACCACGAAGCGGACACAGCAGCAAAATTGTCTGTCTACTTGTCAGTGCCAGAAATCCCTGATAATCCAGCAGTCACAAAAATGAAATTACAATTTCAGGTTCCATATACTGCACTTCCAGTTATCAAAATAATTGAGATGCAAGGTCTGGCGCCGCAAAGTGAGAAGTTGGTGTGGCTGAAAAGGGTGTGTGTGCAGTCCCCAACTGATTTGGTGTGGAGACAGACTAGTACAGGGAAGGCAGTGATGCCCAAAGTTTGGCTTTAGTGGGGTTTGATCAGCTTCTTTACCCCGTCCATGTGTCTAAACAACATATTGCTGCAGATATTCAAGAAGATTGGTATGTGCCCAATATTAAGGAATTGTTATCTATGTTTACATTCAATTGTGCGGTTTGCAAGACATACAATACCGGGCAGACATTAAAAACACTAAGGGGAACCTTGCCTCACCCAATTGGTCAGTTTCAAGACCTACACATAGACTTTACAGATATGGGGGAAAGATATAGCACCTTCTGCTACCTCACAGTTGTGGTCTGTCTGTTCTCCCATTTGATTGAGGCTGGTGTGGGTACATATCTTGATGTCAAATCAGCTGACAAGTTTTTGGTGAGAGAAGCGTTTTCCGAATGGAGGTTTGTGATAAGCTTAAAAGTTACAGCTGCACACACTTCTGTAATGAGCTATTCAAGGAAATTGCAGCTGTATTGCCAATTAAACACAAGATGTGTTCCACTTCTCGCCCCAAGCCAAAAGTATTGTGGAGAGGATGAACGGTTTGCTAAAGACCAAGCTGTCTAAGCTTTGTGTGACATTGAAGATAAACTGGGTGCATTGCCACCCCCTGGCCGTGTTTAGTTTGAGGACACAGCCCTGTAAGATCATCACATCGCCCCCCACAAAATAGTAACAGGGAGACGTATGTACATGCCATTATCTCCTATGCTCAGTGCATCTGATAGTCACAGGGCCGCATTAATTTTGGGGGATAGTTCCATTCGTAATTAACTCAGTTAAGTATATTAAATACCTTTCTCAACAGGTTGCTCCATGTAGAACAAAATAAGGTGAAAACAGCGCTGCACCAGATACTGCGAGGTCGCCACCATTACAAAGTTTTCCAGGAGACAGAGTCTATATTAAAAAATTGTCCACAGGTGGAGGGAGTCTCGGTATAATGGCCCTTAAACTGTGGTGCACGCTACTCCGCTTGCGGTCAAAGTGAAAGAATTACGGTATTGGGTGCATTTGTCTGATGTTAGGAAGGCACCACAAACATTGCCTTCCCCAACCACCATCTTATGGGAATGTTTTTGAAATGGCATTTTCCGTTTATGTAAATATAATATCTGTGGCATTCCTTTTAAAAAAAAGATTATTTGTGTCTTTAGCATGTGCACATCGTTTTGGACATTTGTTTTCAGCTATTTGTTTTTGAATATGTATTTGTCAGTTTTTGCATTTTTTTAAAGATATTAATGTTGCAATTCTGTTTTCTAAAGAAGAATGTTCCTTTCTTTTTTGTGTGGATTTTTCTTTGTATTTTTTTTTTATATATTTCTTTGCTGAAGTTATATGGTTAGGTCATATAAAGGAGGGGTGGGGTGTAACGTAGGGGGTTGTGAAACTACTTTTCATGCTACAACACCAAGAGATAGTTATGTGACTACTGAAATTAATTTTAAACATATGAAGATAAATGACACAATAATATGGAAGTTAAAGAAACACTTGTGTACAGGCGCGTTATACATGTCTTATCATATCACATCATACAGTTACAGGTTAAAAGGGGTATAGATGAGGAAAACGAGTACAAACAATACAAAGGTGTAGTGTTTGATACAATGTCTGATATGCACCACACATAATTTAATAATATGTGGTACAGTCATACGAACTCAGTGGGGAAACCAAGGTATAATTGGAGTTGTTATGTGTGCTCCCTCATCCCCATCCATCTGAGGCACCCAAAATGTAAATACTCCAAGAAACATTGCCCCTGGAAGCCCAGTGTTCGGTACACTTAGCACTGTGTCGGGTTTGCAGTCTGTTCCAGGGGCATAAGGTACAAGTAGTGCTAATGGATAAGGATGAAGAGAAGTGTACTAAAGACGACAGCGTATCCCAATGCACGCCACAGAATATGTTAAAATTGGATGGAGTATTGTTCGTATAGAAAAGATGGAAGAAGGCAGAGGTGAGCTGCGCAGCGTGAGGATTGGCAGGGTTCGGAGAGTAGTGATACGAAATGTCCACAAGAACTGCTTTACAATATGGTCTGCATACATAACAAACCTAACATAGTTAGAAGCATATGAAGCACCAGTAAAAGTTCAACCAGCACACAAACGTCAGTTCTGTTACCAAGGGCATGGAACTTTTTCTATAGGCACTAACACTAAGTGCAACAAGACAATGTTCATCCCAGATCTTGGAAAAGGAATTGCAGCCTTAATAGACTTGTACTGGATATGCAGTCAGCAAGCATACCTGCATCTTCCTTCTTCCTGGTGAGGCACAGGTACATTAACAACATTGCATGCAGCTATCTTAGTGGTGCCTGAAGCTCATCTAACAATAGCATACAAACATGGAGTGCCGCAATCTGTTCCAGCTTCTATTCAACCCCCAAAACAGAGAAGAAGCAGAGAAGGAGGAGATCAAACTATCTGTCGGAAGATTCGTCCAAGCTGCTCATAGCAATTCCAGATAAATGCTGGCTGTCCACCAAGACCTATGTATTCTGTACATCACACTGGCTTCCGGGGATCCAGGATGCAGCAAACGCCAAGTGGGTGCACATCGTTTGGTGGGAAGGAATCCAGTTGGTAAATGACACTGAGCAAAGTTTGAATGCTATCAAGAGTGAGTTGATGGTGATTCGGTTGATGATGCTTCAAAACTGGTATGTCTGGGATCTCTTGACAGCCATGGAAGGTGGCGTGTGCAAAAAGATAGGATTATCTTGCTGTACATATACACCTCTAAAAGATGCTGAGAACCGGTGGCTGATGCACATAATAGGGACCCTGCACAAGTTAAAGACTGACATGGAAACTGAAGCAGGTGTGCAGGCTGAAGATTGGTTCAATTCCTTGTTCTCATGGGCACCATCCTGGCTTGGGGCAGTGGTGAAGATACCGATTCCGATCGTGGTGCTCCTGCTGGTGTTGTTCTGCATGTGCCAGATGATACTTTGATGCTGTGTGAAGACTATCATGAACAGTGCAACGAGGAATGGTTACTATTGGGGCAAGAATGGCTTTCCCAGGTTCAAAGGATGGGCAGGCTCAGACAGAAGATCCAAATAAGCCACACATGGTGAAGATTGAGAGACCTATAGATCTCCTGGGCACCCTGATCTCACCCTCACTGGATCCAGAGAATTACGTGGCACACTGGGTGATTTGTCAGGGGATATGGATTCTCTCTACCTCACATGCACCACAGAAAAGCATGCCCAAGATGGGGGAAGTTTGTGTCATGTACATAAAGTATGATTATAGAAGAAAGGAATTAGCTGGGTAGTTATTAAAGGTTTAACTAAAGGGGGAATTTTGGGATGCATGTTCAGATCACTGCCCCTCCCAAACGATTCAGATTGTGGAAAATATAACAAACTACGGAGAGTGCCTAGAGGACGGTGTAGGGGAGAAGGGGGAACTTATGTGTGGAAGTAGTCAACAGGGACCACATGTATTTTAGGAACTCATACAGGGGAAGACTAATCATTTCTTTGCATTAGTGTCACTTAAATTACATTGCATATGTGTGATATTTACAACATGAACTTGGGGTGCATTCAAGAATAGACCTCAATCCTCGCAGGCCATGTTGGAGACACAGAACAACGAGACCTCAATTTTTGCTTGATTATCACATTCCAAATCCCAGGCGCAGCAAGGAACATGCACATACACAACATATAATTGTATCAATTTAGTCCTTCGAACAATTAGGTAGTATTGTCAGAGGTCGAATGAGAGATGGGCTGCGGCCCACTACGAAGTCAAAACTCATGGGGGCCGGGGCAGATGTCTGAGCTGCCAAAACAGGAACTGAGATTTAGTGCACAAGCGCCCCCTGAAGAATTGCCATTCTATTTGTACTACCAGATACCCAGAAATAGTGCTCTTAAATCCATCATGAATTGGATGGAGTAGTGGGACCCGGGTTCCATCTCCCGGGAGGGATATCTGATACAGGGGGAGCTGAGCACAAGGTCTGAGACTTGTAGCAGGGAGAGTAAAGGGTGATGCCCAGTTATAATATTATGATGTTGAGGAACAGTGGGGGTGCCTACATGCCTGGGATGAGAAAAGAGTTGCCTTGTTTGCAAGGACTAGACTGACCTCTAAGTTATCTGCTGAGTTCATGCTGACAACCAGGTTAGGACCTTTACTCCTAACATCACGTGGTTAGGAGTTAAGGTAGGATGTTACCTTTTTAAGAATAACCAATTACCTTGCAGTATTCCGAGGTGAAGAACTCGTCACCCACGTGGGGAGAAGATGGCATAGAAGACAACACCACCAATTGGCACAGGGGCCATATGTGATCATTAGCAATTCAGGAATGATGAGCTGCCAATGATCTCTGCCTTAATGCCAGTAAGACCAAGATGCTCCTCATCAGGGCACCTGCTCCCTCCTTTCCTCTCTCTCTCTCTCTCTCTCTCTCTCTCTCTCTCTATCCACCCACCCTGGGCCCTCTTCCTGCTCCTTCCTGTGAGGCTAAGAACCTTGGTGTCATCTTCCACTCCACCCTCTCCTTCTGTGCTCACATCTCTGACGTCTCTAAGAAGTCACACTTTCAGCTGCACCTCCTCAGAGGTATTCTGCCTTTTCTCACTTTCCCCCCCAAGGTCACTGTCTCTAGAGCCCTGGTCCTCTCCAGGCTTGACTACAACAACCTCTTTCTAAATCTGCCTGTCTCTACTCTTTGAACTTTACAACTCATCCATAACAGGACTGCAAGACTTGTCCTTGGCCTCAAGCGCTGTCCATTCAAAGTTTGAAAAAATAGTTTCGAATGACAAAAGTTCCGAAACAAGTGTGAAAAAAAAGCGAAACTTTTTTTTTTCAACACTTTTGTGTTGGAACTATTGTCATTCGAAACGTTGACTGTTGAAACAGTCACTATGAACCCCTCAAGCCCAGGGATCGTATATCTCCATCCCTGAAATCTCTGCACTGGCTCCCTGTGGATACAAGGATCAAATTCAAGACCCTTTGCATCGTCCCCATGGCTTTCTGGGGCGGCATGGGACTGCAGTACCTCCAACTTTCTCTTCCTAAGCGTCTTCCTTTTCGAGCTCTCCGCTCATCCACCTTCAATTCTCTGAGGCTCAGACGCTTTTCCAAGCAGAGGATGGGGGGCAGATATCTTTCGTCGGCTTGGGCCTCCCTCTGGAAAAGCCTCCCTGCCTTTCAGAAACTTGAGAACCACCTCCAGTTCCAGAAGCCACTCAAGCCCTTCCTTTTCGCTTCCGCTTTCTCTCTTCCTCTCCCCCGCTAATGTCCTTGATAGTTCCGCACACTGGTCACCCAGCCACCCCTGAACTTGGGCCCAGTTGCCCTTGCATTGCCTCTGGGCTCCCTCAGCACTTAAGGGTCTGTATCTGTAACCCTACAGTCACTTCTCTTTGCACTTAAGAGCCACCTTCTGGAACCACTTATTGAGTCACATGTACTTCTCCTCACCCCAACACCCCCTTGACACTTCTCCCATCCCCTCTTCCCCGCACTTGCACGATCTGAATGACACAAGGCCTAGTAAGATTGTTGTCTGTCCTCCGTTTGTTTCCCCCTCCTTGTCTTGTCACGCCTAGAAACACTTGTGCACAGGCACGTTATAAATGACTTATCACATATTTATTTATTTTATTTATGTATATGGCGCACCAAACCTGGAAGTATCTAGATGCTTATGCTTAAAGAATTGGTTACATTACTTATGGTTACTAGGCAGAATGCACAGGCAGTAATTACGTCATAGAGCGCAGTACAGAAAGTAATTACATCACAGGCAAAAGTGCAAAAGGAGTTCAAGTGTGCACATTCGTGGAGCCTAACCCCATGTTACAAGGCTGCTATGACACAAAGATGCAGAGAAGTCAGTCAGATGGGCACAATCATGGAGCCTAACCCCATGTTGCAAGGCGTCTGTGACACAAGGATACAGAAAAGTCAATCAGATGGGCATATTCATGGAGCATAACCCCATGTTGCAAGGCGGCTGTGACACAAAGATGCAGTAACGAAAAGTAGGCACGAGAGGACAGCAAAGTACAGGGGTCAGGCACAAAGGCACATGCATACAACAGGGGGGACAGCATGGTATAGGCTTCAGGCACTCAGGCACATGTATACAACAGGGGGGACAACAAGGTACAGGGTTCAGGCACTCATGCACCTGCATACAACGGGGGAAGAGCAAGGTACAGGGTTCAGGCACTCAGGCACATGCATGCAACGGAGGACAGCAAGGTACAGGGTTCAGGAAATCAGGCACATGCATACAAGGGGAGTCAGTGAGGTACAGATTTCAGGCGCTCAGGCACATGCATACAACAGGGGGACAGCAAGGTGCAGGGTTCAGGCACTCGGGCACATGCATACAACAGGGGGGACAGCAAGGTACAGGGTTGAGGCACTCAGGCACATGCATACAACAGGGGGACAGCAAGGTGCAGGGTTCAGGCACTCAGGCACATGCATACAACAGAGGGGACAGAAAGGTGCAGGGTTCAGGCACCCAGGGCACGCCTGCTGGCTTTCTAATATGCTGCCTTAGTAAGAGGGACCATCCAATCAGGGCCCCAGTGTGTTAGGCACCATGCACTACAGTGCTAGGTGTGAGGCTGCCATCTTGGAATGGCTGGTTCGCTGGACAAGGAGATGTGAGGACTCAAAATCGATCAAAACGGGTGCTCTGACAGAATATTCTTGCCATTCCTTTCATGCAAATGTTGCACGCATTCTTCCGGTGAAAAGGGTACATTTCAAATCAAATGATGGCGTGAACTTGAACATACAATAAAAGCCCCAGGGGGCTTACCTCCGATCCTAGATGGTGTGCAGGGACCCGGAGATCTCCCGTTGTGAAGGGAGAGGCGTTGTGTCCGCCCGCCGTTGCTGCATTTCAGATGTATATATATCACATCATATCATGTAAATTGGTGGCAGCCAGTGAGGGTGGGGGATTAATACTGTATAATGTTTGCGTCATGAATTAACATGTTTGTGCTTATAAAGCCGACTCCATTTTGAGGAGAGCTCTCTGTGGCAGTGGACCTATAATACCATTGTTGCCAGTTTCCATTTTGTATGCAAAATAAAGCTCTTGTTCTTCTCGAAAGAGGATGCACTCACATTTTTTCACTACCTGGTTGTTTTGTCTATGGGCCTCATCACGGGTTTGGCGGTAACCCTTAAATTCGGCGGTTGCGCTATTACCGCCAGATTTAAGCGTCCGCCAAATCAGGGCTTCGGCGGACTTCTCCCCAGCTCTGAGCTGGGGGGAAATCCGCCGGGAATGTGCGCTGTGACCGCCGGCGGGAAATCCGCCGGCAGTAAGAGCGTGAAAATTCCCCATTGAGCCCAATGGGGAATGGGGCATTCCCGAATGGGCTCAGTGGGGAATGGGGAATTCCATTACCGTCAAACCTGTGATCCGGCGCTAATAGTGCCAGGGGTTTGGCAGGAGGGCTAATACCGCCAGCGGTAATACCTCCAGCGTTACCGCCCAACTCGTGATGAGGCCCATATATCTGGTTATTAAGGAGTTACCCTACACAAGCAAACACAGGACAAACAGCAACCAAATGAAAGAACGAGACTCGGCACAGCAAGCCCACCCTGTCAGTGCACAACCTTTTTATGAAGAAGAGCGGCCAGGCATTTCAATGGAAGGCGTGGGTCAGATATTGTGTGATATTGACAAGCAACAATGTTTCAGCGCGATGTTCGCAGGTTCTCAGCATTGCGTCTTAGGCATTAACAACATTCTGACGCCTGGGTGAATGCAATCTTGATACTAGCGGAAGACATTTGGTGATATATTTATACGGTTTATGACATGAATGCTACTTCCACGGTTCCCACATGGCTAGGAATGATATGGTGCGCCTAAGGTTGCTACTTCTACATGCTGAAACCACGTTGCATGATAAGGCAGTTCTCTGAAGCACGCTTCAATAAGCCAAACGAGAAACACGTCAGAGGCAAGGACTATGGAAGTGGTCAACGGTTAAACATGGTTAAATATTGTACTGCAACTTTTAGAAGCACTCCTATGCCTCCCTTTTCTGCTCGTAGGCCTTCCTCCTGCCACAGCATTGAAAGAACAATGTAACTTTTGTATTTCCATTTCCAGCAAATAAGTGCTGGAAATAAAAAAGAAGTTTTAAATGGCCCACTGCCCTGCTGGGGATGCCAGTCACCAGTAAGACCACGTAGAATGCTATAGGACCCAGTGGTGGATGGCAGGCGCTTGTCCTCCCTTTCAGGGCCTTAATGTTGATCCAAGGAGTGACGTTGAAGCACCTGGGATGAATCTTCAGAAAACTTTAAAATGTTTAAATAAACAAAAAGCTCTTTGGGGTGATTTGGCAGATCACCCAACATTTTCCATCAGCGCTAATTATTAGTAGCAGCAAGCAAGGCCATCATTCTGGATCACCAGGGTCGCAAGAATGACCATTGTCTTTTAGTTTGAGTCCCCTGGCCAATCCCTGCGACCCCAGGCAAAATCCTCTAATCACAGTGCAGCGGGGGCGGGGATAATTTGAAGCATACACTGCATGCTGCTTTGGGAACTCCATTTTGTTTCTCTCTCGAGTTAGGCAGCAGCACGTGTATATGAGCTGACTCTGACTCCATCCAGGTCAGGTGCCTAGCTCTTCAGTGAAGCTAGCTACAGGCAGCTAACTTTAAACTTGGTAATTAAAAGTGAATAGAGTTGCACGGCAATGCGCGTTGGTCCAGTTGCGGCCCGTTATTGTTAGGTCTGTGACCGACTGGGCTGGCTACGTGGGCCCAACCATGATACGGGCCCATGGCGGGGCCAAGGGTTGACATTGATGTGCATGGTCTGCTGCGCCTGCACAAAGGCAGCCCTTGGGCGCTTGGGCCACATCATAACCGATGGCTGCATGTGGATGGGGAGGGTTTCCATCCGACTCTGTCGCCGCCGGCTGTGTAGGACTAGAGATATGATATGCTCCGGCACCACATATACTAAATTGGAACGATACAGAGAAGATTAGCATGGCCCCGGCGCAAGGATAAAGAAAAAAAAAAAGAGATATGATATGATTTGATGTGGCATTCATAACGTGCCTATACACAAGTGTTTCAAGGCGCGACAAAGGGAAGACAGAGACAATGATCTTACTAGGCCAAGTGACATCGAGCCGCAAGTGCAGGGGAGAGTGGTGGGGAAAAATGCAAGGGATAGGGGAGAGGGCAGTGCAGTACATGGGATCAAACAATAACAAGAAGTGCGGCCAACAGGTGGCAAGGGTAAGCGCAGATAGCAGGTGACCAAAGTGCAGGTAGGGGGGGTAGGGTTACAGATACAGACCCAAGTGCAAGGGTTGCCGGGTGGGCAGTGCAGGTGTGCAACTGGAAAGGGGACCTGGGCCCGAGATCAGAGGGTAGCCAGGTGACCAGTGTAGTTTCAGACAGGAACTCAGCAGGAGAGAGGAAGAGAGACGGCAGAAGCAAGGAGGAAAGTCTTAAGGTGCTTGGGAACCGGGGATGTTTCACCTCAGGTTTCAGAGATGCAGGGGGGCTGTTCCAGAGGGAGGTCCCAGCCGAAGAAAGAGATCTACCACCAACACATTGCTTGGAGAAGCGGCTGACCCTGAAGGAGTTGGAGGATTTGGAGCAAAGAGCTTGAGTAGCAAGGTATTTACAAAGAAAGATTTGGAGGTAATGAGGGCCCAAGCCAAAGAAGGCCTTGTGGACAATGCATAGGGTCTTGAAGTTAATCCTCGCAGCCACTGGGAGCCAGTGCAGAGATTTCAGTGCTGTAGAGATACGATCCCTGGGCTTGAGGCCAAGGACATGTCTCGCAGTCCTGTTCTGGATGAGTTGCAGAGGGCGGAGAGTAGAAGCAGGCACATTTAGAAAGAGGCTTTTGTAGTAGTCCAGCCTAGAGAGAAACAGAGCTCTGGAGACAGTGAGCTTCTGGGGGAAGGAGAGGAAAGAAAGAATACCTCTAAGGAGGTGCAGTTTGTAGTGTGACTTCTTAGAGACATCAAAGATGTGAGGAGAAAGGATAGTGTGGAGTTGAAGATGACCCCAACATTCTTAGCTTCACAGGTGGGAGCAGGAAGAAGGCCATGGAGCCTGGCCAGAGAGTCACAGGAAAGGAGGGCGCAGGTGTGGCCAGGAGGAGAATCTCCATCTTACTGGCATTAAGGCAGAGATCGTTGGAGGCACACCACTCCAGGATAGCAGACAGACAGTCAGAGATTAGAGAAGGAGACGAGGTGGCAGAAGGGAGCCTGAACATTTGCTGAGTGTCATCTGCATAGAACTGAAAGTTGGGGCAGAGAGTGCCAATGCGGTGGGCAAGAGGTGCCAGGCATTGGTTGAACAGCCAGTGGGAGGGGTTAGACCCCTGGGGAACACCACAGGTAGAGAGTCCACCCAACCATGATACATGCGGATGTGGGCCATGGGGCCAAGCCTGCGCTTGCATGCCAGCCATGTCTGGGGCTGCTGGACCTTGGCACCATGGCCCCCGACCACATTGTATTTGCGTAACTGTTGCCGCCGAAAGCCAGGCCTTGCGTTGCTCGGCTGAGTCAGCTTCCCCAGTTGCTGGGCCAGGGTAGATAGCTCGCTGGAGCCATGCCACCAACACTGAACCCATAGACCTAGGGCCCTTTAAGACGAGGTACCACTACTTAGAGATGGATGGGGATGCAGAATGTACTCAAACATCAATAATCAAAACCGACTCAGGAAGTTGGGAAAACTTTGTTCTGTTTTATTGTAATCATCTAAAACAGGGATGTTGCAACGGACATCATCCGACGTTCGCTCGAGCTCTCAGTGCATTTCATAAAAAACATAACTTTTATAGTCAAAACTCGTCATCAATGAAGTCACACTACGTGGCAAACTACAAAAACCTACTTGGGGATGTGATAGGCTTACAGGGAACATTTAAGTATGCGTTCCATACTAACAGGGGTAGTGATTGGGTCTCTAACATCAGGTGGACAACCAAGCCCTCCTCTAGTACAAATCATCTTCATCGTCATAAAATACACAACGATTCATTGGTTAGACAAACTATAGGGCTCTCTTAATATGTGGCCCTCTACAATTGGTTGGCACCCTTGTGCCCTTCTGGAATATTCCACATGCTAGCAGCACGGGGGCTACCACTCCAGGTGCATGGAGGGTCGGCGTGGTCATACTTCCCCACCCAATTAGCCCAACATCTGTCATCACTCTTGCTGTTTGTCATTCAATGAAGGCCTTGAACTTAGTCTTGCAGAGGCTCTCTGTGTCTGAGAATTAAAGGGATTATGGCATGGTCTTTTCTTCTGGTTTCAGTGTAGCTCGACCCAATGTCTATTTTCATAAAACCATGTGACTGGAGACCACGTTTTCAAGCTCTTTGCTGCATATAATACTATTAAATGTGAACTCTTGCACCTTCAGTGTTTTTCCATTTCACCTCAAACAGAAGTGTGTTTCTTTCTCACTTTCATTGTAACTACTTGATGGACAAAAAGGCTCATGGTGGCCTCGACTCTTGGTGCTGGGCCAGCCAAGCCTTTCTCGAATTTCTCCTTTGCCATTAGCTGTTTTCTAACTGCTCCACACTAAAAAACCCTTTCCAATCACCGGGATTCAAGCCTTGCTAAAGTGCATTGTGGAACATCCAGGTTCTATACATTCCTATGTATATATCAAAAAAGGTAACCGGCGCTCCTCTCCAGAAAGAACATGGCATGATAACCTGTTCTGAGATGAGAGTTTGTGGCACACACTTTTTGCTCACTGTACCTTTCACAGATGGGAAATAGCCATTTGCATATCAGTATTTGTCCTGCCCACATGGGCAGTCCAGCACCAAAATGATATGGCAATTTCTCTCTGAACAAGAGTACCAACAGCACCCCCATACACGTGTTTCAGCCTTGTTGGACCACATCAGTGAGATGAAGCTGTACCTCTCTCAGCACAGTGAGCAGGGAGTTCACATCTGGTTGCCCCGAGGTAACTCAGGGTGACCAACCCAAAGTTCCATGCAAATATTTCACAAAAGGTAGCAGGCACTCCTCTCCCAAATGAACATGGCATGATAACCTGGTCTGAGATGAGAGTTTGCAGCACATGCTTTTTGCTCACTGTACCTTTCACACATGTGAAATATCCATTTGCATATCAGTCTTTGTCCCGCCCACATGAGCAGTCCAGCACCAAAATGCTATGGCAATTCCTCTCTGAACAAGAATACCAACAGCAACCCCATACACGTGTTTCAGCCTTGTTGGGCCTCCTCAGTGAGGTGAAGCTGCGCCTCTCTGAGCACAGTGAGCAGGGAGACCACATCTGGTTGCCCCCAGGTAACTCAGGGGGACCAACCCCAAGTTCCTTGTAAATATTTCAAAAAAGGTAGCAGGCGCTCTTCTCTTGAAAGAACATGGCATGACGACCTGTTCTGAGATGAGAGTTTGCAGCACACGCCTTTTGCTCACTGTGCCTTTCACAGATGGGAAATAGCAATTTGCATATCAGTCTTTGTCCCGCCCACATGGGCAGTCCAGCACCAAAATGCTATGGCAATTCCTCTCTGAACAAGAGTACCAACAGCAACCCCATACACGTTTTTCAGCCTTGTTGGGCCTCATCAGTGAGGTGAAGCTGTGCCTCTTTGAGCCCAGTGAGCAGGGAGTCCACATCTGGTTGCCCCCAGGCAACTCAGGGTGACCAACCCCAAGTTCCTTGCAAATATTTCAAAAAAGGTAGCAGGCGCTCCTCTCCAGAAAGAACCTGGCATGATAACCTGTTCTGAGATGAGAGTTTGCAGCACATGCTTTTTGCTCACTGTGCCTTTCACAGATGGGAAATAGCCATTTGCATATCAGTCTTTGTCCCGCCCACATGGCCAGTCCAGCACCAAAATGCTATGGCAATTCCTCTCTGAACAAGAGTACCAACAGCAACCCCATACACGTGTTTCAGCCTTGTTGGGCCTCATCAGTGAGGTGAAGCTGTGTCTCTTTGAGCACAGTGAGCAGGGAGTCCACATCTGGTTGCCCCCAGGCAACTCATGGTGACCAACCCCAAGTTCCTTGCAAATATTTCAAAAAAGGTAGCAGGTAATCCTCTCCAGAAGGAACCTGGCATGATAACCTGTTTTGCGATGAGAGTTTGCAGCACACGCTTTTTGCTCACTGTACCTTTCACAGATGGGAAATATCCATTTGCATATCAGTCTTTGTTCCGCCCACATGGGCAATCCAGCACCGAAATGCTATGGCAATACCTCTCTGAACAAGAGTGCCAACAGCAACCCCATACACATGTTTCAGCCTTGTTGGACCTCATCAATGAGGTGAAGCTGTGCCTCTCTGAGCACAGTGAGCAGGGAGTCCACATCTGGCTGCCCCCAGGTAACTCAGGGTGACCAACCCCAAGTTCCTTGCAAATATTTCAAAAAAGGTGGCAGGCACTCCTCTCCAGAAAGAACATGGCATGATAACCTGTTCTGAGATGAGAGTTTGAAGCACACGCCTTTTGCTCACTGTGCCTTTCACAGACGGGAAATAGCCATTTGCATATCAGTCTTTGTCCCGCCCACATGGGCAGTCCAGCACCAAAATGCTATGGCAATTCCTCTCTGAACAAGAGTACCAACAGCAACCCCATACACGTGTTTCAGCCTTGTTGGGCCTCATCAGTGAGGTGAAGCTGTGCCTCTTTGAGCCCAGTGAGCAGGGAGTCCACATCTGGTTGCCCCCAGGCAACTCAGGGTGACCAACCCCAAGTTCCTTGCAAATATTTCAAAAAAGGTAGCAGGCGCTCCTCTCCAGAAAGAACATGGCATGATAATCTGTTCTGAGATGAGAGTTTGCACACACGCTTTTTGCTCACTGTACCTTTCACAGATGGGAAATATCCATTTGCATATCAGTTTTTGTCCCGCCCACATGGGCAGTCCAGCACCGAAATGCTATGGCAATTCCTCTCTGAACAAGAGTACCAACAGCAACCCCACACACATGTTTCAGCCTTGTTGTGACTCATCAGTGAGGTGAAGCTGTGCCTCTCTGAGCAGAGTGAGCAGGGAGCCCACATCTGGTTGCCCCCAGGTAACTCAGGGTGACCAACCCCAAGTACCTTGCACATTTTTCAAAAAAGGTAGCAGGCGCTCCTCTCCAGAAAGAACATGATATGATAACCTGTTCTGAGATGAGAGTTTGCAGCACACACTTTCTCACTGTGCCTTTCACAGATGGGAAATACCCATTTGCATATCAGTCTTTGTCCCGCCGACATGGGCAGTCCAGCACCAAAATGCTATGGCAATTCCTCTCTGAACAAGAGTACCAACAGCAACCCCATACACGTGTTTCAGCCTTGTTGGGCCTCATCAGTGAGGTGAAGCTGTGCCTCTTTGAGCACAGTGAGCAGGGAGTCCACATCTGGTTGCCCCCAGGCAACTCATGGTGACCAACTCCAAGTTCCTTGCAAATATTTCAAAAAAGGTAGCAGGTGTTCCTCTCCAGAAGGAACCTGGCATGATAACCTGTTTTGAGATGAGAGTTTGCAGCACACGCTTTTTGCTCACTGTACCTTTCACAGATGGGAAATATCCATTTGCATAACAGTCTTTGCCCCGCCCACATGGGCAGTCCAGCACCAAAATGATATCGCAATTCCTCTCTGAACAAGAGTACCAACAGCAACCCCATTCACATGTTTCAGCCTTGTTGGGCTTCATCAGTGAGGTGAAGCTGTGCCTCTCTGAGCACAGTGAGCAGGGAGTCCACATCTGGTTCCCCCAGGTAACTCAGGGTGACCAACCCCAAGTTCCTTGCAAATATTTCAAAAAAGGTAGCAGACGCTCCTCTCCAGAAAGAACATGGCATGATAATCTGTTCTGAGATGAGAGTTTGCACACACGCTTTTTGCTCACTGTACCTTTCACAGATGGGAAATATCCATTTGCATATCAGTTTTTGTTCCGCCCACATGGGCAGTCCAGCACCGAAATGCTATGGCAATTCCTCTCTGAACAAGAGTACCAACAGCAACCCCACACACATGTTTCAGCCTTGTTGTGACTCATCAGTGAGGTGAAGCTGTGCCTCTCTGAGCAGAGTGAGCAGGGAGCCCACATCTGGTTGCCCCCAGGTAACTCAGGGTGACCAACCCCAAGTACCTTGCACATTTTTCAAAAAAGGTAGCAGGCGCTCCTCTCCAGAAAGAACATGACATGATAACCTGTTCTGAGATGAGAGTTTGCAGCACACACTTTTTGCTCACTGTGCCTTTCACAGATGGGAAATACCCATTTGCATATCAGTCTTTGTCCCGCCGACATGGGCAGTCCAGCACCGAAATGCTATGGCAATTCCTCTCTGAACAAGAGTACCAACAGCAACCCCATTTACATATTTCAGCCTTGTTGGGCCTCATCAATGAGGTTAAGCTGTGCCTCTCTGAGCACAGTGAGCAGGGAGTCCACCTCTGGTTGCCCCCAGGTAACTCAGGGTGACCAACCCCAAGTTCCTTGCAAATATTTCAAAAAAGGTAGAAGGCGCTCCTCTCCAGAAAGAACATGGCATGATAACCTGTTCTGAGATGAGAGTTTGCAGCACACGTTTTTTGCTCACTGTACCTTTCACAGATGGGAAATATCCATTTGCATATCAGTCTTTGTCCCGCCCACATGGGCAATCCAGCACCAAAATGCTATGGCAATTCCTCTCTAAACAAGAGTACCAACAGCAACCCCATACACATGTTTCAGCCTTGTTGGACCTCATCAGTGAGGTGAAGCTGTACCTCTCTGAGGACAGTGAGCACGGAGTCCACATCTGGTTGCCCCCAGGTAACTCAGGGTGACCAACCCCAAGTTCCTTGCAAATATTTCAAAAAAGGTAGCAGGTGTTCCTCTCCAGCAAGAACATGGCATGATAGCCTGTTCTGAGATGAGAGTTTGCAGCACACGCTTTTTGCTCACTGTGCCTTTCACAGATGGGAAATAGCCATTTGCATATCAGTCTTTGTCCCGCCCACATGGGCAGTCTAGCACCGACATGCTATGGCAATTCCTCTCTGAACAAGAGTACCAACAGCAACCCCATACACGTGTTTCAGCCTTGTTGGGCCTCACCAGTGAGGTGAAGCTGTGCCTCTCTGAGCACAGTGAGCAGGGAGTCCACATCTGGTTGCCCCCAGGTAACTCAGGGTGACCAACCCCAAGTTCCTTGCAAATATTTCAAAAAAGGTAGCAGGCGCTCCTCTCCAGAAAGAACATGGCATGATAACCTGTTCTGAGATGAGAGTTTGCAGCACACGCTTTTTGCTCACTGTACCTTTCACAGATGGAAAATAGCCATTTGCATATCAGTCTTTGTCCCACCCACATGGGCAGTCCTGCACCGAAATGCTATGGCAATTCCTCTCTGAACAAGAGTACCAACAGCAACCCCACACACGTGTTTCAGCCTTGTTGTGCCTCATTACTGAGGTGAAGCTGTGCCTCTTTGAGCACAGTGAGCAGGGAGTCCACATCTGGTTGCCCCCAGGCAACTCATGGTGACCAACCCCAAGTTCCTTGCAAATATTTCAAAAAAGGTAGCAGGTGCTCCTCTCCAGAAGGAACCTGGCATGATAACCTGTTTTGAGATGAAAGTTTGCAGCACACGCTTTTTGCTCACTGTACCTTTCACAGATGGGAAATATCCATTTGTATATCAGTCTTTGTCCCGCCGACATGGGCAGTCCAGCACCGAAATGCTATGGCAATTCCTCTCTGAACAAGAGTACCAACAGCAACCCCATACACATGTTTCAGCCTTGTTGGGCCTCATCAATGAGGTTAAGCTGTGCCTCTTTGAGCACAGTGAGCAGGGAGTCCACATCTGGCTGCCCCCAGGTAACTCAGGGTGACCAACCCCAGGTTCCTTGCAAATATTTCAAAAAAGGTGGCAGGCACTCCTCTCCAGAAAGAAAATGGCATGATAACCTATTCTGAGATGAGAGTTTGCAGCACACGCTTTTTGCTCACTGTACCTTTCACAGATCGGAAATAGCCATTTGCATAACAGTCTTTGTCCCGCCCACATGGGCAGTCCAGCACCGAAATGATATGGCAATTCCTCTCTGAACAAGAGTACCAACAGCAACCCCATACACGTGTTTCAGCCTTGTTGGGCCTCATCAATGAGGTTAAGATGTGCCTCTCTGAGCACAGTGAGCAGGGAGTCCACATCTGGTTGCCCCCAGGTAACTCAGCGTGACCAACCCCAAGTTCCTTGCAAATATTTCAAAAAAGGTAGCAGGCGCTCCTCTCCAGAAAGAACATGGCATGATAACCTGTTCTGAGATGAGAGTTTGCAGCACACGTTTTTTGCTCACTGTACCTTTCACAGATGGGAAATAGCCATTTGCATAACAGTCTTTGTCCCGCCCACATGGGCAGTCCAGCACCGAAATGATATGGCAATTCCTCTCTGAACAAGAGTACCAACAGCAACCCCATTCACATGTTTCAACCTTGTTGGGCTTCATCAGTGAGGTGAAGCTGTGCCTCTCTGAGCACAGTGAGCAGGGAGTCCACATCTGGCTGCCCCCAGCTAACTCAGGGTGACCAACCCCAAGTTCCTTGCAAATATTTCAAAAAAGGTGGCAGGCAATCCTCTCCAGAAAGAAAATGGCATGATAACCTGTTCTGAGATGAGAGTTTGCAGCACACGCTTTTTGCTCACTGTACCTTTCACAGATGGGAAATAGCCATTTGCATATCAGTCTTTGTCCCGCCCACATGGCCAGTCCAGCACCAAAATGCTATGGCAATTCCTCTCTGAACAAGAGTACCAACAGCAACCCCATACACGTGTTTCAGCCTTGTTGGGCCTCATCAGTGAGGTGAAGCTGTGCATCTTTGAGCCCAGTGAGCAGGGAGTCCACATCTGGTTGCCCCCAGGCAACTCAGGGTGACCAACCCCAAGTTCCTTGCAAATATTTCAAAAAAGGTAGAAGGCGCTCCTCTCCAGAAAGAACATGGCATGATAACCTGTTCTGAGATGAGAGTTTGCAGCACACGTTTTTTGCTCACTGTACCTTTCACAGATGGGAAATATCCATTTGCATATCAGTCTTTGTCCCGCCCACATGGGCAATCCAGCACCAAAATGCTATGGCAATTCCTCTCTAAACAAGAGTACCAACAGCAACCCCATACACATGTTTCAGCCTTGTTGGACCTCATCAGTGAGGTGAAGCTGTACCTCTCTGAGGACAGTGAGCACGGAGTCCACATCTGGTTGCCCCCAGGTAACTCAGGGTGACCAACCCCAAGTTCCTTGCAAATATTTCAAAAAAGGTAGCAGGTGTTCCTCTCCAGCAAGAACATGGCATGATAGCCTGTTCTGAGATGAGAGTTTGCAGCACACGCTTTTTGCTCACTGTGCCTTTCACAGATGGGAAATAGCCATTTGCATATCAGTCTTTGTCCCGCCCACATGGGCAGTCTAGCACCGACATGCTATGGCAATTCCTCTCTGAACAAGAGTACCAACAGCAACCCCATACACGTGTTTCAGCCTTGTTGGGCCTCACCAGTGAGGTGAAGCTGTGCCTCTCTGAGCACAGTGAGCAGGGAGTCCACATCTGGTTGCCCCCAGGTAACTCAGGGTGACCAACCCCAAGTTCCTTGCAAATATTTCAAAAAAGGTAGCAGGCGCTCCTCTCCAGAAAGAACATGGCATGATAACCTGTTCTGAGATGAGAGTTTGCAGCACACGCTTTTTGCTCACTGTACCTTTCACAGATGGAAAATAGCCATTTGCATATCAGTCTTTGTCCCACCCACATGGGCAGTCCTGCACCGAAATGCTATGGCAATTCCTCTCTGAACAAGAGTACCAACAGCAACCCCACACACGTGTTTCAGCCTTGTTGTGCCTCATTACTGAGGTGAAGCTGTGCCTCTTTGAGCACAGTGAGCAGGGAGTCCACATCTGGTTGCCCCCAGGCAACTCATGGTGACCAACCCCAAGTTCCTTGCAAATATTTCAAAAAAGGTAGCAGGTGCTCCTCTCCAGAAGGAACCTGGCATGATAACCTGTTTTGAGATGAAAGTTTGCAGCACACGCTTTTTGCTCACTGTACCTTTCACAGATGGGAAATATCCATTTGCATATCAGTCTTTGTCCCGCCGACATGGGCAGTCCAGCACCGAAATGCTATGGCAATTCCTCTCTGAACAAGAGTACCAACAGCAACCCCATACACATGTTTCAGCCTTGTTGGGCCTCATCAATGAGGTTAAGCTGTGCCTCTTTGAGCACAGTGAGCAGGGAGTCCACATCTGGCTGCCCCCAGGTAACTCAGGGTGACCAACCCCAGGTTCCTTGCAAATATTTCAAAAAAGGTGGCAGGCACTCCTCTCCAGAAAGAAAATGGCATGATAACCTATTCTGAGATGAGAGTTTGCAGCACACGCTTTTTGCTCACTGTACCTTTCACAGATCGGAAATAGCCATTTGCATAACAGTCTTTGTCCCGCCCACATGGGCAGTCCAGCACCGAAATGATATGGCAATTCCTCTCTGAACAAGAGTACCAACAGCAACCCCATACACGTGTTTCAGCCTTGTTGGGCCTCATCAGTGAGGTGAAGCTGTGCCTCTTTGAGCCCAGTGAGCAGGGAGTCCACATCTGGTTGCCCCCAGGCAACTCAGGGTGACCAACCCCAAGTTCCTTGCAAATATTTCAAAAAAGGTAGCAGACGCTCCTCTCCAGAAAGAACCTGGCATGATAACCTGTTTTGAGATGAGAGTTTGCAGCACACACGTTTTGCTCACTGTACCTTTCACAGATGGGAAATATCCATTTGCATATCAGTCTTTGTCCCGCCGACATGGGCAGTCCAGCACCAAAATGCTATGGCAATTCCTCTCTGAACAAGAGTACCAACAGCAACCCCATACACATGTTTCAGCCTTGTTGGGCCTCATCAATGAGGTTAAGCTGTGCCTCTCTGAGCACAGTGAGCAGGGAGTCCACATCTGGCTGCCCCCAGCTAACTCAGGGTGACCAACCCCAAGTTCCTTGCAAATATTTCAAAAAAGGTGGCAGGCAATCCTCTCCAGAAAGAACATGGCATGATAACCTGTTCTGAGATGAGAGTTTGCAGCACACGCTTTTTGCTCACTGTACCTTTCACAGATGCGAAATAGCCATTTGCATATCAGCCTTTGTCCCGCCCACATGGCCAGTCCAGCACCAAAATGCTATGGCAATTCCTCTCTGAACAAGAGTACCAACAGCATCCCCATACACGTGTTTCAGCCTTGTTGGGCCTCATCAGTGAGGTGAAGCTGTGCATCTTTGAGCCCAGTGAGCAGGGAGTCCACATCTGGTTGCCCCCAGGCAACTCAGGGTGACCAACCCCAAGTTCCTTGCAAATATTTCAAAAAAGGTAGCAGGGGCTCCTCTCCAGAAAGAACCTGGCATGATAACCTGTTCTGAGATGAGAGTTTGCAGCACACGCTTTTTGCTCACTGTACCTTTCACAGATGGGAAATAGCCATTTGCATATCAGTCTTTGTCCCGCCCACATGGCCAGTCCAGCACCAAAATGCTATGGCAATTCCTCTCTGAACAAGAGTACCAACAGCAACCCCATACACGTGTTTCAGCCTTGTTGGGCCTCATCAGTGAGGTGAAGCTGTGCCTCTTTGAGCCCAGTGAGCGGGGAGTCCACATCTGGTTGCCCCCAGGCAACTCAGGGTGACCAACCCCAAGTTCCTTGCAAATATTTCAAAAAAGGTAGCAGGCGCTCCTCTCCAGAAAGAACCTGGCATGATAACCTGTTCTGAGATGAGAGTTTGCAGCACACGCTTTTTGCTCACTGTACCTTTCACAGATGGGAAATATCCATTTGCATATCAGTCTTTGTCCCGCCCACATGGGCAGTCCAGCACCGAAATGCTATGGCAATTCCTCTCTGAACAAGAGTACCAACAGCAACCCCATACACATGTTTCAGCCTTGTTGGGCCTCATCAATGAGGTTAAGATGTGCCTCTCTGAGCACAGTGAGCAGGGAGTCCACATCTGGTTGCCCCCAGGTAACTCAGCGTGACCAACCCCAAGTTCCTTGCAAATATTTCAAAAAAGGTAGCAGGCGCTCCTCTCCAGAAAGAACATGGCATGATAACCTGTTCTGAGATGAGAGTTTGCAGCACACGTTTTTTGCTCACTGTACCTTTCACAGATGGGAAATAGCCATTTGCATAACAGTCTTTGTCCCGCCCACATGGGCAGTCCAGCACCGAAATGATATGGCAATTCCTCTCTGAACAAGAGTACCAACAGCAACCCCATTCACATGTTTCAGCCTTGTTGGGCTTCATCAGTGAGGTGAAGCTGTGCCTCTCTGAGCACAGTGAGCAGGGAGTCCACATCTGGTTGCCCCCAGGTAACTCAGGGTGACCAACCCCAAGTTCCTTGCAAATATTTCAAAAAAGGTAGCAGACGCTCCTCTCCAGAAGGAACCTGGCATGATAACCTGTTTTGAGATGAGAGTTTGCAGCACACACTTTTTGCTCACTGTACCTTTGACAGATGGGAAATATCCATTTGCATATCAGTCTTTGTCCCGCCGACATGGGCAGTCCAGCACCGAAATGCTATGGCAATTCCTCTCTGAACAAGAGTACCAACAGCAACCCCATACACATGTTTCAGCCTTGTTGGGCCTCATCAATGAGGTTAAGCTGTGCCTCTTTGAGCACAGTGAGCAGGGAGTCCACATCTGGCTGCCCCCAGGTAACTCAGGGTGACCAACCCCAAGTTCCTTGCAAATATTTCAAAAAAGGTGGCAGGCACTCCTCTCCAGAAAGAAAATGGCATGATAACCTATTCTGAGATGAGAGTTTGCAGCACACGCTTTTTGCTCACTGTACCTTTCACAGATGGGAAATAGCCATTTGCATATCAGTCTTTGTCCCGCCCACATGGCCAGTCCAGCACCGAAATGCTATGGCAATTCCTCTCTGAACAAGAGTACCAACAGCAACCCCATACACGTGTTTCAGCCTTGTTGGGCCTCATCAGTGAGGTGAAGCTGTGCCTCTTTGAGCCCAGTGAGCAGGGAGTCCACATCTGGTTGCCCCCAGGCAACTCAGGGTGACCAACCCCAAGTTCCTTGCAAATATTTCAAAAAAGGTAGCAGGCGCTCCTCTCCAGAAAGAACCTGGCATGATAACCTGTTCTGAGATGAGAGTTTGCAGCACACGCTTTTTGCTCACTGTACCTTTCACAGATGGGAAATATCCATTTGCATATCAGTCTTTGTCCCGCCCACATGGGCAGTCCAGCACCGAAATGCTATGGCAATTCCTCTCTGAACAAGAGTACCAACAGCAACCCCATACACATGTTTCAGCCTTGTTGGGCCTCATCAATGAGGTTAAGATGTGCCTCTCTGAGCACAGTGAGCAGGGAGTCCACATCTGGTTGCCCCCAGGTAACTCAGCGTGACCAACCCCAAGTTCCTTGCAAATATTTCAAAAAAGGTAGCAGGCGCTCCTCTCCAGAAAGAACATGGCATGATAACCTGTTCTGAGATGAGAGTTTGCAGCACACGTTTTTTGCTCACTGTACCTTTCACAGATGGGAAATAGCCATTTGCATAACAGTCTTTGTCCCGCCCACATGGGCAGTCCAGCACCGAAATGATATGGCAATTCCTCTCTGAACAAGAGTACCAACAGCAACCCCATTTACATATTTCAGCCTTGTTGGGCCTCATCAATGAGGTTAAGCTGTGCCTCTCTGAGCACAGTGAGCAGGGAGTCCACCTCTGGTTGCCCCCAGGTAACTCAGGGTGACCAACCCCAAGTTCCTTGCAAATATTTCAAAAAAGGTAGAAGGCGCTCCTCTCCAGAAAGAACATGGCATGATAACCTGTTCTGAGATGAGAGTTTGCAGCACACGTTTTTTGCTCACTGTACCTTTCACAGATGGGAAATATCCATTTGCATATCAGTCTTTGTCCCGCCCACATGGGCAATCCAGCACCAAAATGCTATGGCAATTCCTCTCTAAACAAGAGTACCAACAGCAACCCCATACACATGTTTCAGCCTTGTTGGACCTCATCAGTGAGGTGAAGCTGTACCTCTCTGAGGACAGTGAGCACGGAGTCCACATCTGGTTGCCCCCAGGTAACTCAGGGTGACCAACCCCAAGTTCCTTGCAAATATTTCAAAAAAGGTAGCAGGTGTTCCTCTCCAGCAAGAACATGGCATGATAGCCTGTTCTGAGATGAGAGTTTGCAGCACACGCTTTTTGCTCACTGTGCCTTTCACAGATGGGAAATAGCCATTTGCATATCAGTCTTTGTCCCGCCCACATGGGCAGTCTAGCACCGACATGCTATGGCAATTCCTCTCTGAACAAGAGTACCAACAGCAACCCCATACACGTGTTTCAGCCTTGTTGGGCCTCACCAGTGAGGTGAAGCTGTGCCTCTCTGAGCACAGTGAGCAGGGAGTCCACATCTGGTTGCCCCCAGGTAACTCAGGGTGACCAACCCCAAGTTCCTTGCAAATATTTCAAAAAAGGTAGCAGGCGCTCCTCTCCAGAAAGAACATGGCATGATAACCTGTTCTGAGATGAGAGTTTGCAGCACACGCTTTTTGCTCACTGTACCTTTCACAGATGGAAAATAGCCATTTGCATATCAGTCTTTGTCCCACCCACATGGGCAGTCCTGCACCGAAATGCTATGGCAATTCCTCTCTGAACAAGAGTACCAACAGCAACCCCACACACGTGTTTCAGCCTTGTTGTGCCTCATTACTGAGGTGAAGCTGTGCCTCTTTGAGCACAGTGAGCAGGGAGTCCACATCTGGTTGCCCCCAGGCAACTCATGGTGACCAACCCCAAGTTCCTTGCAAATATTTCAAAAAAGGTAGCAGGTGCTCCTCTCCAGAAGGAACCTGGCATGATAACCTGTTTTGAGATGAAAGTTTGCAGCACACGCTTTTTGCTCACTGTACCTTTCACAGATGGGAAATATCCATTTGCATATCAGTCTTTGTCCCGCCGACATGGGCAGTCCAGCACCGAAATGCTATGGCAATTCCTCTCTGAACAAGAGTACCAACAGCAACCCCATACACATGTTTCAGCCTTGTTGGGCCTCATCAATGAGGTTAAGCTGTGCCTCTTTGAGCACAGTGAGCAGGGAGTCCACATCTGGCTGCCCCCAGGTAACTCAGGGTGACCAACCCCAGGTTCCTTGCAAATATTTCAAAAAAGGTGGCAGGCACTCCTCTCCAGAAAGAAAATGGCATGATAACCTATTCTGAGATGAGAGTTTGCAGCACACGCTTTTTGCTCACTGTACCTTTCACAGATCGGAAATAGCCATTTGCATAACAGTCTTTGTCCCGCCCACATGGGCAGTCCAGCACCGAAATGATATGGCAATTCCTCTCTGAACAAGAGTACCAACAGCAACCCCATACACGTGTTTCAGCCTTGTTGGGCCTCATCAATGAGGTTAAGATGTGCCTCTCTGAGCACAGTGAGCAGGGAGTCCACATCTGGTTGCCCCCAGGTAACTCAGCGTGACCAACCCCAAGTTCCTTGCAAATATTTCAAAAAAGGTAGCAGGCGCTCCTCTCCAGAAAGAACATGGCATGATAACCTGTTCTGAGATGAGAGTTTGCAGCACACGTTTTTTGCTCACTGTACCTTTCACAGATGGGAAATAGCCATTTGCATAACAGTCTTTGTCCCGCCCACATGGGCAGTCCAGCACCGAAATGATATGGCAATTCCTCTCTGAACAAGAGTACCAACAGCAACCCCATTCACATGTTTCAACCTTGTTGGGCTTCATCAGTGAGGTGAAGCTGTGCCTCTCTGAGCACAGTGAGCAGGGAGTCCACATCTGGCTGCCCCCAGCTAACTCAGGGTGACCAACCCCAAGTTCCTTGCAAATATTTCAAAAAAGGTGGCAGGCAATCCTCTCCAGAAAGAAAATGGCATGATAACCTGTTCTGAGATGAGAGTTTGCAGCACACGCTTTTTGCTCACTGTACCTTTCACAGATGGGAAATAGCCATTTGCATATCAGTCTTTGTCCCGCCCACATGGCCAGTCCAGCACCAAAATGCTATGGCAATTCCTCTCTGAACAAGAGTACCAACAGCAACCCCATACACGTGTTTCAGCCTTGTTGGGCCTCATCAGTGAGGTGAAGCTGTGCATCTTTGAGCCCAGTGAGCAGGGAGTCCACATCTGGTTGCCCCCAGGCAACTCAGGGTGACCAACCCCAAGTTCCTTGCAAATATTTCAAAAAAGGTAGAAGGCGCTCCTCTCCAGAAAGAACATGGCATGATAACCTGTTCTGAGATGAGAGTTTGCAGCACACGTTTTTTGCTCACTGTACCTTTCACAGATGGGAAATATCCATTTGCATATCAGTCTTTGTCCCGCCCACATGGGCAATCCAGCACCAAAATGCTATGGCAATTCCTCTCTAAACAAGAGTACCAACAGCAACCCCATACACATGTTTCAGCCTTGTTGGACCTCATCAGTGAGGTGAAGCTGTACCTCTCTGAGGACAGTGAGCACGGAGTCCACATCTGGTTGCCCCCAGGTAACTCAGGGTGACCAACCCCAAGTTCCTTGCAAATATTTCAAAAAAGGTAGCAGGTGTTCCTCTCCAGCAAGAACATGGCATGATAGCCTGTTCTGAGATGAGAGTTTGCAGCACACGCTTTTTGCTCACTGTGCCTTTCACAGATGGGAAATAGCCATTTGCATATCAGTCTTTGTCCCGCCCACATGGGCAGTCTAGCACTGACATGCTATGGCAATTCCTCTCTGAACAAGAGTACCAACAGCAACCCCATACACGTGTTTCAGCCTTGTTGGGCCTCACCAGTGAGGTGAAGCTGTGCCTCTCTGAGCACAGTGAGCAGGGAGTCCACATTTGGTTGCCCCCAGGTAACTCAGGGTGACCAACCCCAAGTTCCTTGCAAATATTTCAAAAAAGGTAGCAGGCGCTCCTCTCCAGAAAGAACATGGCATGATAACCTGTTCTGAGATGAGAGTTTGCAGCACACGCTTTTTGCTCACTGTACCTTTCACAGATGGAAAATAGCCATTTGCATATCAGTCTTTGTCCCACCCACATGGGCAGTCCTGCACCGAAATGCTATGGCAATTCCTCTCTGAACAAGAGTACCAACAGCAACCCCACACACGTGTTTCAGCCTTGTTGTGCCTCATTACTGAGGTGAAGCTGTGCCTCTTTGAGCACAGTGAGCAGGGAGTCCACATCTGGTTGCCCCCAGGCAACTCATGGTGACCAACCCCAAGTTCCTTGCAAATATTTCAAAAAAGGTAGCAGGTGCTCCTCTCCAGAAGGAACCTGGCATGATAACCTGTTTTGAGATGAAAGTTTGCAGCACACGCTTTTTGCTCACTGTACCTTTCACAGATGGGAAATATCCATTTGCATATCAGTCTTTGTCCCGCCGACATGGGCAGTCCAGCACCGAAATGCTATGGCAATTCCTCTCTGAACAAGAGTACCAACAGCAACCCCATACACATGTTTCAGCCTTGTTGGGCCTCATCAATGAGGTTAAGCTGTGCCTCTTTGAGCACAGTGAGCAGGGAGTCCACATCTGGCTGCCCCCAGGTAACTCAGGGTGACCAACCCCAGGTTCCTTGCAAATATTTCAAAAAAGGTGGCAGGCACTCCTCTCCAGAAAGAAAATGGCATGATAACCTATTCTGAGATGAGAGTTTGCAGCACACGCTTTTTGCTCACTGTACCTTTCACAGATCGGAAATAGCCATTTGCATAACAGTCTTTGTCCCGCCCACATGGGCAGTCCAGCACCGAAATGATATGGCAATTCCTCTCTGAACAAGAGTACCAACAGCAACCCCATACACGTGTTTCAGCCTTGTTGGGCCTCATCAGTGAGGTGAAGCTGTGCCTCTTTGAGCCCAGTGAGCAGGGAGTCCACATCTGGTTGCCCCCAGGCAACTCAGGGTGACCAACCCCAAGTTCCTTGCAAATATTTCAAAAAAGGTAGCAGACGCTCCTCTCCAGAAAGAACCTGGCATGATAACCTGTTTTGAGATGAGAGTTTGCAGCACACACTTTTTGCTCACTGTACCTTTCACAGATGGGAAATATCCATTTGCATATCAGTCTTTGTCCCGCCGACATGGGCAGTCCAGCACCAAAATGCTATGGCAATTCCTCTCTGAACAAGAGTACCAACAGCAACCCCATACACATGTTTCAGCCTTGTTGGGCCTCATCAATGAGGTTAAGCTGTGCCTCTCTGAGCACAGTGAGCAGGGAGTCCACATCTGGCTGCCCCCAGCTAACTCAGGGTGACCAACCCCAAGTTCCTTGCAAATATTTCAAAAAAGGTGGCAGGCAATCCTCTCCAGAAAGAACATGGCATGATAACCTGTTCTGAGATGAGAGTTTGCAGCACACGCTTTTTGCTCACTGTACCTTTCACAGATGCGAAATAGCCATTTGCATATCAGCCTTTGTCCCGCCCACATGGCCAGTCCAGCACCAAAATGCTATGGCAATTCCTCTCTGAACAAGAGTACCAACAGCATCCCCATACACGTGTTTCAGCCTTGTTGGGCCTCATCAGTGAGGTGAAGCTGTGCATCTTTGAGCCCAGTGAGCAGGGAGTCCACATCTGGTTGCCCCCAGGCAACTCAGGGTGACCAACCCCAAGTTCCTTGCAAATATTTCAAAAAAGGTAGCAGGGGCTCCTCTCCAGAAAGAACCTGGCATGATAACCTGTTCTGAGATGAGAGTTTGCAGCACACGCTTTTTGCTCACTGTACCTTTCACAGATGGGAAATAGCCATTTGCATATCAGTCTTTGTCCCGCCCACATGGCCAGTCCAGCACCAAAATGCTATGGCAATTCCTCTCTGAACAAGAGTACCAACAGCAACCCCATACACGTGTTTCAGCCTTGTTGGGCCTCATCAGTGAGGTGAAGCTGTGCCTCTTTGAGCCCAGTGAGCGGGGAGTCCACATCTGGTTGCCCCCAGGCAACTCAGGGTGACCAACCCCAAGTTCCTTGCAAATATTTCAAAAAAGGTAGCAGGCGCTCCTCTCCAGAAAGAACCTGGCATGATAACCTGTTCTGAGATGAGAGTTTGCAGCACACGCTTTTTGCTCACTGTACCTTTCACAGATGGGAAATATCCATTTGCATATCAGTCTTTGTCCCGCCCACATGGGCAGTCCAGCACCGAAATGCTATGGCAATTCCTCTCTGAACAAGAGTACCAACAGCAACCCCATACACATGTTTCAGCCTTGTTGGGCCTCATCAATGAGGTTAAGATGTGCCTCTCTGAGCACAGTGAGCAGGGAGTCCACATCTGGTTGCCCCCAGGTAACTCAGCGTGACCAACCCCAAGTTCCTTGCAAATATTTCAAAAAAGGTAGCAGGCGCTCCTCTCCAGAAAGAACATGGCATGATAACCTGTTCTGAGATGAGAGTTTGCAGCACACGTTTTTTGCTCACTGTACCTTTCACAGATGGGAAATAGCCATTTGCATAACAGTCTTTGTCCCGCCCACATGGGCAGTCCAGCACCGAAATGATATGGCAATTCCTCTCTGAACAAGAGTACCAACAGCAACCCCATTCACATGTTTCAGCCTTGTTGGGCTTCATCAGTGAGGTGAAGCTGTGCCTCTCTGAGCACAGTGAGCAGGGAGTCCACATCTGGTTGCCCCCAGGTAACTCAGGGTGACCAACCCCAAGTTCCTTGCAAATATTTCAAAAAAGGTAGCAGACGCTCCTCTCCAGAAGGAACCTGGCATGATAACCTGTTTTGAGATGAGAGTTTGCAGCACACACTTTTTGCTCACTGTACCTTTGACAGATGGGAAATATCCATTTGCATATCAGTCTTTGTCCCGCCGACATGGGCAGTCCAGCACCGAAATGCTATGGCAATTCCTCTCTGAACAAGAGTACCAACAGCAACCCCATACACATGTTTCAGCCTTGTTGGGCCTCATCAATGAGGTTAAGCTGTGCCTCTCTGAGCACAGTAAGCAGGGAGTCCACATCTGGCTGCCCCCAGCTAACTCAGGGTGACCAACCCCAAGTTCCTTGCAAATATTTCAAAAAAGGTGGCAGGCAATCCTCTCCAGAAAGAAAATGGCATGATAACCTGTTCTGAGATGAGAGTTTGCAGCACACGCTTTTTGCTCACTGTACCTTTCACAGATGGGAAATAGCCATTTGCATATCAGTCTTTGTCCCGCCCACATGGCCAGTCCAGCACCAAAATGCTATGGCAATTCCTCTCTGAACAAGAGTACCAACAGCAACCCCATACACGTGTTTCAGCCTTGTTGGGCCTCATCAGTGAGGTGAAGCTGTGCATCTTTGAGCCCAGTGAGCAGGGAGTCCACATCTGGTTGCCCCCAGGCAACTCAGGGTGACCAACCCCAAGTTCCTTGCAAATATTTCAAAAAAGGTAGCAGGCGCTCCTCTCCAGAAAGAACCTGGCATGATAACCTGTTCTGAGATGAGAGTTTGCAGCACACGCTTTTTGCTCACTGTACCTTTCACAGATGGGAAATATCCATTTGCATATCAGTCTTTGTCCCGCCCACATGGGCAGTCCAGCACCGAAATGCTATGGCAATTCCTCTCTGAACAAGAGTACCAACAGCAACCCCATACACATGTTTCAGCCTTGTTGGGCCTCATCAATGAGGTTAAGATGTGCCTCTCTGAGCACAGTGAGCAGGGAGTCCACATCTGGTTGCCCCCAGGTAACTTAGCGTGACCAACCCCAAGTTCCTTGCAAATATTTCAAAAAAGGTAGCAGGCGCTCCTCTGCAGAAAGAACATGGCATGATAACCTGTTCTGAGATGAGAGTTTGCAGCACACGCTTTTTGCTCACTGTACCTTTCACAGATGGGAAATAGCCATTTGCATAACAGTCTTTGTCCCGCCCACATGGGCAGTCCAGCACCGAAATGATATGGCAATTCCTCTCTGAACAAGAGTACCAACAGCAACCCCATTCACATGTTTCAGCCTTGTTGGGCTTCATCAGTGAGGTTAAGCTGTGCCTCTTTGAGCACAGTGAGCAGGGAGTCCACATCTGGCTGCCCCCAGGTAACTCAGGGTGACCAACCCCAAGTTCCTTGCAAATATTTCAAAAAAGGTGGCAGGCACTCCTCTCCAGAAAGAAAATGGCATGATAACCTATTCTGAGATGAGAGTTTGCAGCACACGCTTTTTGCTCACTGTACCTTTCACAGATGGGAAATAGCCATTTGCATATCAGTCTTTGTCCCGCCCACATGGCCAGTCCAGCACCGAAATGCTATGGCAATTCCTCTCTGAACAAGAGTACCAACAGCAACCCCATACACGTGTTTCAGCCTTGTTGGGCCTCATCAGTGAGGTGAAGCTGTGCCTCTTTGAGCCCAGTGAGCAGGGAGTCCACATCTGGTTGCCCCCAGGCAACTCAGGGTGACCAACCCCAAGTTCCTTGCAAATATTTCAAAAAAGGTAGCAGGCGCTCCTCTCCAGAAAGAACCTGGCATGATAACCTGTTCTGAGATGAGAGTTTGCAGCACACGCTTTTTGCTCACTGTACCTTTCACAGATGGGAAATATCCATTTGCATATCAGTCTTTGTCCCGCCCACATGGGCAGTCCAGCACCGAAATGCTATGGCAATTCCTCTCTGAACAAGAGTACCAACAGCAACCCCATACACATGTTTCAGCCTTGTTGGGCCTCATCAATGAGGTTAAGATGTGCCTCTCTGAGCACAGTGAGCAGGGAGTCCACATCTGGTTGCCCCCAGGTAACTCAGCGTGACCAACCCCAAGTTCCTTGCAAATATTTCAAAAAAGGTAGCAGGCGCTCCTCTCCAGAAAGAACATGGCATGATAACCTGTTCTGAGATGAGAGTTTGCAGCACACGTTTTTTGCTCACTGTACCTTTCACAGATGGGAAATAGCCATTTGCATAACAGTCTTTGTCCCGCCCACATGGGCAGTCCAGCACCGAAATGATATGGCAATTCCTCTCTGAACAAGAGTACCAACAGCAACCCCATTCACATGTTTCAGCCTTGTTGGGCTTCATCAGTGAGGTGAAGCTGTGCCTCTCTGAGCACAGTGAGCAGGGAGTCCACATCTGGTTGCCCCCAGGTAACTCAGGGTGACCAACCCCAAGTTCCTTGCAAATATTTCAAAAAAGGTAGCAGACGCTCCTCTCCAGAAGGAACCTGGCATGATAACCTGTTTTGAGATGAGAGTTTGCAGCACACACTTTTTGCTCACTGTACCTTTGACAGATGGGAAATATCCATTTGCATATCAGTCTTTGTCCCGCCGACATGGGCAGTCCAGCACCGAAATGCTATGGCAATTCCTCTCTGAACAAGAGTACCAACAGCAACCCCATACACATGTTTCAGCCTTGTTGGGCCTCATCAATGAGGTTAAGCTGTGCCTCTCTGAGCACAGTAAGCAGGGAGTCCACATCTGGCTGCCCCCAGCTAACTCAGGGTGACCAACCCCAAGTTCCTTGCAAATATTTCAAAAAAGGTGGCAGGCAATCCTCTCCAGAAAGAAAATGGCATGATAACCTGTTCTGAGATGAGAGTTTGCAGCACACGCTTTTTGCTCACTGTACCTTTCACAGATGGGAAATAGCCATTTGCATATCAGTCTTTGTCCCGCCCACATGGCCAGTCCAGCACCAAAATGCTATGGCAATTCCTCTCTGAACAAGAGTACCAACAGCAACCCCATACACGTGTTTCAGCCTTGTTGGGCCTCATCAGTGAGGTGAAGCTGTGCATCTTTGAGCCCAGTGAGCAGGGAGTCCACATCTGGTTGCCCCCAGGCAACTCAGGGTGACCAACCCCAAGTTCCTTGCAAATATTTCAAAAAAGGTAGCAGGCGCTCCTCTCCAGAAAGAACCTGGCATGATAACCTGTTCTGAGATGAGAGTTTGCAGCACACGCTTTTTGCTCACTGTACCTTTCACAGATGGGAAATATCCATTTGCATATCAGTCTTTGTCCCGCCCACATGGGCAGTCCAGCACCGAAATGCTATGGCAATTCCTCTCTGAACAAGAGTACCAACAGCAACCCCATACACATGTTTCAGCCTTGTTGGGCCTCATCAATGAGGTTAAGATGTGCCTCTCTGAGCACAGTGAGCAGGGAGTCCACATCTGGTTGCCCCCAGATAACTTAGCGTGACCAACCCCAAGTTCCTTGCAAATATTTCAAAAAAGGTAGCAGGCGCTCCTCTGCAAAAAGAACATGGCATGATAACCTGTTCTGAGATGAGAGTTTGCAGCACACGCTTTTTGCTCACTGTACCTTTCACAGATGGGAAATAGCCATTTGCATAACAGTCTTTGTCCCGCCCACATGGGCAGTCCAGCACCGAAATGATATGGCAATTCCTCTCTGAACAAGAGTACCAACAGCAACCCCATTCACATGTTTCAGCCTTGTTGGGCTTCATCAGTGAGGTTAAGCTGTGCCTCTTTGAGCACAGTGAGCAGGGAGTCCACATCTGGCTGCCCCCAGGTAACTCAGGGTGACCAACCCCAAGTTCCTTGCAAATATTTCAAAAAAGGTGGCAGGCACTCCTCTCCAGAAAGAAAATGGCATGATAACCTATTCTGAGATGAGAGTTTGCAGCACACGCTTTTTGCTCACTGTACCTTTCACAGATGGGAAATAGCCATTTGCATATCAGTCTTTGTCCCGCCCACATGGCCAGTCAAGCACCGAAATGCTATGGCAATTCCTCTCTGAACAAGAGTACCAACAGCAACCCCATACACGTGTTTCAGCCTTGTTGGGCCTCATCAGTGAGGTGAAGCTGTGCCTCTTTGAGCCCAGTGAGCAGGGAGTCCACATCTGGTTTCCCCCAGGCAACTCAGGGTGACCAACCCCAAGTTCCTTGCAAATATTTCAAAAAAGGTAGCAGGCGCTCCTCTCCAGAAAGAACCTGGCATGATAACCTGTTCTGAGATGAGAGTTTGCAGCACACACTTTTTGCTCACTGTACCTTTCACAGATGGGAAATATCCATTTGCATATCAGTCTTTGTCCCGCCCACATGGGCAGTCCAGCACCGAAATGCTATGGCAATTCCTCTCTGAACAAGAGTACCAACAGCAACCCCATACACATGTTTCAGCCTTGTTGGGCCTCATAAATGAGGTTAAGATGTGCCTCTCTGAGCACAGTGAGCAGGGAGTCCACATCTGGTTGCCCCCAGGTAACTCAGCGTGACCAACCCCAAGTTCCTTGCAAATATTTCAAAAAAGGTGGCAGGCAATCCTCTCCAGAAAGAAAATGGCATGATAACCTGTTCTGAGATGAGAGTTTGCAGCACACGCTTTTTGCTCACTGTACCTTTCACAGATGGGAAATAGCCATTTGCATATCAGTCTTTGTCCCGCCCACATGGCCAGTCCAGCACCAAAATGCTATGGCAATTCCTCTCTGAACAGGAGTACCAACAGCAACCCCATACACGTGTTTCAGCCTTGTTGGGCCTCATCAGTGAGGTGAAGCTGTGCATCTTTGAGCCCAGTGAGCAGGGAGTCCACATCTGGTTGCCCCCAGGCAACTCAGGGTGACCAACCCCAAGTTCCTTGCAAATATTTCAAAAAAGGTAGCAGGCGCTCCTCTCCAGAAAGAACCTGGCATGATAACCTGTTCTGAGATGAGAGTTTGCAGCACACGCTTTTTGCTCACTGTACCTTTCACAGATGGGAAATATCCATTTGCATATCAGTCTTTGTCCCGCCCACATGGGCAGTCCAGCACCGAAATGCTATGGCAATTCCTCTCTGAACAAGAGTACCAACAGCAACCCCATACACATGTTTCAGCCTTGTTGGGCCTCATCAATGAGGTTAAGATGTGCCTCTCTGAGCACAGTGAGCAGGGAGTCCACATCTGGTTGCCCCCAGGTAACTTAGCGTGACCAACCCCAAGTTCCTTGCAAATATTTCAAAAAAGGTAGCAGGCGCTCCTCTGCAAAAAGAACATGGCATGATAACCTATTCTGAGATGAGAGTTTGCAGCACACGCTTTTTGCTCACTGTACCTTTCACAGATGGGAAATAGCCATTTGCATATCAGTCTTTGTCCCGCCCACATGGCCAGTCAAGCACCGAAATGCTATGGCAATTCCTCTCTGAACAAGAGTACCAACAGCAACCCCATACACGTGTTTCAGCCTTGTTGGGCCTCATCAGTGAGGTGAAGCTGTGCCTCTTTGAGCCCAGTGAGCAGGGAGTCCACATCTGGTTGCCCCCAGGCAACTCAGGGTGACCAACCCCAAGTTCCTTGCAAATATTTCAAAAAAGGTAGCAGGCGCTCCTCTCCAGAAAGAACCTGGCATGATAACCTGTTCTGAGATGAGAGTTTGCAGCACACGCTTTTTGCTCACTGTACCTTTCACAGATGGGAAATATCCATTTGCATATCAGTCTTTGTCCCGCCCACATGGGCAGTCCAGCACCGAAATGCTATGGCAATTCCTCTCTGAACAAGAGTACCAACAGCAACCCCATACACATGTTTCAGCCTTGTTGGGCCTCATAAATGAGGTTAAGATGTGCCTCTCTGAGCACAGTGAGCAGGGAGTCCACATCTGGTTGCCCCCAGGTAACTCAGCGTGACCAACCCCAAGTTCCTTGCAAATATTTCAAAAAAGGTAGCAGGCGCTCCTCTCCAGAAAGAACATGGCATGATAACCTGTTCTGAGATGAGAGTTTGCAGCACACGTTTTTTGCTCACTGTACCTTTCACAGATGGGAAATAGCCATTTGCATAACAGTCTTTGTCCCGCCCACATGGGCAGTCCAGCACCGAAATGATATGGCAATTCCTCTCTGAACAAGAGTACCAACAGCAACCCCATTCACATGTTTCAGCCTTGTTGGGCTTCATCAGTGAGGTGAAGCTGTGCCTCTCTGAGCACAGTGAGCAGGGAGTCCACATCTGGTTGCCCCCAGGTAACTCAGGGTGACCAACCCCAAGTTCCTTGCAAATATTTCAAAAAAGGTAGCAGACGCTCCTCTCCAGAAGGAACCTGGCATGATAACCTGTTTTGAGATGAGAGTTTGCAGCACACACTTTTTGCTCACTGTACCTTTCACAGATGGGAAATATCCATTTGCATATCAGTCTTTGTCCCGCCGACATGGGCAGTCCAGCACCAAAATGCTATGGCAATTCCTCTCTGAACAAGAGTACCAACAGCAACCCCAAACACATGTTTCAGCCTTGTTGGGCCTCATCAATGAGGTTAAGCTGTGCCTCTCTGAGCACAGTGAGCAGGGAGTCCACATCTGGCTGCCCCCAGCTAACTCAGGGTGACCAACCCCAAGTTCCTTGCAAATATTTCAAAAAAGGTGGCAGGCAATCCTCTCCAGAAAGAAAATGGCATGATAACCTGTTCTGAGATGAGAGTTTGCAGCACACGCTTTTTGCTCACTGTACCTTTCACAGATGGGAAATAGCCATTTGCATAACAGTCTTTGTCCCGCCCACATGGGCAGTCCAGCACCGAAATGATATGGCAATTCCTCTCTGAACAAGAGTACCAACAGCAACCCCATACACATGTTTCAGCCTTGTTGGGCCTCATCAATGAGGTTAAGATGTGCCTCTCTGAGCACAGTGAGCAGGGAGTCCACATCTGGTTGCCCCCAGGTAACTCAGGGTGACCAACCCCAAGTTCCTTGCAAATATTTCAAAAAAGGTAGCAGACGCTCCTCTCCAGAAGGAACCTGGCATGATAACCTGTTTTGAGATGAGAGTTTGCAGCACACACTTTTTGCTCACTGTACCTTTCACAGATGGGAAATATCCATTTGCATATCAGTCTTTGTCCCGCCGACATGGGCAGTCCAGCACCAAAATGCTATGGCATTTCCTCTCTGAACAAGAGTACCAACAGCAACCCCATACACATGTTTCAGCCTTGTTGGGCCTCATCAATGAGGTTAAGCTGTGCCTCTCTGAGCACAGTGAGCAGGGAGTCCACATCTGGCTGCCCCCAGCTAACTCAGGGTGACCAACCCCAAGTTCCTTGCAAATATTTCAAAAAAGGTGGCAGGCAATCCTCTCCAGAAAGAAAATGGCATGATAACCTGTTCTGAGATGAGAGTTTGCAGCACACGCTTTTTGCTCACTGTACCTTTCACAGATGCGAAATAGCCATTTGCATATCAGTCTTTGTCCCGCCCACATGGCCAGTCCAGCACCAAAATGCTATGGCAATTCCTCTCTGAACAAGAGTACCAACAGCATCCCCATACACGTGTTTCAGCCTTGTTGGGCCTCATCAGTGAGGTGAAGCTGTGCATCTTTGAGCCCAGTGAGCAGGGAGTCCACATCTGGTTGCCCCCAGGCAACTCAGGGTGACCAACCCCAAGTTCCTTGCAAATATTTCAAAAAAGGTAGCAGGCGCTCCTCTCCAGAAAGAACCTGGCATGATAACCTGTTCTGAGATGAGAGTTTGCAGCACACGCTTTTTGCTCACTGTACCTTTCACAGATGGGAAATAGCCATTTGCATATCAGTCTTTGTCCCGCCCACATGGGCAGTCCAGCACCGAAATGCTATGGCAATTCCTCTCTGAACAAGAGTACCAACAGCAACCCCATACACATGTTTCAGCCTTGTTGGGCCTCATCAATGAGGTTAAGATGTGCCTCTCTGAGCACAGTGAGCAGGGAGTCCACATCTGGTTGCCCCCAGGTAACTCAGCGTGACCAACCCCAAGTTCCTTGCAAATATTTCAAAAAAGGTAGCAGGCGCTCCTCTCCAGAAAGAACATGGCATGATAACCTGTTCTGAGATGAGAGTTTGCAGCACACGTTTTTTGCTCACTGTACCTTTCACAGATGGGAAATAGCCATTTGCATAACAGTCTTTGTCCCGCCCACATGGGCAGTCCAGCACCGAAATGATATGGCAATTCCTCTCTGAACAAGAGTACCAACAGCAACCCCATTCACATGTTTCAACCTTGTTGGGCTTCATCAGTGAGGTGAAGCTGTGCCTCTCTGAGCACAGTGAGCAGGGAGTCCACATCTGGCTGCCCCCAGCTAACTCAGGGTGACCAACCCCAAGTTCCTTGCAAATATTTCAAAAAAGGTGGCAGGCAATCCTCTCCAGAAAGAAAATGGCATGATAACCTGTTCTGAGATGAGAGTTTGCAGCACACGCTTTTTGCTCACTGTACCTTTCACAGATGGGAAATAGCCATTTGCATATCAGTCTTTGTCCCGCCCACATGGCCAGTCCAGCACCAAAATGCTATGGCAATTCCTCTCTGAACAAGAGTACCAACAGCAACCCCATACACGTGTTTCAGCCTTGTTGGGCCTCATCAGTGAGGTGAAGCTGTGCATCTTTGAGCCCAGTGAGCAGGGAGTCCACATCTGGTTGCCCCCAGGCAACTCAGGGTGACCAACCCCAAGTTCCTTGCAAATATTTCAAAAAAGGTAGCAGGCGCTCCTCTCCAGAAAGAACCTGGCATGATAACCTGTTCTGAGATGAGAGTTTGCAGCACACGCTTTTTGCTCACTGTACCTTTCACAGATGGGAAATATCCATTTGCATATCAGTCTTTGTCCCGCCCACATGGGCAGTCCAGCACCGAAATGCTATGGCAATTCCTCTCTGAACAAGAGTACCAACAGCAACCCCATTCACATGTTTCAGCCTTGTTGGGCTTCATCAGTGAGGTGAAGCTGTGCCTCTCTGAGCACAGTGAGCAGGGAGTCCACATCTGGTTGCCCCCAGGTAACTCAGGGTGACCAACCCCAAGATCCTTGCAAATATTTCAAAAAAGGTAGCAGACGCTCCTCTCCAGAAAGAACATGGCATGATAATCTGTTCTGAGATGAGAGTTTGCACACACGCTTTTTGCTCACTGTACCTTTCACAGATGGGAAATATTCATTTGCATATCAGTTTTTGTCCCGCCCACATGGGCAGTCCAGCACCGAAATGCTATGGCAATTCCTCTCTGAACAAGAGTACCAACAGCAACCCCACACACATGTTTCAGCCTTGTTGTGCCTCATCAGTGAGGTGAAGCTGTGCCTCTCTGAGCAGAGTGAGCAGGGAGCCCACATCTGGTTGCCCCCAGGTAACTCAGGGTGACCAACCCCAAGTACCTTGCACATTTTTCAAAAAAGGTAGCAGGCGCTCCTCTCCAGAAAGAACATGACATGATAACCTGTTCTGAGATGAGAGTTTGCAGCACACGCTTTTTGCTCACTGTGCCTTTCACAGATGGGAAATACCCATTTGCATATCAGTCTTTGTCCCGCCGACATGGGCAGTCCAGCACCGAAATGCTATGGCAATTCCTCTCTGTACAAGAGTACCAACAGCAACCCCATTCACATATTTCAGCCTTGTTGGGCCTCATCAACGAGGTTAAGCTGTGCCTCTCTGAGCACAGTGAGCAGGGAGTCCACCTCTGGTTGCCCCCAGGTAACTCAGGGTGACCAACCCCAAGTTCCTGGCAAATTTTTGAAAAAAGGTAGCAGGTGGTCCTCTCCAGCAAGAACATGGCATGATAACCTTTTCTGAGATGAGAGTTTGCAGCACACGCTTTTTGCTCACTGTGCCTTTCACAGATGGGAAATAGCCATTTGCATATCAGTCTTTGTCCCGCCCACATGGGCAGTCTAGCACCGAAATGCTATGGCAATTCCTCTCTGAACAAGAGTACCAACAGCAACCCCATACACGTGTTTCAGCCTTGTTGGGCCTCACCAGTGAGGTGAAGCTGTACCTCTCTGAGGACAGTGAGCAAGGAGTCCACATCTGGTTGCCCCCAGGTAACTCAGGGTGACCAACCCCAAGTTCCTTGCAAATATTTCAAAAATGGTAGCAGGCGGTCCTGTCCAGCAAGAACATGGCATGATAACCTGTTCTGAGATGAGAGTTTGCAGCACACGCTTTTTGCTCACTGTGCCTTTCACAGATGGGAAATAGCCATTTGCATATCAGTCTTTGTCCCGCCCACATGGGCAGTCTAGCACCGACATGCTATGGCAATTCCTCTCTGAACAAGAGTACCAACAGCAACCCCATACACGTATTTCAGCCTTGTTGGGCCTCACCAGTGAGGTGAAGCTGTGCCTCTCTGAGCACAGTGAGCAGGGAGTCCACATCTGGTTGCCCCAGGTAACTCAGGGTGACCAACCCCAAGTTCCTTGCAAATATTTCAAAAAAGGTAGCAGGCGCTCCTCTCCAGAAAGAACATGGCATGATAACCTGTTCTGAGATGAGAGTTTGCAGCACACGCTTTTTACTATGTATATACATTGGCGCATCGCCGCAAACTATTCACTACGTAGCCAGCCTTAAGATCACTTTGTCTAATTCCGTTAATGCATCTGCACAAGTGTAAAATGACTTTGCATTTTCTTCCGCGTTTCTTTGCATGAGCATCTTCATCTCAAGGCTGAAATGTTGCTCATCTTCGACACCTGCTCTTCAGATCTTATAGAATGTTCTTGTTCTTCCAGCTTACGTATCTTTTCCGGGTGCATCAGTTTTGCTTCATATGACGTCCCCTTTCTTCTTTACTGCTCATTTTCCCACTTCTTCCAGAACCTCTTCCAGAAGAACGTTATTTCTTTGTGCATGCATGTAGGGTTTTCTCAATGGATACCTTGTTTCAAGGATTCTTTACGGTACAGGCATTCTCACTGGGACTGCACGTGTTGCAATTTCCGGTCCCCAACATATAGGCAACATGGGGGCAGAGCTTCTGGAAAGGATACTTCACTCCTCCTCTACAATCCGAACTCAATATATTGGGCGAGGTAAAATTAATTGAAGCTTTTCACTTCACTTCATCCGATTGCAATTAAAGCCCCAATGGCAAGTGGGGAACGGCATACTAGGAAAAAGAAGAATCCACATTGCAAGGAATGAACCCTGTCCATGAGAGCATGAAAAGCGCAAGCAGCGCTCACTCATTAGAGTGCAAGCTAGATTTATGAAAATCAATAGAGTGCAGGTTCACTAACAAAGAATGATTTCTTATAGTTAAAATAAGTGAACATTTGATGCTTCGCTTAATCAATGAGCAATTGCTGTTAAGCAACATGATGCAGTGGAGGAAACTTCGTCTTCCCCGGTTACACATTCTGGTGTTACACAATACCAGAGGACAATGCAGTGGTGGGATTTAATCAGAGAGATGCAGGGAGGGACTCCGCCAGATTGCATTTTAGCAGCGCATATCAGCGCTCAAGAGGCAGATGGCCTGAGCGTCTGAGCGAATCAATCATCCCCTATCAGAATGCTCGCGACACAGTGTCAATCAAAGTCCATGATGTGGTGCCACTGTTCACAGGTGTCCATGATCCTGCAGCCCCTTTAACGCCTACACACAACAGATATTCAGAAGTGGCTGAAATGTTTGCAAAAAACTATGGGCTTGATTTTACAAACATGTTTTAACATGGAAAAGTCCCTTTGAGAACATGTTTGTAAATCAGGCCCTATTTGGCTGATTATTGAAATGTTTCCTCTTCTTCGCTATCTGCAGCAGAGGTGGGCTGACACCTAGTAGGCCCAGAGACACTATCATTACAGCAATCAGAAATGCCAAATGAACACCGCTCTATGTCCCTGTGCAGGTGCATGCGGGGGACTGGGAAATTGTGCAAAGTTTTGGTTGCCGGGATTCATAAGGGAGTCTGTACATATGAGCATCGTCGATGACCACATTCTCGGGTGGCTTACGCCCCGGTGCACAGCTGCTCAAATATGCACCGGAGGGGCTGTAGTCATATTCGTGTAAGCATCCAGCATTTCCAAACAGATCGGTCAAAATGTGAGCTAATGTCGTGGCATTCACATGTGACTGTAGGAAATGCATGCAGGGAATGCACAATACACAGAAGGCACATGTGTGACACTTGTGTGCACTGTCCCACCCCAGAACACCAGCGGCATGAGGTGTCCCTGTCCCGAATACAGTTCTACTCCAATGTGAAGAGAGCAAATATATGTATTTATGTGTGCAATTCCCTGCAGCCGGTCATGGGGAAGTGCCAGCCCTATAAAAGCGGGTAAGGCCCTACTGACTTTGGCATCCTCCAGCATTGCACCCATGTGCATGCTGGAAGTCTATGCATTCATTGGGGTAGTGTGCTTGTGCCATACGCAAATGCACTCATGGGTGCCATGAAGGATAGCATTCGTGCTGCCTGCTTGACCCTGCCTGAATGTGGTGACCTTTGTGAATAAGGAACACCCGTGTATTAGGGAGAGCGGTGCGTCTCTGGAAGGCTGCAGTGCATAGTTTGCCATATTTAGTCATGTCGAATCCTATCCGTAGACTGTCATGTGTAGAGCCAAAACTGCTACGCACCATCGGAGAGAAAAGAAGAACGTAACGAGTTTTAAAAACCCATGACGATCTAGCACTGAATCAGGTTGTTGTTACAGAAAAGGAGCCGTGAGAAGAGCCAGCACAGCGTATTTCACAACCACTATAAAATGAAGGCAATTAGAACCATCACACCAGCTAACTGATGTATATTGGACAAGGGCCAAAAACATAATAATCCGCAGTGCGAGTACACAGTCCCAGGTACCCAGTGTGAGTATCCAGAGAACCGCCGGAGGATAGCTCAGGGGCAACGTGCTCGCCTTGGAAGCAAGACGACATATAGCAACACAGGTTCGATCCTGGGTCCGCACTTATTAAGCCTGTCATAAATAACCTATCGTATCACAGTACATCCAAGATGACAGCAAAATAATCCTACACCCTAGTTAGTCAGCACAAGCACCCCAGCAATGCAGCTACATGGATTCTGCAGTGGTATGAAATGCATGCCCAGATACTCCTCTGCACCAGTCAAGCATGGGAATGTTGCAGTTTTGTTTCTTGGTCGTGTGGTGATCCCAGAGTTCCTGTGTGTCTGGCGCTCTTAGCTGCAGTAGGAAGGGTTCTCCTTCGCCCAGTGAAACCTCTGGATTGGCAATAGTTGAGGACTAGGCTTCTGCAGTCTGGCTTTGCTGGGGAACGCCCTCCATGCACACGCCTTTCTGCCATTCTCCTGTCGCTAGTGGCAACTGGTGCATGTTCCCCGATACAAATGGCATCATGAGAAGGCGCCAGCCCCGGTCCCATGACAGCCAGTCCGGGGACAGACTGTGAGGCGCATTTCTGGCCTTTCATAATACTTGCTCTGAGCCGTTTGTAACTCAGACTTACGAGCAGCCAGTGACCGCAGTGGGCGGCAATGTGCACCCCTCCAGGTGTTTCGGCCCACAACCCCAAAGATCCCTTGACACAGACTATGCTGGCTGGGGCTGATGGGGATTGTAGGCCCACAAATCTGGCGGTCTGTAGGTTGCCCTGCCCAATAATCATTTTAAAGGACCGTCAATTTAGTTTAACGTTTTTTTAATCTGGGTATTCTGGAATGCAATTAATAGGCCTCTCCGAAAGCTCCTTCAGTGTTCGGTTGTATGGTCCATACATCCCATTCCCTCCTCAGCCAGGCAGCAACGCATGCAACGTATGATTCCCCCCCCTCCCTCATACAAGTCTCCCTAGCAGCTTGTCCGGTGGGGAAGCACTACACAGTTGAGGGGTGATATTTATAACAGGATGGGTTCCTAATATCATTATAGCTGAAGCTCATTTCTCTTATTTTGAACAGCCAGTAGGAGGAAGCAGACACCCACTGTTCTGTGAATACTGTGCGAATTTGCTTCAGCTGTTGTGCTCCTTTCAATTATGTCATGGGCAAGTACATATGGGCCGTGCATTCTGAGACAGGAACCGGTTTAACCCACTGCTATGCCCACTCACTAATTCGGAGGAAAGCTTCTGAAATGGGATGACGGGCTGAATAGGAGAGGTATGAGATTGATAACGTCAGTCAGTGGCAGAAGTGTACCGAAAAAAGTAGTGGAACTGTGTAATATCTTGGTAACTGAAGTGACACCCGGACCAGCAGGTAAGATATTTGTATGTTTATTTCAGGTTAGTTGCCAGGAACAACATCGGCATGTCCCTCTTTGCCAGCTAGATCTCAACTGTAAATCCCAGCTTCAGAGCATAACATCCCCAACACTCCATTCCCTCTGACATCGCAACATTCCATGTAACAGTGATGTCACCTCCTCACCTCAGATACACATTACAACACCTCTCCCTCCTTTCATTTCTTGAACAAGGAGAAATTCCACTAAAACCACCATTGACACAATCCCCTACATACATGTGTGGCCAGCACGTAATGCACCAACTCACCAGACTCCACGACAAGAAACTGCCACCCAGAGCCTTCCTATGACCCTCGACACTCCAAATATGACACTATGGAAATGTGCTTATACAAAACCATGGGACAACAATACCTGCATGGCACCCCAAGAATACTCTATCTAACTGTGCCACCATCAATTGGACAACATAAAACAACCCATGTCAATCAAGACACCCAACACCAACTCCAGAACTCACCAAAATACACCAATTCTACTCCTCCCTCTAAAAAAACAACAATGAGGAACCCAACGCAATCTAATAAGGGCTAACTCCTCCCATGAAACAGAATTGGAAATACCCTCGAGAAACAAAAACAATAAATAAAGCATTACCACCTGTTCCAAGCTGCCCCTAGGAACCTAGGACCTGTCACGACCCAGCGTTCCCACAGATACACTACCTAACACGCCAATCACTCCGTGTACATGTAAAAGCAAGAGAAATTATTGAGGCTGAGTACCACAAAAGGAAATACACCAAACACGGGCTTATACAGATTCTCAGATATTTAATACTGCACAGTTACAAAGAAACAAATTCAGATAGCTATCTGGCCCTCAGTACATCACAGTGAGTACCAGCCCTTCAGTGTGAGGAGTGAGAGGTACTGGACATCTGGACATTCGTACATTTATACAATTTCAGTAATAATGTCCAGCCCCTCTGCAAGTTAATAATCTGTGGTCTAGAGTTTGTGCCGAGTTCACTTATGGTTTATACAACAATATGCACACGGATTACATTTGGTTTACATTCAAACAAGTTACAATGGCAAAGTGTATTCCCAGATTTAGCAGTAAGCCTTAGCACGTATCCCTTCACAATGCAGTTCAGCCAGTGTCCACGCTCAATATTTGATTTATATTGTCTTCGATGTATGTTCGTGGATGAGTCTTATTGGTGCAGACAATCCTAACACCACAAGTCATGTATGGGACAAGGTCTTTTTACCCAGTCTAAACATTCGGCCTGCGGACAGTCTAACCATTAACTTAGTATAAAGGTCGGGAAGGCTCGGTTACAAGTTGGAAACACAGTCCAACATTTTAGAACACAGAATTACATATGAACAGAAATCAAAATGGCGGATGATCCTAAAATGGCGGCGAAGTCGATCCAAAATCAGAACTTTTGAAACGTGGTTTTCTTCGCAGAGTGACTGGGCCTAGGCCAATATATATAAGAAAGGAGGCACAATATGATTTCCCGTTTAACACACAAACAACCTTTCGCCCTAGTCTGCACCCTAGGGCACCAGGGCTGCCACCCCCTGGCATGAACCCAGCTCAACAAGAGCAACAACAAGCACACCATCCCAAGAACAGTTCACAGCAGCACCCAAACAGGGCACCCCAACACAACAAGAACACCTAAGGAACCCAATCCTACAGGATTGCACAAAAACACCCACCTTAAACCAACACAATACGAGTACACCACAAACCTAGGACCCCTAGTCCAGCCAACTGCACCACGCAGTACACACACACACACCATGGACCCCTAGTCCAGCCAACCGCATAACCGCAGCACACCTACAACACAACCCAGGACCCCTTGTCCTTGCCAAATAAAATGCACACCAACACTACTACTAAGGACCCCAAGTCCCAGCCAAACTGTGCTTGCAGCATACCCACACTACCACCAAGGACACTGTCAGGATTCTGACTGTGCTTAATGCAGGTTTGGGGCATTTGGTACACACCACGCACAAAGAGCAACATCCAGGGCTAGGGAAGAACAGGCAGTGGTCCAAGCATCTGTATTTTAGGACTTTGTTGTGCCCTATTTGTAGAATGCAAGCCTGGAGGCAGCAGAATGCAGCATTCGGCATCAGGACCAAGAAAGACTTCAATACCCAGCATGCTCGCGCCTTCGCGAGCAAAAGAACTACTTCGGGACAACGCCCGAGGACCAGCACATGCGCGCGACGCGCGCAAGGATCCCTGCTTGTGCTAAAGGAGTTTGACCAGAGAAGACGTGCAGATCGAGGGCTCCTGCAGGCAGCGACCCGCGGGGCCAAACCCCGCCTGTGAATACTGCAGGCCCCGCGCACCATGACAGATAAGTGCATTCCTTTCTTGGGCTAAACTAATGTGAACAAGCGACCGCTAACGGAACGCTTACAAAGAATAACAGTTACTTCCAGCGTGCGTCTGGAACACGCTGGTTGGGATTCAGCGTTGGGTGCACACGTCGGGAGTGGGGTGAAGCCTAGCACTGAAAGAGATTCCAAAGTCCGTCTTGGCGGAACGTTCACCCGGTGCCGATTAGTTCGTGTGAAGTAACACGGCCTGACTATACTCGGAACGAATGAATGTGTGATTGTGCCGTGTGAGGAAACACGGTTGTTGACATTACACTCATACCTGTTTTTGGTTTTCTTGTAGCGGCGCTCCGCTGTAGTGTACAGCAGGAACTCGTATCGCGCCGTAGTGTTACGGCAAGAACTGGGGCAAGCCGCATACCTCTCAGCTGCATCACACGAAGCTAAGTGTCTCTTGAGTTATTCTGTTACTGTGTATAGTAATACTTGTTCTAGGGGTGTCTGTGTGAACAGCTCAAGAAGCGTGATAGGAACGCTTCTACCAGAGTAACGTACTATGTGCAACAATCACCATTGTGTATAGCGTGAGACCCAACAGGTCTCTGAGGTTCTTGCTGAGTGTAAGAGTGAGTGTAAGGGCGGAGTGCCATCGATCTCAGGAACCCCACAAGGGGACAGCAAGACAAACCTTTCTCTATAACCCCCTTTACCTACCATTCCCTTATCCCTTCTTCCCGGTTACCCTAACTTCCCCCTACCTATCCAATCCAGCGGACCCTAACCCTCTTTCCCCGGCGGGTTACGGAAGCCTGAGTTTATTACCAAGCCAGGCACCAAGACCCAACGGGGAGGCAGGTGTACGTGCTACCTCCGCGCAAGGTTGAGTGTCTGACAGTAGCACAAGCCCAAGTATTTTTAAGCGCCTGGGTAGCACGACACCATGGAGGAGGTTTTGGCAGCATTACGGGAGTTGAAAGACGAATTGCAGGCCACCCGTCAAGATTATGTAAACTTAGCTGGTCAAGTGCATACCCTTACTGTGCAGAGTAATGCCCAAGCTACCCCCTTGCCCAGGGATCAGGTTCCACCCACCCCAGTTCAGGTACACGTATCTACTGAACCGCCCTTGCCCTTGTCAGCTCCGGAAAGGTATCATGGCGATCCACAGCGTTACAATCAGTTCATCATGCAATGTCAGCTGCATTTTATCACCAAGCCTACTATATTTCGCAGCACTCAGTCCCGTACAGCATTTGTAATCTCATACCTGGGTGGGGATGCTGCATCATGGGCTACGCCCCTGGTATCGAAGGATGACGCTATCCTGTATCATTGGGATACTTTTCTAGAGGAATTCGGTAAGATCTTTAACCGTAAGGCAGCAACTCTAATTAAAGACAGAGAATTACTTACCCTGCGTCAAGGAGGTAAGGACTTGGTTACTTATGTAACCACTTTTAATCGCTTAGCGGTGGAAACTGATTGGCCAGAGGAGAAGCGCCTGGCTTTGTTTTACCAAGGGCTAAGGGATGAGATGAAGGACCTCATAGCGCAAGTAGACCCGCAGCCTGAAAGCTGTTCCTCCATGATAGACCTTGCATTGCGTCTGGATCAGAGACAAAGCGAGAGAAGGCAGGATAGAAGGAAATGGGATTCGAGACCACTAGCCAGATTAGACCACCAACCAAAACCTAGTAAGAATGAGAAGCCAGTGGACGAACCCATGCAGATAGGAACGGTGCGTGGGCCGTTAACCAAAGAAGAGAAAGACAAAAGACGTAGGGAAAAGCTTTGTATTGCGGTAAAGGCGGACATTTTGTAAGAGAATGCCCTGCTAAACCCAAGGGGGAGCTGCTGCCGGGAAACGAGAAAGCTCGCCAGTAAGGGTGGTCCGGGCGAGCCAATTAGAAAACACCCCGAAGCACTTGGCTAATACTCACCACGTACAGGTGGTTCATGTGACAGTCTTAGGTTATATCAGTTGGGCGGCCAAGCGGTGTTCCAGTATCATTGATGATAGACTCAGGAGCCACCAGGACCTAGCATGTAAATTGGGAATACCTCTACACGACAAGGAATGTAAGGAAGAAGTGCAGTCAGTAGATGGGTCACCACTCACTTCTGGCCTCATAACTAAGCAGACTAGGTGGGTACATTTGGAATGTAATTCCCAGCATCATGAAGACATTAGGTTTGATGTAATTGCAGCACCTCAGTTCGGAATGATCCTCGGGTTGCCTTGGTTGGGAACCCACAATCCGGAAGTGGACTGGACTTGGGGTACCTTACGATTTTCGTCTTACCACTGCTTGGAACATTGTCTCAGCAACCCCGCCAAAGTTCCAGAAAACCCTAAAATCCAGGGTACGCCTAGGCAAGGGCATGTGATTGGGAGTACAGAAACCCTACCAGCAGTCTACCAAGCCTATAGGGATGTTTTCAGCAAGGCCGCAGCAGAAACCCTACCACCTCATCGTACATTTGATTGCAGAATAGATTTAGAACCAGGCGCAGCACTTCCGTGTAGTCGAATCTACGCATTGACCGAATCAGAAAACAAACACCTGCGAGAATACATAGACACGAATTTGGCTAATGGATTTATACGTCACTCCATGTCACCGGTGTCGTCACCCTTGTTCTTCGTCCCTAAGAAGACCGGAGACCTAAGAACTTGTATTGATTATAGGGCAATCAACCGAATAACCGTAAAGAATCGATACCCGCTTCCGTTGATACCCACCTTGTTAGATCAGGTGCGAAATGCTAAAATCTACACCAAACTAGACTTACGAGGGGCTTACCATCTCGTGCGGGTGCGTGAGGGGGACGAGTGGAAGACTGCTTTTAGGACCAAGTATGGGCTCTATGAGTATCAAGTCATGCCATTCAGACTCTGCAATGCACCCGCCGCCTTTCAACATTTCCTAGACGAAGTTTTACGGGGTTATTTGGATCTTTTTGCCATCGTTTACATAGATGACATACTTATCTATTCCCAGAATCTAGACGAGCACCAAGAACATGTTAAGGCTGTCTTGCAGCGATTAAGAGAACACCAACTATATGCCAAATTAGAAAAATGTGTATTTCACCAAACCACAGTAGAATTCTTGGGATTTGTTCTCTCACCAGAAGGAGTCACCATGGACCAAGGCAAGGTGAGAACCATAGTAGAATGGCCTTCCCCCACGTCTGTTAAGGATGTGCAGACTGTCCTAGGTTTCGCCAATTTTTACCGACGGTTCATTGACGGGTTTGCCCAAAAAGTACAGCCGATTACCCGTTTATTGAAAAAAGGGGTAGTGTTTCACTGGGATGAGGCGGCGGAGGCAAGTTTTCAGACTCTGAAGAAAGCGTTCACAACAGCCCCAATTTTGTTACATGCAGATCCCACTCGTCCCTACGTCATAGAAACGGATGCTTCGAGTTACGCTCTTGGTGCTATTCTATCCCAACGAGATGGCACTGGTCAACTACACCCAGTTGCGTATTTCTCTCGCACCTTGTTACCTGCAGAACTTAACTACGTGTTAGCGGATAGGGAATTACTAGCTATCAAAGCGGCGTTCAGTGAGTGGCGTCATTATCTAATGGGAGCCCAACATACAATAACAATATTGACCGACCATAGGAATCTGCAATTCCTGAAGTCAGCCAAGGCTCTAAGTCCCCGTCAGCTGCGATGGGCCATGTATTTCGCTGACTTTGATTTTGTGGTCACATACCGTCCAGGGGTAGAGAACAAGAAAGCGGACATCCTGTCCTGGTATCCAGAACCTGAGGTCAAATACGATACAGAAGAGGAACCAAAACCCATTGTGCCACCAGCACGGATCATAGGTAGTGTTGTAGTGGATGATATGTTTACCAACATCAGAAAGGCGCTAACAGCACAAGAGCTGGCCCAATGGAGTGATCCTAGCAAGAAAAAGACTGTTAAGGATGGGCTCCCCTTTTTGGGAACCAAATTGTATCTGCCCACGACGGCTATTCGGCAACAAGCAGTCAGGTGGTGCCATGACTCGCCCTTCGTGGGACATCCCGGAATAGCCAAGACTTACGAACTACTGACGCGTCACTTCTGGTGGCCCAGAATGAAACATGAGGTTCAACAAATTCTACGAACATGTGAATGCTGCTTACGGAACAAGGCAGGTCATCAAAGACCAGCGGGGCTGTTACGCCCTTTACCCACACCACCAGTACCGTGGCATACTATTTCATTAGACTTTATTGTGGACCTACCAACGAGTCATGGTTTCACCACTGTGTTAGTGGTTGTAGACTCCTTGACTAAGCTCGCACACTTCATCCCTTGTAAAGGGGTTCCCAAGGCCAAAGCTTTAGTTGATCTTTTCCTCCAGAACATAGTGCGCCTTCATGGTATCCCCCTTCATGTTGTATCCGATCGAGGGGCGCAATTTACGTCACGCTTTTGGCAAGCCTTTTGCGCCAACGTGGGTATGCAGCTAAAATTGTCCACTAGTTATCATCCAGAAACGGATGGGCAGACCGAGAGGGTGAACCAAACCCTGGAGCATTACATCCGTTGTATGACATATGATACTGAATCCTCTTGGGCAGATGTCATCTGGCTAGCAGAGTTAGCATACAACAACTCGGTGCATGCATCCACCAAAGTAACTCCTTTCTATGGTACTTACGGCTTTCATCCACGTTTCCAACCGGTGCCTCAAGTGAGCTTTGCAGAAGTTCCGGCTGTTACCCAGCATAAAAAAACCCTTGAAGGCGTGTGGCGCAATATCATCACTAATCTAAACACTGCCAAATCAAACTACAAGAGATATGCTGATGCTAACAGGGGACAAGCTCCAGCATACAAGGTCGGGGATATGGTGTGGCTGAACACGCAAAATCTTCACTTGCTAGGCCCACGTAATTTCCAGCCCAGGTTTGTGGGTCCATTCCCTGTGGAAAAGGTTTTAAATCCCGTAGCAGTTCGCCTCACTTTGCCAACACAAATGAAAATTCACCCTGTGTTCCATGTTGCATTGTTAAAACCCGCCCCAGCGTCCATTTGCCCCAAGAAACCTCCACCTGTCACTGTTAACGGGGTTCCTGAGTTCGAAGTAAAAGCAATTTTGGATTCACGTTTTCGTTTGGGGCAATTGTATTACTTGATAGATTGGCTGGGTTACGGGCCCGAAGAGCGCTCTTGGGAGCCAGCGTCAAATGTTCATGCACCCTGGCTGATACGTGTTTTTCATAAGAACAACCCCTCTAAAGCAGGCCCTGTTGGGAGGGGGAGTACTGTCAGGATTCCGACTGTGCTTAATGCAGGTTTGGGGCATTTGGTACACACCACGCACAAAGAGCAACATCCAGGGCTAGGGAAGAACAGGCAGTGGTCCAAGCATCTGTATTTTAGGACTTTGTTGTGCCCTATTTGTAGAATGCAAGCCTGGAGGCAGCAGAATGCAGCATTCGGCATCAGGTCCAAGAAAGACTTCAATACCCAGCATGCTCGCGCCTTCGCGAGCAAAAGAACTACTTCGGGACAACGCCCGAGGACCAGCGCATGCGCGCGACGCGCGCAAGGATCCCTGCTTGTGCTAAAGGAGTTTGACCAGAGAAGACGTGCAGATCGAGGGCTCCTGCAGGCAGCGACCCGCGGGGCCAAACCCCGCCTGTGAATACTGCAGGCCCCGCGCACCATGACAGATAAGTGCATTCCTTTCTTGGGCTAAACTAATGTGAACAAGCGACCGCTAACGGAACGCTTACAAAGAATAACAGTTACTTCCAGCGTGCGTCTGGAACACGCTGGTTGGGATTCAGCGTTGGGTGCACACGTCGGGAGTGGGGTGAAGCCTAGCACTGAAAGAGATTCCAAAGTCCGTCTTGGCGGAACGTTCACCCGGTGCCGATTAGTTCGTGTGAAGTAACACGGCCTGACTATACTCGGAACGAATGAATGTGTGATTGTGCCGTGTGAGGAAACACGGTTGTTGACATTACACTCATACCTGTTTTTGGTTTTCTTGTAGCGGCGCTCCGCTGTAGTGTACAGCAGGAACTCGTATCGCGCCGTAGTGTTACGGCAAGAACTGGGGCAAGCCGCATACCTCTCAGCTGCATCACATGAAGCTAAGTGTCTCTTGAGTTATTCTGTTACTGTGTATAGTAATACTTGTTCTAGGGGTGTCTGTGTGAACAGCTCAAGAAGCGTGATAGGAACGCTTCTACCAGAGTAACGTACTATGTGCATCAATCACCATTGTGTATAGCGTGAGACCCAACAGGTCTCTGAGGTTCTTGCTGAGTGTAAGAGTGAGTGTAAGGGCGGAGTGCCATCGATCTCAGGAACCCCACAAGGGGACAGCAAGACGGACCTTTCCCTATAACCCCCTTTACCTACCATTCCCTTATCCCTTCTTCCCGGTTACCCTAACTTCCCCCTACCTATCCAATCCAGCAGACCCTAACCCTCTTTCCCCGGCGGGTTACGGAAGCCTGAGTTTATTACCAAGCCAGGCACCAAGACCCAACGGGGAGGCAGGTGTACGTGCTACCTCCGCGCAAGGTTGAGTGTCTGACAGACACTAAGTCCTAGTCAAACTGTGCTTGCAGCACACCCACACTACCACCAAGGACACTAAGTCCTAGACAACTGTATAGGCTGCAGAATAACTTCACCGACTCAGTACCATACTACACAGGTACCTTCACACACCACACACAACCCATGCTAAGCACGAGACAGGAGAACATATTCAAACACAAAACCTTGTCTTAAATATGCAAATACATTTGGAGATTATAATCTCAAAAATAATCCCGCTGAAAGATGTTAATTCAGCAAAGTCATTTCAGCAAAGTCTTTTTGGCATTTTGATAACAGTACTACCAAATATGCCGCATAAAAAACCCGCGAGTTCCCCCACCCACGAGTCCGTCCAAACCTAAAATTGCAACAGGGTCATTTCTTAGTTTAAGTTGCATCAAAACACTTAAAATTACTGCAATAAGCAGCACCTCAATCCGTAGATTCCCACCCACAAGTCTGTGAAAACCAAATTCCCAACCCGACCTGAAAGGAAAATAAGGTTAGAAACAAATTCAAAGAATTTGACACGTATCTATTTGGCACATGTTCATTTTAGAAAATAGAACCAAAAACAACTGTGAATTACACACACAGTGAATTACACACAGATCTACAAAAGCCCATGGTACTCACACTAATATAGAATCTTCAAACACTCACACACCACCAAGACAACATACCTGAGGCCACAACATGTACACGAAACAACACACGCACCGGCCTCACAATCCAAATATGCTCACTAGAGTTCTGCTAAAACGCCGACATTCCTCCATCTGCTAGGGCGAAGCTGCCAACGGAACTCTGCGCCTCCAACTCTGCGCCTCCAAAGTTCTTGCTCGTACCGCAGAGCCCATAATGACAATCCAAAGGAAATGCCCAGTCCGCAGATTCCTCCTTGACAATGTTCCAAAGACTTTGTGATCCTTTTCCACGATTGCTTGCCCCCGACCACAACCACAATGTTCGCAGCTGGAAACAACAGCCTCGATGGCACCCAAACACAGAGTTGCCAGACCGCCACTCATTTCCGAGTGACTGTGTTCATCGTCGCTGACTCTGCGACGTTTCGCACCCGGAACACGCTCACCAACCAATCCTCTGCATGAACGTATCCTCTCCGTACGCTCGACGTGTTCCAGCTTCGCTGGCTGGTACAATACAGGATGATTCACTACGTCATCATTCCACAATGAGACGCGGGACTGCGCACAACTCCAACGCCTCTTCAATGGGCTCTCTGCCAGAAGCCCGTAACGCCCGATAAGCGTGACAGTTCCCATGAATTCGGAGGCGTTTCGAACTGCACCATGTGCACTGACAGTGCCGGCAACCTCCTCCACACACACTGCTGCCTCCGACAGGCTCCTAGCTGACTGGACCTCCCGGCTTCCAGTCATGTCTGAAGAGAACTGCTGATCATTGCAAAGGGCAACGCATGCCCGAACCATGGACAGCGTGGAAACACAAATTGTGCCTTTACTCTGCCGCCGCATTAAGGTCCAGACCACGGACCACAGAATCAGCCAGCACATGCACCTGAAGTCCTTCTTTTCTTGTTCCTGCACTCCGGACTGGAACTGCCTCTGCTGGTACTGAAAGGCCAGGGGCCACCCCAGGCCCAGAAAATTACCTGTTGCTTATAGCCCCGCGCTCCGGATCAGCACAAAATGAAAACTGCCTCTGCCAGCACCACCCGGCCTGCTGGAGCGTAGCACCCAGATAGTTGCTACTGGGGCTAAAACTGCTGGCTGCCCTTAGGGACATGATGATTGGAGGTCGATGTTCCTGGACTTCCACTGCTGCCCCCTCCACGACAGGATCCCACCCTCGTCGCCAGTGTAATATTTTGGTACCTGAAGTGACACGCGGACCAGCAGGTAAGATATTTGTATGTTTATTTCAGGTTAGTTGCCAGGAACAACATCGGCATGTCCCTCTTTGCCAGCTAGATCTCAACTGTAAATCCTAGAACCCAGCTTCAGAGCATAACATCCCCAACACTCCGTTCCCTCTGACATCACAAAATTCCATGTAACTGTGATGTCACCACCTCACCTTAGATACACATTACAACAAACTGTTGTGTCGGAAGGGGAGAGGGTAGGTGGAAGCATAGTATAACATGTGACAAGGTGTTGCCGCCGGGCACTGCAATAGTCTAAATGGCTAGTAACTAAGGCTCCTATTACAACTGTACACTTGCACAGGGATAAGAATGGACAAATTCTCTGTATAGAATGTTGAATATAGTCATAAACAGTAGAGGAATGGTAAAGAGAAAAAAAGAAAAGTGGTGGCACACCGCTCCCGACTGTTCCCACTCACTTCGATCACTGACTTCAGTGCTTCCGAAGGAATCAGCCAAGTAATACCTTTCTGATTTTGCAGCACAGGCCTAAAACAATCCAAAACAGAGGGTGGGTAATTTTGATGATAGCCGTTTTCCTGACATCATGAATTCTCATTATGCAGTGATTTTACCGAACTTAAAATAACGAACAGCATTTTTACATAAACATGTTTACTGAAAAAGTTACTGAACTTTTAAAAATATATATGTGGGGTGGTGTAAGAGGTTAAAGCGGGTGGGGATGGGGCTAGGGTGGGATTATAAATGAAGGGAAACAGGAGGGTGGGGAGCCCCATATAAAAATAAAATCATAATTTGTTGGGTAAAAATGTTTAGTTAAAAAAGATTTCGTTATTTTTTGATTCAGTAAAATCATATGTAACCACATTTTCCTGCTCTCTTTCTCTGTAAGGGCTTCAGAGGTTGAAACAGGTGATTTGAGCCTACTGTTATATTCTTAATGTCCACTCCTTGATATGTATAATCAAGTAACTTTATTGTAAGACCCCACAGCCTCCTCCTCAGCTCCGACAGCCAACCGCCACTGTGGAATGTTGATTGCCAAACACGCATCAACATTCCACCAGTGTGCCTATGCACGAGCCCGTGCATATTACAACATATCCTCTTCCCTTGTATAACAATGTTAATACAAATTTGAACAATGAAACAATGAACAATGGAACAATGAACAAAATGTTACGTGACTTGTCATAATACAACATGCATCCAGATATAAACAAAAATTGAGTGCAATTTAATATACTTGTACTTTTAACAAATGTAGTCTCTAAATCTTATGGGAGGACCACAGCTTCTACCCACACGAACCCTGTTTTGTCTCTCATCATGTTGCTGATCCATAACATCCTGACATTCCACATCTACCTCTGGACCAACAGGATTTGGCATTGGAACAATCTCTTCTTGTTCAATCCTTATTCTTTGTGAATCCACAGGATCATAATCTAGTACTGTTTCTTGCAATTCCAAATTGGATCCCACACCTGGCCTAACCTTACTTTTACAGCCACTCACCACCACTCTTCTCTTACTCCAAACAGAGCCATCCTCCAAGTGCACATGTCCCTTTCCCACCTTGATAACTCTCCTTAAGGGCATGAAAGAACTGTAACCTTTGTAAACCATCCTAGGATTCTTAATGTACACTTCATCCCCGGGATTAACATTCAACTCCTTCCTAGTTTTTTGTGAAGACATTATACTCTGCTGTCGCTCCAAAACACTGCGATGAACAGCTCGCAAGTCCATATCGCATGGCCCACCACCCCCCATGGCCAAGGTTCTCAATGTTGTACCTGCCTTCCTACCCCTCATGAGTTCAAATGGAGATCTTCCCGTAAGTATAGCAGGTGTTCTCCGATATGCAGCCAGGTATTGTGTTAACACATCCTTCCAATTCAACCCATTGGCCAAAGCCAATTGTATGGCTGCCTTAATGGTACCATTTGCTCTCTCAACCAATCCATTCGCAGAAGGATTATATAAAGCTGTCCTACAATGCGAAATGGCATGCTGCTCCAAAAATTCCCTCATTGCTCGAAAAGTGAACTGCACCCCATTGTCAGTCACTAAAGTCGCAGGTAATCCTTCACGATCAAAAACTTTCCTTAAAAAATCAATAACAGAATTCGTTGTAACACTAGAACATGCCGCCACCTCAATCCACCTGGACGTATAGTCCACCAATACCAACATATATCTAGACTCAGGCTCTAAACAGTCAAATGGACCCATGATATCCAAAGCCAATTTCGACCATACCTGCTCTGGAACCTCTACAGGGTGTATAGGTTGTGGATGCAGTACCTTGCTCTTATCACTCACAGAACATGCCACACAATCTTTCACTACTTGCTCAACATCCTTGTCCAGAGACGGCCACCAGTACTCTTCTCTCAATCTCCTTTTAGTTAAAGATCGTCCCAAATAACCGACATGTGCCAATTCCACTATTCTTCCCCTCAAACTTACAGGAGGTATCAATTTGTAACCCCTAGACACACCCCAGGGACCCTCGGCCAATTCATCAATAACCTGAACATAAGCTTTCCCCTCCAACCTGTCCTTAACAGTGTGCCACCCCTTAAGCAAACCTTCCCTAATCCACCTCAACTCAAGATCCGTCTCAGACTCCCGATCCCACACCGACTTCTCCACAGCTGAAGTCACCAAAGCAACCTGACAATCCTGCGAATCATCCTCTTGTACTATTCCTGCCTCACCCTCACCCTGTCCCACTGGCAAACGGGACAAACAGTCCGCCACAACATTCAACCTTCCTGGAAAATACTGCCAGGAAAAATTATAATCCTGCAACTGTACTGACCACTTTGCAATCCTTGGAGACACTGCCATGACCCCTTTGGTAGAAAATACCTGCACCAATGGTTTGTGGTCCGTTCTGACAATATACGGTATACCCCACAAAAATGTCCTGAAGTGTTTTGAAGCCCATAACACTGCCAAGGTCTCTCTCTCAATTACAGAGTACCTCATTTCCACCTCTCTCAAGGTCCTCGAAGCAAAAGCCACTGGTACCCATTCATCTTTTATCCATTTCTCTAGCACTGCCCCCAGACCCACCTCACTTGCATCCACTGTCAAAACAGTTTTATTTTTCAGGTCAAATGACTTCAATGAGGGAGCATTCTCTACTTCCTTCTTGACCAACTCAAATTCTGCCGCACACTCCGCGGACCATACAAACCTTGCACACTTCTTCATGAGAGCTCTCATGGCCACCGTTTTTTCAGCATAATTAGGAACAAATTTAACATAATACTCCGCAAGACCAAGAAAAGCCCTTAGCTGATCCTTATTGCCCGGAGCTGGCGTATCTCTCAACACTTGTACTAACTCCTTTTTTGGACTCACACCTCGTGAACTTAAAGTGTGTCCCAAATATGTGACCTCCTGCACACCCACCTGACACTTGGTCACCTTTACCGTCAAACCTCTCTCTTTAAGAATGTGCATGACCTTCCTTACCCTGACATCATGTTGTTCCTTGCTGCTGCCCCAAACCAAAATGTCATCTTGAAAATAGCTGACACCCTTCACACCACCAAACAACTGCTGCATCAACCGCTGAAACACAGCCGAAGCCGAAGCCAATCCAAAAGGCATACGACAAAACCTGAAAGCCCCAAACGGAGTCACAAATGACGTAAGAGGTCTAGAATCCACATGCAGGTCAATTTGATGATAAGCGGTTGACAAATCAAACGTTGAAAAGTATTTAGCTTCCCCCAACGTCAACAACAACTCATTTATATTTGGCAAAGGATGCCGATCCACCCATATGTTGGAATTTAATTCTCGGAGGTCTACACACATTCTTATGTTGCCATCACTCTTCTTAACTAAAACTACCAGAAACAACCACTCCGAACACTCAATAAGCTCAATTATTCCTGCTGACTGCAACTTAGTCAGTTCCGCTTTAAATGCCTCCCTGGCTGCAACAGGCACTCCCCTCACTTTATGCACTCTCGGAATCGCCCCCTTCTTCAACACAATGCGATGTGTAAAACCTTTAAGTTTGCCAAGGGTGTCTGAAAATACCTCAGGAAACTCACTCATGAGGAGTGTGGAAGTAACCGTTATGTTATTCTCTTCCCCTCCCTCCATGACACTTAAAACTGGTTCCTTTTCACCTGGATGAATTTGTATTTTTAGTGCAGCCTGCTCATCCCAACCCAGTACACTTGTGCCCTTTGAAGCCACATACAATTTACCCATAGTTTGCCTCCCCTTAAAAGAGAAATTCGACCAATTATAACCAAGCAGGTCAATGGATTGCTGCCCATAAGCATATGGTCTTATGTCCGGGGGCAACAAAGTAGACATTTCTTTACCCAGCACTTCATGATAGATTTCCGGAGACACCAGAGTATAAGGTGACCCCGAATCCACCAACATATCCACAGGATGCTGGTCCACTAATACCGACACCCATGGACCCTTCCGCCCACAACCCTCAACATGTAAAATGACACTCTGATTAGAGATACTCTGATTAGAGCCACCACCCGATGCCCCGTCTAGCCCCATGGTAGCATCCTCCGTAATTACACTAGCAACCACCTGCCCCTTACACATACGTGCAAAATGACCCATACGTTTGCATTTCCTGCACTCAACATTGTTAGCAGGACATAACTTCGAACCAACATTGTGACTCAACCAGCCACAATTTTTGCATCCCTCCTTGACCTTAGATGCTCTATTGCCTTGTGTCACCATTTTATCCCCAGCTTTTCTACTCCTTGGCACCACAGCATGTACCATCTCCCTATTCCCGTCCCTTTCAGTAACCACTTGTACACTCGCCTTTGACGCTTCAATTGCTCTGGCAATCTCCAAAACCTTATCAAGAGAAGGATTGTTCTCAATCCACAATCTCTCTCTAATTTTTTGATTGGATGTCTTCATCATGATCTGATCCCTTATGTGTTCCTCTCCATTCCCCGGGAACCCGCACGTAGCCATGAGTGCCCGTAAAGCTGTAACATATGCATCTATGCTTTCCATAGAACCTTGTGCCCTCGAGAAAAACTTATATCACTCTAAAACCACATTAACTCTTTTACCAAAACGTACTTGCAATTTTTTTAAAGCAGTCTCATATGCACTTACCACCATTTCCCCTTCACCTCCCCCTTGAACCATCACATTCTCTCCCGGCAAATGACGAAAAACCCTCAACCCCTCAGTACCAATGCAATTCAGTAAAGCAGCCTCCTTTTCATCATCATTAAACTTTGCCCCACCTGCAGCCCTCAAATATACCTTAAAAGCATCTACCCACTGCTCCCAAGGAGCAACCGGCTCTCCCGGATTCGGGAGAAAAGCAGGTGGAGGCCTAGCAGCTGTATGCAACATAGTTGGGTATACTCCCCTGTTTCTTATGTCCCCAAAAGTAACTTGGTAACTTTGTGCAATGCTAAAAATCTTACTTCCCTAGCAGCAGATAATTATCTCATTGATACTTTGTGCAGCTACTCCCCAAAAATACATACAGCCCCAAAGTATTGTCACTGGTAATACACCAACGAAAAAAAAAACAGACAAGTATCTTCCACTGTTGCCTTGGGCACGTGCACCCACACGTAATGCAGTACAGCCCGAAATGGTACTGGGTGAGTCTCAACTGCTGCCTAGAACACTTGCACCCACAGTAATTGCAGTACAGCCAAGTTCTGGCACTGGGTGAGTCTCAACAGTTAATCCAAAATTCCTTGACAGCCAATCCAGCCCAAGCAAATCCACTAACCTCCTGTTGTCGGCGCTTCAGATTTTATCTTCCCACCTTACCTCCAACCACCTTTATAAGTAATTTGCAGCCCTTTCCACTTGCCAGGATTGATTTGTACTCCGAGTAATTTACACCCTTTCCACTTGCCTGCATGCAGTTGTACTCCTGTACACCCAAATTGGCAGCTGTAAGCGCCACCGCAGCCCCTCCTCCTTCCTTACGGCGACCCAGCACCGTGAACAGCCTTAGATCAGGACGCTGTCGGGGGCGGGGCCAGCGGCCGGCACTTTACTACGGAGCGCCACCACAGCCCACCTCCTCCCGGAGACTCACAGTCCCCGAAAAACAGCGTAGGAAGCAGACGCTGCTGGAGGCGGGGCACTACGCCGGCCTCTGCTATACGCGCACACTCTCACGTGTGCCGGCCACCGTACAGATCAGCGGCAACACTTCCTGCCAGCCCCCAACAGACTCCGAGCTGCAGAGCCCTCCTTGACGAATGGAGCTCTCCAGCCCCGCGTCGCTGCCATCGATGGCCGGGCTCCAAGCAGCCGACCTGCGAACTCCCTGGGTCTCAGCTGCCCACCGCAGAGCGGAAACACTGGCCTGCGCGGTGCCCCGACTGGGCACCCGAACCACTCCTCCCTGTTCAACCAAGCAGACGCGGCCTGGCCCGTGACCGTGCCCCGACTGGGCACCCGGACAGCTCCTCCGCTTCACCACCAGGGCGCCAAAACACTCCTCCTTGCTACACGAGCCGGCGCGGACTGGCCCGCTGCAATGCTCCGACTGAGCAGCACCCGGACAGCTCCTCCGCTTCACCTCCGAATCACCGACAACACCGAAGGTGAGGTAAAAGCCCAGACAGCTGCTCCGCGCACACGTGGGATGGGGTCTCACACGTCCTCGTCGCCAATGTTATATTCTTAATGTCCACTCCTTGATATGTATAATCAAGTAACTTTATTGTAAGACCCCACAGCCTCCTCCTCAGCTCCGACAGCCAACCGCCACTGTGGAATGTTGATTGCCAAACACGCATCAACATTCCACCAGTGTGCCTATGCACGAGCCCGTGCATATTACAACACCTACTCCTTGCTGCAGTGCCAACTAGTAGGTGTTCCCTTAGCTGTGTTTTAAAGCAGTAGATCATGTAGGCATGGTTTATATTCTTGATTTGGTAATTGGCAAACTGGGCCGTGGCCTGTGCCTGCATAGTCTGCTTGAGCGGTTTCTTGACCTACTCCATGAAGGCAATGCAGTGAGAGACAGGCTTGACTGTCTCACGTCTCCCCAAATTCTCTCACCTTGATTTTCTTAAGTTTCAATACTGAACCGTGAAGCGCTCATCGCATGACTACAATGTGCGTTGCTTGGTCTTGAGAACGTAAAGCTGTTTCCTTATCTAGAGAATCCAATGGGTAGAAAAACTGGCTATTGCTGGCTTGAAACTTTTGAATTAATCATAACCTCTTGCAATGCCTTTGGCAATCCTCGGGACCATCATTTTTTAGCCTGCCATGCCATTACAGATGGGGAAAGATCATATACAAGTCAGGCTTGGACCCACCTTGAAAGGATCCAAGTCCAACCCAAACTACTAGACACATTGTAGAGCAACACCAGATTCATTTAAAACGATTGGGTAATCTTCTCATATACACACTCTCATCTTTGATCTATTCCTCGTCCTCTGGAAAGTAATCCATATCTTCTGTATCGTCCCCCGTATCCTGTAGATTTGAGCCTTGGACTCAAAAGCCTGGTGGCTGTTTGATCTGACCTTTCCTTTTTACTGTGCTTCTCTTTCACGAAGAGCTCTACATTTGCTAACGCTTGGCCAAGTGTTAAGTGTTTTAAAGATTTCCATCCACCAGGATGGCACAATGGTCGCTTTCACTGGCACTGTTATATGTATCCAGTTGTTAAAATTGTACAGTGTTTTGGAGTAAAGCTCTAAATAAACATCATAAATACAAATACAAATACACCTACCGGCATGCCCTTTTAAGTCCTCATAACGTCTGTGTTTGTTACTTTGTATGGAAGTTAGCTATTCAGCGTCCTCCATGTGTGTTTGACATCCAAGTCCGCTGTCTCCACCATCATGATGGGCACGGAGAGCGGTACGAGTTCCCAAAGGTTGCTAATGGGTATTGGTGGAACCTTTTTGAAAACTGCGGTCACCCTTTAAATCTGGCTGCAGCTGTGATTTACTTGACTTGCTTTGAATTAGCTGTTCTTAAGATACAAGCTTGACTGAATTCAGCCACTGAAAAAAGTGCTCGAAATGTCTTGCGGTGTCAGGTCGTAAGAGGGTTAGTTTCTAATTTTGTGCGAGCATGCGGCCACGCCCTGGGGAGATGCTCCCGATAATAGCCTGAGAATGTGAGAGACGTGATACTAGCAATGTATAGAAATCAGAACTTGAAATGTTTTGTTCCTCTTGAGTTATGCAAGAACTTAAAAAAGATACAGGAAGATGATCAGTCAGCAGTATTTGCCAATGCACTCATCAAACCTATTTTAAATTTAGCTGTAGGTTCTGAAGGTGATGAATATCCGAGACGTCTGGCTTTTTTTTGCAGGAACAATAAAGCCCATGAGACAACCACAAACTTTACAAAACAACACATTCTACTGAGAGGTAACCCTGAAGGCAACTTGTTGAATCAGAAGAAAATGGTGACGGTTAAGTTACAAAATCATTGAAGACTGTGGGTGCCATCGACTCTAAGAACACATGTTGTCTGGTGAAATATTCTCCCTTTTCCCTTCTATCCAGCTTTCCCCTATCCCTATACCCACCTATCTGCCCCTGTTCCCCCAGAATGTGATTTTGCTCTGTAGTCATGTTGAAATAACAGTGGATCCACATAAAGATGGGATTTGGGTTCATACACTTCCTGTGGTAACATGGGTCTTGACACACTGATACATTTCATACAAGAATGGATCATCATATATAGACTTTTTATGTCACATTGCAGTGATCTCACAACCATATTTTTCTTAGTATACTGAGGGACGATGCTATATGACATGACTTCCTGTGATGTCACTTGGGGGCTGGGTCAAATGATATCACTTCTTGTGATGTCACTTGGGGCAGGGTCAAATTACATCACTTCCTGTTATGTTATTGGGAGGTCAAGGGGTGTGTGATGTCACTTCCGATATCCCTGGCATTTTGGTGAAATTACATCCCTGGCAGCAAGTAGCCTCAGCAAAGCAAATTAAATATGCTTGGGGCCTGCCGAATTTGAGGGGTGCAAAGCAATGTTTGTTTACAGCATTGGTCTTCTTTCTGCCCTGCCTATAGTGCTGGTCAGGCCTACAGGGACCTCGCAGGATTTCCCCATCTGGCTCTTCACCACGTTGCTCTTTTGTGAGAGCACTCTAGTTTTCTGCTCCTTTCAGTGAGGTTGGACTTGCTCACATGTTGTAACATGGTGCCACTTTCAAAACATTTCCAGGGCCAATTTCGGCTCCCAGTCCTCCTATCTGACCTGCATTACTTGTCTTATTTTTTATTCTAACAAGTTGCTATTTTATTTGTCACAAAGAACGCTAGTTAGGAAGCAACATATTTGGCCTAATCTAAAACAAACAAAAGAAAGGGACACATTATGATGTTATAAAGTTCCGTATATGTAAATATTACCCCGTACTGGGATTGATCTACTTACTCTGTGAGTACACAGACCTCTGAGAATGCATTTGAGGTAATACTTTCACATTCGACCATGGTTCATGCCTCCTCCAGGCTGCGCTCTCCTACCTGTGCTTCCGAGGAGGTGTGTCCTTCACCTCCCTTAGTGCCCCGCTCTCTCTGACTCTCACCTCGGCTCGGCTCGGCTGCCTGCTGCAGCTCGAGCAGCGAACAAGGGACTCTAGAAGTATTTCTCTCTTCTGTGGCCTTTGTTGTGTTCTATTTCCATGGCAACAATAGAGTGCAGTGACATTCTGTAGTCCTACTTCTTATCATCTAACTGGGTTAGATTACTTCAGATGCTTCCCCCCCTGAGTTTCGCCCCAGCCATCTTCCCATGGCTAATAGGATAAAAAGACAATATTTGTCTCCCCTATCATAGTTTCGTTGTGCTCCTCGTGGACTAAATGAAAGAACATCTTCATTGCCGGATTATATTCACTTTCTGCTGCATTAGAAAGACAAGCAGACAGTGTAGAAACACATGTGCTGCATAGCATACACTCTTCAACATAGTGTCACACACATTGACACATCTAGATAGAAAGCCGTTTTCTCCTATGAGAAGCCTCATACATGCTGGGAGCTTTTCTGCATTTTACGACTTTGAATTGTTTTACTGCAAAGGTGTTTTTTTCAAAATGGGGTTTCCACCAATCTCTTATTTTTTAAAAAAATAAATGAAAGAAGCCTTTGATTTATTTATTTATTTCTAACGTACCGTAGTCCGTAGGCATCAGGGCGCAGAGAAAAGATAGATCGAGAAACAATGGATATGAAATGGAGAATCATCAATGTTAAGTCAAGCTAAAAGAATAAGAAGGTCTTCAATGCTTTTTTAAGCTTCTTTCACAGCACAATGTTACAGGCAGCTTATTCCAAGCAGTGGCCTCTATTACAGGATATGACCTTTCTTTTCCCCTAACTCGTCGGGATCTAGGGCATATCAATCGCACGGAGTCCTTCGATCTAGTATTTCTGATTGAATCTTGGACAGTGATGCGAGTTTTCAGATCTAGGGGCATCACCAAATAAACATGTGAGAGTCATGGTTTACATTTTGAACTCTATCCTCGCTTCTACAGGCCGCCAATGTAGTTCTCTTCTATACTGTGATATCTGGTCACGTTTCGATTTTTTTGTAATGATTCTCACAACGTCATTTTGCAGAATCTGCACTCTTTGAGTCCAACGTTTGCTTGCTCCGCCTAATAATGCGTTGCAATAGTCTAATCTTGACATGACCAACGCTCTTACTAGAGTGGCACAGTTTGCGGCTGAAGCAAAGGGCTTTATCAGGCGTAATAGCCTGAGATAATGTTGTATGTTTTTTGTTACACTTACAACTTGAGCGTCTGCGTTCTGTGATGATGCCGCAGTGGTAACCCCAAGAGTTTCTACTTTAAACTCCCAGGCGCATAAATCCCCTTTTCTACGAGCAGTCTGAAAGGCAGCTAATGTGAAATTCTATCACCTGAATGGTTAGGACTGGGGGTCCTTCTTAAGTATTCTACTTGCTTCTAACATTAAGAATGAGCAATATCCTTAAAAAGCAGCCACGCGTCAATACTGATTTCAATGGCCGTAGTCTCTGATGTTAAGACATGCACAAAGACAGTCACTTCCTTCCTCAATGTACTTTCCACCCATAAGCTCAATTACATCATGGAACTTGCCATTAAACAATTAGTATTTTGGGGTTTCAGAAATTAAATATGGACTGCAGCTTTTGAGCCAACAGTGAACATACACCACTCAGGCTGCGGTCTAGGCGATATATGTTCAGTGGTGATCACACTCAGGGTCCAAAGATTCAAGCTGTCTATCTCTAGGTAGCGTACACTTTACAAAATACATATCTGATCAGGTGTCATTTGGTAGCCTGCCACAGCCTGTTTGTAGTGTGTCATTGCATGCTTTCCATTTGTACAGCTGAGGGCTGGTGGCAAAGGAGTTAATTGTCCCTACTTCCTGCATCTGAGGAATGACATTACTGTGGTTTCATTAGCCAGCCTGTCAGTACAGAACCCGCTGATAGGGACCTGTGAGTGACAGAAGTAAAGGACCAATGGCAGGAGCCTAAATGGAAAGATTTGTCATTTCGGGTAGACAGGCCCCCTGGAGGAGAAGTGACTCCAGATAGTTACCAGCAGTTCTATTCTGGTAAAGGGAGCACTATGTCGTAGGACTGGGGTGTTTTTCTTTGAAAACTCTGTAGGGCACCCTGCATCAGGTGGGGGGCCTTCCTGGAAGCATTTCAAGAGGAAGAATCTATGGGGTGATCCATGCCTCAGAAATGGTAAGTTTGAGTCGAAGCAGTCGGTAAGGAAGGGAATGTTCTTTCTTAGAGTTTGGGTATGCCAGAGTCCAAGAGTTAGAGATATATGTGCGGACGAGAAGAGAGAAGAGAGAGGGGCCTCTAAGGGGAAAGATTGGGTTTGAGCAAAATAGAGAGACAGCAATAGTACATGTTATGGATGAAGCAGGACAGGAATGAGGTTGGGGGAGTCGAGGAGAGCCAGAAAGGAGTAGATTCAGGAATAAGGTTGGGACAAGCATTTAAGACTCTTGAGGAGGGTAGGGAGAGTTATGTGAGAAGTGTGATACATGCTGTGCCTCTGCTCTGTGTGCAAGCCCACCTGAGAACCAGGGAACTGAACTGCGCCGTCACCATTTTCCCCCCTGACCCCTGAGCTCAGTGACCCGGAAGAAATAAGAAATCCTGGTGGGGCAAAGCCCCGGCAAAGCCCGGATAAGTCACTTCACTGTTGCCTGCAGTTGCAGCATGTGAGTGCTTTCACCAACCTGCATCTGTGCCTGTACTTGCTGGTGCCTTCGCTCCATACTCAAACCCCCACTGAAAGCCTGGGAGCTGCTGCTTGGTTCGTAGCTGCGCTGCAATGCCATCTGCTGTAACAGTCCTGGGAGCTGTGCCAGCCCAATGTGCTCCCTCAGTGACCTCGGAGACCGGGAAGCAATAGGAACTTCTAGTGGGTCGAAGCCCTTGGAAAGCCTGCATAAGTCCCTTCACTGTTGCCTGCAGTGCGGCATGTGAGTGCCTTTCACCAACCTGCCTCTGAGCCTGGACGTGCTGGTGTCTCTGCTCCATGTGTAAACCCTCCTGAGAGCCTGGGACCTGTTGCTAGGCTCGTAGCTGCCATGCAGTGCCATCTGCAGTAAATGTTCTGGACGCTGTGCTTTCACCATCTGCCCCCCCCTGATCTTGGAGACCTGGAAGGAATAAGAACTCCTGCTAATTCCAGATAATTTCCTGAATAGAGTCGTTTGGGCACAAGGCTTTGAATCAACTTGTGCTGCACTTAAGGTTTTCTGGTTTGGTTTGGTTAGTTTAAGCTGAGAGCTTGCTGGAAGGTGAGGTGTTGCCCACACCTCCTGTTAGGATTTGATTTCGTTTGCACAAGATACGTTGGTTGCAACCAGGACTCTTCGACTGAACGTACACTTTTTGTGCATCACTGAGACTTGGATCTCACCATCTAATACTGCTACACCTGCTGATGTTCTCACATCTACTGCCTTTAGACATAACCCTTGCCCCTCTGGCCGAAGGGGTGGGTTTGGTATTCTCTAACCCTACTCTTTTTTGCTTACCGACTCCCCTCCCGATTTACCTATACTCTCATATTTCCAGTATCAGTACTCGCTCATCAAAGGTCCCTTTTCGGTTGGGCTTCCTTCTGCTATATCGTCCTCCTTGCCCTATCGCCTCCTTTTGCAAGGATCTTGACTCTCTTCTTTCTGTTCTCTTACCTCTTTATCCCTCTCTTGTACTTCTCAAAGATTTGAATCTCCACTTCTCGTCTACTTTGTCCTTTATTCCACTTATCTCCATTCTTGACTCCTATCAATTGTCATATGTCCCCTCTCCCCACTGCTGTATTACTGGCTCTTCTCTCAACCCAATTTTTTCATTCCCACTCTCAATGACCTCTGTTGCTGCTCTTCCTATTTATTCTTCTGATCACCATCTTCTCTCCCTCTCTATCGTTACCTCTCTCTCTCTCCCTGCTCCCACCACCACTAAGCCCTTCCTCCGGCATGATCTTTGTGCCTTTGATTCTTTTTTCTCTGTTCATCTCCACCTGTACATCTTTCTTGCCCTCCTTTTATGAACTTGCCTCTCTGCCTGCTGAATGTGCTACTTACTCACTCTTTTTCTCTCTACCCACGTCTCTTGATTCTCTATTCCCTGCAAATCCATTCCATCCTACCCAGAAGCCTCCCCAACCATGGCTCACTCTCCAACTTCGTTCCCAGCAGCATAGTCTCCATTGTGCCAAACGTTGGTGCAAATCTGGTGTGGACTCAGACTCTGCTATTTTTTACTCTCTGCACTCTGCCTTTGTCGTTTGTCTTCTTTCTGCCAAAAAGTCAAACTATTCTGACCTTTTTCATTCCTAGTCTTCACATCCTCGGCATCTCTTTGAAACACTATCTTGCATTCTTTCCCCACCTTGTCCTGATCCCACTCTTTATTCTTCCCTCTCTGATCATGATCTGGCTCAGTACTTTTCCTCTAATGTCACTCTCCTCAGCAGCAATATCTCGTCCTCTTCCTGCCCATCCTCGTCATTGCCTTCGCCGGCAGCTTCTCTGTAAACCTTCACAACTCTTTCTGACTCTGATACAGTCGCCCTGTTGGCGAAGGCACAGCCTACGTCAGCTTCAAAGGCTATCCACTCCTTCGTCCCTTTCTTACTGCTCTGTTTAATACCTCTTTTCTGAACGCTGTGTTCCCCTCTCCTTTTAAACATGCAGCTATTCTTCCCGTTTTTAAAAACCCTCCTTGAACCCTTCTCTTCTTTCTAGCTTTCTAGCTTCTGCCCTAAATACCTCCTTCCCAATCTTTCTGAGCTTCTAGAGCATCCAGTGTACTCTCAAATCTCATCTTTCATCTCCTCTAACTCACTACTTCCCTATTTTCTATGACTTTCGTCCTCATCACTCCACCAATTCTGCACATCTCTCTGTATCTAATCCTCTTCCTTCTGTGTGTTATGCCAAGTATTCTTCTCCTCTAATTCTCTGTCATATATCAGCAGTGTTTGACACTGTTTATCACTCACTTCTTTGTTCTTCTCTGTCCTGGCTTTTCCGTTCCTGTACTAGCCTGATTTGCATCCTGTCTGGCTAATCGCACGTATTTGGTTTCATTGGTGGGTAATGTCTCTTCTTCTTTTTCCCTTATTCACACGGCCCTGCAGGTTCTGTACTTTGACTGCTGCTTTTCTCACTTTACACTCAACCTCTTACTGCTTTTATCTCTTCTTTTGGTCTTTCCCACCAGCTCCACTCTGATGAAACTCAATTCTTTCTATCCTTCTTCTCCCAGATCCATGCTACCATTTCAGCCTGTCTGTTAGCCATTCAATCCTGGATTGCCAAACACTACTTCATACTCAATTCCTCCAAAACGGAGGTTCTATTTTTTCCTGCCTCCTCTATAACCCCTTCTATCACCTGTTTCCATTTCTACTGCTTGCAATCTTGGCGTTCACTTTGACTCTTGTCTTTCCTTTACTCCTAATATCTCCTCTCTTTCTCGCTTCTGTAGAGCCTACTTGTTTACTATTGGCAAAGCTCGCCCTATCTCGCCTTCAATGCTAGCAAACTTCTAATTTACTCAATAATTTTCTCTCAATTCTTCCATTGTTCATCCCTGATTTCTGGTCATCCCGTCTCCCACTTATACCCACTCTACTCCATCAACAATTCCTCCATTTGTCTCTTGTTTCCTCTCTCTGGCCGAGATTCTATCTCCCCTGCTCTTTCCTTTCTCTGCTGGCCCCCTTTTCACACCCGAATTAAGTTTAATTTTCTATATCTTGTTTTCCATTCTCGGCATAATCTTTCTCCTCCTTATCTCTCTTCGCTGCTTTCTTTCCATTTCCCATCAGCGCTCTTGGTGCTCAAAATCACTCTTTCTTCTTACTGCCCCTCATCCCCCTTATGCCCAGTCCCGTTTCCACTCCTTTACTCTTTTAGCTTAGCACCTCTCCACTGGAACGTGCTCCCACTGGCTCTCCGCTCTCTTTCTTCTTACGCTCTGTTTCAAACCCACCTTAAAGAACATTTTCTTGTGTTATGATGATGACTTTATTGTTTTTTTCTCCAATACTGACTTTTGATGTTCTGTTTTTATTGTACAGTACTTTGGCATAAAGCGCTATATCTAAATACAAATACAATACAAAAATACAAATATATAAGATCGTGATTTGGGGGCAAGGTCAATGGGTATGGTGTACACATGAGCTGGTTTGTGATGAGTAGTGATATGAGTGCCATCAGGAGGACTAGTGTTCCCTTGTGTCAACAGAAGCTTGGTTCCATCAATGAGCCTCTTCAATTACCAGCTCTGTCATTACTCAATTGTTAAATTCCTGGGGTATGGAACACTGTCTATTCCCCATGAAAACCAGGAAAACCAGGTCCATCTTCAGATTCCAAATGGAACAAGCACATTGTAGCGATTTAAACATGGCTGCTATTTAGAGCATATCAATACTGTTATCGACAGGCTAGTGTTTCCGTGAATGCATATTTGGAGAATCTTCTCACCCATAGAGTTGAAACTGATTTAAAATGTCCGGTGGTCAACAAACGACTGCATCCACCCTGCCCCCTGTAGCGGCTGCACGCTCAAGTCAATCATACTTTCTCTCCAGTGCTAAAGTGGTGAATCAGCAGGACACATGCTCTCCACACCTCTCTGTCACATCTGCTCATGTCAGCGAGTTCAATCAGCAGAATAACATGTGTGCCAGAAGTATGTGAGAGTTTAACTTGCAATCAAGCAACCCCTAACATAATGCATAATGTGCCCTATGCGTTTGAGTGAGTGTGTGTGCATGTGTGTGTGCTCGCCTTTGTCCAGAGTTATACTACACCCCGTCTCTGTTTAAAAAGACATACATGTATTTGTCTGTCGAAAGTGCAGACGAGGCAAGCAAGCTTTGCTTTCCTGTGCAGATGGAGGCGAGGAAACACATAAACACATTCCCACAGCAAAGCCATGGCTAATAAGAAAGAAAACTACCTGAGGTGTGAGGAAATATCAAAAGCTACATCTGCTCATTAAGGAACGCATTTCATGAGGAGAGCATCCTGGGAGCTCGCCGCTGATAAGAGCACAGCTGTCTCGGTAAGCATTCACACCGGTGGCGCTTACAAAGGAAGGGCTGATTAAAACCCCGTTTTGCCTGCCCTGTGAATGTTCCTGTAGAACAGTCCAACCACACGGCCTTTTTAAACAGATGTTCGTCCTTTGACTGGCAAGCAGAGAGGGCTGCCTTTGTGCTAGGTGTATGCAAAGATTCTCTTAAAGTTCATACGAGGGTATGTTAGCCTTCATAACCTGCAGTTACGATACATTTATAGATTTCTGGCTCTTGAACACGTTTGGGAAAGATTGTGCCCCTCTAGAAGCTGCCCCAAGCGCTGGGATTTTTTTTACATGATCCAAACAAGCCGATTTCATTTCCTGGCCTCATGAGACAACCATAATAACTCTGGGTCGTGGATATTGATGTGGCAAGGGCGTGCGTTTTGGTGCCACCACAACTCTAGGCAGCCCTGCATGTAACTGAGGACACATATGACCTGCAAAATGGGTCATAACCGAGTATGCTTGTAAAGTACACATGTAGCGCCCTTTACTTTGGGCTATTGAAAACCAAGCTGTTGCACACTTCAAATAACTCATGACATGTGGGTTTGCTGCGGAAGTGAATGAAAATGTGGGTACCTGTCCACCACCAGAATTGCATCTTGTACTAATATGACAGGATATACACATCTATGTTCCTTTTTTATGGAAGACAACAGCGTTGCTGTTCACCAACATGCATTATTGTCAATGAGATGGGAAATCATTGATTGCACCACTATGTCTACTCCCAGGTATTCTAAATTGCTTAAAGAAAAGTTATTGGTGTGTCACAGAAAATGTATAAGGGTAATGGACCTGAGCAAAAAATGTGAGTTTTGATCTTTTGATTCCTCTTTGACAGATGCTTGAGCCTCGACCTGTGCAGAGAACTCCACCAGAGACTTAACAAGGACAGCGTTGTACAGATAGGACGGGGATGGAACGTTCCACTAGCTGAGGCAAGCATGCACAGTCGGTTAGGGACCATTGGGGAACTGGTTCTAAATATTTGAGAGAGATATGTTGTCTACTGCAGTGGACAAAATTACGGAGCATAGCCTGCTGGAGATGTTCAGTCCTATCCTTTCTTTCATACCAGGCACAGCCGCTGATTATCATAGACCAACAAACAAATGCACACAATGATTATGGAGCACAGCAGCGTTGGTGTACTTATTGTGGTTTCCCACTTTGGGGGCAGCCGAGCGAGACACACAGCAGATGATGTGACTATGACAATGACACCACAATCACGTGATGCAACACATGGCAGGCTGGTATGCTCTGAAGTTTCGATTCTCCTTAGCTGAAGCTCACCTCCCTTTCTTGGGTTGACCTCGATTTCCCAGGCATGAGCCGCTATTTGTTGAGTTTCGATTCCGCTCCTTCTCTTGCCTTTGGCTGGGTTACGAAACTTGGTCAAGGGCCGGGAGCACCGGGAGCACCTGATGTTGGTACTGGCACTGGGGGCACCCAGTACACGTGGTCCTTGGCGTTGTGGTTGCACAGGCCGAGGATTCCAAACAGGCCGTGAGCACACAGCGACTCAAACCAAATAAAAACACAGACGCTGGGTTGCCACTTCCTGAGTCTCTGCTGTAGTGCCTCCACTTGCACGCAGAGGCCCCTTTTATTCATTCGAGTCATGATAAAGTCATGACTCGTGTTCTTAAAAGGGCAACCCGCCCCAGTTAAAGGGGCCACACACCACACTCCTCCTTTACCATAACCAAACAAAACAGCAACACTGGCCTTGTAACCGAGCCCTCAAATTTGGTGCATTCCAGTCCGCACACCAGTACTATTAATCATGTACCTAACTACAGCAATCGTTGGTGCTTTCCAGTCTGCGCACCCACACGGTTAACCTTTTCATGAAACTCATCAACAGACTCGGATCACAGCGCCCCTATATGTCTAGATCAAACTGTTTGTCTCAGGGGACCATACTCCGGTCTTCTCGCATTCACTGGAGACGCCCCTGATCACTTTTCTGGGTGCAGGACAGGAAGAATACCTCCTCGTCGTTGTCATCCGCAGCATAGTCAAACTGCCTTCTCGGTTGCTCTGCCAGCTTGATCACGGCTGTTTTGGGCAGTTTCTTTCCTGTTGCTTGTCTCATATCTTCCTTAGAGGCCCTCCCTGCTGCTGGCACCACTGGGCTAGCAGGTGATGAGGCTGGGCAGACCCTTGCAAAATGGTCGTCTTTCTTGCACCTCCTGCACGTATGTACTTTGGCTGGGCACTCATGGCCGTGAGGCCGGCGGCCCCATCCACATTGCGGGCATAACGTTGCGCCCGTCTCCTTTCGTGGCCCCTCCCCTTTTCTTGCCAATTTACTTCCCTGCCATTTGCCCATGACACACACCACCTCCAGGTTCAAGAACTTACTGTCTGATTGCTCGCCCCAGGAACGCCACACCATCCAGTGTTTCCTTCCTACATGCTTGCCGATGGGCATCAGCAGTCATTCGACCAACACACTGGTAGAGAGCCACCCTCCCTGTTGCCATGTAGGGAGGCTAGTTTGGCTGACTGTCCGGTCATTACATCACCCAGCTATAGTTATTTTGGCTTTCTCGTGATGAACAGCTTGAGCCCCACCTCTTGCGCAGATCCATGTCGTATTGGTCGCGTGTTTCAGATAGTGGTTTCCCATATGCAGCCCACCCTGAGGGATTTCCTGCTATGCGTGTTTATGATGGTACTATTTTTATCATTCCCCTTATTTAGCTAATTATAGGGCAGTGTCTTGGACTATGTGTACACTCAATGCATCTTTCTCCCCTACCGTTCCCGGTGAAGCCCTTTGTACGGGATGTCTGTGGCTTAGAATACCTGTGTCGTTTCCCATGTTGCTTCTCCCACCGTCCCCCATCTTTACTAACGCAATCGGTAGGTGCTTCGCCCTGTCTGGCACTGAATTAGCACCTTTAACACACAGGTCTCTTTTGTTCATAGAAAAGGCATGGAATGCTAGCAGGACATTTGGCTGTAGATAGCCAATATCTTTCAAAGGGTAATACAAAAAAAGTGAGACAGATTGTTTCGGAATTGTTTGACCAAGTTCTCGTTAATGCTGATATTGTTGCTTGATATTATTGCACGTATACTTGTGCCTTGTACTTATGGCAGACATGCCACTGTATGGCACATGCCACTGAGGTGGCTGCTAACAGTTGAAACCTGAATAGTTCTCTTTTCAGGAAAGTGACGGCCTTGTAAGGTAAGACTCAGACTGTTAAAACATTATGTCAACTATTTTTTCGCAGTCATTATTAAGAAAAACCTTGCTTGCAAGTAACATCAAAATAGTGAACCAAATTCATTTTTGTGTTAAATCTTAAACAGCAAAAACACACTATAAATACCCAATAAATAAATATGTATATTCATGAAAGGCGCTCCTCACAGCCCTGCCCCAACATTGTCTAGACAAGTGTCCAGTTTAAAAAAAGGAATCATTTGAACTTTACAATGGACATTGAAATACTGTTTTCTCTCAGGGTCATTTTCTATATGCCTGTCCATTAAATATGTGCATAAGCAGCATGTCTAAAACGATTTAGACAACCAGCAGATTTGCAACGATTTCTCTGCAATGAATGGGCGCAAGCTCAATCGAAATAAGCACCCTAGATTGCATTATTTTTCAATAATTTGAGTCGGACTGGGACAAGAAATGGGCCCTGACACCTCAGAAAAATGGCCCTCACCTAAAAAAGTGGCCCTCAAACCCTCTTCCATGAATCATGTCAATTCACAACTTTACAGAAATGCTACTTATGGAGGGTTAATGGTGTTTGTTGCATGTAATGTTTTGTGTAAACACTTGAGAAAACGAGCGATAACATGGCCCCGACATTTGATAATGATTTGTTATTTTAATAGCGCGTTTGCCAAAGCACTGTACATAGCACATATTTACATGCAATCATTCCCAACCAAAGTAGTTGCTTCTCACTTATCAACCTCTGATTAATGAAAGGCTGAGTTGGCCTTGCCAGGATTTGAACCTGCTACCTGCAGATCATGCATAGATCGCAGTATCACCAGCGAGCGCTCAACCTGCTGGTCTATATTACTGCAGTAAGCTAGGAGGAGCAAGCATTTCCTTCAGTCTACCCTCCCATCATCCATCACTCCCTTATCCCTCCCTGCCTTCCTTCCTTGTTATTTATCCTTTCTTTTTTCTTTTGTTCCTTCTTTTTTTCTTGTTTCCCCTTCCATTCCCTCCCCTTTCATCCTGGGAATCTTTCCTCTCCTCCTATCCTTCCTCTCTAACATTGTTTCCTGCCTGTCTCCCTACAATCTTTCCTCTTAACTTTTCCCTCATCCTTCTACCCTTCTTGTTTTTGTCTCTTCTACCATTTCTCCTTATTTCTTTCCTTACTTACTCTCTGTAATTCCTATCCCATTGTTATATTGGAAAATAGCAGTTAAAGATACATTATTGTGCATGGGTCAACAGGCTAGGGTGCACTCGAGTCAAGTGCAATGATGGACTCTGCAGAATACTTGAATCACAGCTGATACCAAAGGGTAGCTGCATCACCAAGACCTTAGTCAAGACAGCATGAGAGTGTGATAAATCCAGTATCAGGTAATAATGTCCCCATACATAATGTCCCCAAACATAATGTCGCTGGGAAAAGCCAATGGTGACATTAAGTATGGGGACGGGTTGCAGGGATGTCTCCTGCTCCCCTTGTAAAAATAAAATGCCACAATTCACTGCAACTGTAGTGCCACCACACACCACATGCCGCTCAGACAATGCCCAATCTAAAGCAATGCCACATACGGTTGCCACCACCCCAATTCTACCCAATTCTACAGTGTAAGAACCATCTCTCGTTAAATCAGGGTAATGCACCTAAACTACCGAGGTGCGATTGCTGACTGGAAAATTAGGAAAACTGGTCCTCAGATCATCACGTGATGCTCATAACAGTATGACGCAGCGTGCTGCAGAACTGGCACTAGCAATAACCTGTCAATAACCTGCCGTATTTAAACTTTAGTGAAGTGAGAAGCTCTCACTTTCCACAACTTCCTGTTTTCGGTTCAAAACCCTGAGCAAATATGCCCTCCACCAGAAAACACGAATTCAAAGTAAACATGGTACAATAAACATTATGTCCCTCAGACTCTCTCCCAGGCACACAAATGACCTAAGAAAACAGGCCTTGATGCAACTTCAGAAAGGGTCCTCAATGCAGCCACTGAATCTGAACCATACAGAGCCTCTGAGAGGTCCCTTAATGAGGGGCCTGTAACAAAACTCCCAATAGACAGGGAAGCATGTAGAAAACATAGTTTCATATCATTTTGTGTATTGGGGTTCAGCTGTGCAAGTGCACAGGCAAAATAAAAGGTAGGATCTGTACATTCAACCATACACCCAATATATATTAAAGCAGGCTGTTTGGAGTAAAGGCCAGCGTTCAGATGCCAGAGACGGTGACTAACGTTGGAATTAACAAAATAGAGCTTTTAAGAGAGAATAATGATCATACGCCTCAGGTATCAGCAAATACAACCGTCTGCCAGAACAAATGTTCTTTTTATTTCACCCACCCTTGACCTGCAAAGGTAAGGAGGAAGCACTGTGCAAGGCATTCTGGGAAATAGTTTTTTAAAATTAAATTAATTTTGCTGATTGCCTTAATCCCCATATTCTGGATATATAGTACATTCTGAAATACAATCATAGGGCTTACAGAACGCAACAGACGTATGCTGCAAAGTTTGGAAGCAAGGTCAAACACTAGGCTCCAAAGCCAACAGTTTGGACTGAGAGCGAAAGGACCACATTATGACACATTGTAGTGCACACTTGTGCTTGCCACACTTTATACCTAATGCAGAAGTAAAATTGACTGTCTGTGTTGTATAATTGTACAATGGAATTTAGGAAATCAGCTCCTACAAGAAGCACTGTGCATTGGACACTTCATGTCAATGGCCATGCACAAAATACACATTCATGCAGCAATATTTACTACAGTTTAAGGGAAATTTCCATTTGTGTAAACTAAAATGTTGAATCTTTGTCCTGGCGTCTAGCAGTTTGTTCATGTCAAATTTCAGATATATTTAGAAGAGTAAGAAGTTGTTGCTCATGGATTAAAATGATATACGTGATGTGGATACAGTTCATTTTCAGTCTTAGAGAGCTTTCAGAGAGGCTCGATCATGACCTGATAAGTGTGACACACATACATACAGTCTCACTGCATGAAGGAGCCAGCAGGTACGATAACATAGACTCAGGGCAGCCCAGGTTTGAAACATAGAGCTTCCTACACATATTTATTGTGACACTGGAGCCACCTAAATACTGTATCGTTACCACTCCCTCCCAGGCCCACCCTATTTAAACCTTTGCAATTAACTGCCTTTACCGTGCTTTTTTAACACGGACACACTGAGTAGCATCAAATGCCTTTATCACTGGGCAGCACAGAGTGTTTTCACCACAGAACATTATCAAATTCACATGCCGTTAACACAAAGCAGCACTGACAGGAGCGTAGGACCTTTGCAGTGGCGTAAACATCTCTTTCGCTGAGTAGCATCACAGAGCAGCATTCATGTTTTATACATTAGACTGCACATTTGGTAACTCTGTCCTGATTTTGCCACAGCAGATAATTACTTCAGAACCAGTCCTGCCTGATTCGCCTAAACTGTAGTCGGGCCTCCTACATTTGTGGAGCCCTCCCACCGAGTAGCACCCCAAAGAAGTGAGGGCCCCGGCCCGGCCTGGGATATTTTAAAATGGATAGACAAGCGCAGATTGTCTCGGACTTGCGACCAGAAACCCAGTGCCCACTAACGAGCATCAGTGGGGCTGCCTCCAACAATCCAACTGAGCTTCACCATAAATGCCTTATGCGCAGACGAGCAACATGGACAGCCAGGTCCCGAACACCCCCTGGGCCCACATTATGCGAAATTGGTTTCAATTGAATACTTGGGGCCAGGCTTGATAGAATATGGAGGGTGGAGACAGGAAGATAAAGGTAAAAGGGGAATGAGAATTTGAAGCAGGTAGACGCTTTGAGTAGTTGAATGAAAGACTGCTCAATGATACCATTTCTGAAAACTTCACATCAACCAGGATACCTTGGCCCTACATGCTCCACCTGGTCTGTCCAGGGAAGCTCTTCCATGTGGGCAGAGTGCACACTACTTTAAGCCTGTTATTCTGGCATTCATTCATATTGGCAATCCTGCACGTGCACATTTATGTACACACAAACAGGTCATTCTAGGATTCAGTGTTCCCCTCACCCATGGTGCACTTTTGTAAGGACAATGACTTCTACAAAGGCCGACCTTCAACCGCTGCCTAGCCCACACTCAGCCAGATGGTGCAAGCAATGAGCCACGCAGACCACGACATGGCTCTCTTCCGCACCAGCTCCGGATACAGCGCCAGGAACAGCATTGAGCTTAAGTCATCTCATGCTCCCACCACCCTATGCCATGGATGGAAGGGATGCTGCTGCTTGCAACAGGTGTTTGAGAAAACCTGATCTGCATTCAAAAGACACTCATTTCAGGCCACAAGGGGGCGCGGGCAAGATGGCTGCCTGAGTCTTCAGCTCGGTTCGTAGCCCCCAGGACCTTGCAGAGTTAATGTGGAGAAGGGAATCAAAACCCCCGTTTCAGCCTCAGAGATCGTCAGCAGAGCTTGCCGCCACCCTGAGGGAGCAATCCCGGTGTCTGAGGAGGCCCCTTAAGCCGAGATAACTGTGGCGTTGGTTGGGGTGCCCCTCCCCTACACCCGCGCTGCCTGCACGGCCAACGGTGAGATCGACTTTGAAGGTGTACTGCGGGGCCGCCGGGCGACTGAGACGGGCCCTCGCGCGCACGCAGAAATAGCCTCCAGTGAGCTAGCTTCGCACGCGGGCCTGGCTTGGTGCCAATGCTGAGGTCCCCCATCCTAGGACCTCGCAGGGGAGGACCAGATGCCACAGAGGACCACAGAGGCCAGGGGGAGGAAACCCAAAGACACACGGCAGGGGGAGCGGGGCCCAGGTGGGCTTGGGCGCAGGACCTCAAAACTCCTGCCGCCCCCCCGACCCTGCCAACAATTGGGCTGCCTGGCAGAGGAAGGAAGACGTTGACCTGTGAGGAGCCCCCCCCCAGCTGACTCAAGACACATGACATGGTCGGCACGCCTCACAGACCTGGAGGCAGCGGGTGCTTCACGGGGAATCACTTGGGAGAAGTAACCCACGCCCTCCCCTTAACTGCAAGATCCATAGGGGCTTGAAAAACAGGCCCTTTACCGACAGGCCACAGCAAAGAGACTGCTGACCGGATTACCTGGGGTGATTCCTCATCCTCCCCCAACCCAGCTGTGCCATTGTGACATTGGTCGGATCCTAATCGGTGCTACCCTTGTTCTGGTGTCCGCCATCATGAAGCCCAAGATCGCTCTGCACGCAAGACCCAGAAAGGGTCCTAACGACACTGACAGAGAGGAGCTGTCATCCTATGGGGCATGCAAATACACCTGCCTAAACCTATATGTGAAATTCCTCCTGGGTTTGCATTATCCTGCTCCTCTACTGGCTTGACAAAGACACGCCTCACCCTAGTTGCTGGCTACTGGGGATCCCACACAGAGACCCATTGCTAAGTGAAAGGGGGGAGCCCGTTCCCCCCTGTCGGGACTCGACCGCCTGGACAAAACACCCTATCACCCAGGTTCTCTAACAAAACACTGGGGAGACAACCCTGTTTCTCAAAAAGATCCACACTCTTGAATGAGTGGCAGACCCGGAAGCAAAACTGCACCTGCTGACCCTGGAAGCACCATATGAGCTGCAAGGAAGCTCTGTCTAGATTCCAGTTCCAGGCCAGCGACGATGAGATGGCGTCCCCCACCCACCCTTGCCCCGGATCTGGGAGGATTACAGAACAACATTCAGATGATTATCAAGGAGATCCGATGCATACATACAACGGACATGGGGGCCAAACTGGCAGACCTCACAACAAAAGTGACCACGTTGGAAGATCGCATGGAAGGGGTCGAGAATAATCAGCTCTCCACAGCACTCTTGGAAACCCAGAGGGAGGCAAGGTTCATGGAGGTTCTGCATCGGGAGGAAGAATTGCGATTCAAGGTCGATGATATGGAAAATAGGGAGCGAAGGAACAACCTGCGCATTTTCGGATTGGCAGAATCGGAGGGTGAAAGCCTGGGTGGCCTGGAAGGCAAGGTGCAGAACATAATAAAGATTGTCATGGGCCCGAGGCAGGCGAAGAGATTTTACTAGATAGAGGTCACCATGCCGGGGGCGGAGGGAAGGGCCCTCACTCAGTGCTGGCGCGGCTACACTACTACAGAGACAAAGCAAGGATCCTGGACAAGGCCAAAAACCTCAAGAACATACAATATGGGGACTCCACAGTGGCAATTTTTCAGGATCTCTCAGCCCTCACCCTCCTGATGAGGAAAAAAATGTGGCAATCTTACCAGATGGTTACAGGAGAAAGGGGTCGGGTATCGTTGGGGTCATCCTTTTTACTTGGCATTTAAATGGAAGGGGGAGAAAACCAGACACCCTTCCTCTGCTTCTGAGGCACACTCAAAGTGATTTTGCATTTGTTCTCTACAAAGTTAGGCATGTTGCTCTCGAATTTTCAGCCCCGTGCAAACATGTTGTAAATGCTGGGGGCGGATGGGCTTGAGCACCAGAATGTTAATCGATTGCCCATTGAGTTATGTTGATGAAGTCTTTACCTTTGTAGTTGAGAAACCAGTTTATTGATTTCATTGATCACCAAGGCCCAGATGGCCCGGTGGTTTGGTTGGTCACATATTTCAGGGGGAGGAGGTGGGGAGATCCACACTCTAGTACATTGCAACAGGTGGCTTAGGGTGGTTTGGTCACGAGGCTGGGGGCGAGACCCCCATTATCTGATTGAATTGGGGCAAGGAACAAGTTCCTGGTGGGTCGCTGATTGAGCCAAACGAAGTTTGGGTGATGGAAATGGACGCCTCGACAGGGGAAATGTTCGGGAGGGAATGGGGGCGGGAAAGGGTAAGAGGTTGGGGGAGGGGGAGAAACTTGTTGGGGTTTAGGGGAATTGGAAAAGCCAGATCGAGCCATGGCCTTTTGCTTTACAATGGGCTCTGCATCGGAAACACACAGAGGCGCACAAAGAGAATGAGATTAGGGACGACAATGGTTGAAGGAAGGATAGGCACACATAACGTTAAGGGCTTAAACTCTCAGAACAAGAGGACTAGCAACATGTTTCGCAAGCAACGGCTAATGGTCCTTTTCCTACAAGAAACCCACTACAAACGGGAAGTAATAGATGATAAAGGGGAAGGAAATTGGAAGTAATTTTTGGGCCTCTCACAGAAGTACTAAGAAGAAAGGGGTAGGACGTCTCTTGAGCCAAGCACTCCACCTCCCGGAAATGGAAACCAATGGAGGTTTTGGGGGGTGATTCTTGGGGGTTAAAGGCACCTGTGAGGGTGAAACGATTACACTGCCCAACCTATATGCATCCAACTCAGGCCAGATACGGTTCCTGACCAGATTTTCAGGATAATGGATGAATGGGCAGAGGGAACCATGATACTTGGTGATGATTTCAACCTCATAATGGACCCCCAACTGGACTGGTGGTCAGCGAAGGGTGTGGGCACAAAAGGAAGCACCAAGGACAACTTATCCCTGCAGACCCTCCTAAGGGAACATTACTGGGTGGATGTATGGCGCAGAGCGTGGCCATGCCCGGGGGGGAAACATCTTCTTCTCAACCCCACACTACACATACACAAGAATTGACCTGTTACTGATCTCTGAGGAAGGGGGAGGGGTGGCCGAGCTCCCAAGGGTGGAAGCAATAACATGTTCAGACCACGAGTTACTGGTGGCAAATTGGTCGCTGCCTGTTTCCCCGAGATCCTCTCGTTGGTGTTGTAACGACATGCTCTTAAGGGACACGGTCTTCAGGGATTTCCTAAGGAAGGAAATGATAGCCTATTTTGAAATGAACGACAACGGGGAAACTGACATGGTGACGGTGTGGGAGGCCACGAAAGCCACTTTCCGGGGTCTCCTGATAGCCAAGGGTTTCAGGCGCAAGCGGGAAAGGGGTCATATTGATAACAAGATCCGAGCAGAGTTGAGGGCCCTGAGAGCTAGACTCAGCCTTGATGGGGAGAATCAGGAAGCCCTCCTGGAGGAAATGCAAGTAAAAAGGCAGGCATTACATACGGTCTTCAGAGGGGAAGTGATTAAGAAATTGAGATACACGAGACAAAGATACTATGTCCAGGGGGATAGAGTGGGGACTCTCTTGGCACACAGGGCAAGGGGATGTAGAGCGGAGAGGAGGGTGGGTCTCCTTAGAGACAATGGGGGCAATGTGTGTAGGAAAAGGGAGGAAATAGTGGAACGCTTTGCCGACTTCTACAGGGAACTTTATACCAAACATTGGGGTGAGATTCAGGTTTACTTGGCCGATCACCCTCTATCCCGATTTACCGAGCCCGAGCAATTGGCCCTTGAGGGCGAAATATCAGAAGAAGAGGTGGAGTGTGCCATTAAGAGGTTAAAAGCGGCAAAAGCCCCTGGGGGAGATGGTTACTCAGCAGACTTCTACAAACAGTGTCAAACCACTTTGACGAACCCACTGGCCAAACTGTTTAACCAAATTAGAAACCGAGACTCAATCCCACTGATGTTCCTACAGGCCGTAATAACTGTACTACCCAAACCAGGCAAGGACCTGGCAGACTGTGGTTCATATAGGCCTATCTCTCTTCTGAACCTAGATGCTAAGATCTTCGCTAGAATTCTGGCGACTCGATTAGAGAGATGCCTCCCCCGCCTAATCCACCCATACCAGGTAGGATTTGCCCTGAACAGACAAGGCTCTGACAGTATGCAAAAGGCCCTCCATGTGCTTATCTCGAGGGTGGTCTGCAAAGAGGGGGCCCTCCTGCTGGCTCACAATGCCGAGAAGGCCTTTGACAGAGTCAGCTGGGATTTCATGGGGGAGGTTTTTTCTTCTCTGGGGATGGGACCTAGATGGCTAGGCTGGATGTCGGCTTTATATTCCACTCCCTCAGCTAAGGTGGTTGCAAATGGGACTGAATCAAAGACATTTCCCTTGTGGAGGGGCACTAGGCAGGGATGTCCTCTATCCCCCCTAATATATGCACTTGTTATGGAGCCTTGGGCGATTTCTGTCCGTAAAGACTAGGCAATCAATGGGGTACGGATAGGAGACTCGCATTGCAAGATCGGCTTGTTTGCTGATGACGCATTGCTCTACCATCCCAGACGGTCCCCGGGTCCTGCAGGGCCTGGTGTGCTATGGCGAACTCTCCGGGTTTAAGGTGAATTTTGGGAAGTCGGTGGCGTTCATAGTTGGTAAGCTATCAGACGCAGAGGTAGACTATGTGGGAGGGCTCCCCTTCCGACTTCAGAGGGATAGATTTCGATACATGGGTGTTCAAGTGACTCGCAACCCTGACAACCTTTTCCCTGGTAACTTTCTCCCACTCTGGTTAGAAATTAAGAGGGACATAGAAAGATGGGCGAGATCGGAACTTTCCTGGATGGCGCGTCTCAACCTGGTGAAAATGGTGATTCACCCCAAGTTTCTATTCTTGTTCCAAATGCTCCACGTGCAGGTACCCAAAACATTCCTAACAGAAATAAAACAAGTTCTCTTGAGATTTCTCTGGGCGGGCAAAAAACATAGGATCTCTTATGAGGTACTAACTAGGCCCAAGGAAGATGGTGGGGTGGGGTACCTGGACTTGGAGACATATTATGAGGCCTCCCATTTGAGGGTATTGATAGATCATTTCACCCCGGGGACGGAAAAGCAGTGGGTAGCGATGGACAACAACGTCCTCACCCCTGTCACGTTAGACGAGTGGCTATGGGTTCCCGGAGCGCGCATCTCTAGAGGGGTCCTGCACCACCCGTTGCTGGGGATCTTGTGATCGGTGTGGAGGGAGGGGGACTACTATAGATGGCTTACAACCTGGCCTTCTCCATTGAGTTGCATTTGGGCCCCCCATTCATAGACAAGGTAGCTGAGCCAGCTGCATTTCAACAATGGTACTATTGTTATAATTGTGTTAAGGAGATCTATGTTAATATATGTGGCATGATGTGATAACCCAAAAATGCCAATAAAATATGATTTTTTTAAAAAAAAGACACTCATTTAGTCTGATTGGAAATGTGTTTTTTTCATATTTGTTTTTGTCTGTACTCAAACATCCCCTTGTGGTTTGAGTTGCATGTGTTGTCAGTCATGCTGACATGATGATTGCATGGCCGTGGCACACAATGACTGAGTGGCAGAGCTCTGGCCCTTTCCTGACTAACAGAGATAGTACCAACAATCAAAAACACTTCATTTGAATGTTCTCGTTCAGAGTGATTGCCTCTTCTCCGACTCCTGACCACCGCTGGCCCATTCAATTGTAGGTTTTTATTACTTACTATGTGTAAACCATGTGCACAAATTCTGCCTCCAGAGACTCTCCATTGTAGTTTACGGCTGGGCCAGGCAGCTCAAATAGGCCCCTCGTACTTGCCGGGTGTGCTTTGCTTGAGGCCTGCTCCCTCGTCTGTCATCAACACTTCCTTTCAAATATCTGCGTATTGTGTTGGATGTGGCACCCAGAAACACACCAATGCGCATGACGGCCCATGCGTCTTGAGCATGATTGCCTGCCACTGCCAACCTGCTACATATCAGCAGGCCCCCAGACCCTGCCCTGAGAGGCTGAGGCTCAAGAGTCAGCCCCACCCTGCCCCCGCACCCAAGGCAGGCAAAAGCAAACTTGATGTAGAGCCCACCCACCATGACAGGAATTGTTGTTCTCGAAGAGAACGTGAAGCTGCCTGCCTGGCGCCAAGCCAGTGGATGGCTGGGGCACTGGCAGCCCCACGACTCATGCTATTGGTGCATCATCATCATGTATGAGTGAAGATCTTCCAGAATCTCTGTCACACTTGTTGCTAGGTTGTATCATGCTAAAGAATGAAAGACTTGCTTACTTTGCGGAATTCGTAATTGACACCTCGTGTGTATTTAGAGAGCAAATATTGTTTGAAATGCTACATGGTCGTAATATCATATTGAAAATAAGGGTGATAGCGTTCTTGGCAAATGTATGCAAAGTTACATAGAAGGATTTAAGTCAGGCATGTGTGGATATACGGATATATGCTCGGGAACCATGATCAGGTGTAAGCAGTTAGATGGAAAGCGAACTATGGATATTTGAGGTTATCAACTCTGGATGAGGAAAAATCAAAGAAATATAAGTACTATAATTACTATTAGTTGAAAGAAATGAATTGAAGAATTGCATGTGAGTCTTTTTTATGAAAGTAAATGACTATGCAGTTGTTGTGTGAAAAAATGTTTACTATATGTGTAAAATGATGTTTTAAGATGGTTGTGTTAAATGATAACTGTATTTTTGTATAATTTTATGTTTTGATAATGAAAATTTGTAAAGGTTTTTTCAAACCAATATACAATAAAGAAAATAAAAGAATTGGTGCATCATCAAAGCAAAGTTTACACTTACTGTTAACTTTTCTTTGATGATGTTCTCTTTCTGACACTGTGTGCATTCAAATCATAAATACATGTGTTTGCCGCTGTGCAGCGAGCTGGAGGCAGGCTGTGTGAGGCAACGTAAAAGCACAACTTCAGTTACAAAAATCCAGCCCAGCTCCATGGATATTAATGTGGCTCATAAAACTGGCCCCAAAGTGATTTATAAAATCGGCTCCAATGCAGTGCAGGTCCATTTTGATTCTGCCAGTGGCAGAATGGCAGATAGGCCAGTCCGCCCCTGTTTGTGTACTTGACCGGTTGCAACGTTGAACCAAGTTTAACTTGACAGTTATATTAACATCTAAAGTATGTGCCGCCATTACCAGTTTACAGGTCTGCATCCGCTGGTTCAGCAAGTCAGCCAGTTTTCCTCTTCTTCCCGGCCGTAATGCTGCAAATGAAACAGAAAACGGTGACTCAAAACAGCAGGCTTGGAGTTTAATTTGTGATAACCAATGAAACAAAGCATTTTTTTTTAATGACATTTTATAAACTTTATAAAATGATAAATATTTTCTGGAAGATTAGTAACCTGCAACAGGTGTGCTTAAAGGCAATTTTGTATTTCAGTGTGGAGCACACAAAGGATATTGTGTATGGAAAAAGCCATCAAATGATATGCACTTCTGTTTCAGTTTATGTAAATGAAACATTTTTATTTTCATGTCTTCATTTCAAAGAAATTGTCAAATACTTTTTACGCACTGTGTGACCTTCAATTTAAGTGGCACGTGTTTGTGATGTTTCAGAGACATATACATCTGAGTCACTGTTGGCAAACTGTTGGCAATATCTGTTGAGTCTTCCGGCAGTGGGACGCCTCTGCAGATATTGTGCGTCATTCAGCAAAACACAATGGGCCTGAATTGCACAGCGTTTTTCAATGGGAGCTTCACATTGAAAAATGCTTTGTAAATCTGGTCCAGTAAGTGTGTACAGCTTCTCAGCCTCATACATTAGGTGACCTCCAGGAATGAAGTGACACCAGACGTGACTCTGTAGAAGTCCAAAAGTATGCTCATTGGGGCTGCTTGTTCTTGTGTGATCTTCGTTGTAGTTATCCTCTGATATGCGTACTGTGTGCAGAATGGCAAATAGCATGCAGATCCTCAGGGGTAGGCAATGTTGTCTGAGGAATAAAGAGAGTGCGCATTGAATGGTAACCCAATGTCATTGCGGTTACATTTTGTACATCAAAATGTCATAGCGTATGTTAGATGCAGTCAAAGTAGAAGAGTGTATAGTGTTTCACTATTTCATCCTTTTACCTCAATGTTCCATGTCTACCCCTTTGTCTCTAGAGTTCTATGACTTGCACAATCCTTAATGGGCCACCTACTAGTTGTACACACACCATTCACACAGATAAGAAGGCAGGTGTTACTCAGCAGTTTAAACCCTCCAAACCAGATTTTGGATCAGTTGGTCTGTGTTTATTTCCTATGAATGCAGGAACATATAGAGTCTCTGGTGCAAGTTATGAAATGTAGATTAAACTGGCCCCCTCCATCCTCCACTTCAGGAAGGACCTGAAGAAGACCCTCATCAAGGAACAACTTAACAATGGCTGATTGCTCCATTCAACCCTACTTCTACCCATCTTCCAGCCCCCCTGTTATACATGCACTACTTGTACATCTCTGGGTGTGTCCCGAATGCATAACACTCCATTGCTTCCCGGCTATGTTTCCACTTCATAAATCACATACCTACATATAAAGTCTCTGCACTACTATTTGCACAACAAAGATGGCATGCACCACAATTGCACCCCCAACCTAAATCAGGGCCTCAGACTCTGCTATGGTCTTACATTGCTCATACTCAGGACTCACATTAGTTTAGTTTAGTTTATTTATTTGTACCGCGCGCCGAACCCTGGGGTAACTTGGCGCCGGAGACTTAGAGACAGTTACAACATGGCAAAAATATACAATACAGACTGTGATAAAACAACCATAGGTGTAGCAGACCGGGTTACAGGTGGTCAACAGAGACATGCGGAGAGGAAGTACATTAAGCAGCGTTTTTGTTGGAAAGCCATGTTTTTGTTTTGGCTCTAAAAGTCCAAAATGAGGGTTCTGCTCTAAGGTTTGGTGGCATAGCGTTCCATAGTTTGGCAGCTAGGACCGGGAAGCTGGCGCCACCTGCTTTTTTTAGGGAGAATTTGGGAACGGAAAGGCAATGTGAGTAGGGCGTTCTAGTTGGTCTAGTTGAGGTGTGATTGTGGAACTTGTCTGCCAGGTATTTGGGTGCGTCATTGGAGCGGCATTTATGGACGATGACGAGGGATCTGAGAGTGATTCTGTCTCGTACCGGGAGCCAGTGAGCATCTTGTCTGATGCTGGAGATGTGGGCATTTCGTCGGATACTGAGGGCAGCTCTGATGGCATTATTTTGAAGCACCTGTAGTTTGTTCAGGTTGCGTTCTGATGAGCCGAGAAAGAGGGTATTGCAGTAGTCAATTTTTGAGAGCACTAACGCTCTGGCTAGTGTAATGCAGCTGGAAGGTGATAGGAAAGGATTGCAGGCGTTGACGAGCTTATTGGTGTAAGCTGTGGATGAGGCTGTGGCGTTCACCTGTCTTTTGAGCGAGAGAGTAGAGTCTAGATAAACCCCAAGGGTTTTAATTTCTTTGGCTACTGTGATTAGGTTACCGTCTATGTTGATGGACGCGTAACGGGGGTCTAGTTTGTTTAGCCGTAGTTGGGAGCCGACAAGAAGGAGCTCAGTTTTCTCGTCGTTGAGGCATAGACCGTGCTCTGCCATCCAGGCTTGGATCTCCAAATAAAGGTTGTTGATTCTGGTGGAGTCCTCATGGTAGGACCCTGATTGGCATCTAGAGGGCTTGAGGCCCTTAATGATGCTTTCTACTTCTTTAGTGAATGATGCTTTCTACTTCTTTAGTGGAAACTGGTGAGAACATTACGGCTATTTAGATTGTATAAGGGGGATTGGCAGGGGTCAACAGCACAGTGAATAAAGCGGTTTAGGTCTACTTGATCTAAAATATTTGACCTTTTCCAATTTGACCGAATTTATTTTGGTCGTTTTTTGGTCGAAAATGCAGGGGGAGACACTGCACCCCCCCCCCACTCTTTCCCCCACCTTAACCTATTCCCTGACCCCTGCCAATATATTTGTTTAATTTGACCGAAAAAACGATCAAAAAAATTCAGTCAAATGGAAAAGTTCAAATGTTTTTCAATCAAGAATGCTAATACCCATAAAGCTAGGGAGAATTTAGCAGAGTGGAAACAGAAATCTCGACAAGTCTAACAGAAAGAAAACACGAAAAAGCCAACAAAAATCTAAATGCGTTGTGTGTTTTAGTGTTTGCTGTGCTGCCGGGGGCTCTGTTACTTTGTGAAGATTTCTGAGGTTGGGTTCCAGTATTTCTACACTTTCAACACACTGTCCCTGGAGGCTACTCTTAAAAACCCACACCGCCACGAAGCATGGTGGTGTGTGCGCTCTGTGTTTTAGTGTCTGCCATGCTGCCGGGGTCTTTGTTATTTTTGGAAGACTTCTCAGATTGGGTTCCAGTCTTTCTTCACTTTCAACACACTGTGCCTAGAGGCTGCTTTTAAAAACCTACACTGCCACGGAGCGCGCAGTGTGCGCTGTGTTTTAGTGTTTCAGCGGGGCAGTTGGACAGTACCAAATCTACATTGACATTTTCCAGTATTGCTCTCAGAAGCTGCTCCAACAGAACAAAACCCAGCGAGAAATCCAAGACGCCTGGCGGCTTATGGCAAGTATAGTAACTAGAAACTGTCAATTTAATTAAATTGAGCTTTATCTGCCTCTGAAGTAGTTGCAGTTTCACTGTAATGAAAAGAGAAACAGTGCGCAAGTATGGCCTGCACAGTGCCATGGCCCAGGCAACAAAACATGTGAATCACCCAGCGACTCGGTCATTACCTACTAGCATTACTTTGGCAAATGGGAAAGCCAATTCAGCCAACAATGTAGTTGAAACAGTGGAAATTATTTCGGAAAATGAGAAGGACATACTGGGTGATATTGCAGGTGAAAGTGCAAAGACCACAGACCATTTTGAAAACGACTACTCCTGGCTGTTTACCCGACAATAATAAAAATAAAACTGTAATCACTTAAGAATATCCTGTAAGATCCATGCACGACATGGCAGGAGAATCTGATGTCAGCTCTACGGGCTCCCCTCCCATTGATAATAACAATTTTTTAGTGAACCTTTGTTTGGGTCTCAGTAGAACTTAGCCTGTGAGATTGGGCAAATAACCAATCTTGAAGACAAGTATAATAACGTGATTGGCTCTCAACCTTTGGCTACGCGAGATTTGGAATGTCCGCTCTCAAGCTCCTCATGTTTTTCTACAAGTGAAAATGACTGTGACTCCTTGTATTCTATCCAGCTCGGATCCTTAGGTCCTTTCCCAAAGGATGTCTTGGGTGCATGCCAATTTGAATGTGGTGTCTGCATTTGTTGATGCGTTATTTTCCTTGTCCTACAAGATTGCAGATGAACAGTGTGAGCTGAAATTGGTTCTATCTCGGGTTGTCGACGTCTTCCTTGCAAACTCAGGTGCCCTGCCGACTGCTAATGTTGATCTATCAACCTCTGGCCCGCTGGGTGCAAACACACCCTCTCAAATTATATCACAACAGTAAGCACCAATAGCTGTAAGGGCGCCGCCGTATAAGGTGCAAGCTCAGGCCTCCACTTTGGAAAAATCAAAGAGTGCAACTTTGCAGACACAGGACGCAGGCGTAGCACGGACTTGCGCCCTGATGGTAATCCGGAGTAAGTGTAATAGTCATAGAAAAAAATTACGGAGGCTTCGCAAATTGTACCGTACTAAATCAGGCACTCTCAGCTAGTGGTGTGTGTTTGAACCACCAGCAGTAATCATAGCTGGCACCTCTAGTATCCATCAAGAGATACTTGAACGTGCACTTCCTATAAGAATAACTGAAGATGGCATCATTAGGCAAATACTCTAAGAGGGGCCGATGTATAAGTGGGCACAGCCAACTCCATAAGTAGCTCAGAATGAATTTGATCAAAATGTCGTAGAGGCTAACACGGTCTCTAATGAGGCGCCCTCTACCTCTTTGTCAATGGGACATAGTCATTCCCAAGATGCATTGGCTTCTTCACAACACTTGCAAAGTAATGTAACCAAAGCTGTCCCCAATCTCTCTGCAGGTGTGAATACCAGGCCCCTTGCCTTGGAAAGTGGGCTAAATTAGAAGACCTGTATCCTACCAACAGTAGCCCCTTTCTGAATTGAAGTTTTTTTACACTATTTGATAAAATCAAGGCTTTAAAGAACATCTTCTCTGACGCCATAAAACATATGGGGCCTCATTACGAGGCTTGCGCTGACGGAATGAAGGGGGCCGGTACGGGACCAGCACCCTTTATTCCGTCAGGGCTGATTACAGGCTTCCCATCGCGGGACCCGGATCGGACGCCTGGTAAAACCAGGCGTGCTTTCCGGGTCCTGCGAGGGGAAGAAGGAGGTAACAACGAGCCAGTTGTAATCTGCCCGTTGTTACCTCCATCCCCATTCCCATTTAGCCGTATGGGGGCCCCAATGGGAATGGGGAATGGTTCCTGCAAGGAGGAATTACCGGGTCCTCCAATGTTGGAATGACCCGGTTATTCCTCATTGCAGGAACCCGGTAAATGAGCCCGGTTTGGTGGCAGACATGGAGCTAAAAGCTCCATGGCTACCGCCAAACTCGTAATGAGGGCCATAGAGTTGCCCAGGATGGACATCCCTACCAACTGGGCTGTAATTAAATTTACACCAGCTGCGGTGTTAGCACTACTTAGTACTCACTTTACTGACATTTGCTATTTAGGTTTCCAACTAACTGTTTCTCACAAATGTATGACATTAGTTTCTAGCAATAATGAGCATCACACGGTTGAGGAGTCCCTTGGCTTATCTAAAAGAAAATCTGTTGATCAACCTGAAAAGAACATTTTAATGGCATCTGTTGCTACTACACAATATATTAAGAGGGATACTAAGGAAGTAGCCAGTCGGGTTTCCTTCACATTTGAGTGCAAACAATATTGAAGATGTGCAACATTGACTAAATGCAAATGGCTAACTTGGAATACCCACAGCTTTAACTCTTTTCTAGCTGATCCTTTGGGCACCTCGATTATTTTATCAAGCAATATTTTTCTTTTACAGCAGACCTGGTGAACTGAGTCTTTTAGCATTGATGGATACAAAGTTGTGACTCGCTTTGCCACACCTAATTGCAAAGGTCATTCATCAGGTGGCCTTGCTGTTGAAGCTAAAACCCACCTTAACATCAAACTGTCTATTTGCCACTCTTCCTCACCTTATGTTCTTCCTGTATACATGACAAGTGGGAACCTCTCTAATAGTGGTTTGTTGATTCTTAAAGTATACAACCCCACGGCTGGGTTGTATTCTAAAACTATACAGGAAAAGGTGGAAATATTGGAAGTAGAATGGTATGTCCAGTTTGCGGGTGGTAATGTTGTTATAGCTGGTGATTATAATGCGTATATTTCCTTCAAAATCCACAATTTGATTGATTATGAAGATGCTGCTGATTCTTTGTCCCATATGACACCAATGGAAAACAAGGCGGACCATGGATGAGGAAATTGTGCAATTCTTTTAATTTTGTTTGTCTCAATAGAAACTACTAGAGGGCCGACCGCTGGATCCTACGTCGTCCATTGGTTTGGTGTTTGATTATGTTTTTCTGGATTGAACACTTTGTATTAGATCCAGTGCTGTTAGTGCCATGGAACTAGGTATTAGTGATCATTTCCCCATATCTTTGACACAATCTCTTTGCACACGTGTACCTTCCTAATAGCTGACCCCAATTGTCGGGTTGCCCTGCAGGGGAATCACATAAGATGGTTGGACAGCAATGTCAAATAACTGTCTGCTCTAATCCATCTAGATCCCTAAGTCATAGCATCCTGGCATAAAAGTAACAACTGGGATCTGGGAGCTCTCATCACTTACCTTGGCCTAATGACTTAATCTCAACTCCCCTGGAGGGAATATCCACTATCACAGAGAGGGAGTGTTTGACACAACCATACAACAACGAAAAAGGCTGTATTATTAAAATTGCACAAAGATTAGAAAATACGTTAATAAAGATAAGATCATGAAAGACCAATTACTCAATGCCTTTGCCAAAAAATATTAAAACTGGCTTGGATGGCTTAAGCACTATAAGTAGACCAGTACCCCAACGTTAGACTCACATCTGAATAAAATTAAGCAGAAGCTAATCACAGCAATTTGTCAGACACGAGTAATCATTTCTAAATATGGTAAATTTTCCATCAAAGCTGCCATTACTTATTGGGATCAGAATGTTGTAGCAACCATTCTTTATGGTATGGAAACACTAATTGTCCCTTTAGGGTTTTTGAATTTATTAGAAGCCAAGTTTTGGCGTACAATCTTAAATCTACCTCAATGTATTCCAGGAGTGTTAATAAGATATGAATTGGGATTAATTTCTCGAAGTGCACTATATAACTGGCGCTTATGTGCTCTATTTCGTAAATGTTTACTGTCTACATATGGTGACTCTACATTATCCACTATTTCAAGTTACCTGATTAATTCTACAGAAATGTTTCCAAAATACTGGACTATGAACATTTTAACAATCATGGTACATGCTGACATCTCACTAAAACTGCTTATTGCTCATCCAGAGCTGGCAAAGAAGAAGGTGTATATGATGGACTGGATCGACACTAGAACTTTGTTTCTAACTTATAAAGACTTTGATCCTACAATCTTTGGTCCAAAACGCTATAAAAACATTGCGTCCTATTTGCTTTTAGCACCATCTGCTGCTCTAAGATCTGCGATTCTTCGGTTAAGGTTTAACATTTGGCCTACCGGTGAGGTCAAAACAAGAAGGAAACAAATTGCTTCTGACCATAACTGGTGCCGGTTCTGTAAAAATGTTATGATTGTGGAATCCCTTCAACACTTAATACTGGAATGCCCTGCACTTAGTACACTAAGAAAATTGCACTTTGTTAACCATTTTGCATACTTTGCACAACTCGACCCAAAAAATAGATGGGTCGCCTTGGCTGCTACTGAATGTATGAGTATAAGAATTGCAACAATTAATTTTTTACAGGCCTTGAACCTAGAATGATGATGATTGTATAATATGAATTGATATAGTTTTTGGCTGTTTTATTTGGATTTTTATGTTTAAGAATTTTCTAAATGTATAAATTGAAAAAGTTGATATAATTTCAACTATATTCAATAATAAATAAAATAAATAAATAAATAAGTAGACCAGTAATTGGAAATTCATGTTTTCCCTTTTGAAAACCAATGATAATAAGACATTTTGGGAATATACAGAAAATATCTTTCGAATGTAAATGCCCCAGAAATTAATGTGGTGCCAGAAGAGGCTTGGTTGGATCACTTTGCCTCTCTTTATTGGGAGTGTACTCTACTTCAAGCTAAAATGTCACCAGATGATTTCTTTGTAGAGACCATCCCAAGTTGGTACATGGATGATATTCTAATATTGATTCATAAATCGAAGTCATCCAGGACCCCTGGTCCTGACACCATTTCAAATGTGGTTTACTATTTCTATCTCTATTGTTTGTTAAGCGAAAAAGCCCTTAGGCACCCGGGCGCTACACAGGACATAGACAACATGAAACCCGGAGACAGAGAGAACCAAATCAGAAAAATCTTGCATAGGCAAATAATCTAGTTTTCAAACTTTTCCTAAAAGCAAGATAATTATTTTCTTTTCGCACATTTTCAGGCAGCTCGTTCAATGCTTGAGCAATCAGAAAGGGAAAAGAGTGACCATTTCCTCTCCTTCTTTTGAACTGAAGGATGATGAGACCATGTGTATCAGAAGACCGTAGGTTACGGACAGGCTTTTAGACTTTCAATTTCTCCTTCAAGTGGGAAGACACATTTCCAAACAAGCATTTGTGACCCAATGTGCGTATCTTAAATTGAACCCTAGCAGCAACAGGTAGGCAGTGGAGTTACTTGAGAGCTCTGGACACCGGTTCTCTCAGAGCAATATTACAGACTGCTCACACTGCGCCATTTTGGATCTTTTGTAACTTACCTAGGCATTCTTTGCTTGCCCTGGCTAGCAAGGAATTGCAATAAACAAGTCTGGGTAAAACAATGGCTCAAACTAGCTTCTCACATTTTCTTTTTTGAGTGACCAGGGGGAAAATCAGTCTTAGGACCCTTAGAAAATAATTTGAGTTTTTGACCACATAGTTTACATGATCGTCTGCATTAAGTGATGCTTCCATGTAAATGCCTAGGGTTTTAATTTTGTCGACCACAGCAATAGGACATCCATCTAGGCTAAAACTCGTATAAGTCGGGCTCAGCCTTTCTCCAGGATGATTTGACCGTTAGACCATTAGTTTTGTTTTGGCAGCATTTAAACATAACCAATATGAAGTCATCCAACCTTTAATGAACTTGTAGATTATATTTAGGTTTTTCTTATCAGTTTCATAATTCCCGCTGAGTTCCATAGATAACTGGAAATCCTTGCTATAATTGGCAAAGAAAACCCCCAGTTTCTCTATTTCAACACATAGCGGCTTGATATAAACGTTGAACAAGGCCATGCATAAGCAGGCCCCCTGTATGACCACACAAGTAATCTGAGCACAGTCGGATGAGGCGTCTTCCCAGCAAACTCTAGAGTTAAGGCCTCCATCCACTTTATGGCTTTCTCTGAAAATGGCCTGTATAAGTCATTGTATTCAACAGCTGTTTATGATCGAGTAGATCGAAGGCTGCTGATAAATACAAAAGAATCAGCAATCCCGAACGACTCCTTTCTAGAGCTGTTAGTATATGAGTACGAAGCTCGAGGAGAGAGCTCTTGGTTTCATGAGGAATACAAAAACCAGACTGCTTCTTGTGAAGAAGACTCATGACCTCCATTTGATGTTGCATCAGGATGGTAGCGATTTTATCATTTATTTTTAGTGGAGAATGTGTTATTGGCCTAAGGTTAGAATTTTCCTTGTGATCCAGGCCTGTTTTTTTTTAATACCGATGTCACCACTACATCCTTGATGGCCCGCAGGGACAATACCTTGCACAAGCCCTGACTGTTGGGCCTACCAATTAACTAAGATATTCCAACAAATTATCGAGAGTTCATCCATCCCGAATAGTTGGATGGAATCCATCCTGGTCCCGATCCACACAAAAGGTGACAGGTAGGATCCCTCCAACTATAGATGCCTCGTCATGCTCGATTCCAGCTCTAAACTCTTCACATCATTGCTTTTAAAGCAACTATCACAGTGGATAGAAGAATAAAAAACATCTCCTCAGTAAGTTTAAGACTGGTTTTAGGAAGGGCCACAGCATGGCTAATAACTTATGTGTTCTCGATTATCTGTTTGATGATACTTATAGGCAGACTGATTGGATATTGTACTTATGTTTTATAGACTTCTCAAAAGCGTTCAACTCAGTCTCCTGCCCAATACTGTGGCATAAACTTAAAATCTGGGGCCTGGACCTGATGTTTCTGTATCTCATTCCGTCTGCATACAGTGATACTAAGGTGTCTGTTTGTCTGAACCAAGAGGGAGCCCTTCCTAAACTGATTAGCACAAATCAGGGATTGAAGCAGGGGTGTGTTTTGGCACCTCTGCTATTTAACCCCTATATATCTGACATGGACAGTGCCCTCGGCTCAGTGCGCAATCTCCCCCCTTACCATATAGGTAACAAAGCAGTGCCATGGCTGCTTTATGTAGGCGACACTGTACTCATTGACTGTACCCCTATTGGTCTACAGCGATCTATCAACGCACTTTTTTCTTTTTCTTCTTTGAACCAATTTACCATCAATGAAGCTAAAACTAGAGTATTAATAATTGCTAATAAATGTAATCTGAGAAGTCATTGTGTGTGAAAAATGGGCCAGTATTCATTGGAGGCAGTCGAAAATTATGTTTACTTAGGTTTTCCTATAAAATCTAGCCCAGTCAAATCTTTTTATGATGAGCATATCTCAACAAAGATTGGAAGAGGTGGGCGGTAATCAAAAGATTAATTGCCCAAAAAGGTGGTAACAATGTAGAGGGTCTGTTGTGCCTGACCTTTTATACAGCCTTGAGATATTGTCGGAGAGACACGTGGAATGGCTAGAATCGGTGGAGGTGAAAATCCTGCGCTCCATATCAGAAGTGGTTAACATACCGTCTGTCTCTCTGGGGATCGAACTTTAATGGGGCTTCTGGCTATGCACGCTGGGGATCCATATTTATTTATTTATTTTTGGATTTATACAGTGCACACAAGCTTTCAGGCATCAGGGTGCTGCAGTCCATTTAAATGGAGCCCATAAGCAGGGAAAGTCCTTAGATCGAGATTGGAAATTAGTACATATGGATAGGTAGGGTACATAAGAGTAGGTGAACATCCAGGGTACATAAGAGTAGGTAAACATAAAGGTACAAACATGACAATGTAATGTTTGTGGATACGTTTCAGAGACAAGTACAATTGCAGCGCCTAGACTACTGATTTGAACAATGATAGCCAGAGATAGTTGACTAGTTTAGGCAAATAGCCAGGTTTTTAGGGCTTTTTAAAAGGCCCAGTATGAGTTTTCTACTCTTAGGTGCTGCGTGAGGGTGTTCCAATATTTTGCAGCGAGGACTGAGAAACTTGAGCCTGCCGCTCTGATTCACTTGAATTTAGGTTGGATCAGCTTGTGGGTGTAGGCTGTTCTGGTAGGCCTGTCTGTTTAACGTAGAACAATTTTTTGAGCTAGGCATGGTGGGGCCACTTTTGATATGCATGCACGTGTGGGTAATGCTGAGTGTCTTAAAGAGGATTCTTTGCTGTATTGGAAGCCAGTGTACTGCTTTCCTGGCCGCAGACATGTGGTGATGTCTAGGTAAGTTTAATTCTGCTTGTAAGGCGTTATTTTGAATTGTCTGGAGCTTTTGAATGTTGTGGGAGGATGTGCCGGCAAAACGTACGTTGCAGTAGTCCATTTTTGCGCCTAGCACTGCTCGTGCAATAGTTAAATAGTTTTTTTAAAATATATATGGTCTGGCAGCGACGAGGAATTTAGTGGCGTAAGCTGCAGATGAGGCGATGGCATTTACTTGACTGGAGAGGGAAAGGGTAGCATCTAAGTAAACCCCTTCACAGCCGGTGATACTGAGATCATCGTCCCGTCTATGTGGAAGGCAGTGTAATCTGCGTCCAATTTGTTTTGGAGTGACTGTGGACCGACTAGGAGTAGTTCTGTCTTTTCTTCACTGAGGAAAATGCTGTGGGCTGCCATCCATGCCTGAATGGTGGTGTATGTGGCATTTAGCAGTGCAGGGTCTTGGGTGTAGTTGCCTGATAGAAGGAGGAGGATTTGTGTATCATCCGCAGAATTTGAGTAAATAATACCCTGAGCATCTAGGAGGTCGAAGAGAGGCTCAGTAAATATATTATACAGCGTGTGACAGACGCAAGAGCCTTGAGGTACTTACAGGTGATAGGAGCGGGTGCTGCGCTAGCTTCGTCAGAGAAAACCTTCATAACTAGACCTCCTTGAAAGGAGGTGATCCAAGCTCCTGCTTCATGAGAGAAGGCGGCGGCAGAGGTGAGATGGTGACAGAAGATGCTGGATCTACCAGGTCAAGGCTGTGGATAGGTCTAAGAGGAGCAGCACGGGCGGTTTTCTCTTGTCTCTAATGTCGTCCATTTGTTTTTTCAGATCAAGAAGTGCTGACTGAGTATCATCGCCAGGGCGGAATCCTGATTGTCGGACACCTAAGATTTGGTTAGATTCTAGATGACGTTAAACCAGGATGTAGGCAGCTCTATACAGGATTTTTAGAAGGGACGGGTCTGTGGTGATGGGTCTCTAGTTTTTTGGGGTGGCTGGGTCTAGAGAGTTTTTTTTTAATAACAGTAGGACACAGGCTTCTTTCAGCAGGGATGGGACTATTACTGTCATGAATGAAGCATTGATACATGTGATGAAAGGGGCCAGTTCTTCGGTGCAGTCTTTGATGAGTGGGGCTGGACAAGCGTCTCCTTTGATTCTCAAGGGCTTATGGCTTTTCAAGATATTTAGTGTGTCTATGGAGGTTATTTTGTTAAATGTAAACTTGGGAGTGTCAGATGTTCCGCTATTGATGCTTGGATTGTTAGGGGTGTTTTGTGGTGTAGCTTTCGTGTTGGCTTGTTTTACATCAATTTTGTCAAACAAGCCATCAAAATTCTGTAAGACTAACAAAGTGCGAGCCAACAAGATTGCATCATCAGCGTAGGACAAGACAGACATTTTTCTCCCCCCAACTCTCGACATGTCCTTCGTTGCTTTGTTTAGTTTGCTTGCCAGACTGCAAACCTGCAAATTAAACAAAAGTGGAGCAAGAACGCAACCTTGTTTGACCCCACATAGGATATCAAATGAAGGGGTTAGCTTTCCTCCGTTGCTCAGTCTAACCGCTGCTTTCAAACCAGTGTACAGTGAAATTAGTGTTTTTGAGAAAGGGTTCCGGAAGGCCCATATAATGTAAGAAATGCCACAGTGTTTCTTGATTTACCCTATTGAAAGCTTGGAAAAGATCCATAAATCCGAGGTAAACAGTATCCTTTCACATGTTTGACCAAAAGCAGGCTGAGGTTCATGATTTGTTCTGCCATGCCAACCCCTACCCTGAAGACTTATTGTTCTTCTGATAGTATACAGTTTTCTTTAGCCCACTTATCTATACAGGAATATAATGCCCTGCCTAACCATGTTACTGCAGGATCCATCAGGGATATGGGCCGATAGCAGCTGGGGTCAGTTCTTTGACCTTTTTTAAATATTGGAATTATTATTGATCCCTTCCAGCTTGAGGGACAATGACTTGTGGCCAGAAATGAATTGAACATATTTGTGAACGTTGGAACCATATTAGGTGTTCCTTCCTAAATACATCTATCACCACATGGTCCGGGCCAGGCGAATTGCCAGGAGCAATTGAAAACAAAGCTTCTCTTATTTCATCCACCTGAAACTCCAGAGCGAGGTCGTCATTTAATAACATATAGGTGTTCACAACCGTTCTCATTTATTGGCACTGAACCGTCGCCCTTACGGACAAACAATTTTGAAAAGTGGTTTGTCCAGGCCAAGCCAGAGGGAAACTCAGAGGATTCAGCTCTTAAAGGACAGGTACTCAGTGAAGCTATTTTCCAGGAATCACATTTATTGGGTTTTTTGGCTACCTCTTCAAGTTCCTGCAAACGTTTAGACTTGCAAGCTTCCTTGGCCTGATGTAAGGAATCTTTAGACGGCATTCTCGCTAAGGCAAGCTCCTGATGATTTTGATTAGGGTTCTTTGCTATGTTTTATAGGTGGGATTTCAGGGTTCTACACTCTTTATTATACCATGCTAGTTTAGGAAATCTGTGTGCGTCTAAACAAACACTGGTAGTCATATTAAATTGGCAGAAATGCATAATGTTTTTATAAATATGTAAGAGTGATGAGTCTATCCCACTAGTGGCACAACAGTATTCAATAAAAGGAAGGCATGTCACTATTATGTTATTAGAACAAGATTGAGAAAACTCAGAAATGGATCCACCGTCTAGACACGGTATGTTAAACAGCCTCCAGTAAGTTTTTTATGAAAAGATATGAGAAAAATAAAGATTCAGTTTGTATAACGAAACAGTGGTGATCTATTGAATGCATGCACAGATAAAATTGTCACATCTGTCCACTGTGTTGTGAAAAAAACACCTGTAAGTGTCAAAAGTGAGGGGTAGCCTGAGTCCTCATCATATTGTCTAATTCATTCCCCTCATGACACAGGCCCCCCCTATAACAAAAAAGAGGGCCACAGACATCTCCTATATAAACTTAATGCCCAGTTTAAATACATTTTACTATCAGTTGAGGTGCGATCCACTGTGCCTATATTGGTATGTGCATTATTTATATTAATGGTCTTGCCATAATAAATCGACAAGATCATGGGATCATGATCACTCTCCGGGCACTGATCTATTTTTAATTTTTTTTATTTGTATATAATCTTTCTAGATTTTTACAAAGGAGTTTTCGTAGGTGCAGATACATGAAAAAAAAAATGTTGATCACTATTGCTGTTCGTGTCCAAGAAAGTTGTCGCAAGAGCTTTAATCGTCTAAACTTTGCAAGTCAATCTAGATCATCATCTAGCTCGTGGATGCGGTTTCCCGCTGACATCAGAGATGGTTAATCTTTTCCATGGCGATGATTAGAAGTTTTGCCGTCGGAATTAGCCATCTAGTTCGAGCTCCTGTAATTAGACGGTTCCACCACGTGTCTTCATCATCTACGAAAGAGTTTATACGCAGAGGGACGAAAAAGGCTTCCCTTTCTTGTGCGATCGCCGGGCAGACCATCAGGAGGTGCCTTACAGATTCTATTGTTTGCAGATTTCTGCAAAGTCGGCAGGTTTGCTCTTTAGTGGCTGCTCTGATAGCTGAGATTTCCTGGGTGGGTAGCAGATTGAGACGGGCTTTCAGTAGAGTTTTCATTAGCAATTTGCTTGGATATTTTATGCAATACTCCATAGGCTCTCTAAGCTTGTTCGGAACAGATGGCAGATGGCTTAGCAGTTTATTTGAAAATGCTTTTTCGTTCCTATTTATCCAATCAAGCCATTCCATTATCGATTTGATTCCTAAAGGGTTTTGGAGTAGTTCTTCTTCTGAACAAGCTATCTCCTGCAGTGTTTGTTGTTGAAATTTGACCCATTGTTTTAGCATCTGATTATTTCCTTTGGTGATTTCTTCGTTGATCATGCAGTATATTTGAAGGCTCTCTGTGTGTCGAATCTTTCTAAATAGCTGAATTGTGCTTTGGGCCACTATTGCAGTTAGAGAGAGCAGGCCGAGTTCTCGTCATATTGCTGCGGACGATGTAGATTTTGGAAGTCCAAGTGCTGTTCGCCAGATGAAGCCTTCCAATTTAGTCCAGAGAGTGGACGGGATTGAAGGTGTTGCATCCATGCCATATAATAAGGACGGAATTACATTTGCCTTGTAAAACTGAATTGCAGGTAGCAGGCTAAATGTGCCGTATTTCCTGTCAACTGCTCGAAGCTGGGCTGTTTGGTGTTTGGTCTTTGTCCATAAAGATTGTTGTATACTTGATGCGTTCTTAGAGCTGTCGATTTCGACTCCTTAGTATTTAAACTTTGAGACAACTTCGATTTTTGACTGAAGGAGGAACCACTGCAGGCTTTCTTTCTTCTTGCTCCCCAGTTTCTGCATGATCAAGACTTTAGTTTTTGATTTATTTATCTCCAGATTGTTGTCCTTGGTATACTGTGCAAGGTTGTCCAGTTGGCGCTGGAGTCCGACCTTGTGTGGTCCAAGATTATCAGGTCATCGGCATATAAAAGTCGATTGACCCTTACGTTGCCGACTTTAGGTGGAAATGACCTGATCGTATCTTGAGAATCTTTAAAGTCGCCTAAAAAGGATATGAAGAGTGTGGGCGCCAACGGACAGCCCTGCTTCACTCCATGGTGAGAAGGTATATGATCGAATAATAGACCTTGGTTGTTCAGGCGTACGGAAACACTGGTGTTCGAGTGGAGGGCGATTATGGGAGCCAGGATTTCATCAGGACAATTCCACGCCTTTAGTTTATTCCACAATGTTGACCTTTCCACTCTGTCAAACGCCTGGGATAGGTCAACGAATGCTAGGAAAACTATTGGTGCTCCCGACAAGACTTTGTCTTTAATGATACTCAGTATCATTATATTAGCTGCACTGCTTGCATTTTTCTGGAATCCAGTTTGCAGTGGGTCTGCAGAGGGGGAAAACCGTGCCCATTTCTGAAAGTGACTCAGGAGGATTGTGCCGAAGACCTTACCTATGACGTCCAGCAGGGCTATAGGGCGGTAATTGGAGGGGTCCTCTCTGACACCCTTTTTAAAAATCGGGACGATCACTGCCTGGGTCCAGGAATCAGGGATTGTCTTTCGATTTTTGCAGTCTTTGAAAATCAGACTCAGTACTGCTGACCAGTGGTCTGGGTGTTCCTTTAGGTCAGAGTTTGCTAACCCGTCCGGTCCAGGGGCTCGTGATAGTTTCAGCCTTGTGATGACTTTTTTTATATCGTCTTCGTCTGAGAGGTCCACCCAATTTCCCTCTGGCGGTCGCTTTGGAGGGTCGATAGTCGTTGTAGGTTACTCAAAAAGTTCAGAGAAGTGTTTGACCCAATTTTCTTCAGCGACAGAATTAATCATTAGAGTTTTGGGATGATAGTTTGTTTGGTTGACTATAGACCAGTATTCCCGAGATTTTTTGGAGGCTAAGGCCTTAAGCATGTTTTCTGCATCTGATTGATAAAGGTCACATCTTACGTTTCTCAGCCATTGTTTGCAATTTCTCCTCTCAATATGGTAGGATTCCCACAAGGTTGTTGTATTCAAGGCAGCTGCTCCTTTCTTACTGCCAATCGAGTGCATGAACCATGAAATAATCGATTGCTGATCTGTACCTGGAAGAGCTATAAGTATAACAACCGAGTTGGTCCCCCAGTAACCTTCCATTTACAGAATGCAAATTGTGATCCGCTACCTTTTTCAGTAGATTTGCTTCTGGTTTGTTTGTCTTTCCATCAAGCATTACTGGTGCCGGTATATTTAGTGTAGCATCTACTTCTTTGTTGGATTTCTGCATTGTTAAACAGTCTCCCAGCCTTACATTAAAATCACCTCCTATTATAACAAATGGGAACAGAGTGCCTTCAGGGTGATCATCGGGCCTAAAATTATCCAAGCGATTCAACAAGCATGTTAGGTCTGTTCTTGATGATTTGCACTGCGAGGAATTATATAAATTTATCACAGACAAAGTCCGTTTTGAGTTTACCATCAACATATTGGGCCTCATTACGAGTCCGGCGGTAGCTGTGCCGGAGAAACCGGCAGGCTGCCGCCGGACGCAGAATGAATTACCGCCTCCGTGATTGTCGGAATCACCGGTGCATTACAACCCTGGTGACCCGATAATTCGGGAGGCGTAATTCCGTTAATCCCCATTCCCATGGAGTCTCATAGGACTCCATGGAGATGGGGACAATGGAAACACCGTCAACGTAAATAACGGTGCTGGTGTTTCCATTTCCGTCTTAAGGCGGGTGGCATTACTCCCGCCAGGTCAGACCTGGTGGGAGTGACACCACCCGCCTGCAGAACTCATAGTCTGCCAGCCCAGAGACAACGGTGGCGGTGGTTTTACCGCCACCGTTGTTTCCAGACCGGCAGGCTTGTAATGAGGCCCATTAACCCTTAAAACTGACCTGGTGAAAAAGTCTACAATACAAGTGGAACTGATTGAAATGCTCACATATGTTGCCAGCCCACAACTAGTTCTCCCTTTTTTGTTGTCCTTTTTGTTGCCGGTGGCTGGAACAAAAAACCCTAGGAAATTTAAAAGAGATATATTTTCTAGGGCCCCGGTCTCATGAAAAAGTAAAACATCAAAACCAGATATGTAATCTACAAATTCTGGATCCTTGAGGTTAGAGTTCAAAACGGCAATGTTCCAGGACAGCACTTTATTAGGCCCACCCCTCCCAGTGCCGGGGTGAGATCCCCTGCATGTGAGAGCTGAACTCTGAATTATAAACTGGTTCCTTTAGCTGTACCTGAAGAATAGGTCTTGTTGAATTACGCAGGACTCTCTCCAGGGGTGCGGGCGACATATCCATGATTTCAGCCGATGCTAGGCAAATCAAATGATGCAGAGGATTCTTGAGAACCTTCTGAATATCGGTTCCAACGGTATTGCCCTTTTGGATTGTTTGCGGAAGAGTAGGTAGATACAAATGTTCATGAAGATGTCATTGTTCAGCGCCCTTGTCTAGGAAAACCTCCTGTGACAAGGTTTGACGTTTGTTCCCAAATGTATTATTGTTTTAAATGTAATTTAAAAGTGGATTGTCAGGTGGTCTGACCAGTCAAGTGGTATTGAAGAGCTATGATGGAGGGTGTCCAGGGAAGTGATGATGACGTTGATGATGTTATCTCTCTTGTGAGTGGGTCCTTTTGTGTGCCGTGTGAGGTTCAGCGTGCTTGTATCTGCAAATGTCGCTCTTATACTACACCAAGCTGGTACTCATTTATTGACCTCATAAGGATGGGATGAAAGGCTGAGCTGTCCTTGCTGGTATTCGAACCTGTGATGTGCAGATGGCACACATGTCACAGATCACAGCCATGAGCGCTAACACGTTGAAGCTGACAGGCGCAAGCAGTATTAGATGTGTGCTTTGAAAATGAAAGTGTGGAGTCAAAAGCAAGTGTGGAGTCAAAAGTAACATCAAGGTGACAAGCGGATTGTGAGAAAGGAATGAGGGAATGGGGAAAGAAAACAGCAGAGGAGGGAAAATGGTAGAAAAGGAAAAGAACAGAATGTGCATTTTTGGAAGGGTTAAGGTGCAGAAGCCGAGAATGCACCCATGATTAAATGGCTAGTAGGCAGGCACTAAGTGTAGAGTCGATGTAATCTGAAGAAAAAGAAGAAAAAGATGGGAATATCTGAGAGCCATTTGCATAAAAGTGACAGGAAAGTCCAAACGATTTGATAATTACAGCAAGAGGGGATATATACAGTGAGAGAAGAAGTGGAGGGAGGCCAAAAGCATTTAAGTCCAAACTTTGGTAGTGTCCTGCATGCACATAGAACTTGTTTTAAAATCATTCCAGCAATCACAGGTTAAATCAACTATACGCTTCACTTTACCACTGTATTTTGGAAAAAGTGTAAATGCTTCTCTCAATCAACGATTGTGAGAGATATCGAGAATGGATTCCAATGGATTCCACCTGTTTTCACCAGGGGACTCATTTTCCTGAAATTAGTAATTTGACGGCGGGGATCTGTTATGTGTTGACATACACACAGGTGGCTCCCGGCCGCCAACTTTTCTTCATTTGTACGTCGAAGTGCAAAAATACAGGGCAAAAGGCTGCTTCACCTGCGTACGTTGCTTTTTTCCCTGCACTTTTACATTCTATTTTGCAAAGTCAGTAAAGATTGCCTGGTATGCTTGCATGCAAGGCAGTTTAGACTTTTAATTGTGAGCGCCAATTGCCATGCCTGCAATTACAATGTAACCCTGCCCGACATGTGAGTATGTCCTGCAGGGATTAATTTCACTTGTGAACACTGCTTATCATGCACACATATTGAGCAGTGTTTAACCCTGGCAGACATGTCAAACAGGGTTTAATTGTAATTGTATCCATGTGGGGTGCGGCTGCTTTATGCTGGTGGCTATAGCTGACGGACCCCATGGGGATCTCAAGCATTTGCACATGCGTAAAAATTCCTACCTGCACAAATGCTGAAGCATTTGTATGGTGGAGAGGAAGGGAGGTGGCGGAACACAAGTTACGTTCTGCCCATCATCTCCACCATACACATGATTTGAAATGACCAGTGGCATGAATGGAAGGTTTTAAAGCCTTAGTCAAGGCTTTTATGCCTTCCTTTTATGTTACGGCTCATTGGAGCATGAGCTCCCAGGTGGTAAATTCTGGCGGATTCCAAAGGACGGCATTGGCTTTCAGTCATTATGAAACTATTTGGTAAAAACCATGTGCTATTTGAAGAGGGAGCGGCACAGTGCAGGCATCTATCCTGTGCGTGCCCCCACTTCCGCTCCAAATAGAATTCAAATCCCCTGGAGCGTAACAGCAAGGCATAAACAGCTTACACCTTGGCGTTAAAACATTTGTTTATACTCCAGGGGTTTGGAAAATTACCCTTACGTACCTGCCCTTATCAACTTTCTTTACAGACCACACCACATATTTTTACATTAGCTTGGGTTTTTACATCCTCGATTGTTTTTTTAGGAACCAGACCATTCTTCCTGGTTATATTTTAAAATACTTTTACTCCCAGCCCCCGGTTCTAACCCCAGGTCTCCAAATCGTCACAAAGTGACTGTAGGATGATCATGGCTTTCTTGTGCCTAAGCTATCTTCATCGCTTGACTCACTCCTCAACCCAGCACACGGTAGCACACGGTGCAACGTAGCTTACCACATTCTATAAGGCAACAGCAATATTGTCCCTGCAGATGCAAGGATAGGACCTGACCACTCCTTTGCAACCCTTCCACACCAACCCGTAAACCCACCTATCCTGCTCCCCAGCATGCATCAGTGTCGGACTCTGCTTTCATTGGTAACCGACTAGAAGACGTGGATAAGGAGTACTCTGTAGGCTTTTTGCATTTAAATCCGCAGCTGTGAGGCCGTGGAAAGATGGCCGATGTCGCCGCAGAACGCTATGACCTGTGATGCAGGAAGGTCTCCTTCACAGCTTGATCCTCAGCCAGGCATTTTCATTTTACCATATTAAAAAAATAGATCATGATTCTTTCCTTAAAATGTAATGCGATGAGACCAATCGGCTCATGGTTCCCTCCTTTGATTTATGTTCTCCCAGTCTGCTATAGATCATGTTATATTATTATATGTTCTATGCGATTGTCAGAGCTTGTAATGAATAACCCTTACATGGGAAGAAAGGGGGTGATGGAGGGAGTGCCGCGTGACCCGGAACACGCTGATGTCGCAAACTGAAGCCATAAAACCATCATGGCGTGAAGCTAATTTAAATAGGAAGCGGCTCAGTTAAAAGTGGTGCTGGCCATACAATATTAGGACACCCCAGAGAGTCAGGGACTCAAACATTCCCTAATAAAAAAAACATCAGATACTTCAATAAAATCAAAGCATACATGTGGTGCTTGGAATGTATATATGGTTACACTGCATGGCCCTGCAGATCTAGAACCCCAAAGGACATTTTCTTTGCTTTGTATGCAAGGATAGGTCGAATTTTAGCCATTAGGAACTCAACACTACGTGTTGCGATGGATCTTAAAATACATTGCAATTTAGCATCCTCACAGATAATACAACTTTTATTTTCTTTATTGAAAAAAAAATATTGCACACGTATAGAGGAAAGCATATGGCAGTATAGTAATACTTAACACTACACAGTGAAATGACATAAGCGACCATGGAATACACTAAATTCTATCCCATTTGTAAGAGCTAAAATGATAGGTAAATATGATGAAAACAGATCAAAACTGAGACTAACTTCATGCCATATTTTCAGAGCTGGCCCTGGCGGATGCAACTGTGTTGGCAAATTATTCTACACATGTTTTCCAAATTCTCTTGTGCATTTCTTTATGGCTTGTGAAAAGACGTTAATGGTAAGAAATAAAGACAATTTGGAAAAGCTGTTATCCACTCTACACGTTTGACCAGTCTTTACCTTTATTGGTGTGTTCGATTATCTCATTAACAGCCAAAGGTGCTCTGGGAAGCCAATGGTTTTCGCAAGAAATAAACATCTCTTTGAACACACCACATTCCATGGCCCCATCACTTCACATCCACTTCACTGCTTTCTCCAGATTTTTTTTACACACATCTCGTACACATGGGCAATATCTAAATATATACAAATTAACAATTGCAAAAATGACATCACCTAAGATGGACACCCCTTCAAACAGAATCATCTTGCTCTGATAACACATATGTTTATTGTCCAACTCAATGGTAATAATTCTTTGTAAAGTGCTTCAAGCCTCTATTTGGCCATCCTCACTGCGGTTATGGAGGATAGAAGAGGTAACACAGAAGGTGCAATCTAGCAATCGATGGTTGTGATCAAACCAAAGATGGATGCAGAGGATGGGTATGTAGTTCCATTCATTGTGGGATGAGGCTCCCACCTGCATAGTCCACCAGCCACTACGGAGTCACTTTCCAGGCTCTGTGACGGTAGCCTGGAAAGTGACTAGGTAGCGGACCATGCACGGGGTCTTGAATTGAGCATTTCCTTGCTGAGTAACAACAGGAGAGTCATAAGTGCGTAAGTGCTTATATGATGCGGTTGAAAAATTGAAGATGAGTCTTGCAACTACCCACTTTATCAACTTTGAATGCATCAAAGGTTGGGCAGGGCTGTCTTGATTCACACTTGCAACTCTCAGGTATCACAAACATCTTCACAGTTGATGCATTAGCCCATTGAGCTTTCTTTCCAGTCTATGTAACTTGGGTAGCTTTGTTCTGCTTTTCAGGCGGTCCTGTGCGTACAAGCTGGGGGAGTCTGGCATTAAGCATAATATAAATCAACAATAAGTAATATATAAATACATCTGTCTTGATTCATGAGCTCCAACTTACATTTTTGTGGAGGCTATTCCAATCACTGCAGGTTTTTCAATGGAATTTACCGTGGGTTTATGTAGTTACAGACTTGAGGATCTGGAACAGAAGCCAGATCATATAAACTCAGGGCACATTTTACACTCTATCACATAACATTTAACTTTCACTGTGGAATGACATCTAACTATATTTCCATCGCTCGTGTTTGATTAATTTATAGGAAATATCCCTTATCAAATACCCCCTACCATGACAATCTCACCCCACAATCTGGAACCAGAAACATGGGGCCTCATTATGAGTCCAGCTGTAGGCGTGCCGGTAAAAACGGCATGGATGCCGCTCAAGTAATATTTTTCCGGCGCCCACCAATGGGGACTTACCGGAGCATTACAGCCCAGTGGTCCCGGTAATTCCCCCTTGCCAGGTGCCAGAAAAAATTACTCCCCATTACCATTCGAGTCCCATTGGACCCAATGGGAATAGGGAGGACGGTAGCACCGACACCATTCATGAATGGTGCCGGTGCTACCATCAAGGTCTGCAAGCGGGTGCCGTTCCGCCCGCCAGGTCAGACCTGGCGGGCTGAAAGGCACCCGCTTGCAGAACTCGGAGTTTGCCGGTCCGGTCACAACGGTACCGGTAGCTTACCAGCACCGTTTGTACCGGACCGGCATACTTATAATGAGGCCCATGATTTTTTAAATCTAAATATTTTGTTTTATTTAAAATAAATATTCAATTAAGTAAATATGTGCAGCTTGCCTACAGAAATAAAAACTCAGCCTGACTGCTGTTATCTCGCTCATGTGTCATTCCAATTCGCGAAAACATCCATATATAGATAAATAAATATGAATAACTGTTCTACGCAATAGAATAATATACTCCATAATATAAACATCCAAATTGGCATTTGCTGTTTGATTCAAAAAGATAAAACAGTTCTTTGAACAAAGTCTAAAACAAAACAATTTGCATAGTTTTCTGCCAAACCATCAAACAAGTGTTGGCATCATAGAAAAATATGATTTTCTTATTCTAGGCCAGACTCAAATCTAAAATGTTGGCCACTATCTGCGATACACTGTTGGTTCCTATCTTCTGCATAGATACAGACATGTTTTTATGGGGTTGGCTTGGTTACAGTTAATTTCAAGGCTTGGGCTCAGGAATTCTGTTTCTTATTGGAATGCTTGGACGGTAGCGCCAAACCCTCTCACTATTCCCTAGGAATCCGTCTCACCATCTGTATTTCAATTACTGTATTGACTACGACAGACACCCATCCAACAGCCCTATCATTCCACAGTAAAATGTCGAATGCCTAAGGCCTCCAGAGATCCCAAATCAATGCCTTCTACTATATTTCCCCTTTCAGTGACAAAAGGGACTGATTCACAGAACGTTTTCCTACGGGATTGTGCCATTGATGTCTGAGATTTCACTGCCAGATAAAGTATTCCGTTTGGTCTGCCCACCTGCTCCTAAAATCCCTCTCAGGTAATATAGTTCTACCATGGGAAGGACCTCTGCATTCAGTCCCATCTGGAAAAGCATTTCCTTTATCTAGTTTTAGCTGATGTCCCAATACGTTTTTCTCCAGTCGAACAGGCCTCGTTCCTTTTTTAATCTTTCCCAAAACTCTTCACTATTCCCACGTGTTTAAGTTTAAATTCCCAGCCAACACACCCCAAGCAGCATCATTTGGCACCCCATGTTTGGATTGTACAGGGCCTGTGATTATTTATTTTATTTATATATTTATTTATAGTGCGCACCGAACCCGGGGGCATCAAGGCGCTGGTTACAGAAAGCGCAGTTGGCTTATAAACAAGTTATAATGCCAGAGAGTAAAACACAATGGGTCTCATTACAACCCTGGCGGTAGCCGTGCCTGTAAAACAGGCACAGCTGCCGCCGAAGTTGCATTTTTTCTGGCGCCCAGAAATGGGCAATTACCGGGTCATTACAGCCTTGGGCACCGGAAAAAATGTTTCCCCATTCCCATTGAGATGCATAGGGCTCAATGGGAATGGGGAAGCCGAATGCACAGGCACCGTTATCCAAGATGCCTGTGCATCCGAAATGCAGTGCTCGTGGGTGCCTTTCATTCCGCCATGTCAGATCTGTCGGAGTGAAAGGCACCCGCGATCACAACTCGGAGTTTGCCGGTCCAGATACAACGGTACCGGTAAGCTTACCGGTAGCGTTGTACCAGACTGGCAAACTCCTAATGAGGCCCAATGACTATGGCTTGATCAAACAAGTAGTCCAATGGTTCCTGGCTGTCTTGTGAAACATCTTCTTCTTCTTCTTCTTCTTCTTCTTCTTCTTCTTCTTCTTCTTCTTCTTCTTCTTCTTCTTCTTCTTCTTCGCCTTCTTCTTCGCCTTCTTCTTCGCCTTCTTCTTCTTATTATTAATAATATTATTATTGTTAGTGTATTGAGTGGGGAACAAACGTTGGGAAGCAACAGAGCGCTTTTCAATCATAGGGGGAAGAACATGTGAGGGAATCAGAGAAACAAGTGAGCTGGGAGCTAACAGGGAAGAGGCAGGGAGCGCTGTTTGGTAGCAAGGGATCTACAAGCGATCAGGAGAGGAAACAAAGGGTAATGGATCACCCAGTCTCAGGTAGGGTGGGGAGGGGAAGTGTTAGGTATGAGCCATTCCTTGAAGTGAAAGGTCTTGAGCTCCTTTTGGAACAGTAGAAGTGATAAAGTGAGTCTGGTGTGTACGTAGGTGGTTCAATAATCTTGGGGCATAGACAGAGAAGACCAATGTTCTGGTTCTTTCTTTCCTGCACAGTCAAAGTTCAAGTCTGAACATGTCCTTACTTCTGGTTGATCATAGGCCTCCAGAGATCCTGAGTTTCCCAGTGAGGTGACAGCCTTGTAGATGACATGGCAGGATTTGAAGATGATATGGGCTTGCATCAGGTGCCAGTGCAGTTCAATGAGGGTCAGGGTGATGTGGTTGAATTTGTCGAGTCCTTTGATGAGACGTGCTGTAGCATGCAGGACATATTTCCGGGGTACTAGCCTAGTTGCCAGAAGGCCTTCCGAAAGGGCAAGTCCATCATACATGTGGGAGAGGACCAGGCACTGGACAGCAGATCTGAAGTTGTTTTCTTGAATGAAGAGCTTGGTTTTCTGCAGAAGAGAAAGTTGATACAAAGTGTTTGTGTCTTTCTTGCTATGCGCTGTCTGAAGCTGTTGATGTCACACCAAAGGGACTTGGCACAGGTGGCCAGATGGGGTTATAAGCCCTCAAGGTTCACAGCAGAGAGCCAGGTCTGGATGCCAGGGTGTTCTGTGTTGTTGGTCAGCAATAGGAATTCAGTCTTGGAGCGGTTGAGCTTTAGGTATGCGCTGGACAGCTACGACTGAATCAATGTGAGTCAGTGCTTGAGCCTGTTGATGTTTTTGATGGAGGATATATTGAGGTAGAACAGCATGCCATTTGCGTATTGGTGGATGTGGATTTTGTGAAAAGCAAGGAGGGTCCTGAGTGGTTCCCTATGAAGATTGAAGATCACAGGGGAGAGTATAGGTGCTTATGGGACTCCACTGGTGATGGGAAGAGTTGTTGGCCTTTAGGAATCCACTTGTATGAAGTGGTGGCGATTAGCAAGGTATGATGTGAATCAGGTGAGCTCGATCGCACTGATCCAAAATACGGTGATGAAGATTGTCAGTGAGTGTCTGGTGGTCTACGGTGTTGAATTCTGCTGAAAGGTCAAGGAGACCAGGAGGCAAGGATGACAATCATCAAGGATTTTAAGTGCACCATCGATCACCTTGATGGAAGCTGTTTCTGTGCTACATCTGGGTCTGAAGCCAGATTGGAAGAGATGAAGGAGGTTGTTGGCTTCAATTTTCTGGGGAAGTTGCAGAGGTACTTCTTTCTCAAATGCTCTCACCTAGAAAGGGAAGGTGGATGATGGGGAAGTATTTGCCGAGATCATCAGGATCCAGTGTTACTTCCTTGAGATGCAGAAGGATTTGCCCAGTCTTGTAGGTTGAGGGGTATATGCCTTGAATTAGGGAGCTGTCGATGATTGCCAGTTAAGGCAGAGTGCTTCAGTCAGAAGGGTCTAGAGTATGGAGGCAGGTAGGATGTCATTCATGTATGATGTGGCCTTCAGGGATACTAGTGTGGCAGTGAGGTCTTCCATACTAAATGTCTTGAAAGTTGTCTATGTAGTTGTAGCATTGTGAGATGGTGTATTATGCTATCAGTTGTGATGCTGGTGTCTATGTGTTCGTGGATCATGCTGATATTGTTGAGGAAGGAAGTGTTGAGGCAGTGGATTATTCAATGAAGTGCGGTACGGGTGTGTCAACCTGAGGGTGATTCTTTGCTTGATGACTTTGAAGAGGGTTGTGCTTTTATTGTTGGCCTTGGCTGTTGTCTTTTCGTAGTAGTTGGCCATGACAGTGGTGATCAGTTGTCTGTTTGTAGCACATATTTCCCTGAGGCGGGCAAGGTTGGTTGTGCTGCAGGACTTTCACCAAGTGTTTTCTTGTTTTCTAGTGGTTCATTTATTGAAGTTGAGTTATTTAGTGTACCAGGACACAGAGGGTTTAGGCTTCAGAGTGAATTATTTCACGGATGCATGGCAGTTTATGGTTGTTGTGAGGGTGTTGCTTTGTTCTTTGAGAAGTCAGTCACAGTCCTGGTTTGTCAGAGGTATATCAGTCCATATGAGGTGGAGTTTGGCAAGATCTTCCACTTCCATTTACACTGGGAAGGTCTTGAGTGGTCTGGAAGCTTGCTCGTTGAGTTTCCGATGGGTTTGATAGACTAGTGTGGTATGAATAATTTCAAAAGGGGATTGTCAGATGGTCTGACCAGTGAAGTGGTATTGAAGAGCTGTGGTGGAGGGTGGGCAGGGAAGTGATAATGCCGTTGAGGATTCCTGTGAGTTGGGCCTTTTGTGTGCTGTGTGAGGCTCAGCATGTTGAGTAGGCAGTGGATATCTTCTTTCATTGGCTTGGTTGCTGTGTTGCCAGGGATGTTGAAGTCACTGAGGAAAATGTTGTGGACATCGATGAGAGATATGGTGGTGACCAAGTCTGTGGAACCTTTATGAAGAAGTTGTTGGGCTTTTGTGGTCTGTAGTTGAATTGAAAAATGCACGTGTCCATCGGGGAGTGTGGGAAGTCGCAGGAAAGGTTTTCAGTTGGGTCCATGGCTAGCTACCTTGTGACTGAGGGCAAGGCTGCCACAGATCTTGTTTGGGCATTCTCATTGTAGTTCTGAATAAGGACATCTAGGATGTGGATGTCAGCCAGGTCTCCTTAATGAAGATGGCATCCAAGTCATGTGTGGTGATGATGTTGGCATAGTCTGCTGCATGGTTGATTGTAGAGCAGACATTGGCATTTATCAGTTTTTGTGTGGTGGTGGATGATGGAGTGGTGATGGAGTGTATAGTGACGTGGGTGAGGTTGCTGCAATGCAGTGTCCATGATGTTGATGGTGAGCATCATGGTTGGTGATGAGTGCTGATGGTAGGGATGGGCTGTTGGGAGAGAGAGATGATACATATATTTGAGGGAGTTTACCTGATGTTAGAAGAGCAGAGGTTCTGTTCCTGGGTCTGAACAGGTCAGACAAGAATTGCCGTTTTGTTTTTCTTCATCTGCCCTTTGCTATGTGCGAGAAACACCCTTGATCTAAGCGTTAAGAAAGGAAAGGAAGGTACATGGCTAGGTAGGTGGTGTGGCTTTGTACCTGCTCACCAACTACAAAAGAAAAGAGCTAGAGGGCTTCTACAAAAGGAAAAAAGCATAGCATGTTTCCCTTCACTTACTCACACCCAACAAGGTCCTCCTCTTTGCTCTGATTGACCCATTGGCATCTAAGAGGGCTGCGGAATCAAAATTGGAGTGAGATATGTATTTTCCTTATAATTCCCTGCATGGAATCTTAGTCTCTATCTGTTTTTTAATTAAACCAAGAGCTTCAAAGACAGAATTAAAATCCTTTTCCCTATTTGCACTTTAAATACATTATGTTGTGGAACACTTTTTACAGCACAATTTAGCTTTGTATGACATGTGTTGATCACCCCTAGTATCAATAGTGCCATCTGATGTTTTGAAAACAAAAGACAATTTTTAATAGGTTGCTTCAGTGAAACAATGAAACAGATTTCTTTTCCATGATGCCTTATTGGTCTGCCATGTCTGAGGTTAGGGTCTGCATAGATATCTGCTTATTTGAAGTTGCAAATGCTGACTGACAATGCATCCATCAATCTTGGACTAGGGTGGGCTTTCATATAAGTTTACAAAAATAAGAACACGAAAACCCGGATTTTGGAATGTATTTTTTACTTGTTTTAAGTATTTCGAGAACAAGACATTATTGTCCTTGGTAAACAAAGACGTGCCTTAACTCTGATCGAAGTGATGGATAATAGATCTGTGCATTCCTGTTTCTCAGAAAAGTTGACACTTGCACATGCAGATGCACACAAGCCAGTCTTCAATCACCCCATGACCACACCACCAGTGTCATGAAGGTCATGGCTTTTGTAAGCGATATTCAATCAACACTACAGCTAAGTCAATGCCTAGTCTGGGATGCTGAGGAAAACCCTTATTGATGTATTTTTATATCCAGTTCAGTACTCTGGATGACAACCCTTGTATAACACCCCCTCTTAGAATCCCCCCCTGACCCCACTGAGCCAAGAAGTAGGTTTGTTTTGCAAATTAAAAGGTTTATTTGAAAATGTAAACAATATATATATCACACTTCTATAAATAAATTGATAATGGATATTACACTTGTGAATATGAGCAGTAATCAGCAAGAGGTAACTATGAATAGGAACAGAAGAACAAGGTGGGAAAGAATGCTTTATATGGTTCAAGGAAACGCAAGGTGGAATAAAATGCAGTACAGAAATAACTTGTTATGATTTTAGCAAAAGGTAATATGATCACTTTTTCTTTTGACAATTCACTCCCCCCCTATGCAATACCAGAAATGGAAGGAGAGCACACAGTCTTCAAGAATCCCAACAAATCACACTTTATAATGCAATACACAGTTCCAGTTCTCCCAGCAAGCTTAGGGAAAACAGGGATGAGTTTTAAACACAGGAGAATTACTTTAATGTGGTTTGCAAGGAAGTGAAAAGGTGCTAAAATTGCTTTTAATTCCCTCTAGAGGTTCAGGGTAGGTGATGGCTACTTTATATTAGTTCAGGCTCACTTTAACAATACTCTATGAATGATTAGCAGATTGCAAACGAATTTTAGCAAAGAGAAGCAAAAAGCTGCTGATTTCTACAGATGAAGAAATCGGGCCAAATCGCAAATCGCAGTAAATTTAGCGAGTGCGTGTCTCGCGATTACGGGAAAAGTATAGGGAGTAGGAAGTCGGTTCGTTGGAAAGCCTAGATTCTAAGCTTTCAGATGAAAGTTAAATTTAGTTCCTAGCCCAAACGGTTCCAGAGATACGGACGATTAAATAAAGGTAGTTTTTCGGATTTAAAGTAAACTCAAAATGACAGGTGACAGCTTGCAGCTGCAGAATTGACAGGTGACAGTTGTGCAGCTTTAAAATGACAGATGACACGATTTCTAGAAGGCAGTTCTACTTAGGTTAAAATAGTTTGAATTAGATTATTTTAACTAAGAGATTGGTTCTGCACAGTTCTGCTAGGTACTCACAATATAAATTTGAACTAGGCCTCGCCACGGATCTGGGCAACACGTCCGGCTGCGTTTCTGTCTGCTCGGTGGGTCAATCAGGCACCGGTTCTGCTCACAGCGATCTGGGTCAGCTCTGCTCTGCTGGTCTAGCCTCTCTGGATTCTGGATGTAACACTGCTTTCTGGGTACTGCTACAGGTTCTTGCAAAAATTCTCGGCAAACTTCAAACAGCTCGCCCGGCTGTTGAATAGTTTGGTTAGTTTTGAGGCCTGCTGAAGAGGATTCAGCTGGTGGATTCAGGCCTCTCTGCTACAAATTCTGGAGTTAATTTCTGCTACAGGTTCTGGAGATTGATGGATTTGAAGTCTGGATCTCTGGATGTGAAGTCGTCGGTCAGCATGCTCCGCAGCAAATGGAATTGAATGTCTCTACCTGTCCCAGCAGTCTCTTTTTATGTGTTTTGGAAAGTGGGTGTGTGCGTTGGTCATAACTAAACCTGCCCCTCTCACTTATCATTGGCCAATTCCTCCTCTCTCCCTTGATTGGGGGAAGGAAATGTGAGTCAGAGTGATGCTGTAGGTTTTATGGTCAGAGGAACCTCCGCTTGTCAGATTGCACACAAATCTATTTCTGACCCAAATACATATTTATCTATGTACCATTTTTCTAATATTATAGGTCCAGTTAACATATTTTCTGTAGCACCAAACCATCCGATCCCTGTCTTTGTACGATGTCGTGTCCACTGATGACAGAATTCTCCCCTTTTCATCCAGATAACGACCTCTAAACCTTTCCAGATTTTACACAAATGTGCACCAGGGATATGGGTTACAGATGATAAAGTGTCAGATTTTTAACATGCATACATTTGGAGTGAGCCCCTATTTTCCGCTAGCAACCCCCCAGAATACACCACAGGGTTCTAACGCCTCTTAAAATGTTCACAGAAAAATCACAAAAATTATGATATTATTTATATAATTCTGACAAGTCCGCACTATGAGTTATCTATCTTTTAAAAATTATGCTCTGGTCAGAAAGGGGTGTGGCTTCCCACATTACAGGGTGGAATAACTGGTTTATCCACTTCCCCCAAGCCAGCTTGTTCACAGATGCACAGCTGCCCCCCAGTTTCTCCCAAGAGGAAGCTATTTTACGACGCCCCCAATATAACATTTGCCTGAGTCAAGGAAGTTGCATTGTTCTGTCCCTTCCAGTTCCCAGGTACTCCACCCCTAATCTAATCAGAGAGAGAAACTCCTTTTGGCAAGGGGCAGCAGGATGCAGCTAGGCCTGGGAAGAGTGGCTGTTGATCCAGTTTCAACTCCTGTCGGGGGTAGTTGTCAGGCAGAATCCAGTTTCATTAAGCCAGGTTTCAGCTAAATGTCACTTTAGTTCCCAGTTTAAATCAAAACTTACAATTTTTACATGTACATTAAATAATTACTTCCTTCAAGTCATTTCAGACTATAGTTTTACATTGTATCCACCTCTTAGCAAGTCTTTCCTTGGTTTGGTTTTGTTTCATTTGTTCAGTTTTACACAAAAGTCTGGTGGTTTTAAAACGCCGGCTTTCTGATAGTGGTGAGTACTGGTAATGCAACCATTTTTGGGATTAAGAAAATTAATTCCCCACAGTTCTGAGTTGCTTTTTGGCAATCAGCATTGCAATTCCCAATGGTTTCAGGCTACTGTGTGTGTAGCCCAATGGTGGTTTTAGGCAGTGCCCTCCTGTGCTCACAACGTAGGCAAAAATGGGTGGCAGCCTATTCTTCATGTTTTCCCTGTGCACTCTCTGGGGAGTTCTGGCCATCATTATGTTTTCCATGCCAGTACTGCACAGTTTTATGGTAGGGCTTGGATGCATGGGTAAAAACATCCCACAAGCCCCCCCTCTTGCGATGGCCATTCTGTCCTTTCGCTGATGGAACTAGCAAGATCTGGGATATTCGCCTCCTCTTCTTCCAATTCCATGGATGGCACAGTTCAGCATCTTTTCCTCCCTCCAGTCGATCAATCAGTTCTCCTTGCTGATCCTGATGGGAGGATTGGGCGGTACCCCGGGCCCCTCGGGTCTCTGCTCCCGGTCCCCGGTCGTCCTCCTTGGTCAGTCTCCATGGTTTCATCTCTCCTAGGATGATAAAGCAAAGCGGCAATACCTATTCGTAGACATTTCTTCACCACTATTAATGGTGTGGCGAACATATACATTTTATGAATCAGAAGATATGAACATATACATTTTCTTTTTTTAAATTAGGAGACAAGAACATATATATATACAAGGATCACAGAATTTTATATGCTATATGTGGAATATTTTAGGGTTGGAACTGAATTACTCTGGAGCCGCCCCCTCTGGGATTCCAGTGGATTCCTCCAGTTGTTGCAGAGTGTGCCTGGGATGGCAACACTTTAGCTGGTTTATATGTACCCACTTGTCTTCCCCTTCCGCCAGACTGCCTTTGGGGATGCAGATCTTATAGGCAACAGGGGAGATCTTGTCTATAATTTCAAACGGTCCCTTCCATGTAGGCAAGAATTTTCGCTGTTTGGCCTGGTTCCTTTGGAAATTGTATAGATAGACCCGATCACCCACCTTATATTCCTTTCGGGTAGTTTTTAAATCATAGTGGGTCTTCATGCTCTCGGCTGATCTTTCTAGATTCCGCTGAGCATAGGCAAAAGCATGCTGAAGGTGTTTCCTTAAATTCTCCACATACTCATGAGTTGTGGAGGCATTTATCAACGTTTGCTCTTGGGTTCTGTAGAGCAAATGCTGGGGAAGCACCATCTTGCGTCCAGTCATCAACTCAAATGGTGACATTTTAGTTGCAGATGAAGGGGTAGATCTGATGGCCATTAGGACCAGAGGTAATCGGATATCCCAACTTGGCCCAGAATCTGCCACAAACGTTTTTAATATGCTCACAATGGTTCGGTTGTATCTCTTCTGCTCCAGAAGAAGCTGGCCTGTAAGCAATATGTAACTTCCTTTTGACCCCCAGTATCTCCCACATCTTTGTCATTACTTCACTGGTGAAGTGGCTACCCCTGTCTGACTCAATCCTTTGAAGTAGACCAAAACGGGAAAAGATGTGGTTAATCATCAGGGCAGCTGCTGTTTCTGCCCTGCAGTTTGGGGCTGGGAGACATTCCACCAACTTGGTAAACAAGCATGTAACGGTCAACATGTACTTGTTTCCTCTAGACGAGCGAATTACAGGGCCTACAAAGTCGATTTGCAAATCTGACCATGGCAGTGTCATCCCCCTCTTTTGGAGAGGTGCACGGTGTGTGAGGGATGATGGCTGAAATTGTGCACACACAAGACACCCCTTCAAGTATTGGTCGAGGTCTTGCCCCATGTGTGGCCAGTATGCCACCTCTCTTAAGATTTCCAGTGTTGTGTAAAACCCCCTGTGACCGGCGGTGGCTGCATCATGGGCGTGACTTAACATCAGGCTTCGGAATGAGGTAGGGACCACCCACTGATAATGGCCAGCTTAGGATTTCCTTACCAACAAACCGTCTTGGATTCGGAACATCTTTGGACATTTCATCAACACTCTTAGGTCCTCTTTCCCAATGTAATCGGTATCCGTCAGGGGAAAGTTTTCAGGGTCCTCAATGTGTTGGTAAAACTTACCAATTATTGGATCCCCCTTCTGAGCTGTAATCAAATCAGCATCAGGGGTCTCCTTACTCCATTGTGCAGTTGAAAGATCATTGTGAGCATTTGTCTGGGACCTAGTGATAGCAGTGACCTGGATTTCCCCCAACAGGGACTCAATCTCAATTAGATCCCCTTGGATGGCCCCGGTTTTGGCCAGCTGATCAGCTAAGTCATTTCCAGTTTTTTCTGGTCCCTCTACTTTGGAATGACCCTTGATATTTTTCCAGTAGATGGTCATCCCATTCGAGGTGACCAGATCATCAATATTTTGAATTAACTTCCCATGTTTCAAGGGTTTGTTATTAGCACATAACATGCCTCTGGTTTTCCAGTTAACCAGGTGCTCCACGAACCCGTTCCGTACATAATCCGAATCTGTGATTATGACCAGTTCGTGGAGTTGATGTTGGACAGCAGTGAGGATGGCCTGATGCACAGCCATCAATTCTGCCACCTGACTACTTCGGGGACCAATTTTGTATCCAGCGGAGGGTTCTGGAAACTCCTTCACCCATGCATTCCCTACGCCGGCCACCAGTTCTTTCTCCCCGTTGTTGTCAACATGGTAAGAGCATCCATCCACATAGACAGTGGGCATTCCCTCACACTTGTCTTCTTCAAAGACTTTGTGTGGGGAATTAAGGTATGCCTCCATGTTGTCCTTGATTTTTAGACTTTCGTCCTCGAGACAGTTTTCTCTGGCAAAATCATGCAAGTCAGCCAGACCTTGCGCGAGGGGACTCTTCTTGTTTTGGACATATCTGACCTCCACAGGAAAGCCTTGCATTGACAGAATCCAGGAAGTAATTCGGGAATTACTCACATTTCCGGCCCGGATTCTGTCACTTTGGAGATATTGCAGAGGCTGGTGTGGAGTCTCCACTATGATGTGTTCCCCCTGGATAAACAGGCGTAATTCTTCAATGCCCACACTGTTGCCAGGAGTGCCTTCTCACAATTGTTGAATTTTTCCTCCACAGAGGATAAAGTTTTGCTCGCATAGGAGATTACTTTAATGACCTAGTCATGCTTTTGGTATAATACTGCCGTCAAGCACGTATTAGAGAACCCCGTCTCCAGGAAGAACTCATTGTTTCTGACAGGGTAAGCTAGGCAAGGCACTTGTGAGAGGCTTCTTTTGAGTTGTCTTACCGCCTCAGATTGTTCTGGACCCCATTCCCACTTGACCCCCCCTTCAAGAGATGAATCAGGGGTCTAGTGATCTCTGCGTAGCCTTCAATGAACTTTCTGCTGCAATTAGTGAGTCCAAGGAGGCTCCTTAGTTCCCGCAGAGTTGTGGGGTCTTTCAGTTTCTGGAGTGCTTCCACTTTCTTTTCTTGGGGACAGAGACCATGAGGAGTAATCTCATGCCCCAAGAAATTAACACAGGTTCTACACCACTGTGCTTTCTGAAAGGAAAGTTTTGCTCCGGCGGCCCTTAACTGTGGTGTCAGAACATAACGGATCTCCGCTATGTGTTCCTCCACAGATGAACTTTTGATGAGGACATCATCTACATAAGCCAGGTTAACCCCCGCACCCTGGTTGGGCATGGCCTTATGTAGGAAAATGTTGAATTCATTGCCGGAGTTGAGGTATCCGAAGGGAGTCCGGGTCCATGTGTACTGCTGGCCCCCAAAGGTAAAAGCCAGTTTGTATTGGTCCTCCCTACCCGTTTGTTGAGCTCCCTAAGGTCGGCGCAGAGTCTCCACTGGCCGTTTGGCTTCAATATTCCCAGCACCGGATTATTGAAAGTGCTGTGGACTGGACGGATTATTCCCGGGGACTCAAGGTTCTTAATTATTTCAGTAAGGGACTCCATGGATGCGAGAGGCAAGTGATATTGCTTCACAAACACTGGCGTCATTCCGGGGTCCGTGGGAATTGTTGTGGTGTGGATGTCGGGGCGACCACAGTCATATGAGTCTACCGCAAAGAGATCTTGGAAATCCAAGAAAACTTGTTTCAACTTTTGCTTCTGTTCCAGAGTCACACAGGCATCAGCTAGGTTGACTCTCTCTTCCACCATCTGCCTGAAGCCTGGAAAGACTTCTGGTTTGTCTATCTCAGCGGCCTCCTCCAGCTGGGTGGAGAAGTCCCTGGTCAGAGTGCTGATTTGGACTGGAGGCTTCCGTTGGGAAAGGCAGCCCTCATGGACCTGGAAAATCACCTCATCCCTCCTGAAGTCACCAGTCACATCTTCCTTACCATAAGGGCAAGAAGTGTACACCAGGAAGTTCCCCCCATGCCGGGTGAAAATCCTGTCTGGTATTGTATTGTCCTCTCTGTCACTATCAAAACAGTCCTTGGGGATTGGTCCTAACAGTTCATTTCATAAATCAATGGAGAAATGTCGGTCATCAATTGCCATTCCAATAATGGTGCCTGCGGCTAGAGTAATACTCTTTAAGTCGCTGTTATCCACCTCTATTGGAATGGTGTCATGTTCTATGTTGACTAATGGTGTTGGGTTTACCCCTAACCCTTGCTGTTGGAGAGAAGCATTTAGATGGATATAAGCATCAGGGTTTTTCAATTTTTGTCCTCTTTTAACTTTCACTTCCAGGGAGAATTGTCGGGTCCTTTCTGGGATGTTGACTTCCTCTTTGATCTGAATTTCAACTGCATAAGGTAGCAATTGAGCTGACCTAAATGCTTTTTTGGATCATCAAAGCCCATGGGATTATCCGCTAATCGGGACCAAGCTTTGAAGTTTATTAGGTCCAAACTAATGGCAAAGCGATTGAGAATGTCACTGCCTAAGTAAAAGGCGTCAGTGACGTCTCGCACGACTCTACAATTATGGACTATGCTCTTGTTGCCAATGGAGATTTTGAGCATACACCTGCTTGGCAGGAGATGTTTGGAATTAGGTGCTTCCAGGTCCATTTCCTATTTGTCTATCAGTTTGAATGTGGGAATGGATGGATCTTTTGGAAGTTGGCGGAACATGGCTTCGCTGATGAAGCTCTTACCGTTGTTCACACACACTCGAGCGAGAACAGAGTCCTTCTCATCATTTAACTGAACAGGGATGAACAACTGCTCTCCAATTTGCTGAATATCAGCCAGGCTCTGAGCTGATTTTACATCTTTCTGGACTATAGGAGTGGGAGTTTCTGATTGTGGATTAGTAAAGAATTTCAGGGTATTTCCTTCCAGTGAGGAATACCACCTTAAACTGGAAGGAAGGTTGATTTTCAGAAATAGAGAGGACCCCCCATCACCAGTCTGTTGTCCTACTGCTATTACTGTCACGTCTGGAATTTGGTTGTTCTGGAAGTGAAATTCTACTTGGTCAGATTTTTGTTCAACCATGTGGCAGGTGTCATTTAAACTAACATGGTTGACACTCTGTTTTAATTTTATTGGTCGGCTAGTCTGGGTCCAGAGGACCTTGTTTACGCAATCTATTAGGGGTGACAACCTTCTTAGGAGGTAATTCCCTAGTAAACAAGGGGTGCCCTCTGGAGTCACTACTATGACCGGGTGTTTCACCTTGTGTCGCCCAATTTTGATGTCCAAATCTGCAGTCCCCTCGACAAGAATTTCCTTCCCGTCAAAGTTCTGCAGTTGTCCAGGAAGAGAGGTGAGAGGAATACGGTAATTCTCCCCCCTTCCTGCATTTAGTTCCTCAAAGGCCCTTCTGGACAGAAGGGTAGCTTGAGATCCAGTGTCCACCAGTGCCAAAATTGTACCCTGCCCCTGTACTTGTACCGGGGCATAGTATCTTCCCTCCGTCTCCTCAAGGGGGCACAGATAATGCACATTTTTGGACAACTGGTGGGCTAACTTTCTGGTTTTGGACATTGCTAGCGAAGAGATTTGGGCAGAATTCTGCAGAGAGCCTTGGGAATCTGAAAGAAAAAGTTGGCAACTGGAGATCAGAGCCATTGTGGGTTCCCCTGGTTCCGGTTCTGGGCCGCCCCGCCCTTTTTGGAGGCAGTCATCAGGATGGGTTTGACCCTTGGGATTTTGGTATTGTCGGTCTGGGATGAGATGATGGGCGGCATTAGCTCAGTCTCCACATCTCCCCAGTCTGGATTGGAATCCCTTGGGACCCATTTTTCCTTGGGAGGAGTTCCCCCATCTCTGAAGGAGAAGATCCTTTTCCCAGGATCTTCTGAGGATCCCTCTCCCTCAAATTGGAAGACCTGTACCTCCTCCACAAAGTGGGTCTGTTTGGGTCCTTTGTTTCTCCTACCCCCCCCTCTGCTCCTTGGGAGGCAGGCTTTCAGGGGCAGGAGATTTTGTTTCCGGTTCCTGGTTTTCCAGGGGCTGTTTACAAGTTGGGAAGGAAGCTTCCTCCAAGGCTTTACACCCCCCTTCCCCTTGTGCCTCCTCCCTGGGAACCGGTGGGCTATCGGGGTGCTGCCCCGTCATTGTTCTGGAGCACCAGGTCCAGAGTTTGGGGCATTCTGCGGTGGCATGCTCATCTGAGGGTTCTGTTGAGCCCTCAGTATGTGACCCAGATCCCGTGCCATATTTTGGACCTGGCGCTCAAGTTGTGAAACCCGCTCAGGCTGATACGGGGCTCTATTTTCTCCCCTGGGCTGATCCCGGGAAGGGTAGCTATCCCTTCTCTGGTAGTACCCCTGGTTGGGATGATTTTGGTACCCCTCCACCCTTGGCCTCCCCTCTCCCGGATTAGGTTGTCTGGGCTCAGAGAATTGGGGAAAGAAGGATGGATGATTTTGGGGCTTGAAATTGGGTGGATACCTGGGGAAAAAGTTCTGCCCAGGATTCAGTGAATTTCTGCCCTTCTGGGGGAAGTTAGGAGGGAAGTTCCCCGGGTCAGGTGCTTGGCTGGATCCCCCTCCTTGGGCTGGAGGAGTCCACACATAACCCAGGATTGGTCGGTTTCCCTTGTAGCGGGGACTTACATAGTCAGGGGGGTGGGGGACCCCATTTGTGGGACTACCTCCTTGACTCCCTGTCTGTGACTGGACCAAGGGCCTTCTGGGCTGTGAATTATTTGGTGCAGGCAGGTTTTTAGGCCCCCAATCTCCAAATCTAAAACGGGGGCCACCTTTACCTCTGCCACCTTGGCAGCAGCAGGGGTGCTGTTGGTTTTGGGGTTTTTCGGCGCATTATTTTTATTTTCGACGGGCTTCTGCACCTCATAGATCCGGGTAGCCTGTTCAATGACCCAGTCTAAAGATCTTTTCTCATGAAAATCTCTCATGAGCTGGGTCATTATGTATTTGGGTAAGGCATGGAAAAACGTATTGATAAATTCTCTGCTATCCGTGCGCACCCTTCTGGTGGTCTGCGCAAAAGCACGCTGTAATTCTTGCACAAACTCTTGTGGAGCCTGATCCTCCCCACATTGCAATTGTAGGCTGCCTTGCAAACCTCTTGAGGATTTCTGTGCACAGAAAAATGTTTCAAGATGGCCTCCCTGTATGTGGACCACCTTGAATGGTTTTGATCCTCCAGCCCCGCAAAGAAACTGGAGTATTCTGGTGAGAAGGTCCACTTTACATATTGAATACATCTTTGGCTGTCCTTCAAATGGAAAGTCTCCATCATTTGCTCATAGAGCTCCAAGTGTTCCCAAACAGAATACTTGGCGTTCTTCCAGGTTTTCCCGGATTCTGCGAGCCTGGGAATGGCTGGCAGAATGTGGGGACCTGGTCTCCTGTGTCCTGTAATGCTCAGAGGAGTCTTCAGACCACTCCTTGCTGCCAGGATTTGATGGGTACCCCCATCCACTGACCTAACTGGGCAGAGGTTTTCAGGATGCCCTTAATGGGCCTACTCTCCTGGGGTTCCCCACTAAATTGCACTGTGATTGGGTGCCCATACCCGGATGCCCGCCCATCCCTTCCTGGGAGGTACTGGCCTATGAGCCCCATACTTCTAGCTGGATAGTAATCTGCCATCTCCGTGGCCCTGGGCTCATGTGCACGAGGGGACATGGGGGTGGCAGAGTCCAGGGACTGGGAGAGATGAAGGCCTCTGGTACCAGGGCTCCTGAGGTTATGCTCAGGCGTTTCCCTTTCCCAGTGCACCTCGTCTCTATCAGCCCCTGCTCCCTGTTGCAATGCAAGAGCCTGCGCTTTCAGTTCCTCAGTTAAGGCCTTATTAGACTCTATCAGTCTCTCCTGCATCGCTACCTGTTGCTGGAGCCTATCATTGTGCTGACAGAGAGCCTGATTTTCTCTCTGTGCCTCCTGATTGGTCCTGGAGTACTGGGCCAGTCTCTGCTGCAGGAAGGTTACCTCCTGAGCTGTGTCCCTATTGGCCTACTCCTTTCTTGCCAGAGCATCCTCCACCCTCCTGGTGTGCTCTAACAAGTTCTGGTGTTCTTTTTGGAGGTCACCCAGTCCCTGGGGGGCCAGGTGATTTTCTTCCATTTTCCTTTTTAAGTGACTTCCTGGCCTAAGGTATCCCTTTCCTGACTAAGAGCCTGCATCTGTGCCGCCAGGTCGTCCCCTTGCCTTTGGAAGTCACCAGCTTTCTGGCGCTCCTGGTCAAACTCTGCCTGGGTAACCAGGTCTTTCAAAATCAGTTTATTGCTCTCTGCCTTCTCCCTATCTAGGTGGCTTTGCAGGGTGACTACCTGCTCGGCACATGCCCTATTGAAATCTAATTGTTGCTCCAGCTTTTTCTGGCTCTGCAGTAGGGAGTCTGTTAGGCAGAAACCTGTGCAGTTCCCTTAGGGAACACTGCAAAAGATTTAAGACTACAGGTATAGCAGTAAACCCACTTGGTAGCAGTCTGTACCACCCAGATTTACCTGGTAGCTGTGGCTGAGCAGTCAGACTTCCCTCAAGAAGAGTTAGGCAGTATGCGAAGTATACACAATAGGTACCTAAACACAATAGTACAAGCAAACACTGACCAGAGCTTGGTTTCAAAAGTACATAGTTATTTATTTTAAGAACACATAAGTTGGAAACACTCTAGCAATATATAGTAAAACACTTCAAACACAGTTAATATGGAAAGCAGTCCCAACCCTTATTCCTATCTAGACAACTCTAGGTTAACATCACATAATTCAAACAGAGGTGAGTGCTTAACTTTAGATGACACTCTAGTAGGTTCAAAGAAGGGGGAGAAAAAGCAGGAATAGGCGAAACACACCACTCTAAGGTCAAGAACACTTTCAATAGGCTCAAAGAAGCATAAAGTCACAGGTGAGCAAAAGTCACTAGGCAGGGCCCACTCTTAGAGCAGACAGAGCGAAAATGTGCCCAAGATCACACTGTTATTAGGGATTTAGAGTCTTGCAAAGAGTTCAGGCGGAGTTTAGAGAGGCTTAGAAAGTTTAGCCAGGGTGTCCCAGGCACTCCCAGGTTCGAAAGCCGGGGGCTAAAACTACCCCGTACAGTCGGTGGCAAGGGAAGCCAGGCGGAACACGGTACCTTAGACGGGAAGGATCCTCCAGCGGTGGCAGTTGTTCCAGGCAGTGGCAGCAAGGCTCGACGTCGGTCAGGGGAGAAGAAGTTCTCGCTGAAGAGCAGAAGAAGAAGGTCGTTGCACTGCCCGGGAAGAAACCAGCCGCGGAGTCCTCCGGTTAAAGGTTTGTACCGACTTTCGCGGTTGTGGTAAAAGTGTGGTATTCCGGTTGCCGGGGTGCTTGGCACGGGCAAGGCGGCCACGAGATACCTCGAAGAAGCGAAAAGAAGGTGAAAACTGGTTGTCCCCACCAGTCAAGGGAAGGAGCCACTCCGTTAAGAGTTCTCCTCGGTCGTTGGGAAAAGTGGTGAGACGGTTCAGCAGGGCTCCACCGGGTGGTGTCATCGCAGCAGGTCGGCTCAGCTCTTCCCTCGTCGGATTCTTGGTCCTGTGGCGACTTCTGAAGTTCCAGTCCCCAAAGCCCTGCTTTTATGCAGCAAACCCCCATTCACCCAGCCTAGCTGTCACTCAAACATGCTAAGTGGTGAGCCGGCCGGCTCACCACTTGGGCCAATCAGGACGGAGTGCGACTTGAGTTACCAAGGTAACTCAGTCCAGGGTGCCTAAATCCCCCTCCACCCCTCCTAAGTACCCCAGACAGAGTGGCACCACTTTGGAGGGCTTCTGTGGAGAAGCCCGCCAAAAGTGGGACAAAGGGCTCCACTTCGGGTCAGAGTTACAGAGGCGAACGCCAACGCCATTTTAGAATCAAGTTTTGGCAAAAAATCCCAACCGGAGTTATAATAATAAATATATAAACCGGCGGTATGTTTGAGGCTACCGTAAATAAATAATTAAATGTGTTAGCCTAAAACAATGGGAAATCCCATAGGAAAATATTCGCGGTCGAATATAAAAAGTAGTTTCCACTGCCACCAGCCAAAACTCGATCAGGGGGGACGGAGACGTGCCCCCTTGACTAACAGACCCTGGGGCAATCGAATTGCCCCAGCCAGTACGTCCACAATATGATGGTTTGTACTGGTTCTGTTCAGGATTTAAGACTAGTAAAGTCTTTGGTGACTTTACATGCCCTGGGAGACAGTAGTCAGTCCCAAGGTATGGAGTCTATGTTGTGGAGTCCCTAGGACACCCCTGGGTTACGGCACAGAGGGTGCTGTGTAACCCACATCACAAAAATACATGAGGCCCTATGGAGTAAAAGACCCCCTAGCCCATTCAACACAAGGTTTAACCAAGAAAACACACTTCAACATGCCCAAGGGTGAGGGTAAAAGAGTCTCACTCTTGGCAGGAGAAAAAAAGAAACCCTAGAAATCCAGCAAAGCTGCTGGGGGACTCACTAGGTAGGGAAATTCAGCCTAAACAGAGAATTCTCCCTAACACTCGCCCCCCCCAGACTAAGGGACAGGAGGATTTAATCCACTCCTGGATGAACCTCATACCTCTAGTCGATGATATACATCCTAGAGAGTCCATCAGCATTTTGATGGTGACACCCTGACCTGTGCTCAATGGTGAAATCAAACCCTTGCAGGCAGATCGACCATCTCAATAGTTTTGGATTCTCCTCTTTCATTTGCATTAACCATCTCAAGGGTTGGTGGTCAGTCTGAATAACAAAAGTAGAACCATACAAGTATGGCCTAAGCTTCTTCAGTGCCCACACAATAGCAAAGCATTCTCTTTCGATTGTTGCCCACCTTGTCTCAGGATCCTTCAGTTTTCTACTGATGAAGCAAATGGGGTGCTCCCTACCCTTCTCATCCAGTTGGCTTAGAACTGCACCTATACCTACATTGGAAGCATCAGTTTGTACAATGAAAGTTTGGTGGTAGTCAGGAGCTCTTAATACTGGAGCTTGGCAAAGAGCTCTCTTCAGTTTTTCAAAGGCCTGATTGCACTCCTCATTCCATTTTACCTTTTTAGGGAATTTAGGAGAGGAAATTACATTCAGTGGAGAAGCTATGGTCCCATAGTTCTCAATGAAATTCCTGTAATACCCAGTGAGGCCTAGGAAGGCTCTCACTTGGGTTTGAGTAGTTGGTGTTGTCCAATTTTGCACAGCTTCAATTTTGCTGAGCAAAGGCCTTATTTCTCCACCTCCTACCTCATGTCCAAGGTAGACCACTTTACTTTGACCAATCTGGCACTTACTGGCTTTGATTGTCAAATGGGCCTGTTCAAGGGCCTGCAACACATGTCCTAGGTGGTCCACATGTTCCTCCCAGGAGTGGCTGAAGACTGCAATGTCATCCAAGTATGCCATGCAGAAATCTTCCATCCCAGCCAGAACTTGGTTCACCATCCTTTGGAATGTGGCAGGTGCATTTTTTAATCCAAAAGGCATGACCTTAAACTGGTACAAGCCAACTGGGGTTGAAAATGCAGTTTTCTCCTTGGCATGGTCTGTCAGGGCTATTTGCCAATAGCCTGACGTAAGATCAAATGTGCTGAGGTACTTGGCTGCACCAAGTTTATCCACCAACTCATCTGTCCTGGGCAAAGGGTGGGCATCAGTCTTGGTGACTGCATTTAGAGCTCTATAGTCCACACAGAATCTCAAGTCTTTGGATCCTGCCTTTGGTACTAACACAACTGGGCTAGACCATGGACTAGTAGAGGGCTCTATTACCCCGAGATCAAGCATCTTCTTGACCTCTCCTTTGATGTGGGTTCTGTGTTCTGACATTCTGTACCCTCTGCTTTTGACTGGCAGACAGTCACCAGTGAGTATATCATGCTGGCCCCAAGGGGTCAAGCCTGGTGACAGTGAGAACAGGGAGGCAAACTGATTTAACATAGATTTGCACTCCTCTTGTTGCTCAGGTGTCAGGTCTGAAGAGAGATTGACTCCTTCAACTTTCTCGTCTAAAGGCACACCTCTGAGGAGATCAGGGAGAGATTCACTCTCTTCTTCCTCTGCAGCTGAAGCTAGAAGCAAGGCTCCTACGTCAGGTCTGGAGATGTATGCTTTTAGTCTGTTGGTGTGGAAGACTCTAGGAGCTTCCCTGGGTCTGCCCAGATCCACCAGATAGTTGACCTCTCCAAGTTTTCCCACAATCTTGAAGGGTCCCATCCATTTGTCTTGCAAGGCCCTCTGCCTTGTTGGGAGCATAACTAGAACTAGCTGGTCTTGAGTAAACTCAACCATGTTAGCCTTCTGGTCATGCCAATGTTTGACCAGAGCTTGACCAGCTTTCAAGTTGTCACTTGCTTCTGCCATCATGTGTGACATTCTCCTCCGGAGACCTATCACATAGTCAGTCACTCTGACTGGCTTGAGGGGAGGAGCACCTTCCAATCCCTCCTTAATCAGGGCCAATGGACCTCTGACTGGATGGCCATAGAGGAGCTCAAAGGGAGAATAACCTACTCCCTCCTGAGGGACTTCTCTATAAGCAAAGAGAAGGCATGGCAGTAGAAGGTCCCACTTCTTTCTAAGGGGTTCCTCTAAAGCACCTATCATGCTCTTCATGGTTTGGTTAAACCTTTCAACCAACCCGTTTGTCTGAGGGTGGTATGCTGTTGAGAACTTGTAAGTAACTCCACAGGTTTTCCACATGGCTTTCATGTAGTGGGACATAAAGTTTGACCCCCTGTCAGAGATTACTTCCTTAGGAAACCCAACCCTGGTAAAAATACCAAGGAGGGCCTTAGCCACAGCCGGAGCCGTAACAGTCCTCATAGGAATTGCCTCAGGGTACCTAGTAGCATGGTCTACTACAACAAGTATAAACCTGTTGCCTGAGGAGGTTGGGGGATCAAGGGGACCAACAATGTCAATCCCTACCCTCTCAAATGGGACTCCCATAACTGGGAGAGGCACTAAAAGTGCCACATTCTTGGAACCAACCTTACCAGAAGTCTGGCAGGTATGGCAGCTCTTACAATATCTATCTACTTCAGCCCCCATCTTTGGCCAATAAAAGTAGAGATAGAGCCTTTCCTTGGTCTTCTTGAAACTCAAGTGACCAGCCAAAGGTATCTCATGGGCTAATTGTAAGAACTGGTGTCTGTTCTCTTGGGGGACTACAAGGCGCTTGTAGTCTCCAGGTTCAGACTCAGTTGGTTCACTATAGAAGAGGCCATCTTCCCAGTGTAACCTATACTTCCCAGGCTCTTGCCCATCAGCCTGAGAAGCTGCCTGGTGGCGGAGACCTTCCAGAGTTGGACATTCTCTTTGCCCCTTACGAAAAGCCGCCCTGCTAGGTCCACCTTCTGCCAGTAAAGACTGCAGCTCAGGATGGTCCTCAGGGTCCAAATCTCCAATAGGGTTTGGGCCTCCTTCTAGCTCTTCCTCAGAGTCTAGCTCAACCACACAGGGTTGTGCCTCCCTCTCAGCCTCAGCTGGGGGAGGAGTTACAGGTGTAACTTTGGACAACCTAGGGGAAGTCCTTGTTGGAAGCACTGGAGTGCTTGCTGCTGGCTTTTTCCTAGGAGTCTTGGGTTGCCCCTTTGCTCCTGATCTGGTTGTTACTGCAGCAAGTTGCTCCAGTGGGAGAGGAGTGATTTCTGTCATCATCTCCTGAGATAACCCTCTCAGGGTTTTCTCTCTTGCAGGTTTTGTGAGCTCCTGTAACCTCTTGCTAGGTGGTCTGGGGGTATGTGACACAACTCCAAGAGCTTTGAGGTCATTACCCAACAGAACCCTACCTGGCACTTCACATTGTACACTGACAGGTATTTTTACAGCCATATCATTACATTGGATGAGAACTGGTAACTGGGGACACATCTGCACAGGCCCACCAGCTAACTTGGTGAGGCATTTGGGTGCCTTAGCAACATCCTCTGCCTTGAAAAATGATTCATCCACCACAGTTATGCTGGCTCCAGTGTCCCTAATGGCAGGAGTCTCCTGACCATTCACCTGGACACTGTCCTTATAATACTCTTTAGTATTATCTGGGATAGAGTTATAGACATCTAAGTTCTGTTGTTCCCACAACCCCAGAGAGACTAAAGAAACACTAGCTGAGACTCCAGTGGGTTCATCAGCCAGTAATAGAAAGTTTCCACTTGCCATATGTACTTCCTCTTCTGGAGCGAAGGCTAAGGAGGCAAGCTGGACCCCTGAAGGTTTACCCTTACATCTGGGATCTCCTTTCACATGGTCAGTAGCCTTACAAACAAAGCATGAGCCAAAGGCTCGCTGGAATGGAGGCTTGTTCTGACCTCCTTCTGGTCTGGGACCAGAAGGTATATTAGCCTGATTCGGTTTCCCTTGTGGCTTACCCTTATAGTTTTGTTTGGGGCCCTCTTTGGAATTTGTAGTATTAGAATTCTCTTTGGAGTCCTTTTTAGGCTGTTTCTCCCCATCCTTTCTCTGAGTTACCCCAGAGTCCTTGTGAGTGGCCCTGTTGGCAACCCACAAGTCAGCAGCCCTAGCTAGTTTCCGGGAATCTAATTCCTTGGAATCAGCCAAGTGTTGTCTGAGCTCAGGAGAGCAGGCATCATAAATAGCCTCCAACATAAACAAATTCTTCATACCTTCATAAGTGTTCACCTTGTAACCCTTAATCCATCCCTCTAAGTTTTTCAACCCTTCACTCACCCAGGTAGCCCAAGGGGTACCATCATGCTTTTTGAGGCTCCTAAACCTCTTAAGATACTGGGAAGGGGTCTTCCCAAACCTAGCTATCAAAGCTAGTTTCACACATTCATGCTCCTCCCCCATCTCCATTACCACATCAGTTGCAACAGGGGGAAGCCTAGAGAACAACCAGGTGAGTAAGTCATTTCCTGTGATGTTCTGGAGCCCATGATTATATTCAAACAGAGACAACCAATCCAACACATCCAACTTAGGCTCATACATACCAACCAGTTCTTTAGGCATCCGGGGTCTTTTAGGACTGGAACTTCTAGAGGAGCCAGAGAGAGAAGCATTCTCAACAGACAATTTCTTCATTTCTAGCTCATGCTTGAGCTCCATTTCCCTTAGCCTTAGTTCCTTTTCAGTTTGAGCATTAAGTTTTTTATACTCCAATTCTAGTTTCATTTTTTCTAGTTCATAGTACTGGGGACTAAATGTGGGACCTTGTAAAGGCCCAGTAGGCACAGCAGGTAGAGCAGGCAGAGGCCTAGGGGGGACAGTCACAACAGCCTCACCGTCCTCTACTGACTCTTCCTCATAATCATCAACATTTTGTTCTATGTCAATTTCAATACTGTCATCTACAATTGCTGGAGTGGTAGGTTCCTCTGAACCATCACCCAGACTTTGGTTAGCTAACAATCTTTCAATCAGCTCCATTTTCTTGCCCTTAGTCATGAGATCCTTATGTTTACAGAGCACTCTTAAACAATCAGCAGTTTTGGCTGCAAGGGACTCTTGACTATAGCTTTCTATAACTGACATGTTAGAGGTTTACTTTTACAGTGCTAAGCTTTGTGGTTAGTTGCACTAAGGTATCTAAAGCACACCAAAATGTATACTCAATACAAATCCCACCGCTGTACACCAGTGTTAGGCAGAAACCTGTGCAGTTCCCTTAGGGAACACTGCAAAAGATTTAAGACTACAGGTATAGCAGTAAACCCACTTGGTAGCAGTCTGTACCACCCAGATTTACCTGGTAGCTGTGGCTGAGCAGTCAGACTTCCCTCAAGAAGAGTTAGGCAGTATGCGAAGTATACACAATAGGTACCTAAACACAATAGTACAAGCAAACACTGACCAGAGCTTGGTTTCTAAAGTATATAGTTGTTTATTTTAAGAACACATAAGTTGGAAACACTCTAGCAATATATAGTAAAACACTTCAAACACAGTTAATATGGAAAGCAGTCCCAACCCTTATTCCTATCTAGACAACTCTAGGTTAACATCACATAATTCAAATAGAGGTGAGTGCTTAACTTTAGATGACACTCTAGTAGGTTCAAAGAAGGGGGAGAAAAAGCAGGAATAGGCGAAACACACCACTCTAAGGTCAAGAACACTTTCAATAGGCTCAAAGAAGCATAAAGTCACAGGTGAGCAAAAGTCACTAGGCAGGGCCCACTCTTAGAGCAGACAGAGCGAAAATGTGCCCAAGATCACACTGTTATTAGGGATTTAGAGTCTTGCAAAGAGTTCAGGCGGAGTTTAGAGAGGCTTAGAAAGTTTAGCCAGGGTGTCCCAGGCACTCCCAGGTTCGAAAGCCGGGGGCTAAAACTACCCCGTACAGTCGGTGGCAAGGGAAGCCAGGCGGAACACGGTACCTTAGACGGGAAGGATCCTCCAGCGGTGGCAGTTGTTCCAGGCAGTGGCAGCAAGGCTCGACGTCGGTCAGGGGAGAAGAAGTTCTCGCTGAAGAGCAGAAGAAGAAGGGCGTTGCAATGCCCGGGAAGAAACCAGCTGCGGAGTCCTCCGGTTAAAGGGTTGTACCGACTTTCGCGGTTGTGGTAAAAGTGTGGTATTCCGGTTGCCGGGGTGCTTGGCACGGGCAAGGCGGCCACGAGATACCTCGAAGAAGCGAAAAGAAGGTGAAAACTGGTTGTCCCCACCAGTCAAGGGAAGGAGCCACTCCGTTAAGAGTTCTCCTCGGTCGTTGGGAAAAGTGGTGAGACGGTTCAGGAGGGCTCCACCGGGTGGTGTCGTCGCAGCAGGTCGGCTCAGCTCTTCCCTCGTCGGATTCTTGGTCCTGTGGCGACTTCTGAAGTTCCAGTCCCCAAAGCCCTGCTTTTATGCAGCAAACCCCCATTCACCCAGCCTAGCTGTCACTCAAACATGCTAAGTGGTGAGCCGGCCGGCTCACCACTTGGGCCAATCAGGACGGAGTGCGACTTGAGTTACCAAGGTAACTCAGTCCAGGGTGCCTAAATCCCCCTCCACCCCTCCTAAGTACCCCAGACAGAGTGGCACCACTTTGGAGGGCTTCTGTGGAGAAGCCCGCCAAAAGTGGGACAAAGGGCTCCACTTCGGGTCAGAGTTACAGAGGCGAACGCCAACGCCATTTTAGAATCAAGTTTTGGCAAAAAATCCCAACCGGAGTTATAATAATAAATATATAAACCGGCGGTATGTTTGAGGCTACCGTAAATAAATATTTAAATGTGTTAGCCTAAAACAATGGGAAATCCCATAGGAAAATATTCGCGGTCGAATATAAAAAGTAGTTTCCACTGCCACCAGCCAAAACTCGATCAGGGGGGACGGAGACGTGCCCCCTTGACTAACAGACCCTGGGGCAATCGAATTGCCCCAGCCAGTACGTCCACAATATGATGGTTTGTACTGGTTCTGTTCAGGATTTAAGACTAGTAAAGTCTTTGGTGACTTTACATGCCCTGGGAGACAGTAGTCAGTCCCAGGGTATGGAGTCTATGTTGGGGAGTCCCTAGGACACCCATGGGTTACGGCACAGAGGGTGCTGTGTAACCCACATCACAAAAATACATGAGGCCCTATGGAGTAAAAGACCCCATAGCCCATTCAACACAAGGTTTAACCAAGAAAACACACTTCAACATGCCCAAGGGTGAGGGTAAAAGAGTCTCACTCTTGGCAGGAGAAAAAAAGAAACCCTAGAAATCCAGCAAAGCTGCTGGGGGACTCACTAGGTAGGGAAATTCAGCCTAAACAGAGAATTCTCCCTAACAGAGTCCAAACCTTCTTGGTACTCCTTCTGCAAGGCCAGTAATCTGGTATCCTGGTCCGCCTTTTCCTGTTGCAACACATCCATATCCTCCTTTATTTTAGTGATGTACTGTCTGATGTCCTTTTCTGACTCCTGGCTCCTGAGCAGCCTCTGCTCAGAAGAGTCCAGATCAGATTGGGCCTTCTCTAACGCCATCTGTTGCCTATTTGCCAGATCTTGACCTTCAGCACATTTGTCCTGCATGGCTCCCATATAGAGATACAAATATGCCGCTATCCTGGCAATCTTATTATGTTCATCTTTGGTTTTAGGGGCCATATATAGTTCACTCAGGGCCACATGTTTCAGTGACCTGTTGCGCGATTGCCTGCAACCAGACCGTTTGGTCCTGATGAGTCCACTCACCTCTCACAAATAGCTTATGTAAGAAGTGCTCTCTGGCTATTTTCATATCTACCAAGGTCGTCATTCTGGAATTAGAGTTCCTTCCTGACTTACAGAAGTTTGTATTTTATTTTGCAAAACAGACCGTTTCCTCAGAGCGTTCCTTTGAGGGATGCTTTCACAGTGTAAAACAGCATGGTGATCTAACCGGATATGTGTATCTGGTCAGTTGGCACACTATATTAATCTGCACAAGTGGTAATTCTAACCCAGAATATCCCGGCTCCGAGCCCCCACTTTTGTAAGCGATATTCAATCAACACTACAGCTAAGTCAATGCCTAGTCTGGGATGCTGAGGAAAACCCTTATTGATGTATTTTTATATCCAGTTCAGTACTCTGGATGACAACCCTTGTATAACACCCCCCTCTTAGAATCCCCCTGACCCCACTGAGCCAAGAAGTAGGTTTGTTTTGCAAATTAAAAGGTTTATTTGAAAATGTAAACAATATATATATATATATATATCACACTTCTATAAATACATTGATAATGGATATTACACTTGTGAATATGAGCAGTAATCAGCAAGAGGTAACTATGAATAGGAACAGAAGAACAAGGTGGGAAAGAATGCTTTATATGGTTCAAGGAAATGCAAGGTGGAATAAAATGCAGTACAGAAATAACTTGTTATGATTTTAGCAAAAGGTAATATGATCACTTTTTCTTTTGACAATTCACTCCCCCCCTATGCAATACCAGAAATGGAAGGAGAGCACACAGTCTTCAAGAATCCCAACAAATCACACTTTATAATGCAATACACAGTTCCAGTTCTCCCAGAAAGCTTAGGGAAAACAGGGATGAGTTTTAAACACAGGCGAATTACTTTAATGTGGTTTGCAAGGAAGTGAAAAGGTGCTAAAATTGCTTTTAATTCCCTCTTGAGGTTCAGGGTAGGTGATGGCTACTTTATATTAGTTCAAGCTCACTTTAACAATACTCTATGAATGATTAGCAGATTGCAAATTAATTTTAGCAAAGAGAAGCAAAAAGCTGCTGATTTCTACAGATGAAGAAATCGGGCCAAATTGCAAATCGCGGTAAATTTCGCGAGTGCGTGTCTCGCGATTACATTAAATTTCATTCCTAGCCCAAACGGTTCCAGAGATACGGACGATTAAATAAAGGTAGTTTTTCGGATTTAAAGTAAACTCAAAATGACAGGTGACAGCTTGCAGTTGCAGAATTGACAGGTGACAGTTGTGCAGCTTTACAAATGACAGATGACATGATTTCTAGGAGGCAGTTCTACTTAGGTTAAAATAGTTTGAATTAGATTATTTTAACTAAGAGATTGGTTCTGCGCAGTTCTGCTAGGTACTCACAATATAAATTTGAACTAGGCCTCGTCACGGATCTGGTCAACACGTCCGGCTGCGTTTCTGTCTGCTCGGCGGGTCAATCAGGCACCGGTTCTGCTCACAGCGATCTGGGTCAGCTTTGCTCTGCTGGTCTAGCCTCTCTGGATTCTGGATGTAACACTGCTTTCTGGGTACTGCTACATGTTCTTGCAAAAATTCTCGGCAAACTTCAAACAGCTCGCCCGGCTGTTGAATAGTTTGGTTAGTTTTGAGGCCTGCTGAAGAGGATTCAGCTGGTGGATTCAGGCCTCTCTGCTACAAATTCTGGAGTTAATTTCTGCTACAGGTTCTGGAGATTGATGGATTTGAAGTCTGGATCTCTGGATGTGAAGTCGTCGGTCAGCATGCTCCGCAGCAAATGGAATTGAATGTCTCTACCTGTCCCAGCAGTCTCTTTTTATGTGTTTTGGAAAGTGGGTGTGTGCGTTGGTCATAACTAAACCTGCCCCTCTCACTTATCATTGGCCAATTCCTCCTCTCTCCCTTGATTGGGGGAAGGAAATGTGAGTCAGAGTGATGCTGTAGGTTTTATGGTCAGAGGAACCTCCCCTTGTCAGATTGCACACAAATCTATTTCTGACCCAAATACATATTTATCTATGTACCATTTTACTAATATTATAGGTCCAGTTAACATATTTTCTGTAGCACCAAATCATCCGATCCCTGTCTTTGTACGATGTTGTGTCCACTGATGACAGAATTCTCCCCTTTTCATCCAGATAACGACCTCTAAACCTTTCCAGATTTTACACAAATGTGCACCAGGGATATGGGTTACAGATGATAAAGTGTCAGATTTTTAACATGCATACATTTGGAGTGAGACCCTATTTTCTGCTAGCAACCCCCCAGAACACACCACAGGGTCCTAACGCCTCTTAAAATGTTCACAGAAAAATCACAAAAATAATGATATTACTTATATGATTCTGACAAGTCCACACTATGAGTTATCTATCTTTTTAAAATCATGCTCTGGTCAAAAAGGGGTGTGGCTTCCCACATCACAGGGTGGAATAACTGGTTTATCCACTTCCCCCAAGCCAGCTTGTTCACAGAGGAACAGCTGCCCCCCAGTTTCTCCCGAGAGGAAGCTATTTTACGACGCCCCCAATATAACATTTGCCTGAGTCAAGGAAGTTGCATTGTTCTGTCCCTTCCAGTTCCCAGGTGCTCCACCCCTAATCTAATCAGAGAGGTGAACTCCTTTTGGCAAGGGGCAGCAGGATGCAGCTAGGCCGGGAAGAGTGGCTGTTGATCCAGTTTCACCTCCTGTCGGGGGTTGTCAGGCAGAATCCAGTTTCATTAAGCCAGGTTTCAGCTAAATGTCACTTTAGTTCCCAGTTTAAATCAAAACTTACAATTTTTACATGTACATTAAATAATTACTTCCTTCAAGTCATTTCAGAATATAGTTTTACATTGTTTCCACCTCTTAGCAAGTCTTTCCTTGGTCTGGTTTTGTTTCATTTGTTCAGTTTTACACAAAAGTCTGGTGGTTTTAAAACGCGGCTTTCTGATAGTGGTGAGTACTGGTAATGCAACCATTTTTGGGATTAAGAAAATGAATTCCCCACAGTTCTGAGTTGTTTTTTGGCAATCAGCATTGCCATTCCAAATGGTTTCAGGCTACTGTCTGTGTAGCCCAATAGTGGTTTTAGGCAGTGCCCTCCTGTGCTCACAACATAGGCAAAAATGGGTGGCAGCCTATTCTTCATGTTTTCCCTGTGCACTCTCTGGGGAGTTCTGGCCATCATTATGTTTTCCATGCCAGTACTGCACAGTTTTATGGTAGGGCTTGGATGCATGGGTAAAAACATCCCACAGTTTTTATTTTATTAACACTTATTCTATAGTGTTAATATGGCTAACAAGAGCATTGGAGCGGTTAAAAAAACATATACAATAAAAGAAACACACAATATTACAGTAATAGCACAAAAACAAAGTGACTGGTACAGACATTGCATAACTCTAAAATATCTTAAAACAATTGCTGATGTATTCTGGTTGTAAAACTGTAAAGCGCCTTGGATTAAGGCGATATATAAATACAATAAATACAAATACAAATACAAATAATGGAAAGTTAAATTCTAATTCACTAATTGTATCCAGAGCAGAGCTTTAACTTTCTTCCTGAATTTGAGGAGGTTTCCAGTCTGTCTAAAGTCTTTTGGAAGAAGGTTTCAAAGTTTAACGGCCACTCCAGAGAAGGATCTTTTCTGTGTGAACGGGCTTTTCAATCTTGGAACCTCAAGAAGCAGACATTCTTGACTCAGAAGCCCTCTTTGACCTCTGGAGATTTTAGTTTTTGCATGACATACTGACGAGATGGAGCATAAAGTGTGGTATGTACAATGCATAACAATTTCAAATTGATCCTTAAATTGATGGTAAGCCTGTGATTTAAATCAGAGAAATATGGTTGAATGTATGAGCTCCACTGACTAACTGCAGACTGACTTCAAAGGAAGTAAAGTATTTTTGGGAATCCCAGTAAGCAAGGCATCACCAGTATATAAACTAGAGATAGCCATCAATTCTGCAGAGGAGTGCCACTGGAAAGGGGCACCTAAAATGGTGGAAACCTGCAACATTTTTTAATAAAAACAGGATCTGGTTTAATATGAGAAAAGAAAAGAAATGTTTCATTTTTATTTTAAATCTTTTTATGTTTAGTTTATTACACACCTTTCATATTTCTAGTTATTCCAAAACATCTCAAATTTACAAATGTTCTTAACATCTTTCTGCTCCTTTCTGCTCCTTTCCAAGCAGAGAGGAATAAAAAAAACAGAATACAGTATTTCCAAAATCACATTCACATATAACGTACACATTCAACCAAGAATCTATCAGCATAGACCAACATTCCTCCCTTGTCAAGGATTCTAGGTTCTTACACACATCACCCAGAAATGTAGTTCTTATCCTTGTCAGTGCAGAGGCTTTGTGGAGTCTGTAAGATATTTCTTTTTACAGAAGCTACAATAAAACTCAGACTTTGGGATCTGGCCCTGTACACTTAGCACCTCTCTGGTAGGGAGAAGATTTAGCCATAGCCACACGAATATATCTCGAAGGCAGGGGGAAGGAAACTTTACCAGGTATTTTGGAAGGATCCCCATAGATCTTCTTTCATGATATCGGTGCAGTGCCAAACTATATCGGGTCCTAATATTCTGGGTATTAATCCAGTCCTGTGACCGAATTTTGTTTTTAACCTCATCCAGATTATTACACAATATCTCTAGGGATAGATATAGAGTTGTTATCCATGTAAGGCATTTCTGTTTCCAAGTCTCAAGGAGCTATTTCGGCCTCTGTTTGTCACCAGCTTATCTCGCATACGCACTCGCCGAAATAATGCCAATGACTTCCAAATTATAATCGATTGAAGCGACTGTAAACCCAATTCATACATCACTAGGGTCTAGTTTTAGGGAGGCCTAAAACCTTTTTCCAAAAGGCACCTTCCAGGTATTCCCTGATTTGCCACTGCAGATTCAAGGCAGTTTCTGCGCCATAGGATAAAATGGGAACCACCTTCTGTTTGTAGAAGGTAATAATCTTCAGGATTGTAAACTTGCCATATTTCCTATGGATCCTGTCCTGAGAGATTCTTACATTTAAATTTTATTAAAAACATCCAGGGACCTTCATTTATACTACAGTTAATCGTAACACTCAGGTAGGTAAAAGAGTCCACCTGATCCAATATTTGATGTCCCATATACCATTTAAATACACCCTTTTTTTGCTATATGCTGAAGTTAGCACCATTATCTTATTTTTATTTACATTAACTCGAAGGTCATTCCGGTTCATGTACTTCTCCAGCTGATTCAATCTCTGCTGGAGTCCTATAGCTGTCTGGTCAATTATGATCAGATCATCAGCATTTGGGATCCATGGAATTAGGGTGTCGTATATTTTGGGTGGGAAAGCTATATTGCCCTGCCCTTCATCCATATCCGGATGATGCAGGTTGAAGAGTATTGGAGCTAGAGGGCACCCCTGTGCAGAAAATAAAAAATGGAAGGATTCAATTTTGAAAAGTGTGGCTCCATCCACCCCTCAATATCTGACAGGCATTCTGACAGTTTTACAAAATTACAGTCAGAAGAAAGTTTTAGATAGAGCTGTGTATCATCGCCATATTGATGCTTTGAGACATTATGGGCCTCATTCCAAGGTGGGCGCAAAGGGATACCAGGCACCGTTAAGGACATCGGTGCCGGTAATCCCTTTGCGCCCTATTCTGAGGGCCCTTAGCGGGTCTCGCAATGGGAGCCGCTAAGGGACCAGAGAGCTAATAACGGTACCGCAAGTTGCGGTACCATTATTAGCTACTTCCCCATTCCCATTGAGCCCTATGGGGGCTCAAATGGGAATGGGGAATGGATTTTTCAATGGGGATTTACCAGTCCCTCCAGGGTCGGAATGGACCGGTAAGTCCCCATTGAACCAGGTCTGACCTGGACCCGGTATGGGAGGTAGTCATGGCGCAAATAGCGCCATGACTACCTCCATACTCGGAATGAGGCCCAATGTCTGGCTACAACTTTACCTAAAGGCGCCATATAAAGGTTGAAAAGCATGGCGAGAAAATCAACTGTTGTGGTACTCCAAAAGGGACATGGTCAGGGGACGAGCGTTCCTGATTTGTTAAGACTAAGGACAGTACCTTTAGTGGCCATTCTTTGATTAAGTGTGTCAATAAGGATGGCATGCTGGATAGTATCAAAAGCCACTGTCAACTCTAATAAAACCAAAACACAGCACTGCCCATCATCTAAAATCCTTGTCATCTAAAATCTTCAGGGCTGCAATTTCAGCATTATGTCCTACCCTGTCTAGGGCTTGCACTGGAGATCTAGCTCTTGGCCCTGACCCTGACCGCCTTTCCCTTTCTTTCAAATCTATCTTTTTCTTACTATCTATCTACAAAAAAAGAGACACAAAGAAAGTAGAGAAAAAAGAGGGAACACATGAGAGAAGAGGAAGGGAGATGGAGACCAAGGAAGGTGGAAAGAAATGGAGAAATAAAATAATAAATGATGATGAGAAGAAGGGAAGAGAATTGAAGATTACAATTAAGGAATGGCTGGCACTGACGAAGTCTGTGGAGCAACCACTGGCCTCATTACGACCCTGGTGCTAATGGATTAACAGTGCCGTAAAAGGCTGCGGCACCGTTAACCCATTAGCGCCTTACTACGAGGCCCCTTTGCGGGACCCAACCTAAACGGCTGGTCTAGACCAGCCGTTAAAGTAGGGACCCGCAAAGGGACCCTGGTGCTAAGTACGGTACCGCAGTTTGCGGTACCGTACTTAGCGCCTTCCCCAGTCCCATTGAGCCCTATGGGGCAAAAATGGGAATGGGGAAGGGCCAATGTTCAATGGGGAATTACCGCCCGCCAACCTTGGAATGGGGTGGTAATTCTCCATTGAACATTGGCGGACTCGTTACGATACCGGCACCAACCATGGTGCTAATAGCGCCATGGTTTAGCGCCAGTATCGTAATGAGGGCCAACCATGTCACAATGGGAATAATTACAATGTTCGGACAATAGCGAACATTTGAACTGACTAACAGTTGTGAAAACAGGAGCCAAATAAGTGCACACGTAATGCAAAACTAGCACTGCCTAAAACTCTGTATGGGCTAAATCTTTATAGGATGGGCCCCTTCAGCAGTTGTAGAGTGCAAACGTAAAATCTAAAAGCAAGCCGTTAGTCATGTACACCATACGTTTACACTACAGTCCATTTTAGCGCCATTTGGAGGCATCGAAGGAGTGCAAGTTGGAATAAACATTTCCACTGTGTTTTCCTTCTCAGACCACAAAGAGCATTTGGCTCAATGGGGGTCATTACAACCCTGGCGTTAAGGGTTTAATGGCGCCGTAAACCCTTAACGCCTGATTACGAGGTCCCTTTGCGGGACCCGACCTTAACGGCTGGTTTCACCAGCCGTTAAAGTAGGGTGCCTCAAAGGGACCTTGGTTCTAATTACGGTCCCGCAATTTGCGGTACCGTACTTAGCGCCTTCCCCAGTCCCATTGAGCCCTATGGGGCGAAAATGGGAATGGGGAATGGCCATGGTGAAATGAGGAAATACCGCCCCGCCAACCTTGGAATGAGGCGGTATTTCCCCATTCCACCATGGCGGACTCGTTACAACACCAGCACCAACCATGGTGCTAATGGCGCCATGGTTTAGCGCCGGGGTTGTAATGAGGGCCAAATGCCTGCATGAGATTCTCATCCAGGCGCTGAACCACTGAACGGCTAAGGAGCCTGTCTGTTGTTAGTACTTTATAAAAGCGTACAGATGCCATCCGAATCCACTCCAAGGGCTGTCTGCAAAGTTTCATTTGCAGGCAGCATTTACATTTTTCATTTTTATTTTACAAAACAGAGAGTAAAAGTGAAGAGTAATGATGATTTCGTCTGGTTTTACTCTTCAATTTTAGGCGGTCCTTTTCAAATGAATGGTGCACACATTAAACATTAAAAGCGAACATATGCCTTTGTGCTTTCATTTTGCACTGCATCTCATTTTCATGCTCTTCCAAGGCGCAGGAGGGCAGCAAAGCCGAGTTTGCATCACTGCTTTTCTTTCCTCCTCCGTCTTGGAAGAGCACACGGTTTTACATCTGCATAAGATTTTCATGCCTGCGTAAAACCGATGAATTCATATGAAAGGTGCCTTGGTTTAGCACCTGTTAAAGACCAGGCGGATTGCACAGAAATCCATTGTAAAAATCAGCCTGGAAAGTGTAAATTGCAGCTGGCGTTTTATCTCTCACAAAGCAGAGAGCAATAGTGAAGAGTATTTTATTTTATTTATTGGCTAAAGACAATTTAACAGTATTTTATTCTTCATAATTACACTTCGCTTTGAGAGTGTTGAAATTGCATGCAGGGGACATCCACATGCAAGTGTAAGCATTGCCGGTCCCCTGCAAGCAATTAACAATTTTTGTAAAATGACTGCCTATGTGATCCAGAATGGTGCTAATACATAGACACAGGGCTACAGGTCGGGCGGTCCAGAAATAACAGTGGTGGTAAACCCGCTGCCACTGTTAATTCCGGACCGCCCGATCTCAAGTCCTGCAGGTGGGAGGTGGCATTCCCGCCAGGTCTGACCTGGCGGGTTTACCACCGCCCGCCTGCAGGCGGACGTGGAAACACCGGCACTATCACGAGATGGTGCCGGTGTTTCCATGGTCCCCATTCCCATTGAGTCCTATGGGACTCAATGGGAAAGGGGATTTACCGAATTCGGCCTCCGGAATTCCCGGGTCACCGGGGTTGTAATGCCCTGGTAATTCCGGGAATCACGGAGGCGGAATGGTAATACGAGTCTGGCGGTAACCAGGCGGTTTTACCGCCTCTGTTACCGGCGGACTCGTAATGAGGCTCACAGTTTTGCACGGTTTAAAGTGACTTTGCACTGCTGATAGTCAGACTTTGCACTGACGTTGCCCTGCAGAAATACACTTTGCACGGTTCCATGAATCAGGGTTTGTGTGGTCAGTGCAAAGTCACCTTTCAGCAGTGCAAAGTCATTTTGAAACGTGCAAGTAATTCCCTGAATCGGCCCCACTAGCAGAGGCGTTGCTAGGGGAGGGCTGAGGGGGCTATAGCCCGGGTCTTTTGGTTGTAGCCCCGGATAGAAGCTCAGGGGTTACAACCAAAAAGGCTAGCTAGTCCCCAGTCCTGACAGTCCCAAAATTAGCATAGCCCCGGATCTTTTGCAGGCCTAGCAACACCCCTGCCCACTAGTGTGAGTGCTGTTCATAGTGCCGTTCATGTGATCTGGCCCTAAGCCTTTCCCAGTCCAGTCTTGTAAGATTTCGGTTCCAGGCTTTCTTCCAATTCCATTCTAATAGCTTTCCTGCAGATCCTGAATCATCACTGCAAATTAGTTTTTACAGCTTCAAAAACTTCTCCTTTGTTGTCTCTTGCAGAAATTGCGCTGAAAAATACATCTACCTCATCTGTCACTGGACGCAGACTTGTTTCCCATTGATGAAGCTACTAGATTTTCTTATTGGTTTTGTAGTTTGGGCATTTATTTGCTGATAACTAATTTCTAAAAATGATGGTGATCTTCATTTTTGTAAATGTGATTCCATTTGTAGAAATGCTTTATCAAAAAACCGTTCAATTTAGCCTTACATTTTATGGACCATTTCATCATCGACATCGACTCGCACTCTTTGGTTTGTTCAAAGTAAGTCTCCAACACGAGCAAACTATATTTAGAATATTTACCAGATTTCATATTATGAGCCCTGTATTTAAGCATTTATTATGTAATGCTAATGGTGTTGTAGATAGGCCTGGGCAACTTTTCCTGCGCAAACTCGAAATCACCCACGTTTTAGGTGATTCATCAACAACAAAATTCTCACAAGTTTGTCACAGGTTTGCTCACTTGGCTTTGATGGAGAAATGTAGTTGGAGCTTCTAGTCAGTCGTGGGAAGCTTTCGGAGAGGCAGGAGGTTGTTTCTGGTGGCCTTAGGTTATTTTTGGAAGGGTTAATAAAGTGTATTGGAGATAGAGCAGTTATCAGAAGAAGAGTAATGAGGCCCAGTCAGAGAGATCTACTATTGGTTTGGCTGTGTGAGTGACGCATTCAATGATTTGAAGCGTGGGTTAAGAAGAGAGGGGAAAACACCAGCCAATGTCCATCTCTTGAGGTGAGTAGATTAGACACCTGCAATCGGTTTACACCTTGGAGGAGGCGTGGAAGTACATGGGAATCGCTGCGGCAGTTTGTGGGAAAGTCGCGCTCACCTGGTGTTTCGTTTGTTCAGCTCTTTCCTGTCTAGGGCATATGGTAATGGACTAAGCACTGCCACTGGAATGTGAGAAGTCAAACCTTTTTACTAAAGAGAGCCAAATGCTATTCAGTGAGATACGATTAGCTGTCCAGGTTGACTCTATTGTCCAATGGCAAAGCTGGGAAATGAGCCTTAATACTTTTGTTACCTTGTCTCGAACGTGGATATCCAATCACCTCTCCCGACTAATACATTATGCTCTTCATTGGGGAATCCACATTTTATAACCCAGATTTGAAGGGATTGATTCACAGAAATGTTCCAGACTGATGTTATGTCAGTTTTTATAACTAGTGCATTCTGGTGCAGGTAAGTTGTTTTATACTTAAAATTCATATACTCACGTTTATCAACTGTCAGAGAGAATGAATCTGCCTTTCCAGAATTTGTAACAAAAATATGGCATATGAACACCGCAAAAAGAACTTCTGAGCTATCACTGGAACTATCTTGACACTCAAACTTATCAATGTGCATTTCAACTTCAATTATTTCACTTGATCACTATGGGGGTAATTCATAAAATTCAGCGCATATGCGGCGCACGCGGCTGGCGCACAGTGTGCGCGTGCGAAAGTCTGCGCCAGCCGCATGTGCCAAAATCCATTTCCGCGCACAGCGTATTCATGGATTTTAACATCCATTACCAGCCGTGGCACAGAGTGGCGCAGCGACCCTGCAGCAGCGCCAGTTCCTCCTCAACCCCTCCCCGTGCGCCATGTACAGCACACAAATCCCGTACATGGCGCACAGGCGAGTGGACCAGCATACAGGCCCCCAACCATGAAAACGCCTGTAAAACTCCCCGCGCACCCCTCCAAATACATGTACCCTGCTGCGTGGGGAGAATCACATGCGATTCGCCCTGTGCGAGTGGAGTACGTGTATTACTGGGGTTCACGGGGAGTTTCACACGCGATTGGCCCTGTGAGAGGGGGGTATGTGTATTTCGGTGGTTCGCGGGGCGTTTCACACACGATTGGCCCTGTGCGAGCGGGGTACTTGTATTTTGGGGGTGCACGGGAAGTTTCACATGCAATTGGCCCTGTGCGAGCGGTGTAAGTGTATTACTGGGGTTTGCAGGGAGTTTCACATGCGATTGACTCTGTGTGAGCGGGGTACGTGTATTTAGGGGGTGCGTGGGAAGTTTCACACGCGATTGGCCCTTTGCGAGCGGGGACGTGTATTACTGGGGTTCGCGGGGAGTTTCACATGCGATTGGCCTGTGCGAGTGGGGCACAAGTGGTGCACGCGGCTGGCGCACAGTGTGCGCGTGCGACAGTCTGCGGCAGCCGCGTGCACCAAAATTAATTTCATGGATTTTAAGATCCATTACCAGCTGTGGCGCAGAGTGGCGCAGCGACCCTGCCGCAGCGCCAGTTATGCCCCCAAACCCTCCCCGTGCGCCATGTACAGCACACAAATCCCGTACATGGCGCACAGGCCAGTGGACCAGCATACAGGCCCCCAACCACGAAAACGCCTGTAAAACTCCCCGCGCACCCCTCTGAATGCACGTACTCTGCTGCGCGGGGAGTTTCACACGCGTTTGGCCCTGTGCGAGCGGGGTACGTGTATTTCGGGGGTGCGCGGGAAGTTTCACACGCGATTGGCCCTGTGCGAGCGGGATACGTGTATTACTGGGGTTCGTGGGGAGTTTCACATGCGATTGGCCCTGTGCGAGAGGGGCACAAGTGGCGCATGCGGCTGGCACACAGTGTGCGCGTGCGACAGTCTGCGGCAGCCGCGTGCACCAAAATTAATTTCATGGATTTTAAGATCCATTACCAGCTGTGGCGCAGAGTGGCGCAGCGACCCTGCATCAGCGCCAGTTACGCCCCCAACCCCTCCCCGTGTGCCATGTACAGCGCACAAATCCCGTACATGGCACACAGGCCAGTGGACCAGCATACAGGCCCCCAACCATGAAAACGCCTGTAAAACTCCCTGCGCACCCCTCTGAAGACACGTACCCTGCTGCGCGGAGAGAATCACACGCGATTGGCCGTGTGCGAGTGGGGTATGTGTATTACTGGGGTTCACAGGGAGTTTCACACGCGATTGGCCCTGTGCGAGCGGGGTACGTGTATTACTGGGGTTCGCGGGGAGTTTCACACGCGATTGGCCCTGTGCGAGCGGGGTACGTGTATTTTGGGGGTTCGCAGGGAGTTTCACACGCGATTGGCCCTGTGCGAGCGGGGTACGTGTATTACTGGGGTTCGCGGGGAGTTTCACACGCGATTGGCCCTGTGCGAGCGGGGTACGTGTATTTCGGGGGTGCGCGGGAAGTTTCACATGCGATTGGCCCTGTGTGAGTGGGGCACAAGTTGGTGCACGCGGCTGGCGCACAGTGTGCGCGTGCGACAGTCTGCGGCAGCCGCGTGCGCCAAAATTAATTTCATGGATTTTAAGATCCATTACCAGCCGTGGCGCAGAGTGGCACAGCGACCCTGCAGCAGCGCCAGTTACGCCCCCAACCCCTCCCCGTGCGCCATGTACAGCGCACAAATCCCGTACATGGCGCACAGGCCAGTGGACCAGCATATAGGCCCCCAACCACGAAAATGCCTGTAAAACTCCCCGCGCACCCCTTTGAATACACGTACCCTGTGCGCGGAGAGAATCACACGCGATTGGCCGTTTGCGAGTGGGGTACGTGTATTACTGGGGTTCAGAGGGAGTTTCACACGCGATTGGCCCTGTGCGAGTGGGGTACGTGTATTTCGGGGGTTTGCGGGGAGTTTCACATGCGATTGGCCCTGTGGGAGCGGGGTACGTGTATTTCGGGAATGCGCGGGAAGTTTCACACGCGATTGGCCCAGTGCGAGCGGGGTACGTGTATTACTGGGGTTTGCGGGGAGTTTCAGACGTGATTGGCCCTGTGCGAGCGGGGTACGTGCATTATGGGGGTGCGTGGGAAGTTTCACACGCGATTGGCCCTGTGCGAGCGGGGTACGTGTATTACTGGGGTTCGCGGGGAGTTTCACACGCGATTGGCCCTGTGCGAGCGGAGTACATGTATTTCGGGGGTGCGCGGGAAGTTTCACACGCGATTGGTCCTGTGCGAGCCGGGTACGTGTATTTTGGGTGTGCGCAGGAAGTTTCACACGCGATTGGCCCTGTGCGAGCGGGGTACATGTATTACTGGGGTTCGCGGGGAGTTTCACATGTGATTGGCCCTGTGCGAGCGGGGTACGTGTATTACTGGGGTTCGCGGGCAGTTTCACATGCGATTGGCCCTGTGCGAGCGGGTGCGTGTATTTCGGGGGTGCGCAAGAAGTTTCATACGCGATTGGCCCTGTGTGAGCGGGGTACGTGTATTACTGGGGTTTGCGGTCAGTTTCACATGCGATTTTGCTGTCAGAGCGGGGTACGTGTATCCAGTGGGATGCGCGGGGAGTCCCACACGTGAATTGGCAGTGTGGGTTCTCCCAGGTGTGGCCTCTACCCCCAATGGGCATGCCCCCCAGCCAGCCCACATGTCACCTTGCACTAGTGATCACCAACTCATGTCCCCCTGCACCCCCACCCCCCAGCAGTGAGGGGCACCTGCCAGCAGGCCCCAACTCATGTTCCCCATCACCCTCATCCACCCAGCATTGACGGGCACCTGCCAGCAGGCTCTGACTCAGGTCCCCCAGCACCCCCACCCACCCAGCAGTGAGGGGCACCTGCCAGCAGGCCCAGACTCATGTCCCCCAGCACCCCCGCCCACCCAGAATTGACGAGCACCTGCCAGCAGGCCCCGACTCATGTCCCCCAGCACCCCCACCCCTCAGCAGTGAGGCTCAGGCCCTGACTCATGTCCTCCAGCACCCCCACCCACCCAGCATTGATGGGCACCTGCCAGCAGGCCCCGACTCATGTCCCCCCCCTACATGACATAAAGATGCACAATCATGACCCACATCTCCACCAAAACACCACAGCACGCCACCCCAGTCTTGAGACGCAATGATTTTCCAATCCACCCCACACTGACATGCCTATCTCAAGACACAAACCAAAAGTCAACTATGTACATCAACACATGTCCGTCACACACACACACTGGTTGGCATTGATTATGTATGTGGATTGCCCATGCCACTCACAGGCTAATGTGTGCTGCCAGTGCTATCCAGCATGCAGCACATGTGTTGCTTTTCCATCTTGGAGTCCTCAGTGTCTGCTTTTTGCCTCCCCTTCCAACTAATTGACAGTGCATGCATGCCAGGGTTATAGTCATGTGGGACATGTGTAATTAATGTACTCGATCTCTGGCTTGTCAGGCCTATGTGTGTGCTATGGTGCTCATGCCTGTTTCCATTTGTTGTCTTTCATGTTTTTGCAGGTGATGATGCACTTGATGCTGTTGAGGTGGAGGAGATGGTGCAGACCCAGGAGGAATCTTAGCCACGACCGGGCACCAGTGGAGGACGTGGGGTGGTGGTGGGTGAAAACCCAATCCTCCTGCAGACCATACTGTCCAGGGGTGTCTCTGGGTGCACCTCCCCAGACCTCTATGATTCAGGTGCTGAATCTGACAATGAGACTTATGTGCTGTCGCAGGTGAGTGTTTCTGGCAGGGATGCTGTTCTGTCCAACCCACCTGCACCGGGGGTAGACCCCTCTATAGGGATGTCAGTGTTGGTAACTCCGCCTTTGGCGGTTACGGATGTAGGGTCACACTCCACATTTGATCCTATTCCTGGGCCAGCAGATCAGAGGGCGAATGCAGTCCTGCAGCCTCAGGCAGTGCCAGCACAGCAAGGTGCAGATCACCTTGCCCCAAACAGATGTGCTGCCCGCGGACGTGGTGGCCGTGCGCCACCAGGCAATACTGTATGGGAAAACTCCATGTACAGTATAGCAGCACAACAGGGAGCATCTTTTGAAATGATGGCTCAGGCAATGGATAGGGTGGCCACTTCCATTCTCCCCCCTGAAAGGCAGATGGAGCTCCAACAGCAGGCAACAGAGTCCATTTGCCAATCACACATGGAGGACATGTTGGCGTCCAACAGGGACCGACGGGCGGCACTGGAGACTCTGCGCGAAGCCATATCTGTAGAATCCCAGGGCCACAGGGAAGCCCTGAGGTTAGAACTTTTCTGCAACAGCCACACAGGTGGGTGTTGGGGTGCACCCTGTCCTCGAACCTCCTGGGTGGCCTCCCCCGCTTGTCCACACATGGCCATTTTTGATTTTTGTATTTTTTGTATTTTTCTTTTTACAGTGTGTTGCCTTGTGTGGCTTCCAAGGGCATCCACTGTGTATTCCAGCTGGGCACATGCAGGCTTGTCTTGTCTTTGGGTTAGATGCTTGGGTTCTTGACACACACCCCTCCTGCTTCCCCTTTCCATGGGTTTGCAAAGGGTGTGACCAAGTGGAAGTAACTTACACAGTGACATTAGGCTCCCATGAGCTGTGCCAGCAGTCTGTAGTCAAAACTGTGTGTACATCGCTAGTGGGGATTGTTGTTGGATTGACAACTGCATGGTGTATTGATATGTGCTTGTGCATCCATATCTTTCTCCTTATTCACATGTACCTTCTTCATGTCTTTACAAGGCCGTCTCCTTTGCAGATGCAGTTCATGTTGTATGCAGTACACTGACACATTTGCCGGACAGCAACACTCTGCAGTTGGAAGGGGTTGATGTGCTGGTTTAGTCAGGTTGTGAGACTTGCACTACTTTGATTTTGTACTGTCGTATTTTGACACTGTTTCATCCTGTGTTGCTGTTCTGTGTTGCTGGTAAGTATTTGTTCATGTGTCCTGTTTCTTATTGATTACTGGGAGCATATTGTCTGTGGCCTGTTTACATTTGGAACAGTGCACTTTGTGACACTTGTGTCATGTGTTGTGCATTCATTTTGTAGTTTTCACATTGCATGACATGCCATGATGTGTTAGGTAGCTGAGATGGGGAGGGGTTGGGTGACATGGCACTATTTTCATGGTGTATTTTTCATGCAGCATGAATGTGTGTCTTTTTTTCACACGGCATTGGTTGTATTTAAGTAGGTAGGGATGCACACAATGTAACACTGCCAGGTGACCAATATCAGGCTAGTATGGTTGTGACAGTTGACTGCCCCTTATGTCAGCATCATTGATTGTCAGCTGGTATGTGCCAGGGCTGTGTGCACTCCACATGGGTAGTATTTTAGGTGAAGTAATTAGCCACCAGCTGTGTACGGGCTGCCTCACCACGTGCCCTTTCACCTCCCATGCGCAGCGAGCGTGCATGTGGTTGGGGATGTGGGGGCACCACCATGTCCACCCGCAGGCCCCAGCGGGTTGCAACGTTGTGCAGGACACATGCTGCCACTATGATCCTGCACACTACTGGGGGCGCGTATAGCAGCTGCCCACCAGAGCGGTCAAGGGAGCGAAAGAGTGACTTGAGCACTCCGAATGTGCGCTCCACTATGCCCCGGGTTGCAATATGGGCTGTGTTGTATCTTACCTCAGGTGCTGTGGTGGGGTTCTGAATTGGCATCATCATGTGGGTGCTCAGAGGCACTGTCCCCTGGGGAGGTGATGATGGGTATCATTAGTGGGGCTGTGACATTGCTCAGTATCTGACATGCATGCATGTGCAGAGGCAATTATACTCACCAAGCAGCCATGTATCGCCATGCCGCCCAGCTTCTAGGTCCTGGTTTAGGGGTGACATTCTGAAAATGAAACTATCATGGGTGGAGCCTGGATAGTTGGCATATACTGAGGTGATGATTCCCTTGGCATCACATACTACCTGCACGTTGATGGAATGCCAGTGCTTGCGGTTTCTATAGATGTGCTCAGTTGCCCTGGGTGGACGTAGAGCCACATGGGTGCAATCAATGGTACCTAGCACTTTAGGGAAGTGTGCCACCCCGTAAAAGTCCTGGACGGCAGCCTGCCTTTCTGCAGGTGTTCTGGGCATGTATATGTGCCTGCGGACTGAGGGGTGTGCAGTCATGATGGCCAACACCTGGTGTAGGCAGCGTGACTGTGTGGCCTGTGAGACCCCACCCACTATGGCACTTGTCCGCTGAAATGAACCAGTGGCCAAGAAGTGCAGTACATTGAGCACCTTTTGGTATATGTCACAAAACAAGCCTGCTCTACCTTTCACAATCTTGGTTTTACCAGATGATGAATGCTGGTCATCATCCAATCAGGTATGTGGCCATGGGCAGATGTCACTCCATAGTCTCCTGCAATTAAATTGGTCCTTCATTCCTATAAATATCAATTGTTCAACATGCTGCACTCAGAGGCTTCTCCTGTGAGTAGAGACAATAGCCCTTGACACAGTACTTCCTATAAATATCAATTGTTCAACATGCTGCACTCAGAGGCTTCTCCTGTGAGTAGAGACAATAGCCCTTGACACAGTACTAACACTCTCAGACTGCCCACTTGTGGGAGGCAGCTTAGCGATTCAACAACAACTGACAAATGTGCCGCAGTCCAGATAAACTTCTTGTACCAGTCCTGTACGAGGTCATTATCCCTTCTCTTGGGTGAAGGGAATCTTTGAGTCCAATTGAGAGGCATCAAGCATCTGTGTGGCTGATGGTCCGCTGCCTGTTCCTGTTGACGACTTGTTTTGTTTGTTCACTTGTCTATGTCCTTTGTGTTTGCATCCTCAGAAACTGGCTCCTTACTTGTACTCAACTTTCTGCTATTGTACAGGCACCCTTCCAGGGAATGCCTCCACATCTGAAAATGTTTTATTGTAAGTCATTTCTGATAGACGTTGACGCCCACCTGTTTTTCAAATAAATACAACAACAAATCGGTACACCTGATGCTAGAGTTACTAAGGATTGTTCTCTACAGCATCTCCTCATAGTAGGCTGAGCCTGAACAGCTCAGAAAGCTTTCCACAGTTATCAGTGAGGTACTAACCATCAACGCCATCAATCTTGAGGTGAACTTTGCAGTGTAGTTGGGATGATTTGAGCTGGTTGATGTGCTCTCTGCTACCTGTCTTGTTTATTCAATGTTTTCTGAACGTTCTTCAACAAAGCATCCTTGCACATTTGCACAGTGTCTCCTCCTTGTGATCTTTGCTGCAAGTCCTCTTCCTCTGACATATGCAGATGAAAAGCGATGACTTTTACCTTGAAATGCAGTTACAGAAAGGATGCCAGTGGGTACTAAATGATGCCTTTTGACCCAACTACCCAGGTATCACAACATAAGTTTGAAAGCAAGCCCCTCACCAGCTGTGCCACAATGGCATCAATTGCACAGGCACATTTTATCGTCATATTGGTCAGGTTCAGCTCAACCAGGTACATGAAAGAAAGAGCCTGACTGTGGGATGCAAAGTAATGGTTAACCTCCTTAGTGTAACACATATCCAGAATTAGACAGCAACAGACACTGATATGGGGTCAAAAATGCCCCACCCAGAGCTGTGCTTTGAGGTGTCACAGTAACCTGTAATGACATTGCACTGCTTAACTGTCCAACATGTGCAAGTAGAGTTTCAATAACGGCCACTGAGGGTTGCAGATTGTGCAGTTCTAATTTCTGACATGCCTTCAGATGCACCAAACATCTTTGACATGTTAAGGGCAGCTGAAATTGACATGGTAAGGGCAGCTGAAATGGGAGCTGATCTTCTGGGTCACAATGACCATTTCCTTTGCTGCTTGACAATTGCTCATAAAACGTGTAAACACGAAGTGAAGCACATGTCCAAAGCATGGGATATGCATTGCCTTGCCAATTAGTAAAGCACCAATGAAATGTAATCCAAATTCGGATGCTGCAAAGCACACATGAGCATTATAGGTCATTGACCACTCGCCTCCTCCAACCTTTCCCAGATGTCAACTCTCCTGTGACTTCTGTCTTGAAACCCTTGCCTGTTGAAAATATTTGACACCCCCTGCCCTCCTCAATTACTACAGCATCCTTTATGGCTGTTAGATGAGGGAAATGGCACTCAGTGTGCTGTGATGGCCATGCAGTCATTGACCTACCCACTGGTCCACATGTTCATGGTGAATTGGATTCTTTGTCCCACAGACTACTGTAATTCTCACCCCACTATAGCCATAAACGTGTTACAAAATGTCGTGTTTCACCTTAGGAGAGAAAGAATGATGCTGGGAACTTCCCAGTGGTGATCGACGTTTCCCATAAACTGGTGGAATCCATTTGTTTTCCATGAAAGGGTAGGGCAAATAAGTCTATTTCCAATACTTAACCAGGCTAGCATCGTGCAGGTCCTGTCTGTCATGTATCTTGTGATAGTTGTGGCCATGCTCAAATTGTAATAGTAATTGTTGATAGTGCAGTGGCCCGGAGGCAAGTGCAAAGACTGGCAGGGGGTGCCTGGGACCTGTAAGGCTCTAAGGTGAACCAGTAAACCAGTTGGCAAAAACTGAACAGAGTTAGGCAGGAGAAGGAGGAAGGAGGGTGGAGAGAAAAAGAACGGAGTTTAGCAGGGGAGAGGGAGAGATGCTGTGTAATGCTTACATATCACAAACCAGACACAATGGCAGATCCCTACTATGCATCTCTGGGGTGAGAAGGGCAGAGCATGGTGTCCCAATCAATGACATAGATGCAATATTTTCAGGGGTAATTGTGCAGACTGTTGAATGCATGCGGCATGTCTGATGGTATGGGACGGGTTGCACCTCAGATCTTTTCACATCTTCCAATGTCTGCACTTGGTGCCACAGCATATGGGACTGCACAGAATTGGCCCCCAAGTTTGTCCCTACCTTCCTTCAACACAATGTTTGCATGCTCCATTTTATAGCTCTTGTGATGCACAGGAGGGCAACACAGCGGAGATAACACCTGCGCTTTGCTTTCCTCCTCTGTCTCAGGATAGAGTTTTGTTTTCATGCATATGCAAAACGAATGGATTCCAATGGAATATATCTCACATTAGCACCTGAGAATTAAAAGGCAGATTCCACTGGAATACATTATAAAAAACTGCCTTCAAAGCTTTTTTGCAGGCAGAGTTTTATTTCTCTTAATGCATGGAGTAAAAGTAAAGAGTAAAGGCAATTTTGCCTGATTTTGCTCTTTATTTTTACAATCCGCTTTGAAGTGCAAGCATTATTGGTCCCCTGCATGCAATCACCTTTTGTTTTTAAAATGACCCCCTGCGAGTCTTGCACAATCTGCCTTTGGGTGTTCTATGCTCCTCTTCACAAATGTGATCTCATGGCACATGCATCGTTTTCTCACTTTAAGGGATATGCGCTGACTGGTGTATCTTCCACCTTCCGGAATCTTTGCTATTTTCTCCCTCAAAAATGTTTGCATGACTCTCACAAGCTGCCCTCATAGATTCTCTGTTCCTGCTGCCAAGTGTCACCCAATGGCACATGTCTCACTGCATGTGCCACCGATGGATCATGTCTCATTGATACACTTCGAGAGATGGACACCTTCTGGTGTACCTCCCACCTTACAGAATCTCTGCTGATTTCGCCATCATAAGTCATGGAACTGGAATTCTTCCACAAGCTGCTCTCAGGAATTCACAGATCTTACTGCTTCTCCTTCCATGTGTCACCTGATAGCACATGTCTCATTCACTTTCTGAAAGAGACAGGCACAAAAGGATATCTCCTGTCTCATTACTTATCAGTTCCCATGAATGTTGTCCTCTCCCTCACAAAGCTAGTAAACATTGGTTGTGATGTATACCGTGGGTAACAGGGTAATTGTGATTGGGACATAAGCGATCTCTTTGGCTTGCCAGTCTCTTTAACCGTTTCCATGGTCCTGGTGGGCTCTGCATCATTGTGGGTAAGCCTTGACAACAATTAACTTGAGGTGAGCGGAGCTTTCAAATAGGTTTAGTTTGTTTGTCTACCATTTTAGAGTAAGACAAAAGTGTCTTTGTTGCTTCCCTAGACATTGATCTGCCTGGGACGGATGTATGGAGTTGGCTCTCCCGTCTCTGATTGTATGCTTTTAACTGAATGCCCAATGACACCTTAGGGAATTTTTAATTTTTTTATTTATTTGTTGTGTTTTAGTCAAAGAACTCGACTTTTTCACAAAATTAAAATAGCTGTACGTATTAAATTACATATATCATCACTGTATAAAGCAAGAGAAAAGAAAACCGAAGAAAATTAAGAAAAATAAAAGCAGTTCAGAGTATAAAACCCTCCCAGTGATGGACCTTTAGAGAGATCTATTATAATACTCTCACCTGCGCTTTAAGTGCAGCTGCTTTATGGAGTTTTGCCAACCCATCCTATCCTATTCCACTTGAACCCTCAATGATGGAACATGAGTGTGCCCCTTTAGAGCAGTGTATGGGCTGCAATCATATCTCGCCACCAGGGTATTCACTGGATTTACATGGATAGTGGAACAAATGATGTCTTGAATCTCAAGGCTCTGCTTTATTTTATTCTGGGTCACCCACATGGCTTATGGAGGCCTCTATTAAAACTTGTCTACAACTCATTATTCAGCTAGTGGTGGGTCCCAAAAAGGCAGTTGCATCCCTATTTTAAAACAAGTGTTGGCAACGCCAAACGTTTGGGCTTTAATGTAGGCATGAAGAAGGCACTTGCCAAGCACGCCATAGTGGTATTAGGTACCCACTGATGGTAGCATTTGCAAAATGGTGCAAGTACCTGGACATTTAATAGCAGTGCCTGGCAAATGCCCAATACGTATAGACAAGCAAACACTTGCCATTGCCGGTTTTTAGCAGGACTTATGTGAAGGAAATGCATAGTGCTAATAGAGTGATTGATTGATTTTTGATTGAATGTTTATTTGTATAGCGCCTATACACAATGTGTTTCAAAGCGCTTCAAGGGGGGGTGGGAACATGGGAGAAATACAGTTACATTCTTACAGGTCCTTGAAACAATTAAGAATATGAAGAATAACTATCATAATCAGCCTGATGACATTTCAGAAAGTCAATGAACAATTAAGGAGAAAAGGAGTGGATGAAGGCATCCATGGATGAGACATTTGTATTACACCAGTAGTATGTTCCCAGCTCCAATTAAGTTATTAACTACACAGGGCTTTGTAGTAAACATCCCTAAATCAGTGGCTTTATCTAAACCAGAACTGCCACTTTATGTGCCCTTTATAGATCATTCTAGTGTTTTTTTAAAGGAATAGGTCATAGGCGTAAAATGAGCCTGCAGCCTGCGTGGCATCTATCCACCAAAAACCCATGAAAGTTGCTAAAATAGCCCAAATAACATGATGCTGTGTCGCAAGGCACGATGCCATACACCCTTGCACAAGCTCCCACTACAGGACAGGTCAGAGGTGAATATATACCTCATTTAAGGTTAGTCCTGACTTCAGACCTAGGCTACAGGTAGGATTGAGGGAAAAGGGAATTGATGCAGGAACAGGCTGCTGTGACTGTCTCTTTCTGGAAAGGAACCAGACAGGAGCACAGATGACACTGGGGCAGTGGGAGAGCACCAAGCCCGAGCTCCTACGTTCCCTGTAACAAATCCTCCCCATGCCAGCCTGCACCTGGGAGAGGGGGGCCACTTTGTGGATTATCAGGCCCAATCAATGCGCAGATAGATATGGTGTAGTGTATATATCTGCAATTATTTCAACAAACGACTTCTAATCGTCTTCGTGCAGGCCTCGTGAGCATGGATCAAGTATTAGAAGAAGACGCATTAGTGATGGCACCCTTTATCTGGGAACATGAGTCGAGGCATCATTTGTCCTTATACAAATCTCCCCTCTGTGTCCTTCTCTACTCCACATTCTCGTCTGCTGTACACCCCTTTCTCCCAAGTCCCTTCCCAGCACCCGAAAGCAAGTCACTCTTCTGACACACTGCCCTCTGCACTTTCTCACTTGTCTGTACTTCTCTCTCATTTGCAAAACCGAAGCACCTCCTATGCCATTTCTGCTCTACACCACTCTCCCTGTGTTCTGGTCTTTCCTGCACCCCTCTCTCCCCTGCACACACTGGTCACCCTGTGCTGCAAACCATCCCTATCGTTCATCTGCACTCTGTTCTTGTTCCAATCTCTCCCCTCCCTTGCTCCTCTCTTTTTCTGTCCTCTGCACCTTTTCTACCCTTTTTCACTTTGCAGTCCCACGCTCTACTGCACCCCAGTCCCTCGCTTCCCATTCCCCCATGTCCAGCACCCCACAACTCTCATATACACTTACTCAGCACTTTCTCCTCAATCTTCAGAGCACCCTCGATATCCTGGCTTACATTTCACAGGTTGTCTCTTGCACGCCTTGCATAACCAACCACTCCATATAGCTTCTCAGAATAAGCTGGAACAGGCATGCCAGATCCATGACCTTAAAAGGGCCCATTGATACCTGCAAGCATTAACTCTTAAGAAATAGTCAGGAGCATGGATATTTGGAAGGGGGGACAGACACAGAAGTCACTAAATCCACATACTGCCTACGCTCTACCCCCAAAATCTGATCACACTGTGACCACTCAAGTACGCTGACAGAAACAGCTAGACTGAATAAAACAGGGTTAAGCTTAGCCAAGACCTACAGAAGATTAGCGCCTGATTATTTTAAGAGATGCGCAGGATGGGCACCAACAAATGGTTTATTTTGGGCAGGGACAGTGTTCAGGTCTGTGCTGGTAATAGTTTGCGTTATGGAATATAATAACACTTTGGTCATAGCACTTCATGCTAGATGCTTTCTGCTTCTAGGCAATGTAATTACAGGTATTATTGCCCTCATTTGAACTCTACTGAATTTATGAAAGGTTAAGTGGACCCTGCTGCTGGGTTTGAACTAGCGAAATGCAGGTCGCCCTCATGTCACAGACCAAGCTTTAGGTGTGGTACCATCCAAACTTCAAGCAGGTGTGAGTTGGTGTGAAGAGGTGGAGGGGTGTGCCTTAAGTGAGGCCTACTGATATTAGAGTATACATCAAGTGATTTCCCTTGCCTACCTTAGACATAACTATGGAAAAGAGCACATATCCCACATAGCAGCCCTTCTTCAGATTGGCTCATCCTCATTTTACTTTATATGCTTTCATGAGGATTTCGTATACAATGTCAGGCTGCTATCTCAGGCAGTGTCTGCACTTTGCAAGCCAGGCCTGGGGTACAGGGATATCTTAGAGAAAATCCAGTCTTTGCCAGATTGTATGATCGTGGGGGAATCGTGTGACCCGCCCCACTGTGCATTATTTTCTCTATATGTTTACTTGGATCAACTAGAAGTGACTCAGTTGTCAGTGTACACTATTACGAAATGCCTCAATCGTAAATGTTCTAACAGAGTTTCCTGTTGCTCCATGTATGCTAAGCATGTTGAGTGAGTGTCAAGAGGGACAAAGTGCCACAGCAATAGATGTCACCTCCAGCTGGGGGACCGGGTCTCATTTTGGGAAGCAGTTATAGATACACAGAATTTGTAATGTTTTTCTGCAGAGAAACATATCAGGTGAAGTCAGCGTGATACAACTCTAAGGAAATAAACTAGAAACAATCTGAAAGTAACCTGACGGTTTAGGGGCACTAGTATAGTGTAAGCAGCAAAAATAATCGTCACGCCCTTCTCCTTAACAAAAAGGCAATACATAATATATTAAACAGTGTTGTGGCATTTGTATAGAAACTGCATGTACATGTCAATATATACCGGCTCCCATTGTTCATCCATGATCCTCTGCTGTATAGGTGAATAGCCTCCATATTTTGTTGTGTGGCCTTGCAAGCCTGTGTTGGCCAATGCTTGGAGCTTAAATATGAGCCCTGGCCCATCCGTAACGAACGAACAAAGAGCCGTTCCAAATGTATACTTGCCAACCCTACAGATTTAGGCAGTAAGATACTGCTTTTCAAGCAGCCCTACCGCCTGCAGATTTCAGTGACAGATCGCTCCTGCTTTTTACAGTAGCAAGTAATTTTTGTGATTCTAAAGCAGGCTTCAGGACAGAGCATGCAACATATTAATTAGTCTGTCTATACAGTGGACTGGTAGGTGATAACTTTGATTGCACTCAGACCAATCCACTGACTTGACAGCTGCGTGCCCTGCACTCTTGCCGGTACAACCCTTAGGTGAACCAGCAGTGAAAGCAAGTGGCAGAGTGTAACACCATCACACAGCCTCTGCCGACAATTTGGTGTTAGCATTTAGAATTATACATTTTTAACATTTCAACATCTTTCCATGTTGTGCTGTTTGTATGTTTTCTATTTTCCTGTGATGTCATTGTTATGGGAATTATTATTTTTCAAACTTGAAAAATCCTATATCTTTTTGGTCACAGAATGTTGGCAAGTATGCAAATGGGATGTTCCTCTTTGTCAGGGGCTGGGGCGCACTTTCATGAATTGAAAAACCTGAGGGCGGCACTGGCAGGGCCTCAGGTTTTTCAATTCATGAAAGTGTGCCACTGCCAACGTCTCATATACAGTTTATAAACATGCGCGGCACATTGCAAACTGATCAGGGAGTCCTGGCCTCCTAATGTTTCATTGAAACATTAAGAAGCCAGGATTCCCTGATGAGTTTTGCAATACGCCGCACGTGTTTAGAAGCTGTATATCTGGCATTGGCACATTGAATTCACCCCAAATAAATCCACTGCCAACATCAGATATACAGTTTATAAACATGTACGGCACATTGCAAACTGATCAGGGAATCCTGGCCTCTTAATGTTTCATCATGAAACATTAAGAGGCCAGGATTCCCTGATCAGTTTTGCAATGCGCCGCAGGAGTTTAGGAAATGACATTGGCACAGCCGCACATTCCCTCCAATGAATCCTCCCCATGCTGGCCTGCATCTGGGAGAGGAGAGGGGGCACTTGACTGACTTACCTTACTGTAGCTTCTGCCTGCTCGGCCTGTTCTCACTCTGTCTCCCTCGATAACACACACGCATTCACGAGCACAGTGTCACTGGAGCATGTGTTGCTGCCTGGCTTCTCCTTCGTTCTGAAAAACGAAGGCTGAGGCTGTGCAGCAGTGCACTGCACAGGCAGGGCATGTGCAGTTTGTTTGTTCCCCGGCCTGGGTACGTTCATTATGCGCAGGCGCGGGGCAGCAGCAGAAGTTGCAGACAGTCAGTCTATGTGGCGTAACACAAAATGTGGGGGCCCCCCTGCGAGCCATGCTGAGGGGACCCCCCCCAACTCAGCAACAAATAACGGGTTGCGTCACACTCTGGGCCGGCCTAGATTATCACGCTTGCGCAATACGCACCAATGTGCTGTTGAAGGGGTATGCCGCAATATACAGCACACTTTGAGAAAAATTGGCTAAAAAGCCATAGTGTTTGCAATGGTTTTGTAGGGTAACACCAATCCAATGCATGCAAGTCACCAACAATGCACAGGAACATTAATGCTTTGCTATTAAAAATGCCATGCCACAATGAAAACATGTCCAACTGTCTGCACATTGTAGACCAGTGTAGACACGTAATAACATTACAGTAAAGCATGCCAGGCCACATTTAGACATACCTAGACTAGTTGCACCAAAATGCAAGTCGAAGCAATAACACTCATCAAGAAGAGAACACACATTCAAGCCTGCGTCTCTGTGGCCTCTTACAACACGGCCAAACTCTTTAAAATCTGCAAGTAACTGGTCAATCCTGTTGCAGTCTTTACCTCTACTGTTCCCTCCAAAGGCCCTCTGTATGGCTCTGTTCTCTCACTTCTCCGCTAAAACTCAGGACATCGTGTCCTCCATCTTCTCTCCCTCTTCCTCTCTTAGCCCACCTTTGGCATCTCTACTTCTCTTCCTCCTTTCTCCTCTTTCTCTCTGACAATACCTGATGAGGTTTCTAGACAAGTCCGATCTATGAAAGTGTTGTCCAAACAGGTGTTCCCTGCTCCTCTAGAACCATCAAGGACCATATTGACACCCTCGCTCCAGCCTTGGCCGATTTCTGTAATCACTCTTTCACCACTGGAACGTTCCCTTCTCCCCTTAAGCACTCCCTTGTGCACCCACTCCTCAAGAAGCTGTCTGCCTTTCCTGCCTGCCGGCAAACTATCGCCCAATCCCATCACCACTTTCCCGGGCAAACTGTTGGAAGAAACTGGCCATCTCCCAGCTTACTCTCCACACTGAATCTGTTGGTTGTCTCCATGACCATCAGTCTGGCTTTAGAGCTGCCAGAGGCACAGAAACTGTTCTCCTGAACACCTGTGAAGATCTGCTCTCTAACCTTCATTACAGCATTCCTTCTGTCCTCATCCTCCTTGATATTTCCTCTGCTTTCGACATGGTCAACCACGCCATCCTGATCAATCGACTCCATGAGAACCTGAGCATCACGGATCATGCCCTTGAGTGGCTTATTTCCTTCCTCTTGGACCGCCCCTCTCAGATGCAACTTGGCCCCTTTCTCTCCGCCACATCTCTGTATACCTGTGGCGTTCCCCAGGGCTATATCCTCTCACCCTGGTTTTTCAACCACTTCTTGGCCCCTTTGGCCCACCTGATCTCTACCTTTTCCTCTTATGCGGATGACACTTAGCTTTCCTTCAGGCTCCGCTCAGATTCCTCTCCTCTCTCTCTCATTCCTGACTGTCTATGCGTGATTCAGGATTGGGGCACCTCCAACAATCTCTCTCCCTTGATGCCAGTAAAATGGAGATCCTTCTCATTGGGACCCCTGCCCCTGCTTTCCCTCTCGCACTCTGGCTGCCAGCCTTGGTCCCTCTTCCTTCGCCTTCCTGCGAGGCAAAAAACGTTGTTGTCATCTTTGACTCCACTCTCTCTTTCTCTCCTCACATATCAGATGTGGCCAAGAAGTCCCACTACCAGTTGCTCCTCCTCAAAGGGACTCTTCCCTTTCTCACTTTCCCCCAACGGCTCACTGTCTCCAGAGCGCTGGTTCCCTCTAGGCTGGACTACTGCAACAGCCTCTTTTTCACCCTGCCTTCCTCTACTCTCGGCCCTCTGCAACTAATCCAGAACAGGACTGCGAGACTTATTCTTGGCCTCAAGCACAGGGATCGTATCTCTCCAGCCCTGAAATCCCTCCACTGGCTCCCGGTTGCTGCAAGGATCAAGTTCAATACCCTTTGCATTGTCCACAAAGCTTTCTGGGCCCGGGTCCACACTACATCCAATGCTCTTTCCAAAATACCTTCCTTCTCAAGTCCTTTGCTCAGCTACTTCCAACTCTCTAAGGGTTAGACACTTCTCCAGGCAGAGAGTGAGGGGGGTGGTAGATCTCTCTCCTATGCAGGTGCCTCCCTCTGGAAAGGCCTCCCTCTCCATCTCAAACTTGAGCTGGACCACCTGATCTGGAAGCAGCTCAAAACTTTCCTCTTCTCCTCTGCTTTCTCTCTCTTCTTCCCCTGCTGGCCTACCCAACCTACCTGTCTGCTGTACCGACTGGTTGCTTGGCTACCCTCAGAGTCTCACTGAGTCCAGACTCTTTCTTGATCAGTAACCCTGCACTACCTCTGGGCCTACCACCACTTAGGGGCTGTAACTGTAACCCTACAGTCCCTTGTTCTCCTTGCACTACCCAGAGCTGTGCTGCCATGGCTGCACATACTCAGAGCATTGCTTCCCTGGGTTTCCCTCCCCTCTCCCTTGCACGTACCCCCTCCCTTTCCCCTTGCACTTCTCATTCTCGCACCTGCACGATCTGAATGACAAAAGGCCTACTAAGATCGTATGTCTTGTCCTCCCTCTATCTTCCCCCCCTTGTTTTGTCGCGCCTAGAAACACTTGTGTACAGGCGCGTTATACATGACTTATATCATATCATTTCATCACAGATGGCCAGAAAAATATACAATGCTGCAGTAAGAAACGGCTAGTCTGGCAGCACCCAAATTCTAGCCAAGCAATTATACTTAGCAGGACTGCTTTATCAGAAATGCCCAGTTATAAAACGGAGGAATGGCTCGACCGGCTGCACCAAAATGCCTCTCTAGCCACTAATACCACATATCATGGCTGCTTAGCCTGGACATGAACAACCATTATGAATTGTCGCACAATCCCGCCCCCCACGCCCACACACATCCCCTCTCCCTCCCACCCCTACCCCAACCTCCAAAATCCGCTCCTTGGCCCAGAATTACCTCCACGTCCCTCTTCCTTGTCCCAGAGCTTACATATGAGACTCCTTGCCTCATAGGTAAGTAATGGGTTGAGGAAGAGTGGGACTAGTAGTAATGAAGATTACAGGTAGCTAAGTCAGGCATTACCTCCATGTACCTCTACCACATCCCAGTACTTGTGTATGAGGCAGTGTGCTTCATACACAAGTACTGGGATGGGGAAGCATAGGGCTAGGAGTAATGAAAATTACCAATAAGTAATCAAGGCATTAAACACAAGTAGTGGTGCAACGAGTTGACTGGGATTCAGCACTCTACCCAACCCCCTGAAATGTTGGGCTATGTTGACTCGACCTGGCTGACCTTCAGAGCAATTGCCGGACAGAACTGGACACAGATGTTAAACGGCACCTGGGTTTCGCTGTTAACAGGAGCCCAACAATTACTAACATAAAGCATTTGAATGTTAGTACCTGCATTCAAATGCCAAATTTTTTAGGCAATTGAAATCATGATGTGGGTTTAGTACTTGCATGCCAGGGGAGTGATTGGAAGGGTAGAGAGGGAACAGGAGACCACTCATTCTCGTATCAGTCCATAAGTGGGAGCTTTCAACCTTAATGGAGAGAGTTAACTGCTTGTAACATTGAAGCTGCACTAGAATAGTCTCATTAAAATGCGTAAAGAAATGAGATGCCCCCACACAAATAAGTATGCCCCTCCCCCACCGCCTGTGAAGTTAGCGCCTCTCCCAACATTTGAAGGGTTAGCTCCCCCGAAATGTAGGTTTTGTTGCACCCCTGAACGCAAGAACACACACCATTCACCATATACACACATGCACACCCAGCCATCCATAAATATAAGTGTGCACTCTTTCACCATACAGGCACACCCAGGCAGCCATCCATACATTTAAGTGTGCACCCTTTCACCATACAGGCACACACACCAAGGCACCCACCCATACATTTAAGTGTGCACCCTTTCACCATACACTCACACACGTCATGGGGTTGAGGGGAGCCCTATTACGTCAAAAATAAATTATTTCTTTTTGAAGTCACTCTGCCTACATAAAGAAATTATTTCCATTAAGGAGCAAACCATAATGGAAATAATTTCTTTATGAATGCAGAGTGACTTCAAAAATAAACTGTTTTTTTTAAGTCATAGGGCTCTCTCCACCCCATGACATAGAGGCCTCCAGCCTAGGGTCTTCTATGGCATGGGGTGGGGGATCCCACGGACTTCATAAAGAAAGTTGAGTGAAATCAAAAAGATGTTTTTTTTTTGTTGAACATTTTTTTTCTTTTTTTTTCTCCAAGTGGAGTCCCCTCCCAGAACATGTGCTGGTGGGGCCCCACACACCGTTACACCAGTGGTCAGTCTACTGTAAACTAGACACTACTTTAACTTTTGCAAGCTTACATGACAACTGCAGTCTTCACACTCACTCACCCACTGGCTTTGGGCCTGACTTCCTCCAGGCTAATAAAATCTAATTCAGCAGAACCTAGGGTGGCTCTGGTTGGCAGTTTGGTCTTTGGGTAAATTCAAACCACTTTCATGGTGGTTTCTTTCAGAAGTTGCTTGTTCAAAGTCATGGAGCCATGACTTGTCATGCCACTTCTGACGCGACCAACGGTAATAATGTGAGGGTCAGAATAACCAAGGTACATGCTTGCAGGTAAAGTCATACCCCCTTCTGTCCATGTCCACACACTTATGAAGTTCATTTGTCAACATGAGACTCCCTGTGCTAGAAATCAAGGTTCCCAAATGATGGCCAACTGAAATGTTCGAGACCTATCCTTAATGAGTCCTGAGCCAAGAACAACACAAGTTCCAAAGTTAGGCCCAAACAAAAAGAGTTCAAACCTTTCTTAATCAGTCCTTCCCTGATCTAACACAATCAATAACATCCTTTGGAAAGGCTCTGCAAGCTCTTACTCAAAGTCTGGCCCTTTTCTGGATCACTTTGTTTCTTCTTGGCTTCTCGGTCCTTTCCCAAGATTCTTGTCGACATTCAGTTCTAGCTTCTCCCAGTCCTTTCTCTTGAGTGAATGCAGTCTTTTGTCAGATCCTATCTCACCCCAGTCCTCTGCTGTACCTGGCCTTCTCGACTTTCATAATTCTTGGCTTAGCTTCTGTCTGGGCACTCGAGTCAGAGCTCAGAACTCCAGTTGTCATCTGACCTTGTATTGGACAATCTGGTACAGGTCTTCTTCACAGACATTATGGTTCTGCATTCTTCACTTTGCGGTCTTCTCCTTCAATTGTGACATGTCTCGCTTGCAGGTTGAGATAGGTTTTTCTTCCCCACTTCTCTGGTTTCTTGTCAGGCAGGCAATACTGTTTTGTTGCCCTCCTACCATGGACCAGTTTTTCCTTTCTCCAGAATTTTATGAGTTGCTACCATCTATTCCTGCCTACTGAGATTTGTGGGGCTGCAGCCCTAGCTCTGTGCTCCATGCCAAGTCCTCTTCTTCGGGAGAACTTGTAGCTTGCAAGAATGACGACTTTTCCAACAGTTGCGAATTCTCCACAGGACTCCTCTTCCCCCCTACTTGCTTCAACTCCTTCTGTCTCCCTTCATATAAAGGCAGCTTGTAGTGAGGTTTGCCTCCACTAAGATCCCCCCTCCTACCCTCCTTATGGGCTCTCCTTGTCCTTGTCACACTCTGCTGAGCGATTCCGTACCTCATTCTTGCTTTCCCGTAGGTTATTCCTAATGTGACTTTGAATCTAGGGCTTTGGTTGGGTAATCCCTATTCCCAAAATACTCTACATTCTTACCTTTGCATGGGATTCGATTAGGGATTTGCTAACCAATGGTTGCTCATAGTCGTTTCCATTGCATGCTAAAGAGGGGATACAATTGGGCATGAAAGTTGGCACCTTCTACCATTTCTTTGTGGTGCAGAATACAAAACTGCATGGATCTACTCCCTTGTTCTGCAGATGCCAGGGTCTTGCAACTTGCTCTTTCTTAACTACATCTGTGATTTTGTAAACACCTTGAGTTGGCTGTCTTTCTCATAACCATAGTCTTCTCCCAGTGCAAATCATATAGCCCTGTGTTCTTGTTGAACTGGCTCCACATTTCTAACTTGGACTCAGTTTAGAGTCACCTCATTACGAGGCTGGCGGTAACCCACTGGTGCCACAGGTGGGTTGCCATTAACCCCATAACACTGTTTCCGGCACCTGACTTCCCTGTGCCACCGTGACATTACAAGTCCCGGCGGATCGGGAACTCAGGCGCCGGGAAATGTTAGTCCCCATTCCCTGGACTCAGAAGCACTGGCACCGTTGCTAATGACAATAACCAATTTGCTTTTTTTTTTCTCCCCCTAAACAATCTTCCCAACATAAAGGAATGGTGTATGATATGATATGATATGTCATTTGTAATGCGCCCCTACGCAAGTGGTTAAAGGCGCAACAAGGCAAGAAAGGGGGAACAGAGGGAGGACAGAGACAACGATCTTTCTAGGCCAAGTGACATTGCGATCGTGCAAGTATAGGGGAGGGGAAAAGTGCTAGGGGAAAGGGGAGGGGGCAGTGTTGTACATGGGATCAAAAAAATAACAATAGGTGTGTGGCCAGCAGGTGGCAGGTGCAAGGGTAAGTGCAGACAGCAGGTGTTCAAAAGTGCAGGTAGGGGGACTGTAGAGTTACAGATACAGACCCAGGTGCAAGGGTTACCGGGAGGCAGTGCGGGTGTGCAACTGGGCGGGCAGGGACCTGGTCCCGAAATCAGAGGGTAGCCAGGTGACGAGTGCAGTATAGTTATATAAACAAACTCTACCCCTAAACTATGTGAGGCAAGTCCTGGATAGTGTGAGAAAAAAACATTGATGTCTCAATAATGTGTTTTACCGCTTATAATATCACTTGGTACCATGGGAGACTGATAGTATCAGGCATTGACTCACTTTAAGCGCCCCTGTATGAAAATGCTGATTTTGTTCTTGCGATATAACATTTTTCTGATGTGAGCACACCTCAGGGCAGTTTTCTATCTCTTGGACTCTCTGACAATCCATACAACATAATACTCACTGATAACACTAGATGTCAAGGCATCTTATGCAAGCATACCTCAATGAGAAACACTGAAGGTCATAGAAGCTATTGTGGAAAAACACAGATTTAATGCCTCCTACCTTTACAGTCTCACCTCACAAATTTGGGCAAGAAACGGGCGATTTGATCAAAACTCACATTTATTTAAATAAAGGACTTAAGGGCGAAATCACAGCAAGGGTGGCATCCAGATTTATGCTGAGGAAGTCAACACTGTGTAACACAACCACAGACAGCTGGTCTACAGAAATTAAAATGAGCTGCAGGCACTTATCTCACTATTTCTCTAACACAAACATCCATTTACATAATCAATGATATATCTAAATTACAATAGTTTTGCTAATTTCACTTCTGCCACTAATTGGCCAATATTTCAACACTTATTTTGGATTAAATAATTTCCAAGTTACAAATGAATTTACTTTGAAAGTGATACAAACATGTTGTTTTCCCCAATGACACCAAAGCATAATGGAATCAAAGAACTGTTTCAGATTGCATACTCCCTTATAGATATGGTGCTATGGAGTGCTAACATGTGTGCCATTTAAAATATGCTCATAATCAATCACATAAAACTCCTGCAGGCTTAAGTTTAGGGAAACTGTGTCACCAATTTAGGTCACACACAATTTCAGCTCACCCACCCCAACATGAGAGAATGGTTTTCAGATTGTATTGAACAATATGAATACCTCTCCCATTTCGAATCCCATATGAATTTCCTTCTGCAATTTCAGAATGAGGGATTGCATGGCTTTTACATTTGCAAAATGTTTATGAGAACAGAAATTACTCAATTAAAAATCATAAAATACACATTATCAAACATATCTTCAAAAAGTCTTGGTACAGGGCCCTCAAACTGTGGTCTAATGTTGGCTATATGTGTGATAGTGGATAGGGCGCTTTTTATCTATCACCAATTAAATACTATTCTGTCAGTGCATTTACACTGTGCTTACAACATAGAGAAATCAGTTTTGCATTTATTTGAATGGAATGTCCTTTGGTTTCCCGTACCATGAAATCAGGATGAAACTCACACTAGATAACCACAGTATCCCACTCAAATTAATGTATTATAATAATAATCTGTCATCCCCTCACTATATGTGCAGGAATGTTATGTTTTCTATACAAAATCCAGTCTCACTGGGCTTTTATTTAGTGAAAGGCACAGTGAATGTTGCCACTATTATACTAAGATATTTTATTCGGAAGGAGAACCCACTAGTGACAACCACCACCCTAGTTCGCTGGTACTCCTGGTACTAATCCAGACAGTATTCCAGGGGACCTAAGCCAATTACATTTGAGGAGCTTTCATACTCGCATTTTTTCTTTTGAGGCATGGTGTCTGGATGCCCCCTTAGATTGGAAATCTCCCATTCATTAGCCGCTTCTGGTCCCTTCCTCCTTTTACTAGGAAATGAAGGCTGCTTCCAGGGTAAGCTAGTTCAGAATCCCTCATGAACAAGGCCTAATTCTCCACATGGTACTAACATTCAACACTCACCTAATAGGGACAGGTGTTGTTCTTCGAAGCAGCTTTCCATAATCAGAATGCCCTCATTATCTGTTCCTGCCTTTTTAAAGTGTTGAATAGTCACATCTCATATCATTATTATGTCATTCTATTTGATTGGTCTGATCCTTTCATTGGGTAACCCAGCAGTCAGACACACCCCAAATGTTCACTGGATGTTCATGTTTGTGATCAGAAAAAGGTGGCAGTCAAAACCTACTCCAAGAACAATGTATCAATTTCATTGTTCTTGCATAATGCACAAATAATTTTAATAATTTCTAATTAAGCTGTAGAATTCGAATTTGGTGTCAAATCATTTTGGATCTTCAAAACACAAACACAAACATTCTCAAGTTTGAGAATTTTGAACAATATTCACCTTTGTTTTTAAAGTAAATGATGAATAACATGGGCTGTTTAAAGCCAAGGGAAATACATGACTGGACATGAACTGTAATTCAACAGTCTCGTGGACAGAAAATGAGTTATGTAAACATCTCTTTGTGAGACCTTGATTAATGAATAGTGTGAATAAACTGACAGGGCTTTTTTGTTCTACTCCATTAAACCATTAGGTTTTATGATTGCAGATGATTAAACATGTCATGTTAAGTACAATTAATTGTTTGAAGCTGGCCATAACAACTAACAGAATTTTACCAGCAGACATTCATCTCTGCATAGACTGCAAACCTCAAGCATTTGGAAGTTTAAGTTATTTTTCATAATGTGGTCCCAAAGGTGGGGAGGGGGACTAGCTTACTCTGACTTGAAACTCAGATCAACTTAAAATAAGCACAATATAGGGCAGATGGATAAAAGGTTTAGTTAAACCAATAGCACCATTGCTTCTCTTTTACTTCACTTATAATTGCATTATTTTCTTTCCATTTGCCATTACCTCACATGATTTGAATACAATGCATTTCAGGATACAATCCACTTATCAATAAGCTGTGCTGCATTTAACGCTAATTTATATTTATTTATTGTGCTGGGTTCATTTGAACTTTTCGAAAACTTTTATACTCAAATCCACATGCACTCATTATTTAAATACCATACAAACATATATCCAATCAACACAATTAAGATCTTCACCCATTAAAATCTGCAGCTAACAGTAATACAATCACCATCCATAAATTAATTAATAGCCATCTTCACATATCTTACAACATTTAATATCTGTAGTAATTGTTTGCCATGCAGCCAAATTCGATATAACGCAATATGCAGAGAAGTGGTTCCAAAATTAAGACAAAAAGTTCAAAAATAAGTAATCTTAATCGTATCATAGTTACACATGAATATATAACCCAGCATATAGCAGGTTAGTTGAGAATTGGCTTTATGTATTGTTTAAGATCACTATTTCTATGGAGTGGGAAGGAGTTGTTTCCTTGTTGATTAAAATTACACATCCAGTGTGACAGGTAGTTCTCCTGTTTTGAGTTCTGTCTCTGAAGAAAGCAAGTGACTAGTACTCATGTTTATTTATTTAAAGCAATGTATTCTTTTGTTGCCTTTAGCTTTACATTAAGGCACGCCGCCATGTCTTGTGTCAGGTGTTGTCCATTACAAAAGGCAACACTAGTTACCTTCTTTTGTGGTGCAATATTTCTCGAAACAGTTGAATAATTGGTGTCAAAATTGAAAAAGCAGTGCAACTTTTAAGTGCCTCTTGCTTTGAAACTAGGCAGTCTTCATTTGCCTTTAATTCTCCCCACAACAACTAATACAAATAGCCTTGATACAGAATTTCTTTACCCACAAAAGACATTTTTTTCAACACGTATTTGGAACCCCCATGGGAGCTACATTTGAGCATTGTCTGGCCAATCTCTTCATGGAACATTTGAAACAAGATCACATATGCAACTATACATTCCCAACAATCCCTTTCTGGACACATAATAAGGTATAGTGATAGATAAATGACATTCTGTTATAGTTGAAGGAACCAGGGATAACTTCCAAGAGTTCTTTGGGTGGCTTCACACACAGAACCACTTTCTGTCATTTCCACAGGTGGTCAAGGTACATACCATTAATGTCTTGGTACTAGGGATACACACAGCAGACAGCATCTTCTGAACAGCTGTCTTCTTGAAACCTGCTGGTCACAGTTATCTTCTACATGTTTGTACATTCTGCACAATTTTGGTTTCCATTTCAAATCTCCAAAGGAAACCTTCTCATATTGTCAATTCCTGCTTTACATGAGAGATTGCTCCATATTATGGTAATTTGACAATAGTCAGAGACACTTATGAGTTACTGAAAAAATAACAGCGTACCTCCCAAAACTGATTAGGAGCACTTAAAAAGGATCTTGAGATATACCTAGAAATTATAATCTAGAAGCTCAATCTAGAAAACCCACTAGTGAGCATCCAGCATATATCCTTCCATACTGCCCCATGGATAACAAAATAAAAATGTCAATATTGAAGAGGTGGCACATTTTGAATGTTTTATAAAGCACCCTTGTGTTCCCCAGATTTGCCTTAAAGAGGGCAGCCAACTTGAGTGATGGCCTTTTACATACAACCATCACAAGCATCACAAAACAAGATACCCTGTAGCAGACATCTCCATGATCATGGTACTGTCTATGTGGCAGATTCATTGTATGCAAATCTACCCCTGTTTGGAAGAAATTCATCTGGGACATATGACCAAGTTGGGGCAGAGAACGTCAACACTTTGTAACTCAGATAATGTGATTTACATGATCCCCGTCCCTACACTCTTGATACATAGGTATGTAACAGAGGGCAGTGATAAAACATATGCTGGCACACCACTCTTTTATCCATACCTTTTGGGAAAATGCCCCTCTGCTAGAAAAACATAACTAGGCAGGCCATGCAGCAGAAGGCCTTCCCTGGATAGTGATTGACCAGGTCAAATCCCTGCACAGTGGGCAATATGAAGAAAGTGCTCCTAAAATGGGAACAGCAACACATTTACCATTTCAAAACAGAAATATGGACCCTGGATGAGAGCCTGGAGTGGCAATGGTAAGATCTAACACATCCATCTACATAACCCTCATTGAGCAACCTAGCATGCCCTACTCAGGTGGGAACACTATTTAGAACAACTATCTTCTATTTCAGGCTATCTGTGGATAGGCTGAAAAAAAGGTTAGACCATGAATACAAGCAGACGCCAGATGAAGGCTGAATGTGCCTTTTGTAACAGATCCTTCACTCCCACCATACTACATCATTCTGTATGAGATATGAGGGACACTAGCCATCATTTCTGGCTTGTGTTTACACATACCTACCCCAAATTGTATATGTTGTTTCACTGCACTGGCATACAGCAATGTACGTGATTGTCTAAAGCACAACCATAGATATCATGCGGTGAGTAACAATCCACTTATGAGAAGTGCTGCTTCCCAGTAAGTCAGAGAGCATTGACTGTTTCGCAGCTCAGTAAGTCACTTGTGGGGTTCGTTTTCATGAGCCACTCCAAGACTAGAACAAGTGTAAAAACCCTAACCAGGAGAACTTTTAATCTTTCAGATTTTTCCGGCCTTGGCAAACATGTTGATATGCACGGGGCAGAGATATCTCTCCTTATCATCTGTGCACCCCTACCCCTCCAAATTAAAGTAAATAGGTGTCATATAGATATAGAACATTTGTTCTTTTTTGAATAATATCACAGATGATAGTATAATTTGTTTTGCAACTTTATAAATGGAGGGTGTTTCAGATAGCCAAAAACTAGTAAGCCTAAAATAAGGCAAGTACATTTAATGTAGCATGGAGACCTGACTACTGGCACTGTGTGCTTTGTCCTGATGAAGGCCATATAATTTCCTACTGGCTCATTTCAGTATATACAATGTAGGGGTGTATTGTTGTATCACCAAGAGGATACCTCTGTTTCTAAAGTAAGGGTATTTTTCTAGTGGTCTTTTATTTGCAGACACATCTATCATTGTTTTGATTAAACGTAGCAACAAAAAAGGCAGGATATCCTCTGTTTTATCGTATCTGGAATTATTTCTATAACCTGAGTGGAGACCCCTTTTTACTATCTTAATGCGGAGAAGAATGTTGTAATTTACTTCATGAAATATTTCAGCGAGCTGACTACTCACTGGATTCCTATCAACCTGGCCTTTTAAAAAATTGATGCACCACTGCATCGAGGTACAGTCACTCTTTCCAATCATCAACAGTTGATCTGTCTTTCTGGTTGAATTCAGATCTGAAGTAGATCAATACTTCCATCCATTGTGTTAAAATTTAGATAGTGTTAAGGAAAGGAATTCTACTACTAGGGGTATACCAGTAATCCTAAACCAGTAATGTCTTCCCCAGGCCACCCTGAACTCACCACTATTACTGTATCCTGAAATGTCTCTGCCCGTACTGCTATTATCTTGTATCGGAAATGTGTTGCCTGTATTATAACCAATTTTACAACTAAATTCTGCCTGTATTGTAACCAATTTCGTAACCAGACAAGCCTTCTATGTGACCTACGCCGTGATACCTCCGCATTTGGGCGTGTAACAAATGATATTAATAAATAAATAAATATACAGTCTTTATAACAAATATTTTATATCGAATGAACAGATAACGAAAATTATATAACGAAAAAATTAATGAAAATGTATGTGGGGGTGGGGTAAAGGTTTACATCTTTTGGGGAAACAGATGGGGTGGGGATTTAGGCGTGGGAAACAAGGGTTTTGGGGGGAACCCCCACCCAAAAAAAGAAAAATAAATCATTATGTTTTTCGATATATAGTTTTCGTTATATGTGCATTTGTTATAAAAATCTTTGTTACAAAGACAAGAAACCACTACTAGGTATGCCCTAATGGGGGTCTTGTAACTAGTGACACAATATTTTACTACAGAGCATATGGTAAAGTGTTTCTGTATGGAAAAACTTTTGTGCTCCCTTCACTTTGTGTTACAAAAATTGAAAAACTTTAGGATGTTATTCTTATGCAAATGGCATTTGGTCAAAGTGACCAATAAAGATTTTACAAGAGGATATTTTTCTTTGCATTTCCAGATCTTGAGACATTTTGTTAAACTGAAGAATAAAGTATTTAATTTTAGGTGCATTGGACCTGCTTTGAGGACTCTAAAAGAACAAGGTCAGACATAGAGCACCTGGTGACAACAGACGAAATGTTCAAAAACGTACCATATTTGCCAGTTGACAGAATGATGACTTGTTGCATGAGTGCCAACGAAACAAGGGGGAAAACTAAGACCACAGTCACACAAACTCAGAGCCTGCATTCACCAAGATGGACAGGTAGGGTTTAAACTGACAGTCGGTGCATTTTATTTATTTATGTATTGCATATTTATAAGGCGCCTATACACAATGGCCCTCATTAGGACCCTGGCGGAGAGGGGTTTACGCCAGCGTAATGCATGGCGTACCTCTCCGCCAGACTACGACATTCCGTAGCGCCATGGAGATTTTTACGCCTGCTTTTTGCAGGCGGAAAAATCCATGGCGCTACGGGACTTGTAGTTAATTACGCCACCGTAATTTACGGTGGCGTAATTAACGCCTTCCCCACTCCCATTATACCCTATGGGGCAAAAATGGGAATGGGGAAGGGTAAATGGGGATTGGGGACTTACCGCCCCGCCAAGCTCGGAATGGGGCGGTAAGTCCGCCAACCCCCATGGCGGTGTTGGCAGCTCTGCGCCATGGTCCATGGTGCAAATTGCACCATGGACCTCCGCCAGGGTCGTAATGAGAGCCAATGTGTTTCCAGGCGCCACAAGAACAAAAAGGAGGTGGGAACAAGGAGATAATAACAATAAGGATCCTACTAGGCCTTGGGACATTTGGAGCACCCACGTGCAACAGCAAGAAGTGCAGGGGGAGGGGCAGGGAGAAGGAGGGCACAGGGTTATGCAAGTGCCAAGGGAAGCCCAGGAGGGCAAGAGCCAGGGGATGACAGGGATCAAGTGTGTAGAAGGGGGCGGACCTGACTCACGAGGGGTGCTAACCCTCCAGGCTAGTCAGGGAGGTGGCCTGGAAAGGCAGTGCTAGGTTATGCTGGTGCTGAGGTAGACTGGACGAGGCGGGCCTGGTGACCTGTAAGACTGACAAGGGACCAGGCCGCCAGTCACATCAGACAGAGGGGGGCATTAGCAAGAGAGCGCAAGAGTGATGGAAGTAGAGGAAATCAGGGTCTTGAGCAGCTTCCAGAACTTAAGGAGATGCGGCTCAGGTCTGAGAGAGGCAGGGAGTACATTCCAGTGGAAGGCTCCTGTCAAAGATAAAGATCTACCCCACACGCTCTGCTTGGAGAAACGTCAGATGAGCAGAGAGTTGGAGCTAGAGGATCGAAGAGCTCTAGCCGTGAGGAATTTAGGGATAGAAAGATGGATGTAGCGTGGTCCCAGGCCCTAGAAAGCCTTGTGGATGATTCAGATGGTCTTGAATTTGATCCTTGCAGCCACCGGGAGCCAGTGGAGAGAAATTAGGGCTGGTGTGATGCGGTCCTTGGGCATGAGGCCAAGGATAAGTCTTGCAGTCCTATTCTGGATTAGTTTGAGGGGGCGAAGAGAGGAAAGAGACAGATTGAAGAAGTGGCTGTTGCAGTCATCCAGCCTAGAGAGAACCAGAGCTCTGGAGACATTGACCTTCTGGGGGAAGGGACAATGCCTCTGAAGTTGAAACTTGGCCTTCTTGGCAAGGTGTGTAATGTTAGGGGAAAAGGAGAGAGAGGAGTCAAAGATGCCACCAAGGTTTTTTGCCCCATAAGAAGGCAAGGGGAGAGGACCCAAGTAGGGCGGCCAGAGAGTGGGACGGAAGCAGGAGCAGATGGAAGGATCTTGGCCTTACTGGCATTAAGACAGAGATCATTAGCTTTGCACCATGCCTGAATAGCGGTCGGGTATGAGAGAGGAAGAAGAGGATGTAGTGGAGGAAATCTTGAAGGAGAGCTGTGTGTCATCAGCATAACACTGGAAGTAAGGAGAGAAGGTAGACATTAAGTGGGCCAGAGGGGCAAGGTCAATATTGAAGAGCGACAGTGATAAAATAGAGCCCTAAGACACGCCGCAAGAGGAGTGTGAGCTGGAGGAGAGGAAAGGGCCTAGTTGCCCCTGGGAAGGTCGGTTAGATAGGAAGGAGGTCAGCCAAGCCAGTGCCAGGTCTGTGATGCCAAGGGTATCACAGAGACGGATTATGAGGGTGACATGATTGACTATGTCAAAGGCAGAGGAAATATCGAGGAGGATGAGAATGGACAGAAAGTTGGAATCAAGATTTGAGAGCAGGTCTTCACAGGTGTTCAGAAGATCAGTTTCCATGCCTCTGGATGCCATGAATCCAGATTGGTGGTTGTGAAGACAGCCAACAGATTCAGTGTGGTGGATCAGTTGGAAGATTACCAACTTCTCCAGGAGTTTGCTCAGCAAATGAGTGATGCAGATAGGGCGATAGTTAGCTGGGCAGGAAGGGCCAGCAGATGGATTTGGGAGGAGGAATGAAGGTAGTTGCAAATGCAGTGACTGACACTTGCTTCCTCGGTCGAATGATGGAGAAGGAGACTGGCAGTGCTGGCTGAGGCATAACTGATGGGCCCGAGAGCTCCAGGTGGGAGGAGAGGAGAGCATGGTCAGACCAGGCGAGAGTTGTAGTGAGAGGGTTAGAGATAGGGATGCCTGTGGAGATGAGCGGGACCAAGGTGTGTCTGACTGAGTGGGTCGGACTGGACGGAAGAATGGTGAAGGAAAGAGAGTCCCAAAGGTTGCAGAAAAGTACAGCGGCTGCATCAGGAGAGTCAAGATGGATGTTGAAGTCTGTGAGGAGGAGAAGCTTGGAGGAGGGGGTCAGGAGAGAAGAGGAGAGATTGGTCCATTCTGAGAGGAAACGGTAGATAGGCCCAGGGGGGTCTATAGATGGTGTTGAGTGCGAGGGAGGGGATAGGAGAGACACCAAGCCTGCAGATGAGGCATTCAAAGGAAGAGTAAGATTGAGTGGGTATGATAGTAGCAGGGACCCATTCAGGGAAAATCAGGGCCACTTCGCCCCCAGACCGGTTGCGCCTGGGATTGGAGAGGATCTTGTAGCCATCAGGGCGAAGAGTGTCAAATGCTGTGACAGAGCTGGCCAAGTCTCAGTGAGAGTGAGGATGTCAGGGTCAATGTCTTCACATAGATGACATATTCCAGATGAGAGTTTGACAGCAGAGCTTGAATTGAGGGTAGCTAAGTCAAGATGGTTGCCACCTTTGACAGTCTTCTGAGGAGGGGTACAGGGCTGGGGAACAACCCCCAGAGGGGGCAAAGAGGCCAGTGGGGTGGCAGAGGGAGGAGTGGCAAGAGAAAGGAGGAGGTCTATGGAGATGGGAGATGCCTATCCAGAAGGAGGAGATTAGGCTGAGAGCCCTGGGCCATGACAGTGCCATTCTGGTAAACATTAATGATAAGTGAACCAAGAGCACATCAAATCAGGTTCCACCATTAATGGGCAAAGAAGAGAAATGGGAAAGGACAGAGACCATATTGGGAGTCTATAGGTCCGGAGAGGGAGTGACAGAGAGGATGTCAGTGATAGTCTTCCTGGAGGAAGCATTGACGTAGGTGTCAGCGATGCGTAGGCCTGGGTAGGAGGCCTGGAGTCCCTCCTTAAACGTTTTCCTTCCAGGCTTCGAAAGAGAGGGAGGATAGGTGATAGAGTGGCAATTAAAGTAGATAGGGGAGATGGAGAAAACCATGGAGGAGGGGACAGAGAGATACCAAGGGAAGAGAAGGGGACAGAGAAGTTACACAGAGCATGAACAAACTCACCAGTCAGCCTAGCAGCAAAAACAGGTGTGATGACTGAGGTGCACGTCATCCCACTAGTCACCGGACAGTGATTGCAAAGCTCCAGTGGGGAGGGGGCTGAAGGCCTTAGGATGAGGTGGCCTAGCAGCAAGAGAGTTGCAGGCAAGTAAGGTGTACGAGATGTCCAAGTTTGCCTAATCTTGCCCGTCAAATCTGACCACTTCTGAAACTGCTGCTATACAAAGGCTCACACAAGGATTCTATTCTGGAAGCCAGAGCCAGTTCACTTGGCCTGTCACCCTGGCATGAAGAGAATTCAAAGAATACCCTCTTCTGAATAGACGTTGATCGCGATCGAACACAAATAGTGGGTCAGCCCAGGCGTGCAAGTGCTCTTGTGGACCATTTCAAGAGCCACAGGACCAGTGCCAGCAGTGCACAGAACACAGGAACCACAGCAGCAGGGCAACCCACAATACACACCGGTCTAGGTTGTGCTGCATGGTTGACATTGTCCTCATGTCAACACCACACTTTGTCTTGCAGTATAAATCTAAGTGGGGGATGCTGAAGCCAACTGCGATCCAAGACAATAAGGTTAGGCTTTGTACTGGGCAGCCAGTACCTCTGCAGGGATCCACGTGACCAGGCGCTAACTCCACACTGTACAATAATAGAACCTTTGTGTTGATGTGCAATTAACTAGTATACACTCAATGACAATAAAGAATCAGCACCTAGCCCTCATCCAGGTTCAGCTCACAATGTAGGTGCAATGGCAGACAACAGTTGCCCGGGCAGTTTCTGGTCTGTCTGGGGCCTGCAGTGCAGCATAAGCAGTAGCTCACGCCCCACCGACTCAGGACCAAATGTTAGAATTAGCCCTGGGGGACCTCTGCCATGCACAAGGAGGCTGCATCCTCCACACTGCGGACACATCCATGCAGTGGATTTCACAAAGAGGGCCCAGCGCCATTGGTGAGGGACAGTGAGGCCGGGTCAGTGAGGCTTCCAATCCCTCTGTGAGGCATCCAAACTCACTGTGGACGGATCCCATGTACCACCGGTCCAAATATGGAAATGTGCTGCCCTTCCGGAGCAAAACAGAATCACTGGAGGCTCAAGAAATCCAAGGGGTGGGGGCATCTAACTCTGAGGTGGAGTGTGCTGCCTTCTGTCACTGCAGGGTGGTAGGACGGGGGGCCTCCATCTCGATGGGGGAGGTCAAACTAGACCCTACATCCTTGCTATGCTACCTTCTCGGGAGAAGCCTCACCCAGGCCGGGTGTGTTTTGCGAGGTAGCCCAGGCTTCTCTCCACACTTCCCTCGGAACACACAACATGAGTCACAGTCGGGATTCACAACCGAGGCTGCAGGAGGAATCTGGAGCCAGAAAACACCTCCTGCTGAGCCTCAATTCATAGATTAGAACACTACCAGAGAGCTGCCCCAGAGTAACTACATGGAGGGCTCCAGACCTGGAAATATCGAGGGGAGAGAGGAGCTTAACTACGGGGCGGCCATCTTGACCGCACCATCACAGTGCAGAGCTGCCAGTGGCGCATGTCCCCCCTGTCCTAGGGTCTTCAGTGAGCCTTCTTTTTTCCTTCACTCAAGGTGGTTCAGCTGAGAGGGAAGGGGATGAGGGGCAGCCCACTCCACTGACTGCTTCGATTTTCCGTTAGTCTGGTGTGATGGTTTAATGTCTCCTCTCCCATTCTCCATACGCTGGGTGCCAATTTCAAGTCAGGCCGATTCAGCTCACATTTGTGCAAACCCGTCTGGTATATCACTGGTAAGATTCTTCTCGTTCCTTATCATGATGGTTTTTTTCCTGTTCTCCAAAAGATTAAAATCTGGAGTTAAACCCCATTTTGGGAGTTGGGACCCAGAGCTCTTTGCTCTGTGACTGCTACGTCAGCCATCTTGTATCCAAATATGATCGAACATCCGTCGAACATGCGTCTATTTTGGTGAATTTCCGGTTAAATAACCTTTGCCATCAACTGTCTGTTATGAACTGACTAAATAAGGAACGTTCTGTGTGGGAATGCTTGCAAATTGGGTTCATGTGCTGCTCCTCAGTTGCGGCTACCACACCTGTCCATAACCTTGTCATCCAGGGTCAGCAAGTTGCTTTGCAACCATAAATAAATGGATTCTACCAAATGCAGCCACTTGTAGAGCAATGTCAGTGTCCATCAAGAAAAAATATGCAATGAAGTGTGGGGGGACTTTCCAACACATGACTGTATCAGAATGAGCCAGCCCAGTGAGTTCAGAGCTGAGCCATTGGCGGGGCACTGCACTTGAGATATCATTCCAACCTGCAGGGGGTGACATATTTAAGAGTACTAGGGCCTTATGTGCAGAAGGTAACAGAGTTGTGGAGGGAGGCCCTGTGGGGAGATGGTGTACCCGACTTTTATTATAAAAATCATACTTGTCACTTAATTCACTACATTGTCACCAGCAATCCTTTGTGTGACAGCAAAGGATACCGGGCACGAATGAGCCACGGTATCCAGTCAGGCAGATTCATTGCACAGGCCATATTGAACCAAGGAATTCACACGACGCAACACAATCAAAACATGCAATTCTGATCCAAGGGCACTATCAAAATAAGCTGGATCTAGTTTAATCAAAAACATTTCTTATCAAGTAGTAACAATGGCATTTATGGTTAACAGTGGAATTTAGCAGGAATGTGTCCTTGTGCCCCTCCTATTAACATTGTACATTGTAGAGTCTAATGAGGACATGGATGCAGTAATATATTTCTGTTACATGTAACAATGTTACTGTATTAACGTATTTAGATAATAGGGTATAGGTAATGCGAGCTCTGCTCCTTCAGCTCCTTTCTTCCAACAGTCTCGCTTCCTTCTCTCTGCCACGCGCCTCGTTCTCTTCCTCTTTGTTTCCACAGCGTGTCATTGGGTTCCAGGACACGGTGTGCAATGTATGCTACACATCCCCTTTCTTTCACAAGAGTACTTCAGGCCAGGTCTGGCACCCTTATCTTCTTAGACCTGGTGTCATCCAGATTCTTCACTGTTTTCCTACATTGAGCTTATTGTTTCTTTTTTTTATCTCACAGCTATTGCTCTGACGAAAGACCTTGCATATTACAAATATACAAACATTGTCTGCCTGACTAAATGTCATAGCCACATTTTCTAACAATTTGTTATTATATTGTATTGCATTGTTCCTAGACGCACCTTTACATATCTGCATTCCTAATGGAAGTCCCTGCTGCAATAAAATAACCATTTTCCTTGCACAAACTACCATAGTCATTCCCTGTCCCAAAGACATAGTGAGAGTTACTATTAACTTGCTTGCCCACAACGTAGGTGAATGCAAGAGTTAGTGCAACCAATTTGTCTCTTTATTCTGAATTTACCATTGCATCTGTTCTACTGCTTCAGGGACAAAGTGCATATGCAGATTTCAATCCCCCTTTTAATTTCCCACACAACTCCTATCAATGTAAAATTCCTCAATTTTGCAATGGGTGTCCTGCAAATGTGTTTGTGGTTTGGTGAGAACATTTGAAGCTAAAATACAAATGTGTTCCTCTCTGCCTATGGGCCAAGGCAATAAAGAAGCAGGATTTAATCCTGAACATGTAATGGTGACATTTGGAGACTTTTGGCAATATTAGCTCTTATTTAGTCAATTGTGATGTGGACCAGTACTGGGTTTTTATTTTTAGCAATAGAGCAGTCATAGTGCTCCCTCCTTTCACCCCCCTTGCAGGCCTCTGCCGCCGTTTACACTCCTCTCTGCAGTTCTTTCCTGCACTTGTTCTCCGTTCACCCCCTTTCCAGGCCTCTGCCTCCATTTCTGCTCCTTTCTACCATTTTTGTCTGCATTTCTTCTCTTTTTACCCCCTTTCCATGCATCTGCCTCCATTTTTGTTCCTTTATGCCATTTTATTCTGCATTTTATCTCCTTTCACCCCTTACCAGGCCTCTACCTCCATTTTCGCTTCTTTGTACGATTTCTTTCTGCATTCTCTCTCCTTTCACCCCTTTCCAGCCCTCTGCCTCAATTTTCACTCATTTCTCCTGTATTTCAGTCTTTTTTCGCCTTTCATTACACCTTCTTTGATCACCTTTCCAAGCCTCTCCTGTACCTGGTTTTCTCTGGCAACCACTGCCCTGCCCTCTTTCCCACCTGCCCTTCTGCTGATTGGGTCTTCCTCAGAGGGAGTAGCCTTTTAACTGTGTCCCCCAGTGCAGCTCTGCCTGGGCCCCATTGGCTAAGAGCCAGAGGCAAAGGACAGCTCCTATAGAAGCAGCTCCAGATGGAGCCTGCCGGTGTCCACCGGAGAAGTAGGAAACAGGCAGCCGTCAACCAGCAGTGACAGACAAAGTAAGTGTGGTGCATACAGGGGCACAGCAATCACTGCGCCCCACTAACCTATCCCACCTCTCTCATATCTTATCTTCCCTACCACACAAGAGGTTGCAGTCTGCATGTACCCATTTCTATTTAGCAATGGTTGCCCAATATAGACTCACTGTATTATGAACTGTGTTGCCAAGCCATGGCTCACATCTAGGAGAACTGTTAAAGTTACCGATATCTCACATCTTGGTGGACTGTATTTTAACTGCGCTTGCTAGTCCAGACAGAATTGTGAATACTAGCTTGCACCACATATAGACAGAAATGTGCATATTAACTTGAACCACATCTAGACAGAAATGTGAATATTGGCTTGCGTCACAACTAGACAGAAATGTTAATATCAGCCATTTGTCGCATATAGTTGAACTGTGTCAGTTAGCCTTCTGTCATATCCAGGTGCACTGTGTTGCTAAGCCATCTGTCACATCCAGGTGAACTTTGCTGCTTAGCCATCTGTCACATCCAAGTAAACTGTACTAGTTAGCCACTCACCACACCCAGGTAAACTGTGTCAGTCAGCCATCTGTCACATCTAGGTGAACTGCGTTAATCAGCCACTCGCCACATCTTGGTGAACTGCGTTTGTCAGCCATTTGTCATCTCGAGGCAAACTGTGTTGCTTAGCCATCACTCACATCTGCGTGAACTAATACTAACACTCAACCCTTTGCAAATACCTCTCACATTCTGCACTAAATACAACTAGAGCGCCTCAGCACAGCAAACCACACATACTTCACAACACTGCAACAACAAGAATAGCACACATAACCTTGCACAACACCACACAATGGCCACCTCCGAATCTCGAACTAGGCTCAGCGAACGGTCTATCGGAAATGAAGCTGCCAACAGCACATCACAGCTCCCTTGTTCTTTTCCCGCTTCTCCCACTAACCGGACCCTCTCCCCTCTGTATTTTTTCACAGAACCACCAGAGCTCCGAGAGACCACGCAAGTGGCACCTGTGCACGGAATGAAAACCTTTAACATTAACATTAGGAGTGTGTGGTACTGCTATTATAAGAGTAATTCCAATACTATATTTCCCGGACTTTGTACTGCCAATGCAGCTGGTGCACCCAACCGAAGCTATAACAAAGGGGTGTCCCTTTGAATCAAGGGAGTGCACAAAATACATCAAGTGCACACTGGTTTTTAAACCCTTTTGGGTGCCCAGGCAACTGGGGCAACCGTTGTTGAAAACAACATGCTTGCTGCTGACAAACACATATCTCAAACTTCTAAGAAAGTATCAGCTTTTATTAGTTTTCGCGGATGCATTTTCTTTTTTTGCAAAGTATTTAAGTTTTTGTATATACATAACAGTACATAATGACGGTCAAAAAATGCATAGTTATGTTGGAAATTCAGTGTAACTTATTTACAGATGACATAAGGTGTAAAACATCCACTTATACATTTTAACAGTCAACTTGCTTGTAAGTAGAATATCCCATGTGATTAGGTACAGGAAACACAGGAAACACAGGATGAAAGTGTAAATGGAGGAGACGTTGATAGTGGGTCTCGTATGCCCAGCTTAAGTCTGACCAACCGAAGGCAAGGTGATAACCCGGCTACTACTGAGTTTAGTGCTGTACTAATATGCAATTGGTTGGTTTCATCACTGTGTTTATTCTGTGTATGAAGTGCCTATACATAATGCCACTTTTCGTGAGAACATTGAAAAACTGGCTTTTTACAATCCATTAACCCAAGGGCACCAGCACATGCTAGGGCTTGCTTTATCTTGACGCATGTGTTTTCTGCTTCCTATGCCCAAATGAGGAATTCTGGTGCATTTAACAGAGTAATTTCTTATTGTGGCTGTACTATACACTCATATGCCATTATCCACTTACAGCAATACTGAGTAGATCCCAAAAAGGACCCAATTGGACAAATTCTTGCTAGCCTGGGAAATTTCAGCATGGTCCCTACTCTTGATTTAATTTTACTTCGACTCCCAGACGATATATGATGGCACAAATAATGCACGTATTCCTCTCATAATTCTAACTTTTGTAAGATATTTTATGCCCCTTCATTGCCAAGGTTGTTAACAATACCAGTAGATCCTACCTGAATGCTTAATATCTAGCAAACATGACCCGTATGTCGTTGTCATATCTTTCTAATGTTAGACCACATGGAAATGTAATATCATCCAAATCCTTCTTCAGGGCTTGGCTATGAAGGGTTGGGCTTTCCCTTTAACCCTGTGTTTAAAGAGTCCACATTGTCTGGCAGTCTATCTGTGAAAAGCGAATGGCGCCTGCTAATAAAGTGGCTGGCATTGACTAATGGATTCCTATTGAATCCGTATGGTTTTGGGCAGGTGCAAAACAAAGGAGTATTCCATAGGAATTCATTCATTTGAGGCCTGCATGAACATTCTTGTGGTAAATTGTCATGGTACATTTTTGAGGTACATTTTCCTGGTAAAATGCTGTGAGATTTTCCCATGAGAACAGGCGGGATCACAAAAAAACTTTGAAACTGTAGGAAAAACCTATTAAATTTTGAAATTCAGTCTACTTCTGGCTCCTCATTATCGCAAAGTGGCAACTTGCCATGGACCCTAAGGGGAAAAAATACCATAGTGTGTAGCGTAGAAACATTTTGATAATATTGAAAATGGCATCTGTGGTTGATGATGCCAATCACAGATGCCTGCCTCACCCGTTTTGTGAAACGTGACTGTGGAGAGATGAGTTACTGCCCATCCCTTTTGGTAGCCAAAGTGCCTCCAGATGTAATAAAAGCTGGCCAGAGAGTGACCACCAAGGAATGACAATGGAGGGAAAACCCCAACTGGCAAACCACCTTAGTATGGAGAATTGGCTGTTTGGAATAGTCAGGAAGCAACAGATACAATTCAGTCTTTGAAGCTTGGTCGGAAGTCAAGATTGCTGCAGCAGGAGTCAGGAAAGGAGTAAAAGCAGAATGGAATGAGGACAAAGGCATGGCACAAAAAAGGCTTGAGTTTAAGCAACTATCCAGGAAAGGACAGTGACTAACAGGTTTGCTGCTGGGCTGTGCCATAGGGGGTGGCATAGCTTCCAACACTTGTCGAAGTTCAAGGGTTCTGTTGCGTTAAACTATCACCTTAACTTCACTTCAAATAACGTTTTTTTAACTGATATTTGTCCAAGCTTCACACTAAATCCACTCTATTACTGTGTGATTTGGAATCCTGGGAGGTGGTGGACTGAGGAAGGGGTGATAAGAATGAATCTGCGGGTGGGTGTGTGAGAGCCTAAAATGGCTTTCCTTTCCCATATGGCATTATGCATCCTTCGCTATAATAAGAGGTTTTCCATTTACTATATAGTAAATTATGTTCAATGCGTCATTAAATGTGTACACGGTCAGCGAATATACATTACCTCTCTCCTCATGAAATGGCTGCTGCTCTCTGGAGAGAGAGAGAGTGCACGAGAGAGAGAGAGTGCACGAGAGAGAGAGGGGCTTGCGCTGCGTCACTCCTTCTCAAGCATCCACTTGTGCAAGCAGCTAATGCACGAAGATAAGGAAAGCGGACGGGAATAAACTGTAATCATAAATTGCGCACTTCACCTCTTCCCGCGGCCACATCAAATTCCCAGTGTACGCACTTTTCAAAACGAAACCATTACCCCAATATCTCACATAATCAGCTAGAGAAATAATTTCATTGTCTACGTTCAGCGTGCACTGGGGCTTCATTTAAATTATTCCCAGCATTAATTTCAAGCTTCATGTCACAGAGAAAGAACTCTTGAAAACCCATTAACTTCTCAGGAAATCCCCACAGACTCCTGCAAAAAAAGAGAGAAATAAAATGCTGGCCTCCTTCCAGGTAGGGTCAAATGTACGTTTTCCTTTTCTGTTAGAGGAATGGGTTAAAACAATCAAGGCCTTGGTATTTTTTCAAGAGAATTGATATTCATTTATACATGGCTCTTGACCACACATTTCATAGAACAATCATACACTCTAGTGAGATAATTGAAGGAAGCGGTTCCTAACTGTGGCTAGTTTGTATTGGAACAGCTTGTTTGTTAGCGCTAATGCTTTTCTAAGAGTTAAAAACGTCACGTATTAACTTGAAACTGGCATGCAATTGCTACTGGGTGAAAAAAGTAGTGGAACTGTGATCTCGCAGGGGAGAGGGTAGGTGGAAGCCTAGTGCAACATGTGACAAGGTGTTGCTGCCAGGGCATTGCAATAGTCTAAGTGAGTAGTAACTAAGACTCCTATTACAACTTTACACTTGCACAAAGACATGAATGGACAAATCTTCTATATAGAATGGTGAATTTGGTCGTCAAAAGTATAGGAATGGTAAACGGGAAAAAAATAAAAGTAGTGGAACGCCGTTCTCGCTCACCTCGATCACTGGCACACTCAGCAGTAGACACCCATATTCCATTGATGCCCATCAGAATTACTTCCTCTTACAAACCCTCAGATCGATTTTCGGCTAACGATTAGCCTCGGATAAAAATGCAAAAAGCAATGATGGAAATGCTTGAGCCTGCATTTCGTAACGAATTGGAAGTGATTGCGGCATTGCTTTTCTCTGTTGTTGGTTTGTCTCTGGTATTACAGATGAAACAAAACACCATATGCAAATCCCCAAATGGTTAACTCAAGAATTGAGACCATCACGTGTTGGCTTTCTCCTGATGCTCCCCTATGTGTCGCAGTCTATGCTTAGACATTGCTCGCAGGTTTGCGCTCTATTAAGGCAGGGTACGTCTGGCCTCGCTTGTTGCCTGTGAAGAGGGGATGTGATCTTGCCGTTTCAGGCAGGACTGTACCCGCTGAAGCATATGTGGATGAGTTTGATCCCCATAAGTGATGGCTTAGAGGGGCCAACAATACATGATTCAAAAGGTTGAAAAAGCTTTGACTCATTCTCCATGCCTAAATTGTTAGTTTTCATGAAATTATTAATCTCAGCCCAAGGAGCACTTGTTACCGTAATAAGAGGGGTGTAAAGTGTATTTTCTCGGAACAGGCATTGCCAAAAGTGCAACTTTGCAACTGCACTTTACATGCATCCAGAGGTCCCCTCCCATACCCTCTCCCTGAGAGGGTTTTCAAGGATGCTGAATGTCAGGTGATATCTCTGAGTTGCTCTTTAGCCTTGTTATGCCAATACTCAATTTCCTCTATTAGATCTCTTTCTTTTGAAGTCTGATCTGTCTATAAATTGGTTTGTTAGAATTAAAACGTCCTACATTTCAGCACCCTCAATACCTTGCTAACAGTATCACCCCGTCTGGTGGTTATCAGCAGCTTTGCAGCAAAGACAATCCTTTCCTGGAAAAGCAGTGCCTCAAGCAGAAATGGGCTGCTGACTGCCCACACAGTTCTCCTTGACCGCCCTTATTATGTTTAGAAAGCACCCTTTTGAGAAGTCCTGACAAACATGCGTATACCTTGTAATGAGTGAATCTCTTTCACTATTTGCAAACCTTCGGAACATGAACCACATTTCTCATTCCTACCTCACAGTCGCTGATCACTCAGAGATGACCTGGTCAATCCAAAGTCTCAGATCCGCAAGTGAACCTTCTGTCCAATAGCTTTCTGCTGTTCCCATGGCACCTCTGCTTTGTTCGATGTAAATGCCTCTTGTTTTGCTGCTCAATGCATTCTCTCTCACCATGCAACTGTCTTTCAGAGGCCTCACTGTCTGTAATAGTAATTTCCTGCTTCCTTGTTCAGTTTACATTTCACAGATCACCTCCTCTGATACAACCCTTCAGCTCACTCTGTAGCCTGTTGGGATTTCACTTTTCCTCATGGTTCCATGTATCCTCTATGGACATCCTCCTTCTGTACTTATTTTCCTCTTGTGTTCCCATTGAGGAATGAAGGCTTGTTTTGTCTGTGTTCTGTACTTGTAACACATGTTGTTTAATCCCTTTGCTACACTGGGCTGTGGCATTACAGCTGGATACTTGTATTGCCGAGCACGCTCTTCTGTCTCCTGAGCAATCTGGGTTACAGTCTGGTTAGAGCACAGAAATATCTATCTTGCAGATGCTTGATGACGTTTGCCGCATTTTTAATGGTGTATCTTTGTTCTTCAAGAACTCCCAGCAGCATTTGACACTATTGACTGCACTCTCTAGCATCTTGGAGAACAGAATTGGTGATGGTGTAAAGGTCCTGGCTTGGTACTCTTCCTTCCTGACCTTTCATTCTAAGCTGCTCAGGATGTGCGGCTCCAAGTCTGGTCCTGTCCCGGTTTCATTCGATCTACCACAGGGGTGAATTCTTCTCACCAATGTTGTATAATCTTTACATGGGGCTGCTGGGAGATCTGGGTGCTGAGTGGAGTGCTTGTCTGCCCTAGTATGATGGCCATATCCAATTCTATCCACAGGTGTGCCATGTGGAGGGTATTAGCATAATTGACTGAAAAACATTTAACCAAAAACATTTCATCAAATTCTTTTGACCTTTTTTTCAGTCAAATTTAGTTAAATATATATATATGGGGTCGGTAAGGGTATAGATCATCTTGAGGAGCAGTTGGGAGATGCATTTTAGATTGAAAAAAGGTCAAATAAATTCGATCAAATGTGATTAGGTCAAATGTTTTAGATCAAATAGACCCAAACCATGTGGAGGACATTAGGTGCCATGAGGACTTCCTTTAGTGGATGATATTGCTGTATGTTGAATGCCCAAAAACAGAGTTTCTGTTTCTCGCTAATAAAAAATAATACTCTATCGACTTTTGGCTTTGCGAGTTGGGGGTTGGATGGAATTTTCTCTAATCCTTCCCATTTGACCAAATCTAGGAGATGTATTATTGATTCAAATCTTTCCTTTAAGACACAACTACAGTTTCTGGTCAAGTCCACTAATGTTCTCTTATTTTGTTAAAAAGCTATCAAATTTAGGTGTGTTCATATTTGTGCAAGTTCCCAACCATTCATTTAGTGGATTGCAAATTATCGTTCTGGCAGAGAGTCATGGCATGCACATTTGTGCATGAAGTTCACAAAACTAGAGTGTTGAGAAAGAAAACAGACATAAAGATATGTGTGAAGTTTATCACTGGTGAAAGTAAATTTAGCAGAAATAAAAACACTAATTGAACCTATTTTGGGAGGTTTATTCCTGATAAGTCTGCATCAGACCAGTAAGTAAGTCCAGTGTGAACAAGACACATGAAAGCCCCACTCCCTGCTACTTGGGTCATTTTAGCCACACATGTTCTCACTTTTTCCTAAAAATGTTCTATATCCTTCATTGTTTTGTAGTACTACTTTGTTTTAGGTGCCTGGTTGGGCAAGTAGGTTTAGTAAGATGACTATGGCTTGCTTCTTCAGTAAAGTAGGAAGTATGGCATATTGTTTCCAAGTTGGGAAGGACATGTGGTCGAAGGTGGTTGCAAACATGAGGAGATGTCTAGGAGCGCAATGAACCACAAAACATGATTACCATCAAAATGATCATGTCTTGTTCCATGAGCCAGACCTGATGAGCATGTTGTGGGAGATTGAGAAACCAATATACCAAAATTAGAGACTAGAGGGTGTTTACCGACCGGCTGGAACAATCCCCTTAAATGACAACTAGTACTTGTTATAAAATGTTCCACCAGTCTTGTGTTTTAGATCCTTTTGTTGTGTGACTTCTCATATACATCATCCGTCTTTCTATGCCTATAAACACTTGTATTTCAAACCACTTTTCGCAAAAATAATATTGTCTTAAACCATCGGCCAAGTCCTCTGACCACACTCAAACAGATTCTTATAGTTCAATGATTTTAATTCATCATATTAACAGTTTAAATTATCAAAATATTGATACACAATTTCATATTTTCGTGGAATTAACATTAGTGTTTGGCGATGACTTCTCTCTCAAGAGCTATCAGCATGCAGTTAAAATACTTTTGCATAAATATATTTGCCCAATAAACCCATATTATGATCATTCACTCATATGTCATACATAACCCAATATGTTTCATTCCTCTTGCACTCTCTTTAAGACCTATTTCTCAGGAATGTCATTAGGGGAACACTAATTCACACTTCCAAGCTTTTGTTTACACTTTTGTTCATTAATATTTTCTTGCATCAAAGTTCTGTTAGATTCCTGCTTCACATTTCTCTATCTCGGGAGACATATCAAGCCATTGGCACTCATCCACTATGTCGCCAAGACTCTGTCATCCGTCACCATCTACAAAGGATCAACAACACAAAAGAACCGGTTTTAATTCACCTCATACTTGTAATTTAATTTCCAAGTATTTGTGCGCACTTTAAATTTGTGTACATCGAATTCAATTTTCTCAACAAACTGGCATCACCGATTTTGCACTCGTGCTTATCTCACCTATTTTTGGTGCATTCTAGGATTTCACATGTTTTTCTCTGCACTGCCAAGTCTACGTTTCAATTCCAGTTGGCAATCGTTCCCATATTAGAGCACCTGCATATTGGGGACCGGAGGCACAAATGAGGAGATACTTAGGTGTTATCCAATTCTTTCTAAATGCAGTCTCCTAAGTATTCAGCTATTTTGTTGTTTAATTTCCCCTCCTTCTGCCTGTACCCTGAGGGGAGTGTCTTTTCTCAATTTGCACGTGTGACCTTACTTTATCAGTCTGTGTTTATTTCTCCCACTAGACCACAATTCCCAAAAATTTATCTTCACAACGTGCAGTAGTTTGCATTTCTCCTATTTCCCCTTTATTTCTTGCAGATAATCAACAAGAGTTTGCCGTCCACCTTCTCTTACCTGTATCTTGTGGGCTCTCTGACTCCTCTTTCCACAATGTTCTGGTGCTCGCGTTACATACGCTAGTGCTATCGGCGTCCTCACAGTTTCAAAGCCGCTCCCAATCCAGTCTGTAAAACAGTACACATATTATTTGGGTTCCCCCACAATTGCATCTTACTTTCATTTTTTCTTTTTTTGTCTCCCGTGGGTCTCCTTTGTTCTTACCTCCACATATATGTTCTGTAACGGCCTCTAACTACGGATCACCTCACGTTCACGTGGTTTCCTTGGTAACTTTGAGCTTTCCCTTTCTTTAGGTCATTTCCTCTAAAATCACTTTTCTCATGCTTTTTCTTAGTAACACTACAGTCACCTTCATACAATGCCCTGCATTACCTTTTTGTTTATTTTTTAAAAAAAATCTCTGCATTGGCTGCCAGAATTACTTTATTGCCACGTATCCTTTTCCTTTTTTCACTTTTTCACATTATTTCTTGTTAACCAATTTACCTCACATACTTCCAAGATTTTATTCCTAGTGGCCTGTTAATTTATTTCCCACACTTTGATTATCTCACCTTTCAGGTTTTTTCAGAGGTATATTTTAAATTATTAATAACATTTATCCATTTTAGTTGTTTCAGTGCCATCTGGCTTTTCTTGATCATTTTAGCTCAGGGCTACACAATCTTTTATTTATGGCTCATTCTGTTTGTTTCTAATGCATGCTCGATGGTTCTACCTGGGATTCATGTAGCTATTCCTCTGTGCGTTCATTCAACCCAATGATTGCACTCTTGGTTAGGAATATCAATTCACTTTCTTTTTGTATCAACTTTCTTTTGTCCAGGTTTATTTCACCACCTGACTTTAACTGATAGAGGACTGCCCATCTCAGATCTCCTGCCTTATGGATCCATTGTGAAACCATTGCTAAAAAGAGACATGTGCTAGCAGTCGAAGCACAATGTGGCAGTCAGTGACATTTGATTTACTTATCAAAAAGAGCATGCTAATTATGAAAACTTTGTTTCATTTCGCGTTGTTGAATTTTGATATTTACCTGTATTTGGCTCATTTCAAACCTTTTGGCTTTCTTGACCTTTTGAAACGTGTTTGTTCTTTTAGCTTTTCAAACCTTTTCAAAGACTTCACTCTTTTATTTTCATTGAACACTGATTAAATCTCATCTCCAGCTATTTGTAAATGCATTTAATTTAATTTATCTCTTAACCTAAAGAACTCTTTAATTTTCACTGAATATTAACATTTTAACTGAAATAAAAACCTTTTCTTTAAACAGTGGTGACTGCTGGGTAGGTGTTACATGTAAAGCAAGTCACAACCAGGATCTTCGAGCTACACAGGGGAACTCAAAGCAGCACCGCAGGTTTGCACGGATTTAGGCATCATGCCTGCAGTGCCCCGCGAATGAGATGGTCCACTGACAATGTCACAAAACAAAGGCCTACAGTGGTTTTCGGGCCCCCAGGAAGGAACAAATGAGAAATAATTGTGGAAAGTTGCAGGCAATGCAACTTCAGATGCACCATATGGAGGCCATGATCAGTTGGTTTCAGAAAACACTGGACCAGGCCTTCGGCAGGGAAAGATTTGTATGGCCCTCTTTCTTCGTTTTTTCTTGTTTTGTATTCTTTTATGGTTATTTATTTTTGATAGACCTTGCTTTTTGGCTTAAGCTTTTATTTTAATTTGTGAGTTAGTTTGTTAGCTTTATCATTTCATATAAACTAAATTAATTAGATTGAAGTAAAGTTATGAAGGAGATGCCATGAAAGAAGGGATATAGAATTTATTGGTGTTGTTTGGTTATTTACCCACCCACTCACTGGCCATGGTAATGATAATCCCCGAAGCCATGTCTACCAACTTTTTGCCCCTCCCCAGCTACAAAACTTCCTCCTGGAAACTCGTTGAGTTAGCTCTATCAAGCAGTAACATCAAATGTCATCCTGCAAGTGTTATTTTTAAAAAGTGTTCAGAGAGGTAATGGCTTAGTTGCAGGTGTAAATGGATTACAGTGTAATAAAAATGGCTTGACCTAGTGTGGTTTCAACCACTTTTTTTATATTTGTTCAGTTAACATCAACCATTGACAAAGCCAACAGTTCTGGCTTGTGTTTAGGTATGTATAGGTAATGGTATGTATATGTGTGGGTATTAGATATTATATGCCCGGGTAATCACACTAATTTAGAGATGTTATCTTCTAATAGCCAGGTAGTATCATTAGGGCAGTGCCTGGAAAATACCTACCCTATGCCTACAGAGGAGCCAAAACTGTTGGCTTTGACAATTCTTGTTTTTGTTGTGCTGTGAAGTAAAAGCTTATTTTTTGCAATGACATTTATTTTGGGCCCTCTAGAAACCTTTGTTATGGTAGAGACCTAAGCTACAAGTCTCTGATGATGCACAATGAGGCTGAAACGTGTCTAGGGTTACTTGTGGTCTCGTGCAGAAGGGATGTGAGCAAGCAGTTCTGGCTGAACTGCCCATTTTGGGGTGGACCAAGGCCTGATTTGCATATGGTCTTTCCCCCTTTTGTAATGGCTTGGCAGGCGAAGAGCGGTGGTCTGGAGGATTACACAAAGCAATGCCAGATATTAAGAGGAATTCGAAACCTTCCAGCCATCATCTCTTTTGTTTTGCTGTAGTCACTCTGAGTGGGATGTTTATGCCTAGACGTGGTTCCTGGGCTAGCTGGGCTTAAAGACCAAAGCTACACCTCACAGATGACTCAGTATGAAGGTCAAACATGTCTGGAGATTCTTGTGGTCTCGTGCAGAAAAGAAGTGACCAGGCAGTTTGGGCTTGACTGCCCATTTCAGGGTGTTACCAAGCCTGATTTGCATATTATCTTTCCCCTCTCTGTAATGGCCCGGCAGGCAAACAACAGTGGTCTGGAGGGTTGCTCAGAGCGATGCCAAAGGTAAGATTAATTTTAAACTTTCCAGCCATCACCTCCTTTGTTTTATTGTTTTACATTATGGCACATAAGCTCTTGAAATATAAAATTGCACAAAAACACTGCAAACATTTTTTTAGAAACTTCTATAGCATTAAAATATGTATTTCTTTCACATAGTTAAAACATTCTAAGCATGTATACACATATATTACTATACATTTTATTGTTGTAGACCTTTTAATAATGCATATATAATATTGGACTTTTTAAATTGGAATTCTGAGCCCAGCAGGCATCTCTGATTCTCTGCAAATGGAAATCAAAGGACTTGGGCCTAGCCTGCCAGTGCACTGTACAGATCAAAATCACCAACAAATCAAACTGGTGTCCAATGCCAGCAGCTCCAGTCAATGTTCTGTCTGCTCCTTCCCCCTGCCACCATCACTGTGCCCTAGGTCAGGCCTACTAAAGGAATGGGTGTCCCATGATATGGATGCCCCCATCCTCTGCACACTATCTCTCAGTCAAGTTTCCAAGAATTCATAGAAATTAAGAAATATCATGATAATCTTTCAAGAATATTTTAATGAAATATCTTATACAGTGTAAAAAGAAATTTTTTATTCTGTTCAGTGCAGTCTTGAGATCCATGGCTTCCGGCATTTTGGGATAAATCCCTTCTTTTGGAGCATAATTGACAGAGTCTGTTTTTAATAAAATTAAGGAACAAGAAAAGGGGTATAGCTTCTGATCAGTAATAGTCTTACTATACATTTATTTGTAAAGCCTGTGTGCAAGCATACATGCATTTTACCTCAAAAAGAGGATACAAATCTCCTAGTGTACAATTTGGGTAAGTAAATTGAAATCCAATGTGGAGAAGTCGGAAAAGAATGATATAAATAGCAACAATGTAGTATCAAAACATCCTCGTAAGGTCACAATTAAAGCGAACATAATTATAGGTCCATATCTTTTAACTTTTGAAATGTAATAATAGGAAGTATTTCTCAGGATTAATATGACAGTGTTCTTTCAATTGTTCAGTCATCAAGTGTAGGTGGCAAATCTTTAATATAAGGGTCCAACAATATAAAATGAGAAACCAAATCAGTTCCCAATAAATGTAAAAGTTATTGAATTTAAGATTTCTAGAGAGAAGCCTGTCTTACCTGACTAGAACATACAATGGCCACCTAATTCTGATGTACTAGCATGATTGTCAGTGGTCAGAAAATGCCACAATATGGGTATGATGTCACACATAGAGAACGTGAGGATGTCATCGGTATGTGCGGCATAATGACGTGATACGTAATCATCATGACTTTTCGAGTAGTGTTGCTCTAAGAAAGTAGACATGTTGGAAGGTTAGAGGAGCAATATCAGGAACCTTTGGAGATTGTGCATACGAAAGTCACAAATGGCAACAATAAAGGATAATATGACAAGCATTTGTTATGAACCAAAGGAACTTCGTCATTATGAACGTTGAGATGAATTTGAGCCTAGAGAAGCCTTACGTAACAAGGTGCTGGCATGGCTTTGCCAGAGAACAGGGCCGGGAGCTGTCAGATTTGATTTAAAGATATTACGTAGGATTGAGTTGAGTGACTGGTGTCCACAATCAAACAGGGGGCCTCATTACGAGAGTGGCGGAATGGGTTAACGGGTGCTGCAAAAGGATGCAGACCCGTTAACAACCATTCTGCCACATTACGAGGGCCCCCTCGAGGGACGTGCAGAGCGGGTCCCGCAAGAGGAGGGGGAACTAACAACGGGCCGGTCGTAATCGGGCCGTTGTTAGCTCCCTCCCCCATTCCCATTCAGCCCTATGGGGGCTGAAATGAGAATGGGGAAGGTCCAAGACCGGGTTCCTGGAGGGAGGAATTACCGGGCCCTCCGAACTCGGAATGGCCCGGTAATTCCCCATTCTGGGAACCCGGACACGATTTTGACGGGAGCCAATGCCGCCAATAGCAGCATGGCTACCGCCAAAATCGTAATGAGGCCCAGGGACTGTGTTCTTGTGGGCTGTGGATCTAGTAATCTACCTCTGCATTTAAGTATCTGCCAATATCTTCCCATGGGTTCCCCAAACTGTAACCTGATACTCTGATGCTAGCTACTCTGCCCTGGAGTAATAAGATCAATTTATCTGTTCAGGAGAATACTAAAATCCTTTTGCTCAGATAGCCACCTTGTGACTGGTAACTGCTTCATTCTATGATTGATTTGTTTGCTGGATGGGTATCGGCGTCGCCCTCCTATGTGTTGTTGTGTTTTTTGTGTTTGTCCTTTTGATTTGCGCCCTTAAGCCTCTGGGTCAGTGATGTGCGTTATGAATGTAATAAAGCAAAGCAAAGTAATAAAGAATCTCTGTAGAGATAAGAGCCCATTACTAATGTATACCTAAATGATGTGACCACTACTGAAACATACCTTAACAAAGGGAGAAAACTATCTAAATGGCAAGTTAAGTAATTCTTACACACTTACATTCGGTATAAAGAAGGAAGACAGCTTGTTGTACTAATGAAGTATACTGACATGTAGAAAAATACATTAACAATGTAAAACAAATTATGATGATATAATAAAACAATGACAATAAATAACGTTGCAGTAAAGACTGTGTAGACAGTGAATGAGACATTGAGCATCAATAGTATGACAGTGAAAATTACATATGAATTAAATAAACTTCTCAATTCTGTAAATCATAAAATCATAAAATTGTAGATTATCGTCATAACTAATTATTGAAATCCATACTTTGATATGTCCATTGAATAGATAGGGGGTGAGGGTATGATAAATGATTGTTGAGTGTGATTTGCAGAAGTCAGAATTTTTTTTATTTTCCCTAGTGGTATTTGTGGATCATTCTTAGAACCATGCATTCCTAACTGCGGTTACCCTTGTATCCCATACAAAGAGTGTGCACACAGTTTCCACACAAAGTCCGTGAACCAGAGGAACCTGCTCAGCCAGTGTGCGTGTGTCATCTGCGGGCCTTAAGCAGAACCACGGATTCCATAAAAAAGATCACAGTGAACAATGTTACAAAAGAGCCATAGCTGGAACCCTTTGAGGCTTATGCTGACCTTAGGGTGGCTGAGGACATGCCTCAGAGGCCTGGTGTATGGCTGCTGTTTGGTTTGGGAATTATCTTTTTTTTGGGCTGCGGTAACTGCAGAATCCCACTGAATCTGCTGATGTTGTGGACTATGGCGGATATCAGCGCATCTTATTTTATTACCACACACATAAGCACCTTCACCCCTTTACCTTATTGAATAACAGGCTGTGAGCATCTTGCTGTAGTTACCTGATCTAGACACTGCAGATGAACGTTTCATATGCTGTTCATGCAACTTTCTGAAGAAAAAGAAAGTCTTGTTTTACTTTTTTGTACATAACTCATGAATGTTATCAGTTTAGTAGAACACGTTTGCCTTTAATGTTACTGAGTATTTTACAATCATTACTGCAGCAAAGATTTAAACAGGACGTGACATTTGTACCATGTGAGAGAAATGCTGCATTAGGTTGCAGGGCGCTTTGCCAGTATCCCAAGAGTGGGCAGAGAATATTACTGTATGTTTGTGGCTCATTTGTAAAGATTCTTCATGTACTTCTTTTCAGTTTGAATATTTAAACAGCACATGTGACATGTTAAACATGCGGAAATGAACGTTTGATCAGATAGCACAGTGCATCACAGTGTTTTTACTGCACGTAGGTGGCAGATTTCATGTGATACGGCAAATACAAGGTTTGTTTATAAACTCATAGGTAACAATTCTTGTTATATTTCACTTCCTTAGCAAGGTAGATTCCTCTATGCCTTGCCTCAGGACAAAGCACACCAGGTGGGACAAAGGAAACAAACATATTTTTAATAAGTGAAAATAATGTAATCGTATTGCGAGTACGGTTCATCTTTGACAAAATGAGGTTTACAAGTGATGTTGTATTTAAGGCAGAGGTTGTTCTTGTATGAATAATGTCAGTTTCCACAAGACGTTAAGCATTGGTAATTAACATATACTATGGAATCATCTGGCCCAGGCACTTAGCGTGTGACCAAATCATTGGACTATGAGAAGAATGCGTTCTAAAAATGCTAAACCTGTGGTTTTTGCTTACCTATTTGCAGAAACGTGGGAGACCAAAAAAGGGGTTCACTCCATTATATTCTTCTTTGGACCACATGAAGCCAAGCCACCACAATCATGAGTGAGTGGGACTTTGCAATTGCTGGTCCTCATGCACTAGAGGGGAGCAATGTTCCAGCCCCTGACCCAGGCTTGATCCACCTCACGGTGGTGCCCTATTCTCACGAAAGGTGCCGCCCCAGCCCTCGCCTCTACAATCCAGAGACTTATCTCACTAGCATGGCACACAATGCTCCTCAGTTACTGCCACAGATCTGGGGCCTCATTACGACCCAGGCGGTAAGTTACCACCTGGGTCGTACCCTTACCACCATGGCGTAAACTATGTTTACGCCATGGTGGTTGGCGGATTTACCGCCCCGTTCCAAGGTGAGTGGGGCGGTAAATCCCCATTTCCCATTTTACCCTTCCCCATTCCCATTTTTGCCCCATAGGGCATAATGGGAATGGGGAAAGGCGCTAATTACGCCACCGTAAATTACGGTGGCGTAATTAGCACCAAGGTCCCTTTGCGGCATGGGTTTTAACACCTGCAAAAAGCAGGCGTTAAAATCACCATCCCGCAAAGGGACCTTGGAATCAGGCGTTAAGGGTCAGCACAGTTTACGGCGCCGTAAACCCCTTAACGCCTGGGTCCTAATGAGGGCCCTGGACTTTCCTTTGTGATGCAGCACCCCTTCCCCTGGGGGACGTCACACACAGCCACAACCACAGGTCCCAGGGTAGGTTTGATCTTTGCACTACACCATGCCCTTGTGGGATGATGGTGTTACCGCCACCCACGTTCGTCTGGGAGTGGTGGCACCTGCCCACTTCTTAAAATGCACTTGTTCCCATGCCACTCCTCCTTCTGAGCTGCTGCTAGGGTCCCACGCTTCTTCTCTTTGCCTGGGCTTCTGTGAAAGGGGCCTGGGACTTAACTTTTAACCAGCTCTCCCTGTTTGGCCCAGGGGTAAGCCGGCAATGCTGGGCAGGCCTCAGCTTCCTCCCGGGCTGCCACACTCACATGGCCCAGGGATTCAGAACATCCGGGCCCAGGGTGCGCCTGCTGCTACTCAGAACACAATTCCCACCCCCACCCAAAACATGCAGGTCAGGCCTTCATCAGGGCCTCTCAGCCAATATGGCACAGAAATGACGTACCTACAGCCCTCACCTGGCTGCACAATCCCTGAATCTATAGGAGCAGGTCGTCAGCAATTTATTGAAATAGTTATTTTATTGGTTAGACAATCAAATCAGGATAAAGCACTTCTCAATTACACATCATGATATCAGGGTATAACACAAAGATTGAAGCCAAATGTCCTATATAGGAAGTGAGAAGTTGGAAACAATGAACACTTTGTATATCTTTGGATGACTTCACAGAGAATCATACTCAGTACTCACAGGTGAAGACCGAAGCCGTCGCTGACGCTGTACTGAGACTTAGTAGATAAACCTGAACCATATGAGGTGATAGTTTAAGATAAAGCAGCTGGGATCCCAGCCTATGGAGTGGAACTATTTATTGGGGTTCCAAAAGATTTGCTGACCTATTAGGCACCAGCCAGGGAACATTCAATGTCTAACTGTTAGGAAGAGATGTATGGTATAAAAGAGTGTAAAGAATGTGAAAATGGCTCCTATGCGTCACGCTCAATGTTCTTGCTCACTTTCATCTCACCTGAAAGACAGCTGATAAGAAGAAGAATGTACTCTGGTGGGTTGGGGCACTTAGAGTCTGTATTAAACTTAATTATATTCTGTCTGTAGTGCTGCAGGTTGCGACTCAGAAGACTAGACTATTCTCCTTAAGCCTGATTATATAACCACATAATCCTTCAAATGATTTCCGTGGTTCTTGTATCTGCGGTCAATACCGTAGCTTAGTAAAACTAAGAGGCGTGATAATAAAATTCCTCATGTTCAAAAAATTCAAATGTAAAAAAATATGGAAATAAATCTTCTTTCTAGTCTAGAAAGTGCTGCTTGACAGCTTAGAGCACTCATGTGTATCATGTACCCCAAACAAGTGCTTTCCTGCCTGTATCCAATTGTAAACAGAAGACAGACTCGTCTGGACTGTTTCTCACTATCACTGTCATGAGTCTGCTTTGCCCTTCCATTTTTATTTTTTATTGTGTTTAAATATATTCTTTTTTCATTGTGTATTGGTTTGGAAATTAACCTTTCCCAAATATTAATTACCAACAAGACATTTTACATTTAGGTTTTTACAGTTAAAACAGTACAGAATTATCCTTGTCATACAGCATAACAATTTATCACACTCAAAGTCTTAAAATGATCGACAGTACAAATGATGTTAATCATAGGTTTGCCAATACGTATGTCCAACTTGTTTCGGGAGGATAGCTCAGCGGCAATGTGCTCGTCTTGCAAACAAGATGACACAGAGCAACACCGGTTCGATCGGCGGGTCCGTGCTTAGAAACCTCTGGGTATTAAGCGCGTAATAAATAACATATCATATCATAACTTCTTACCACTCCAACAAGATCAAGTGCCCAAAAAACGTTAGGACCCTAACAGTTAGTGATATGGATTTCCCTAGGGAACAGCAGTACCAAAAAAGATCCAAGTTTAATGGATTGGTAAGAATACAGTACTCCCCCAAATAGCAGGTGCGAATGTCGACTAATGTTGGACAGGTCGTTAACAGATGCTTCAGGGTTTCCTTTGTTGACTTTTCTTTAAAGAATCAACGGCAAAGACTTGCATAAACTGACCTATTACAAATTGACAACATTTCACCAGTTAAAATTAAATGAAATCGAACTTGCATAGACAGTGTTCCAAAAATTGCATTTGGAAATTTTTCTAAGTAGTCCGGGAGACACCCTGCTTTTTGTGTTCACTGATGTCATGTATACATTGTTACAGCTGAGCATGTTCTGATCCAGACCAGTCCCCACAGCTGTTGCTCTACTAGGTTTGGTGATTCAATAAGGTGAGCCTGAGAGCAAATTAGTTCATCCAGTAGCCTATTGGACAAGGAGACCCAACCCATCAAATGGTCACTCTTTTTAAACAATAGATCCAGCTTTATATTATAGGGAGGAAACTCGGGAGGACGTGATACGGTTTTACTCTATACAAATAACGCTTTCCACTCCACTCTACACTCCATATACAAAAAGGCGTAGCTCAAACCTAATCACCACGAGAGGAACACAGTTTGGTAAACGTAACACCTTTCGCCACATTCTTCCCTCAAAATAATTCATGCTGTCCATTTTAATGATAGCATTGTTTCTAAATGATAGATTCATTCTGGGATCACTTTCATTTTATAATATTTAGCCGCTGGTATCATTGAGAACCTCCCGTATTTATTAATGATCTTTTCATTTTTGGGATAAGGCACTCCATCTTCAGATGCAGCGCTGCTTTCACCACAGCCTTATTCTGCCCGTTGCAAATTTGCAAGCCTAGTTACACGAAGCATTCTGTGGTTCCAAGCATTGTATTCTGCAAAGTTCAGCTAAAACCATGTTTCCCTAGCTTTGGAAAACAGCATGATGTTAGAGTTTTGCTTATTTATAATAAGTTCATTTTAATTTCTGTAACCACTTATTATCGTTAGTATCCTTTGGAGGCCGATCTGTGTGTAGGAGGATGTCATCGGCATAAACCTGCCATTTGAGTTGGACATCTCCCAAACAGGGGACCCCAAGGAGTACTCAATCATAGCTTAACCAACATCCAAAATATAAATATTAAATAGACGGGGACCAATACACACCCTGGCCTAAGACCTCTAATCGTGGGGATCTTATTTGATAGATCCCCCTCTTGGTCTAATCATGCTGAGGTGCAACTGCCAGAGTGTAAATTGACCAGAATACTGAGTAATCCCTGGGGAAGTCCCCAGTTACGCCACACTGGCCAGGATTTACTAGATCAAAGTAATTGGAGAAATCCATGAAACCTAAAAAGAGGTTTGTTAAGTTTGGTCTAGTGCACATAGCGTGTAATATGTTCACAATTGTTAAAATTAGTGTAGTGCTAAGTCGTTTATGAAAACCAGATTGATAGCTACTTAAGTGACCTGTCTGAATAGCCTAAGCTTCAAGTTCTCTAGGATCAGTGGCGAGAATATCTTGCTCTCCACATCTAGAACGGACATCGGCCGATATTAAATCGGATCGAGCCGATTCCCCTTTTAATAGATGGGAACTATGTTTTCCCCAAAAAGATAATGTTGGAGAATAATATAAAATGAATCGAAGCCCACAGAGTCACGTCTTCCTTCATAATCCGATTGGACAACCTATTTGGCCCGATAGCCTGTGAATTGCTTCTCTTTTTTATTAGTACTAACATATCTTCAAGGTCACATTTTAAGGCCCAATTGCCTAGCAGAGCAGGCAACATGTCACTACAAATTTTAATTCCTCATGAATATAAATTATGGAAATCTTTACTCCATGCATCCAGCAAAACAGGATTTATTTTCAATTCTATCTGGTTAAGCCCCATGTTGTTATTAAGCAACCAGAAATACTTCTAGTTTTTGCCCAGATCACTCGTAGCATCAGCATTAGTTTTCATGTATTCTGTGTTTTTGTTTCCCTACACACACATTTCCTTTTAACTTTTATATTGTATTTTCATGTATCTACCAAACAAGGGCAAACCTGCTATGATATTCAAAAAAAGTATAAAACAATTGAAAGGTGCTAAGACCTGATGTGTACTTGGACCAAAAAGGTGCTGAGAATCAGAAAGGAATGGAAACATGAGGAATATTAAGAACTTGAAAATCCTTGTGCCCTGAGATGTGATTAAAAAGTAGAAAGAAATTCTTGCAAACGTTAAAATCCCATGTTGGGATTTATGGGATGCAAAAACAGTATGAAAATGACTTGGATATCATGTGAAGTCTAATAGGAACAGGTTGAGTCTACAAGGTGAGGCAAAGATTGCAAGGCTAGAGAGTGTTGCTGGAAAATATAATTACAGAAGTGGTCACAAGTTTGATGACAAAAAGGAGGACCCTAATGCCTGTGTTGTTAATGCTGATATAAAGAATATGTAAACCCAACTGCTGAGAAAATTGATGGAAACAACATGAGGGAGGCCCATGAAAACTGCAGAGAAGACTTGACTTGGATTCTAGGAATATATTTGTATAAAGTGAAACTCAGACTTCTCAGCACAAGAGGAAGGGAGACATTCTATAGATGCATAGCAAATTGCACAGAATCAGTTGAACAATTGTGCCGGCGAATGATTGGCTCACACAGCCAACCACTAGCTTTGACTCCCAAGCACAGGAGAAGAGGACAAGTGTACATATTGTAACCATTGGGGAAATGTGCAATGTAACAGTGAAATATCTGACTTTAAGGCGCATGCCAGATTCCTTTATTGCAGTCCTGGCTTGCCAATAACCCCATATTCAAAATATACCAAGACTCATAGAGGAACATTGGGATTGAGATTTAGCTTGAAAGTTACTGAGAAATAAGAGAGACTGTGAGCATTGTAAGGAGACTGGAGCAAGTGAAGGACATAAATACGGTGACTAAGAATCCCGACAAAAGCTAGAATATATGGCAATTTAAGAAAGGGACATTTACATTATTTTGTCTCACTAGTTATTTGCTTGAAAACACTCTTTTAACAGCAATACAAACTCCTGTACAAACTCCATGAGCAAATGTTAGTGTCTTATTTCTCATTAAGAAGGACAGAACATTTCCTAACAAGGAGTAGGAGAAATAACACTTATGGATTGAAATTAGCCTGTGTGTTTCTCCCACCTATTTCATAGTAACAATGGATCCTGTGGGCAAAAACCTCCCTTGTGAACATTGAAGGAGCTTCATGTGCTCATGTGAATAATCCATGATTTTACAGATAACAAGGGGTTTTGGTGAAGGATAATTTTTTGTCCAATCAGAAGCAAGGGAATCTGGGCTCAAAAAGCTTTCCTGCAGAATGTGCCCTTTGCTTCTGCAGTTTTTCTTCTCAAACAGGTTGCAGCAGAAAAGACTATACATCATATACGGATAAGGCTGCAGTCACATATGGGATTGCCGAAAGTTTCAGAGGTTGAAAGTGGTTGTTCAGTAGCTCAATCCACTTCCTCACAGATATCATTCTTTATCACTTGGTCCAATCAAAATGTATGCAGCTCATGGTCAACCTCAGAAACATCAAAGGCCCAAATGATTAGACAAACGACACCAAAGCCACCAGTTGCTAATCCTTGTACACTACACAAAGGTACATGACCTACCTATGCTTCAATGCGCCCAAAATGATACTACACACACGTACAACCACATATCCAACCAAAAACCATTTGCGTGGTTATTCTCCCTCTGCCAACCTTCTGCATTCACAGTCAAGGTTCAGCATCAATAGACGATCTACAACTACACACCTTCCTTCCCAACCCAAATACACGTTGTCACAAATGGAACCCTATAATTTATAACACAATGGGGCGAGGGGATTTGATCAGGACTAATTCACTGTTAACGTGTTAACACAAAGCTTGGAGGCGTTCCGCAATAAACACGAACAAAAGGGAAACCTCATTTCACAACATAATTCTAATGAACTTCCATACTGAATATACCTATATATGGTTGCCATGGAAAAGTAGATCAAGGTAGCCAAAACAAGGGAAAAGAAGAGGGGAAGAAGTGGCACAAATGGGGAGCAAATTGAGGTATGAGGGCCGAACCGTCATTGAGACAATGAAACAAAAATAAACTGTGGAAATAAACATCAATTTTTCTAGTTTTCAAGGATTCACCATGCTTGCCAATTTGCAAAAATGGCAACCAAGTTTAGAGACTAAGCATATGCACTGATTTAACTGTACTTAAGTTCTGTCAATGTGTCCTTTACCTATTCTTGAATGGCTTCTAAAATATGGTTTATACCTACATTGTAATTTAAATGATGACTTTTGTGAGCACAGGTGTTAAACTCCAAGTACAACTGATGAGTCTAGACATACATGGAAATAAACACGCATTGGCAAAGACAACTGGTTAGGCTTGTGGTAAAGAAAATTGAGATAAGTGGTTTTTCTATAGTGACCTTCTGCCAGAAATGTTGGTCTTGCTCCACAAGACTTTGTAAGAAAGGCTGGTGGGTGTTAGTTGGGCAGTGGGATGGCTGATGCAGAAACCTATGGTGTTGACAGGTGCAAGTCGGAAGTACCTGTTACCTGTGAGTGGAGATGAAAAACCTGGTTCCCTTCGTGGTCAGTATATGAAGGTGAAGGTTAGCCATAAGGGCTGCCCCCAGATTGCAAAGAGTAGAGTGAGAAGGGTTGTTGATACAAGATGGCCATGGTAGGAGTCTGTAAACGCACTGGGCCTGGTGGGCTGTCTGAAGAGGAAAGTGAAGTGTAAGGTTGTATGAGTTCATAAATGAGTTGTAAGTTGAGCGATGAGAGTGGTGGGTCGAGTGGGAGGAATTAGCATAGTGCTGCTCACTGGGTCTTGGTTGTAGATTTCATTGTGTGATTCCAGTGTGGTCCAACTTCACTCAGCAGGGGATCTACACATCGACATTTGTAGATTTCATTGAGAGATTCCGATGGAGTTCAATGCCATGCATCAGGGGTCCACAAATCGAAGTGGTATCCCACGGATGGATGTCTTGAGAGGTTGTTGTTGCTTGACGTAGAGTAGCCAAGATTTCAGGAGGATGCTGATTTGAAGGTTGATGGATTATGTTGAGGTAAAATTATAGTGTATGTGCATATGTATTAAATAGGTGTATGCCAGGCACTGCTATCCTTTACCCATGTACTCCCACCATGTTCTAGCTATTGCCATCAAATGGTCAGGTACTTCCACCATGGAAGTGCCTTGCAAATGCCTCTCCCATACCTGCACAAAAGTCATCACACTTGGCTTTGCCAGTGCTTGTTTGGAACTTTGACACTAAAGGGTTTGACTAGGAGCAGAACTATCAGTAATCAGATTCTAGTGGTAAATAATTTAGACATTTATATTCGGTATTATGCCTGAGAAAATTATACAAAACAATTACTCATTTTATACTCAGGCATTATTACCCAGGATTCCCTGCATTTGCCAAGGAACTAGTTATCAGAGAGTTCGGTTTATGGCTTTTTTTCTCACGTATTCACGGACACAGGAGCGTGGTTATAAAATGGTTGACCCAGTCCACGATCGATCTCATAGTTTGCCTAATTTATGTACGATACAATAATTGCTTCCTTTAGTAGTTGTATAGTAGGCTAACCAAACAGTATTTGCACCTTTGTAGCATTGAAACATGTATTACCAAGATTACATCTTTGTGTGGAAAAAACAATATGAACAGCTTTTTTATTTTTATAAATGTGTGTACACAAATACCTTTTACTAAAAGATTTTTTTATGAAAATGACTTCTTTGCTCGTATAACTGAGAATAAGAGTGACGTTTTCTTTCGTGTGAGTTCAGAGTTGAATGGAGTTTGGATGCTTTAAACAATCTCTAGCAGAGATGCTTTTAATATTATCTTTCTGCGTGTTTCTGGTGATTGAACGGGTTTTGCTGTTCAGAGACTGCATTAAATCCGTTTCCTTACACCCGTGTAATGCTACTAATTATGTGCTTGGCAGAAGTGTCTCTGAAGACACTGGAAAGTCTAAAGGACGGTGGAACCTTATTAAAAAGGTTACAATTGTACTTATGTAAGCCGTCCCTATTGTTGTACAGGTTTGGCTTGCCTTGGGCTCTTTTTGACAGGCACTTGCATATTCTAATTTAGCAGGATATGGAAGCAGGGCCCCGCACTTCTTAAGAATGCATAGCTCTCAACTCACCCGCTTTTGGCGGGTGTCACCCGCCCTGTAAAGGGCTGACTCACCCGCCAAGCCTCCTGCACGCCCATTCATTCTAATGGGCGTCTCACCCGCCAAAAACAAAATCGGGTGATTTCACCCGCCTTTGCAACACAAATGGTTGAGAGCTATGAGAATGTATCTGGTAATTTGCATTCTCGCGGGAGTTAAGGGTAAGAGGAAAGACCAGAGTGAAAGTTTGGTCAATGCGTTTGCACTCTAGCCTAAGTGAAAGCGAAGAATGGCTGTGTTTTGTTAGACAAGCAGACGCCCATTTTACAGATGGTTGTGCACATGTGCAACGCCTGAGCAGGGAGACATGAAGAAGCAGCTTAATTAAAGGGAATGTGGAGAGAATGCGTATGAGAGATTGATTGGCCGGCAGCTTCCAACACTCTAGGGTTGCTATGTGAATGAATGGGAGTGTTGTTGTGCCTACACCATGATGAGAGAAAGAGAGATACATAGAAAGAAGGCAGTGAGTTAAAATAAACTAAGAAAAATCAGGAGTGAATGAAAGAAATTAAAGATGTAGAGTAGATGCGACAGTACATCCAGTATTCACAATAGGACGCGGATGACAATGTCATGCCATTATAAGTAAAGCTCCCGGTTTGATGGCATTCATTTTTTCAACATTTCTGTCTGTATTCATCAATATTTATTTTATACTCATTTTATCTGTATTTATCCACACGTATATAAAAAAATAAGTTGCTACTAGTGTTTTTCCACATTTATTCAAATAAACATTGTAGTGCTTTGATGACTGAAATAGGAAGCTCAGAGATCTCGGTTCTTGCACTTCAATCCATTTTGCATTTGTACCTCAAAAAGAAACAGCGACACCTTTTAAACATCTTCAAAGAGAAATCACTTGTGTAGCCTCTCCATTGTGTTACTTTGCAATGCAATTGGCCTTCAAGTCATAATTGACAACTTTAATAGCTAATCAAGACACATGAATTTCTGAGAAGGAAGAATTCTGTCAAAAAATGGGGCAGAAAAAGGAAAAAAACGTTTAGGCTGGCGAAATGGAATTGGTGGCAATATCACCAATTTAATTTCACTGTGATAATTTTGCCCACCCCTACCTAGAAGCTCCCCCTCTTCTTTGTTGGGAAGGCTTGAGACCTTCTAAGGAGAACACGACATACTTGGGGGGGATGAAAAGTGGGCCAATGTTTTAAAGGAAACCCTGCCTGCATGATGGGGAAGTCACAGCAGGGAGATGATAACTGGAGTCTCTTTGATGTCAGGTAGACATTGGAAGAGGGACGTACAGTGCAGATTAGGAGAGATTCTGTTCCCAGAGGAGGGGTCCCACCTTCTTGATAATGTTTATGCCTCACATACTTCCTGTGCCCGCCCCTTACTACTTACAGACAGAGCACTCTGGGGCTGGCATCAGAAGGCACACCTCTTGTTACAAAAGCTGAGACAGAACACTTTCCAAAGACGATCCACTTTTGCAAAATTAGTATATAAACATCTTTGGACTCAAGATCTTTGGACTCAAGGAGAAGAGTAATTTCTCTGCACCTTTATTTGTGTAAAGTGTAACCAGAGCTTTCAACCATTGAGGTGAACATAAAAGGTTGCAGGAAAGGAGACAGACCATCCCCTTAAACACTTCAGAGGAACATTCGAAGTGACCTTTTGTTGGATAAGGGTTGCCTGCTTCTTAGACATTGCTACCCAGGATGTATAGGTCAAGGAGATGTACCATTGATGATATGCCTGTTCCCCTTACTGACTGAGATCATTGCTGGTTTAGTACTAGTTCTGGCATTAGAGAGAGAGAGAGTTTAGAAACATCTTCTCATCCCTGCACTCATGCAGAGCAACAGCTGCTTTGTTACACTGGCTAAGTAGACGTGCGTACAAGGCTGTGAAAATGGCTCAGTGTGCAGTATCCCTGTCAGTGCTGCTGTTTAAAGGGATACATATATTTTAATTCACAAGTAGATGAAGGCCAGTATGTGCATATACTGCCATCTATCTACCCTTTCAGATGAATTTCCAGTACTGTCACCATCCATGGATTTCAATGAGGAACTAGGAAACGTTCCACTTAAGAAGTGGACCACCACCTCTCCAGCACCCCCAAAAGCAGAACCCCTGCTCAAGCCCCCAGCTGAAATGAGCTGAATGGAAGGAGCAGAAGGAGGCAGAAACATTGCTCTTTGATTGCAAAAGTCATCTGGTACTCTCCCAATGAACATCAAAGGACATGCATGTAGGTCTTCCAAACTGCTAAAATTGGCGATGGGAATTTTGAACAGAGTGGGTCACAAGTGAGAAAAAACGAACAGATACTGCTTGTAAATTGGTTCCATAACTTATTATGGCAGGTCAGTTTTGCAGGAGTTCTGTTTTCCAGGCCTGGCTTTAACACTGCAGCAATACATCAATTCCCCCTACCTTCCCTCTCGCCCCTCCTCCAGCACCCATGGGCGTATGGTGGACACCCTTGTGACTCCCACATACATGCCACCTGCCCCAATAATAGAGTGGGGGACACACCTGCATCACCGTGGCCAAATCCACTGTCGATATAGAACCCCTCTTACCCCATCTCCTCCCTTAACCCCCATCACCCTCCCTCAACCCCTATCACCCTCCTCACCTTAGGTCTTTCCTGCTGTTCTTGCTACCAGTATCAACTGCTACTGGCATATGCATTCATTCTGACAGGCTTCCATTCATCAAAGGCAGCCTGTTGGGAAATGGCGTGTGGCAAATCTGACCTGAATGTATAAATCAAGTGGCTGAAAGGCCACTTGGTTAAGGCTTTTTTTATTACACCAGCAGCTGCTCTATAGATGCAACAAAGTAATTACCTTTCATGGGGCTGCTCAGAAAGCACAGAGCTAGCTCAAAGATATCTCATGGGAATGTGTTTTGGTTGGGGATTGCCAGGAAGTCTGCGGGAATGGTTATAAGGACTAGCATGGCCTCCTCACATCCCATTTCCTACTGCCATCACTTCCCATGAAAAAAGTGTTGGCTTATAGTCAGTGCTTAAAGGACCACACAATAGCCAAAAATGAAAAAAAAAAATATAAATATGCAAATGAACAGAAAAACAACTGACGTGGACCAAGACCCATGCAGAAATTAAAAATCATAGAGCATGAACCATTTAACAATGTCCCTGTAAAAACATCCCTTACTAATGCAGAATGTGCAATGTGATACTGTACCAATAAGGACCCCAAATAAAATACCTACGCAATGTGGGTGCATCGGAAAGAAATCACAGAATACATACAAATTTAATATGACCTTTACACAACTAATTGTAACCATAAATCATGCAATCTAGACTGTCCTACCTTTCAATATGCAATCCTTTGAAATTATGCCTATACACCACTACTCACCTAAAATTATTTTTTTTAATCATTTTTGATCAAATTTAAGAGCTCGCCTGCAAAGAGTATTCTAAACCTAAAAAAAGGAAATAAACACGCCATAAAATATTAAACATTCCAAATGTAACAAACAAAACTAAAGAACAATTTCTAGTCATTGAGTAGAAAACTATATCAGGTTACAATACACACAAAAGAAACACATCGACCACGTGGTCTGAAATCCACACACCCAATGGCCATGTGCCTTTGGAAAAGCATTAGAAGTAATAACCTACCAGTAGGATGCATAAGCTTGATTTTATAATATCCAACATGACAGACTCAAAAGTCACAGATATCAAATGCTGTGTACAGAATTAATGACAGAGTGGCTCTTCAAAGAAGCATAATGCGAATGGGTAAAGACGCTACAGAGAGATGGCAGTGGCATGACAAATAACTGTACTTTTTAAATTTTGGAGTATTAGGATTTATCAGTACCACATTTAACAGGCTTTGGTAACTATGGGGAATTTGGCGCTTTCTTTAGAAATGTGTGCAGCTTATTTTTCTAAACGATTTAGCAAAGTTGTTCAAAGATATGCTCTGCAAAGGCTGGGTAATGTGTGTGCTTATCTATATTATGGTAAGATAAGATATTCAAATACATTGTTCCCACCTAGCCATGCAGTCCCCAAATCTATGGGGAGCGTAAGTGTCTTTACTCTAACCTGACATCTTTAATCTGGCGTTTTACTTGCCAGCACTTTAATTACTCGGTTTTGGATTGTCAATAGTGACTGTGTTATATTAGACAGTACAGTATTTGGCCTCTTGGTGCAGAAGCCTGTTGTGGTGAGTGAGATTGTGATCTGCCCACATTAACCAGTTGCTTGATTGAGGTCAGAACTGGCTACCTCTATTTGAGTGTTACTTGATAATGTCGGAGTGAAGGAACCGAACAGAGCAAGAGTGAGATGTTTTAGGGATCTGAGGATGGAGCAGATTAGGTTTTGCCAGGGGTGGGCCTCTTCTTAGCAGCCTTATCACAGAGGCCTTGCAACCTTCTCCAAAAACCGTGTGGATTTTGTAAGTGTGGGTGTGAGTGGCAAAAGAATGTGACTTTTAGGATAGAGATGATTATGATCAGAGATGAGACCGAGTCATGGGGGGTGCAGATTTGGTAAACACTTGAACATGATTTTGTGTGCACCCTGCAGAGACTTATGAACAGATATCTATCTATATACTATCCAAACTAGACTAAGCAAATAGACTCTAAGTTGGACTCCCAAGTTACCTAATGAGGACATTTCAAAGAGTTCAAAATGCAGCAGCAGGACTACTTCTCAGAATGAAGCGATTTGAACTTATCACGCCAGCATTATGTACCCTCCACTGGCTGCCCTTCAAAAAAAGTGTTCAACTTAAAACATTTAAATCACCAGTCGTTCGTACCACGGAGGAGGCCCTTCCTCCTTCAGAAGTAAGTTTCAACACTACACTCCTTCCAGACCAATTAGGTCCAGCAAAGTTCACTGGTCGCCAACTTCAACAAGAAATGGCAATGAGGATCCTCTATTTCAGTTTTGCCCACAAAATTGTGGAACAATCTAACCAAACCTCTCCACCTGTAGGAGAACCACCTGACTTTCACAAAGCACCTCAAGACTTGGCTTTTTAACCAACTACTCTGAAAGAAAAGAGTAAAAATAGCAAATGACTAAAAACCATGCACCAGAAACTTGGGCTAATTTATGACAAGCATTTTTCGAAACTCTTAGTACTACCATCTGTGGGAAACCACGCTGACTCATGAATCCTCTCCTTCGTGGCACTGGTCCACACCTTTAATCTCAGGGATATCTATCACCAAGAGCCAGGAAGTGACAACACACTCAACCCCCTCCACCCCACTCATCCCTCAACTAGCTCCTCACTACTAAAACCTTGCACCCTTACACATTCCACACTCCTACAGACAACCTCCTAGGTCTAGTGTACTTTTCAGATTCAGACTCTATCCATCTTCAATCAACAACCATGCTGTGAATCATTGCACTACACAATCCGGGGCCTGCCCATATGGCTAACCTGCCCGGTCGGTACCAACCACAAACAACATATAGATTTTCATATCAACATACAGGTAACGGGTACTTCTGACCTGCATCCATCAACACCAAAGGTTTATGCATCTGCTTTCCTGCTATCCAACTAACACACCATGCCCTCCTTTCTTACAGAGCCCTGCACATCGAGCTCAACATTATTGGCAGAAGGGCGCTATATAAGACCACTTTACATTACCTTATACATAATAGCAATGTTGTGAACAAGTCATTGTGAACAAGTCATTCCACCATCTATATTCAACTTAACTGCGGAAGTGGGCGGGGCCTATAATGCTTCCTTATGGGAATTCAGGATTAACATACTTGCCCTTAGCAGTTAAGCTGTTAGTTCTAAATCATGAATTGAACCAAAAAATATTATTCACTTCAGATGAGGGGAGATCCTGACACATGTGCCTATCCCTTTGAGGTTGTTAACTTTCCCAAGCTTAAAACGGGATTGCATACATAATACATATTATGTGCAGTCCCTATATTGATGGCTTCTGTCCAAATATTTGCCTGGCGCTTTAAAGGGGGATGAGATACCCTGGAAATAGCTTGAACGTGCGGACCTGCATGTGCAGATGCTCATGACAGGGTGCACATGCACCTGACTCCTCAACACTGCCTCCACATAGCTAGTGTTGACTGTGAGTGGAGGGATGTGAGAGCGCCACTCTCATGCATGGCAGGAGACATGTTCCATCCAGAAAAATAAATTGCAACCATATCACAGGGATGGTGTAGTTAGACAGTCATGGCTCAGTCACTGATTAGTGGGTCTGTGTTGCCTTGACAATACAGGAAATACCCCAAAATAGCATAAGCTAGGGAAGATAATCGTGGCAAAACCCTATTGACACATTCGATCAACAATGTATACCTTTAGGAAAATCAGCCTACAGGATTATAGATTATTAATTTATTTATTTATATTTATATACCTCGTAAAACAGGTATTAAGGCATTGCGGCGCTGTTACATGCAAAGGCTTGGTTACAGTGGGCGTAGGTGACAGCTTAGAGTCAATACAGGTTAGTTACATTCATACTTAGCACATTATGAAATCAATACAGGTTAGTTATGATGGTCAGTACACCCACACTCAGTCTTAAAATATATAGTAGGTGCCATACAATTATATTCGTGAGTACTTTCAAAATACTGGGAACACATTTTTGGTTTGCCAGATTTTGCCTACATTTTAAAAATCCTGGTCATAATAATGTGTGTTCTTATAAGGAGTTTCCTGCCGGATTCCTCCCGCTTCTAAGTGTTGTGGAAACAGGTGATGTTATTGGCTGATTGAATGCACCTAAGATGGATGAAGTAAATCCTGGACCGCTGAGCTCACGACACAGATACACAGACCTCTACCTAGCATACAATTCAATATGCTAAATGCATCCTGACTGCGACCGGTCTGAATTGCCTATCCCCCCATGTTTCACGTAAGCCTCTGAAGCGACATATTCTGATGACAGACAGGCTTTGAAAGTTGACTGAATATAAAGGTTTATCTGGATTGAGTTGACAATTTAATGCAACTTTTAATGAAAAGCCCAGTGGCCTATTATCCAAATTATGCCTGCTATTTCACAATGGTATCTATTCAGCCATTAACTAATCATATCTCATTGGTGACAGTTATATATTATTCTCCTACATGCTTCCTTTCATCTTTGTGAAGGAACAGAGCCCTAGAAAACTGATTGTGTGGGACAGGCACATAATTATTCAGCTTCTACAAGGGAAAATGAGCAGAAAGTGACAGCTTTGCAGATGATATTTAAAATAGATGCTGAGCTGTCGCAAACTACTAATTTAACCCAAATGTGTAACTTTAGCGTTTGTAGCCTTCTGCACAGTATTTTGCAAAGCTAATCTGTCCGCTCTTAAATGCAGAAAAGTAATATTGAAATATAATGTAGAAATTGCCTTTATTTTGCTGCACCTAAAATGAATGCAGCTTTTCTGAAGTTCCTCTTTATGTTTTCTTGACGGACATCTCTCCCAGATACACCACAGGAGAATTGGTGCTCCTTCAAGTGACGCTGAACCTGTGTGAATTGATGATGCTATCAATAGTCAATGATTCAGCTTAAGTTCAGCACAGATTGGAAAAGGACAATTAAGTGAATCAGTGAATTGTCTTTTGGATGGTTGAGTTTAATAACTGACAACCGTTGTTCGGCCATGATCTCTCTCTTTCCCTCCTTAGCTGTCTGTCTCTCTGTCTCTGCCTCTCTCTGTCTCCTTCTACCTCTCTCTCTTTCTCTCTTTCCCTCTTTCTGTCTCCCTCACTTAATCCTCTCCTCACCCACAGAAACCTGCTGTCAAAATATCTCAATCACAATACCTTGCCTCCTAGTGACGGTTGTGTTAGTGGAATTGTACGGTTCACAGCACGTTGTCTCCAAACGGGATAGACTGGAGGGGTGAATTCCATTCAGGCTTGGGTTAGGGATGCTGAGAACCATCCCTCAAAAGTGGAGAATCTTTAATAATGGAAATTGTTATAGTTCCTATATTCGAATCATTACTCTCCCCTTGCAATAGGGCAGGCATAATAAACCAAAAATTAATTGTAACCTTTTTTCGTATGTTTAACAAATGTCAAGAGTTTGGACCACCTCATTACGAGTTCGAGGGTAACTGAAAAACAGGAAGAAATAGTATTCCCTTCCGTTTTTAAGTCCTCGTTATTATGAGTAAGTATACCCTTCACAGGTGGCCTCAAGAACACATCAAGCCTCAAAGACGGTTCAAGGGTTTTTATTACACATATGGTCTGACTAAGGGGTGTCCCACTCTCTCCTCTTCCATGTAATTTTACCGCCCAAGCCCAGGTATTTCTAAATCGCAAGGTTGTCACTAGAGATCATTAACCCCTACTATCTTTGATCCGGCTCGCTACTAGTCAGGACCTAAAGCCATGCACCTTATATCTCTTGGGAATTTCTAGGGGAATTGATATGATATGATATGGCATTTATAACGCACCTATACACAAGTGTTTCATTTCTAACCTGTGCCCCACCACAAGAAAATATCTGAAGAGTGTTGCCTTTCAATTACCTAGGTCTCACTTGGTCTTTACCTCTACTGCTCTTGTACTTCTTGTCCTGATGATCTCTCCTTCCTTTCCCTTCCTTCTACTCACCTCCTTTCTATTCATCACACTCTCCTGTTTCTCTCCCTCCTCTTCCGCTCATGGCCCCTCTGATGTTTGTCCATCTACTGCTACTCCCCTCATCCACTCTACTACTCTCCACTCTACTACCTTCCTCTCTCCACTCTCCTAATCCCCTCTGTAATACTCTCTTCTGTACTGCTCTTCCCTTTCCGCTCTACTACTCTCCATCCACTCTATTACTCTCCCCTCTTCTCTGTATGACTCTCCCCATTACTACTCTCCCTTCCCCACTCTACTACTCTCCAGTCTACCATTCTCCCCTCCCACTACCCTCTACAATACTCCACACTACAGTACACTCCACCCCTCCTTCTTCCTCAGTCACCCTTCTTTTACTCACTCAATCACCTTTCTCACTCAGCCTGTCTTCTTCCCCTACACTCACGCATAGTCTCTCTCACTCACCTTCCTCACCACATGCATACTTTCTACTTCTCCCTTGACCTGACCTGAACAACCCACACTGTCTGGTTTACATTGTCCCCTTTTATGCTGCTCTTACATCTCCATAAGGTGCGAGTGTCCATCTGGTTACCCAGGCCAATTACTACCTTGTACTTTTCCCAGGGTTGTGTCATACAGGTGTGAGGTGTTAAAGCACCTCTGGACTATACTTTCTTTTACATTTATACTGCACTCCGGGTACCCGAAGGCTTAAGGGCGCACACATAATCAGCGCAATACACAAACATAAACAATTTAAAAGTGAGAGTAATTATACTCAGATTAAAAATGATGTACATCCGCTGCTCGAGGAGACTAACAGAATAAAATCGATTTTACCGTTTCTTTTGGCCTCTCTTAAGTCAAGTGAGAGAGCATTCCACGCCATGGGGGCAGCTTTGCTAAAAGCTCCCTTGACGGCTTTGCTGGTTTTGCACCAGTGTGTTCTCAGTAGATGGGTGTTATTGGATCTCAGGGACCTCTGGCTCTGTTTCTCCACTACGCCTTCCATCAAGTAAGATGGCATGCCACCCATACATCATTTATTGATGATCAGTAGCAATCTAAATTGCACTCTTGCCTTCACTGGGAGCCAATGCAGACTATGCCTATCATCAGGCACATGGTCTCTCCATTTGAGGCCCTTCACCACCCTGACTGCGCTATTCTGACTCACCTGCAAACGACTGATCTTAGGTTGTGGGGCACCGATGAGCAGGCTACAGCAGTAGTCAATCTTTGAGCCAATTATGGCCCCAGCATTATTAGGCAAGATGAATGGCCTGAGGTGAGCCAATAGCTTTAGGATAAAACCAAATTGCTCACTTGGGATTTCATATTCAGATTCTGGTATAAGGTTTTGAGTTTCTTTTGCACCTCTATCTTACTATTTGCAAGGTTAAAACAACTGTTGAACAAAGGCCCTAACTTAGCCAGCTTATTGTTCGTTCCCACCACCATGAGTTTGTTTTTTTCGTTATTCAGAGTTAGGCCATTCTGTACCATCCAAATTTGGATGAAATCATATATCTTATTGATATAAAGTGTGTCTGTGCTATGTGACCCTGTTAGCAGTATGACACATTGCGTGTTATCCGCATAGTTAGCAAATGTGATGCCTATGCGCTCCAGCAGGTCAAAGAAGGGAACCATAAAGATGTTAAGCCTCACCCCCTTCGCAAGCACGGGTCCACCAGAGTTTTGCACTGCTGGCCCCTGACACACACAGCCAATCTCAAAGTTCTAATGCGTGACCGTTCTACAGATCATACTGCACCGCAGCACTGCAGTTCACTTCTGGATCCCACTTGAGGGTTGAAGTTTCCTTCCTCTGCTTCGGAGCTCCATAGTCCAGGAAGAGAGGAAAGAGTACACTCGCCGGATCAGGACACGGCAGGTATTGGATGATGATGAATGGTACTTGACAGTTGCAGCCTGGCACAGTTAGAAGGGACAGAGACAAGGGCCTTCCCAACTCCCTTACCCCACCTCTCTGGCGGGATTGGCTCTGGCAACCACCCTGGTAGGCCTTCTGTCGCAGATTGAGAGGGCACCCCATGCCGCTTGACAGATCTCTTACCCTGTCTCAACCCATAAATTGGTGAGTAATACCTCCAGCATATGCAGGGAGATATTCCCTCCAAACAAATTGAGATATTAGCTCTGCTGGTATTACCCACAGAGGTAATACCTCAATTTCCCAATTGAGTGCTTTGTGACTCCTGAATGCAATGTAGCTAAACCTAATAATCAGGTGTAAAATCCCCAATAGTTGGAACTGTAATTCTGTTTGGAAGTTTTAACAGCAAGATTACCTGCCAGTGTTCCCTCTTCCTCTCAGTGACGGATTATCCATTAGGCCAATTAGGCACCGGCCTATGTGCTGCACTCCTTTTATGGGCCCCGTGACAACGGATCAAAATAAAGTGGTGCAGAAAATTAAAAACGTATTAAGAGAAAATTTGGAAAGGGGCCAGGCCGACATTTCGACTGCCAAGGGCCTCCACCCGGTTTAATCTGGCACTGCTTCCTCTCACCGTCCTAGCAAAGAAAAGTGCTTGGTACCAGAAAATATGGATGTGAGTATTTCGCACTGTGCATGGAGTGTATGAAGGGACGAGGGTAGATCAAACAATGCATTTTTCTGAGAAATGTTTGATAAATGTTCCAATTTTATCTTCGTCGTTAACAGTCAAGGAATCCATCCAACGGTTAGCACAGTCTCTGGTTGACCAATTTTCATGGTAGTCTGAGTTTGTGCACACTGGGCAAACATATTGGAAAATTGCCTCAGACATGCAATTTTACTGCATGTGTGAGGTAACTGGCCATACTTTCCAAAATGCAGGGAGTATTGCCTGTACTTTATCATGAGAATTCAATGTTTGCCCACATTTCACCACATTATGAAAGTAATTGGTCACATTTTACCACAAGTGCTAGGCTCTCCACTCCCAGCCAGAAATGGAGCCTGGAAAAACGCACCTACCGTAAAAGGGAATATGCCAATGTGAAACATACTGGCAGTGTATCAGGCACCAGGGTTTGAAACGGAGAAACCAAGCAGCACGTAATGAAAAGGAAATTGGCCGTGCAGATGTTAGCTGAAATAGCATTTTAGCCAAGAAGCTAACTTCTGCACACTGATAAATTCTTATTTCTGGTCTTTGTGTCACTGTTATGGGAAACTGTTTTAAGCACAAATGGGCTAGGCATTTCACCACTCTCTCTGTTTTAGAGTGGCTGTGATTTTATGTAAAGTATTTATTTCTGCTTTAGGCAGTATTGCATGTTTCAGGTATTTGCCATATAGTCTGAATCGTAATTCCCCCCCCCCCCATAGATAAGGTAAGACTGCTTTGTTAGCAAGCTACCTGGAAAATTTGGTTAAACAGAAAAAGTCAAACTTTGAGGTTGTGTATTTTATATCATCAGAAACTCTTGTCGTAGAAATAAATTTAAAAATATATATTTTAGAAAAACATGGAACCTTTGCGTTGTACTGATAGACCAGGTACAAAAGTATATGGTTTCTATGGCATTTTTTTTTTTTTTTGTTTTTTTTTTGTTTTTTTTGTGTTTAATCACTTCGGATTTTTTAACAAAGCGAAAATGACTGAAGATCCGTTTGAATAATTTCAAATTCAGTGTCTGGTTCAAGTAGGTGCAGGTTCTCGAAAAAAAAAAAAAACGACTGCTGTTGGAGCGTATGGCGTCCCGGCGAGCGGCTCTGGGCCGGCAAGAGAACCAGGTGTAAAGAGGCCTAACTTGTATCGGCCCTTTGTTGGAAAGATCGACAGGAGAGCAACGGTCGGCTATGCCTCTAAGGGACGCTTCAAGTTGATGATGTGTTGCATAATATTTACCGTGGCTAGGGCCCAGCCAGGCTTGTCGCCTGCAATCAACTTGTTCCAACAATTTTCCTCGTCTAACGATGAGAAGTCGGAGATGTTGTTCTTCAAGTAGGTACGACGGATTTCTCGTGTCTTGGGGCAGTTCAGCAGAAGATGGCGAATCGTTTCTTTTTCAGTAGGAGATTTGCAGTAACGGCATTGATTTGTATTCGATAGTCCTCTAATTGCCAGGATTTCATTTGTCTCTAAGAGATTTAGGCGAATTTTCAGAAAGTAGAGACGGGCTGCTCTACTTGGGAAAAGTTTGTGGCATTTGCCACAATACACAGTGCTGCTCTACTGGAATCCTTGGAATGGTAATTTGCACTTTTGAAGCTTCCTGCAATAATAATGCTAAATGCCATGAGGTGAAAAACAACAACTCCCACAATGCACTTTACTGGTGCACCGACAGGTCTGTACATGAAACTAAAATGGTCAGCGTTCTCGCACATACCCAAATGTATCGGACCAGGTAGGCAAATAGTCTCTAAACAGTGAGATCTGCATAGATCATCAGGGAAATTTGTAAGCAGCATTAGCAAGACTTGCAGGAAATATTGTAAAGATGTTTTATACAAATTAGAGAGATTTGCACACGACATCAAGGATGTTTACAAGGGGCATCAGGGTGATTTAGAGATAATTTCTGGGAGAGTTGCAAAACATATTGGGGATTCACAGAACATCCAAGAGATAGACAACATCTGGGAAACTTGTAAAGCATTTAGGTGTATTCTTAATTAAAATCTGAGGGAACACTAAAGAGATTTGGGACATCTAAGACTATGGCGTGTCCTCCCTCTTCAAATATGCTGCGCCCATTCTGGCACATGTGATTTTAATGTGGGTTCTGCCATACTTTTCCTTCACCTGCATTTCTTAGACCTTTTCCAGTATGGGCGGTTGCATTTGTACAGTTCCCCACCCCTATAATCATCAGGCATCACCAATCCCTGGAAACCAAATGCCCGCCCACCCACCCTGCTGTGACATCTTCCCAACAACACCAGAGCAAGACATGTCACTCAAGAAAATGTCAGAGTGTAGCTGAGCTGTACCTATTTTCATGGAAGGTCCAAGATCATTGGAGAACATATGTAGGTGATTGGCTGGAAACAGTTGTAAGAACACTGAGGTCAGTTTTAAAACATGTCAATGAGGTTTGCGGAACCGATCAGGTACATTTCGGAAGCCTGTGAGAACATTAGTTTGTACAATATGTTGGTGGGGTAATAAACTATGTGGGAGTGCATGTGATTGCCACATTTAGTTCTGGGCAAGCTGTGTCTCCGGTAAAAAGAGGTTTTACCCTGAACCTCTCATTTATTGTCTACAAATTAGTTACTTGTGCTGGTAATTCTCGCTATGCCTATATCAGTTAAAGTAAACAGTGTTCCTTATTAGTCTATTACACAGTACATTATTCTTAAGAGTCATTACATTGTGTTATGTTGAGCTTCTTTTCTTGTTACAGCCGACACGTGTTTCGACACTTGGTTGTTTTCAAGGCTGATATTTCATACAATGTCATAATAAATAAACAGGTTGTGTGATCGCTTATTAAAAAATAAAATGAAATTACATACCAAATCCATCATTTTAAGGGCAGGATGCTAGGTCATAAAAGAAAGAAGAGCAGATGAAAACACAAGACCATCCAATATTAGTAGCATTCATATTGACAATGGTAGCATAAACTAAAACAGAAATGGGGGTGAGGAGTGTGTGAAGCACCCCATAACCCATGCCAGGTTCATCTATATATGTTGTACTTTTGTAGGTGTTCACGTGCAGCCGAAACTGTTAATTTGTTGGCTCGTGAGACATCAACTATTTAGGTGGTTAGGTTCATGAGTTGGGGATGCCACCCATCGAGTTGTCCCCTTGTGATTCCTCTTTTTCAGTCCCCAAGTGTCTGTGCAAAGGACAGGGGAGATAAAGAGCTGGTAGCACTCACCAAAAGTCGTCGTATGGTGTTCCTTACAAATTAATGTGGCCATGAGCATGTTTCATTGGTTAACTCTTTAATTTGAGGTAACCTGACTTGCAATCGGCCATTGCTGGTATGCTTACCCTTGTTGCAAGTTGTGTCAGGACCTGCTGGTCAGTTTTCCATTTCCAGTTAAGATGGGTACGTCAAAAGCGTGATCCCGCTACTCGATTGTGTCCTGAAAGAGTTATGTATCATAAGCATCAATCTCGCCATTATCATGAAACACAGTCTATTGCAGCCTAACATAAACAATGTGATGGAAGCTGCCTTCTACCACAAAGACCTACTGCATCACATCTTACCATTTATTTTATTGTGAATTGGCCAACAAATGAAACCTTTCATATACAGCAACACAGACAATCTACATCTCATTCACAGAAGACAGTATATAATACCCCATATTTCTTGCCAACACAGACATTACAATAAAAAACAAATAGGATAGATCCCTTAATCAAAACAATTGCATTCCTAATAAATCTATCATCCATTAATCCTTAAAAATGTAGTCTATACATTTCATTACTGCCACAACCAAACTTGGTTTATCACCAATTAAAAACATCTCCCACCATTCTGAGACTGACAGAGATTTAGTCTGCATTACCCAAGCTTCCAGATATCGAGTCCGTACTTCGACTAAAACTCTACAAGTCGCCACCAGATGGAATAATGTTTCCACACCCCCACTTTACCCACAGTATTTGCATTACAAGTCTGCCACCAATATCAATCCCTGTGTCAATAGAACCTCTCTCGCAGGGAGTATATTTAGGAGGCATCTCATAAATAACTCTTGGTAGTAGGCTAATGGAAATATTTGTAGATGTGAGGGAACTTGGTTTAACCTTCTCCTTTCTTGAGGCAATGTTATTGTTAGCTTGTTTATGGCTCTCATTTCTTGCATGGCGATCCAATGAAGGTCTTGCCGGATTTGAAACTATCATATCTGATGGAATGTCACATGACCCTAAATGGGCCGCATAACTCGCCTTCCAGATCTCAAGCCTCCCACCTAAAGCGAACAGGTCCTTATTTGTCAGAATGTTAAAGGGGAGTAAATTGTCAGAAACAATACATTTCCTGAAAAGGGAGATCGTTTTCCACACTGTAATTGATTCCGTAGATTGGAGTCCAAGTTCAAATTGAATAGAGGCTACGGGCAGCGAGTTCGGCAACCCTAAAACCTTCCTCCAAAAATAACATTAACAAATCCTCCATATTCTCTAAGATGAATTCAGCATGCATTCAGCTTTATAGGTTAGGATCTGCAGCACTTTCTGTTTATTAAAAGTTAATATGGGCAATACTGAGAAGGTCTCATATCTCCTATGGAGGGTGGCTCCCTGGGCCGCTAACCTCTTAACCTTGGATCGCAACATCAGGTAGTGGGCTTGTTTATTGATATTTCTATTCACTGTTGTTCCCAGATAAGTGATCGATTCTAACATTTCTCATCTTTCCTCCCCTACCTTCCAGGAGTACATTCCCTTGTGTTTCCTATGTGGCAATAACATGAAGAGGTCTTTTTTAAATTCACTAGCAGATTATTCTCTTCAAGATAGACCATGAAGGAGTTTAGTATGCATTGAAGTCCTAACAGGGTTTGATCGATAAAAACAAAGTCATCAGCATATAGGATCCATGGTACACTTGTTGCGTTTATTTTGTGGGGTTATGCCCATACCATCTTTTGTGACTCCCCCATATCTGATATGTAGAGGTTGAATAATATTGGGGCCATGGAGTATCCTTGCTTCAAGCCTCAATAAGTGTAAATTCTCTTAGAAAGGGAGCCGTTTGCCGATAATCTCACTTGGATAGAGGTATTGGTGTAAAGAGCTTTAATTGCCTCTACGAAGCCTGGAGGACAGCCCCAGCTCAGTAATTTAGTCCATAACCGCTCCCTGCAAACCACATCAAAAGCTTGTTCTGGATCCATGAACACCAGATAGATGTTTGCCTTGGATTCAAAGGACCTTAGCTTCAAAAGGTTAAGCAGGAAGAGGTTTAAGGAGGTGCCCACTCCCTTCAGAAAGCCAGTCTGGCAGGGGTCGAGACAACCGGATCTTAGCGCCCAGGCACTCAAATCTCGTAACAGGATAGATGCAAAAATCTTACCTAGGGAATGCAAGAGGGCGATCGAACGGTAATTCTTTGCGTCGTCTCGATCTCCCTTCTTGAAAATAGGCATCGCTATTGCCTCCCTCCATGACAATGGAATCTGCTTTGTCTCAAGGATCTGATCAAAAAGCTTAACAATGAATTCAGCCCACGGCTCGACATTTTCTTTTATGATGTAGTTCGTAAGGCCATCGGGCCCAGAGGCCCTTGATGAGCTTAACTTCCCAATGATTGTTTTGATCTCATCTTTATCAAAATAGAAAGCCCATTTTCCTCCTGGACTAGGACGGTCACCATCAGCCCTTTCCACCCCGGAACCAAACAATTTGGTAAAGTGATCAACCCATCGATCTTCGGGAACTTCACCAACTGTAATTGTGGGCTGTGTGCTTACAGCATTGTTAATTATTTCCCAAAGATTTCTGGCATTGTTTTTGCAGCTAATCCCGAGCATATGCTCCACATCATGCTACATTCTTAGAGATCACGACACCAGGAGCCAATTACAATATTGTTGTTTCCTCTTCTTAATTTGGTGACCAGCAGGTTATGTTTAGCTTGTATCAATTTCCTATTATCTGCTCGTAAGAATTTCTTGGCCATTACCACCTCCCTATTATATAAATGGCGAGATTTGAAGATCAGTCTACCGAAGGGGCCCTGCTCTTCAATATAATCCTTACAAATCCACACATATTTGATTCTATTCAGATTGTCAGACACACATTGTTCAAAACGGGCTATGATCCCAGGTACTTCCCTTGGTTTAATTCTAAACCCATTTCTGCCCCATGATACTTCAATCGGGTTCAACATTACCTCGTTTTGCTGTCGTGATAACACAACCCAATTTATTGCTAGCAGGGTATGGTCACTTACAAGCATCACTATGACCTCAAACTAATTAATTGCTGTTAGCACATTCGTGGAGACAAAGAAGTAATCCAAACAGGCTTGCTGCAAACCCCTAGACCAAGTCCAAGCCCCCGGAATGTCCTCCTTTGTCTGACCATTTAACATAGCTAGATCCCAGCCCCTGCATTCATTTACCCAGGACAGAGCCCAATTTCCCAACAATGATTCGCTTAATACATCTACTTGACTATCTAAGTAGTGCAAAGTAAAGTCTCCACATATAATAATAAGTGGATTTATCACAGCTATGAGGGCTGCTTCCAGCATCGTCATTATGCAATCAATAAAACCCTGGTCAGTGCACATATTCGCACTCCAGTACAGATGTATAAGTACAACAGCCATTTTTTCATCACCCTCAGCGATCAACCAATCCATTGACAACCTTTGAACAAACGGGTTAGGTTGGGAGACTTACTTCCCAGTTAGCCTTCTATCCATTTCGATTAGTATCAAAAGGCCTGAATAAGGTCTCGCTAGCTGACCTTTGTGTGCTTTGTTTAAGTTTGTTTTATATCCATCGCATATAGGTTTAGATCAGAGCCATGTCTCCTGGAGGCAGATACCGTCATACTGACCCAGGCCCAATTGTTCATTTGAAAAGAGATCAGCAAAACCTGGCGAGTTCCAAGATCCTATTAAGAGGGCCTAATTTTTGATCTTTGTCTGGCACCAATATTGGCGCAGCTCCACCAATGCGGCTGCTAGCCATGACCAATTTTGAGGTTTGGCAGCATCGGACAAGGACTCCTGTTCCCTTATTGGAAGCTGCTTTCTTACTGTTGGTCTAGCAATCGTAATTGTAAACGGTTGATAGGTTTTGGTAAGTAAGGGCTGGAAATCCGACCCCCGCTCTTCCTTTTCCAGTGGGGTGTAAATGTTTCTGTTCTTTAAACCCCCCATTTTCAAAGACACTTTCTCACAACCTACAGAGGTCTCGATTATATCTGAGTATTCACTCAGCTCAAAGCAACAAGGGAGCAGCTGTTCACTCCTTTCTAATAAGGTTGATTTTATCAGAGCTCGCACCTTGAAATACTTGTGTATAGGTGCGTTATAAATGCCGTATCATATCATAGCATATCAAATGGAGAATTACCCAGTCCATGCGCTTCTCGTTAACGAACTACACTACACGTAAATCCTCCGAAGTAATGAATCTTAGCTTGTGGAAACAGAGAAATTGATATGAGGCCGGGAAGCCCAAAAGGAAACACACCAACACAGGTTACAAAGGACATACAAAGCGCTTTATTGCAAAGTTACAAAGTTACCAAAGTCAATTGACATACGGATAGCTATTCGGCCCTCTGACTAACACGCGAACCTTCAACGTAAGGTTCGCACTGAAAGTGGGAGAGACCGGACATCGGGATGCTTGGGTTTTTATACGTTTTGTCCTGCATTGGCCAACCCTCTCGCAAGTTAACCATTCTTGGAACCGTGGCTAGGGTTCGTAGCCAGGTCGAACACACAATTTACATAATTTGATCAGTTCTGCTGATACAGTTACATATTTACACACAGGTTAAAGAGAGGACAAGGTCTTAGTTCGTGACCCTAACAAGTGGCCTGCGGACATATTATTTATTCACGTGCGCGGAGGTCACCATGGCCGGAGTCTTACTCAAAATGTCATTCGGCCTCCATTTTGTGATTCAGGGTGACTTCCACACTGCAAGAGTACCTAAAATGGCGGCTAGATCCAAGATGGCGGCTTACACAATACATTAAGGTCAAAACCTTGCCGCGGAACCTATGTACATGGTATTCTTTAGACAGCTTGGCGTAGGCCAACATACATTTAAACAATGCGATTGGGGTCACAATATTATATCGATTTCCACAGACCCTCCTTTTTGGCCTATGCCAAGTGCTAATACATCATTTCCTACTACTTTCGAAAATAACTGAAGGCATTATCATCCATAGGTTCCGCATCATTGTCCGAAATGTCAATAGCCATAAAGTTGTTCATAAGAACTTCTTGCAACATGAACTCTTTAGATGCTGTCTTCGGGGTGTATATCTTATGCCCTATTGCGCTCATTACCTGAGCACAACATTCCCCCATCATTCCACATATACTCGGGAGGCATTGAAAACAACAGCAAAGAAATAACAGGATCCCTAAAATACCTAAAAAGACAGAAAGCACCTTCCACCCCCAAGATTGTAAAGAATCCCAAAACCAAGTACTAAGGTTCCAGTCTCCTACAGGGATATGGACTTCAGAACTGAGAGTGTGTAAGTTCTGAATTGCTTTAAAAATTGTTGGCGAAGAATCCGGTACGAAAACACAACAAGCGGACCCCACTAATTTACATACTCCACCTCGTTCTGCCAAGATGACATCTAATGCCATTCGATTTTGAAGTGCTACCAATCTTATCGCCTTTTGCTCTAAGGTCATATTGTAAAGTATGTCCGTGGTCCGGTTGATCGTTTTCTCCAACACCCTCGCTAATCCCCTAATGTTTTCTGAATTTGCTATTTGTCCCCAAAAGGGCACTACTGATTTGGCTATATCCCCGAACACTTGTCCAGGGGTGTCTCCATTACTATCCCGTCGCGGGCGAGCCTGAGATACCTCTAAGGTACTGGCTATAAATACACCTGGTAACAATATCCCTAAATAACAAGTCCCCTGCCAATCCTTGGGCAACCAGGGAAAAGCTAAACTACCACAAACAAAATAAACGGGTCCCCCTACATACAAAGGCCTATTTTCCCCAGTCAAGTTTACAGTATTTACACAAGGCCCGAAGTCTCCCATTGGCCTAGTGCCATTTCTTTGTACACAGAAAGGAACAGAATCAGGACTATGATTCACAGAATAAGAAGGAGGCATGGCATCCTCATTGCCTATCGGAGCCATCTTAAAAGAAACTAGATTTTGAAAAGGAAAAGATAGTTTATCAGACGGCCTAATAGAAGCGACGTTAGGTTTACTTCTATTTGCGAAAAGCGAGCATCCCAGGGGAGTCAATTCACGTTTTTCAAATTCGTTCAAATTAGTCCCATCGAAGTTCCCTGAGATGCTATCATTCCATCGGCCAAAGAAGAGTGCTCTAAGAGAGGCATAGCAAGAAGTTGTTAAAGGTAAGGGATGTATATACCATCCCAGTCCCTTGTTCCCATGTTGTGGTAAGTGAGTGCAGATCCAACAATTACTCTTATTAAAAATAGCATGCGTAGCATTCATCACTATCATCAAAGTGTTATTATGATATTTCTGTCTATGCCGAGAGTCCCTAGGGGACAGAGTGTGAAGGTGTACAGAGGGAGTCAAAACAGTTGGTACGATTTTGGTCGGTAACAGAGGCTTCAAAGGATAAATTTCTTCAAAATACCAAAGTCCCACGGCAGCAGTTGCAAAAATAACAATAATCAGAACGAGAACACAACAGTACGTTTTCGGGGCCCAGGCACATTGTTCATTGTTCGATTTGGTCACCTCCTTATCTAATAGTTCAATACAGGGAGCAGCGGTGAAGGCGGCAGGCATCATGGTCATCCCGATCGACGGCCCCAATGTTCGTTGCTGGCGGCACTTCGGCCGCGCGATTTCTGAGTCCTTCCCAACCCTAGCCAACAGAACCCTCCTTTTCTTTGTTCGAAAAGAGAAAGACAACAGTACTTCAATCACTCTTTTCCTTCCAGATGCACGACACTCGTGCGGTAATTCTATTTCCGTGGTCGAAGGTTGTACCTGATGGTACCCAAGTTTGTTGAATTCAAAAGCAAAGTATCGTCGCTCCCTGAGGGGAGCGTCGTGTCGGTGGCGACGGAAGTCGCAGAGCTCGAAACAAGATTTTCCGGAAGTGATTGATCAAGGGAGTGCGGAGACAAAATGGACGGCTCCCCGAGCTCCTCAGGCTCAGAGAACTTCTCCGACGCACTCACAACGCTGCCTGCTACTCCGAGATCAGAGATTGTAGCACCAGCGAGGGGTTCTGTTTCTTCTGTAGCGTGTGGCGTCGGGTGAGGGATCTTCTTAACATGCGTTGCATGTATCCGGTTCTTCTTTCCTGCCACCCGCACTGCCGTCCTGGTGACCAATAATACCTGGTAGGGTCCGCGCCAGCGAGGCGCAAGACAGGAAGACCTCTCGTAGGCCTTCACCAGGATCCAGCTACCGGGTAGTATATCGTGTCCTGGGCCCGTAAACCGTACAGGTAAGGCAGCATTCACCTGGTGGTAAATGAAATACAGATTTTTAGTCAATTGATTACAGTAATCTATGAGCAATACATTATCCACATCCCTCAGGGCTTTAGGCTTAGGGAGACCCCAGATATTAGCAGGCCTTCCCATTACCACCTCGAACGGAGAGAGCCCAGTTCTAGTCTGGGGTGTGGTGCGCATAGCTAACAACACAATAGGTAAAGCGTCGGGCCATTTTAGTTTAGTGTCGGCACATGTTTTTGCAAGTTTGTTTTTTAAAATACCGTTGTGTCTCTCTACCAACCCCGCACTTTGAGGGTGCCTAGCTGAATGAAAACGTTTCTCAATCCCTAGGGCAACACATATTTGCAACATTACGGCTGCGATGAAATGGGGGCCGTTGTCCGACCAAATTATCCTCGGGAGCCCAAATCGAGGGAAGTACTCTTTCACCAGGATCTTTGCGGTAGTCATGGCGGTAGCATCTTTGACAGGGAAAGCCTCGACCCATTTGCTAAAAGCACAAATGATGACAAGAACATATTTCAAGTTATTACATCGCTCCATTTCAATAAAATCAAGATGAATGGTTTCAAAGGGGACAGAGGGGGGCCCGAAACTTCCCCTTGGAGTCACTGTCCCTTTACCCACATTGTGATGCAGGCAAATCATGCAATTCTGAACATGTCTCTTTGCAGTTTCCAAAATGTTATCATTCGCCCAAACCTGCTGTAATATCTTCGTAATTTGCTGGGCACACACATGCGTTGGACCGTGTGCCATTGTAACCATTGCTAACACATAAGAATCAGGAAGCAACCATTTCCCGTCGGATGCGTCCACCCAACACCCTTCATCATCCAATTTTCCCATGCCTTCAGCCCACTTCCTAGCCTCTTCAACTGAGGCATCAGTCTGCATATCTCGCACAGACCCAATGCCGTCATCTATTATACAAACATCTCTCACTTCCCTCGAGGTGTACTTGTCTGTGCTAAGGTCTGTGGCTGTTTGTCTAGCTATCAAATCTGCAAAAGCATTTCCTCTGCCCACATTGTCTATGACTTTGCGATGTGCTGCACATTTCATGATCGCTAATTGTTCAGGGAGTGAGAGCGCTGAAAGCAGTTGTACTATTAAGGGACCATGCTGAATCTTGGTCCCATGTGAGGTCAGAAACCCTCTTTCCGACCACAGTTTTCCGAAGTTGTGAGCCACCCCAAAGGCGTACTGGCTATCCGTATAAATATTAACTCTATGCCCTTGTGAGAGCTCACAGGCGCGGGTCAACGCTATAATCTCCGCGGCCTGCGCGGAGTTATGCGGAATCCTTTTAGTTTCAACGATCTTGTTCAAAGTAGTAACTGCATAAGCAGCTGTAGATGTGCCATTCGGAAGTTTGAAGCAGGAGCCATCACAAAACAGCTCCCCTTCCGCATTCTCCAAAGGAGTATCTGAGAGGTCTATCCTGCCCTTTGTTTCTTGTTCGGTGGCATACAGGCAGTCATGTGATCCTTCATCACCGCGAACAATATTTTGCGGGAGAGGTAAGAGTTCAGCCGGATTGAGAACACAACACCTTTTAATTTGGATATGAGGAGCAAATAGGACTAATTCGTACCTTGTCAACCGGGCAGAGGTAAGGTGTTGCGTTTGAGTTTTATTCAATAGAATATCAACAGAGTGAGGTACCATCAAGATTAAATCGTGGCCTAGGACCATCCCCTCACTCTGTTTTACAGACGCAGCTGCAGCAGCAACAGCGCGCAGACATCGCGGCAAAGCGCATGCAACAGGATCGAGGGCGGAGGAATAATAGCCGCACGGCCTATTCTTCCCTCCATGTTCCTGTGTTAACACAGACAAAGCATATCCATCACATTCATGCACAAACAACACAAAGGCCTTATCGTAATTTGGTGTACCCAGAACCGGTGCTGAACATAGCGCGGTTTTGAGAAGCTCAAATGATCGTTGATGTTCCGATTCCCATGGCAGTGGCAGAGAAATGCCCTTCTTCGTCAAAGCAAACATCGGTTTTACCACTAGTGCAAAGTTCGGGATCCACAGTCTACAGTAGGACGCCATCCCTATCAGGGCTCTGACTTCCTTCTATGTTTTTGGGACAGACATGCCAGAAATGTGTTTTATTCGTTCAGGTGCCAATCTTCTCCCCTCCTTTGACAGGAGGTAGCCTAAATAGGCAACCTCCTGGCAACAATATTGAAATTTTTTAAGCGAAGCTTTGTGACCATTTTCAGCTAGATGAACAAGCAACAATATAGTGCCTTCTTTACAAGCTTTCTCAGAGTCTGCAGCCAGGAGCAAATCGTCTACATATTGAAGCAGCGTGCAAGTAGGTGGCAATTCAAGGGTGTCGAGCTGCTCCTTTAAGGCTCTACTATAGATACTAGGACTTTCAGTATACCCTTGAGGTGCCCTTGTGAATGTAAACGAGCGCCCCCCCAAGGTGAACGCGAACAAATACCTGCTCTCCTCATGTATCGGAATACTAAAGAAGGCGTTTTTCAAATCTACGACACTAAAGTGTGTAGCCGTAGCAGGGATCATTGTTACGATCGTAGTTACATCAGGCACTATTGGAAATTGTGGGGCTACCACTCGGTTAATAGCACGAAGATCTATTATAAACCGGTACGGAATTGCATTGTCGCCTTTCTTATATACTGGCAAGATCGGGCTATTACATAAGCTACCTGTTATCTCTTCGATCACTCCACGATGTACAAAATCGGAGACAATGCATTTCAGAGCACGCTCACCTTCAATTGAAATTTTATATTGCGGAATGCGCGGTAGCTTAACCCCATGTTTCAAGACTATCTTAACAGGCTCGATGTGCAATATCCTGACATCATTGTCGTCTATTGCCCACAAACATTCCGGGACAATGTCAAACTCGGGAGGTAGAGGTCGGGTCAAGTACTGGGAGTTAGAGGGTTGCTGTGGTGAAACTGTTAGTCTTATTCCGTCAGGGGAACAATGAATCACTGCATTCAGTTTCTTTAACAAATTCAACCCTAGCAAATTTTCTCCGCAGTTTGAAGTAAGAAGAAAAGGGCACTGGTCTGTGAAAGGACCCAAAGAAACAGATACCGGCGCAGAAACCGGACAAACAGTTGGTATACCAGAGAACCCTATAGAAACGTTTGTTTGCCCTGACAGTGGGATGTTTGGAACCCTAGAATGGTCAATGGAGCACTTTTGTGCTCCAGTGTCGATCAAGAACTGATGTTTCCTATTCCCCACCAATAATTCAACGTAGGGGCCCTTCTGAATAACGGGAATAGGTAAAGGTTCCAAACGCTGCTTCGGGCAATCCTAGTAAGACAGAACTTCGTCAAAGGGAAGTTCTTCAGAAAGATAGGCAGCAGAAGGGTGATCGAATATATTTCTCGAGTCCATACTCGGAGTCTGATTTTCCCGTGAAAAAGGTTGCTGGGGATCTTGTAGAAGCTGACCCCTATCAGGGCCCCCTGCTCCGGGGCGGCCCCTTGGTCGCCTACCCATACCACCAAATGTGCCTCCTGACCTCTGACGAAGGGCAGGGCACTGTGCCCGCCAGTGATCTTCCTGGCGGCAATAAGCACACTGATTAATATTTATAGAATTTGGAGGAGTATTTCCTCTTGGAATGTACTGACCTCTAATCTGTGTCGTACCTCCTCTGGGGTTTCTGACAATTTGCTGCAACAATACCTTAGTCTTTAAGTCACCCCTTCTTTTTTCGATTTTCTCTTTTTCATTATTAACCCGATTCTCATAATACTGGGCCATATGCAAAACCTCTGACTGAGATTTTGCCTGCCAAGCGCTCTCTGAGGACATAATTTGTGACTGGATGTCGGGCAACAATCCACGTACAAATTTGTCCACAGACAACATCTTCCCCGACTCTATGCCTAAATCCTGTCCACTGAAGTCAGAGAACACCTGTTCAAATCTATTAAAGAATTCAGTAGTACCTTCAGTTTTCCCTTGGACGCAGGCCGTAAGCTTGTCCCAAATAATCCTTTTCTCTGGGATTATAGTTTTTAGTTTAGCAACTATTCTATCGGGTAAGGTAAGTATTACCTGGGGTGGTTTCTCACCAGCTGGTCGTTCCCGATCTATTCTAATCAGATTTACCCATGTATCCCCTAGCCCCGGCACATCATCTACTGTCCGTACCTGTTTCCATACATCAACTGGCAAAAGCACTGGAAACAATAAGTCCATGTCACTTAAGGTGAACACAGAAGACTGTAAGACGGATTCTATTTCTTTATAAAACCCTGTCAGGTTTTTCCTAATATCAGGGACTGATTGTCTAATCGTGTTCACTTCCTGTCGAGAGAACGGGACGTGAACAAACTGCGATACGTAATGTGCAGGGATATCCGTCGCGGGAGTACCAGCCGCCGCGTCGGCGGGGATTTCTACTTTTGGGACAAGGGTTGGAGGGACCTCTCTCATAGGCAACTGAGATATAGGGACCTCTGACCGCTTACTGAGCAATAGGGCCAAATCGAGCGCTAAAGCAGCTGTAGAAGTGTCGGGCGAAAAAGCTCTTTTACGAATACCCAATAACTCTATGGGGCAACCAACCTTCTTCCTTATACATTCCTCCTGTAAGTGCTGTACCATCACTTGGATTACCTTTCTTTGCATCTCTACCGTGTATTGACTATATGTGTCATACACCTCATCTGGCGGTATCGATGAATCCGAAATCCATCGAATCGCGTCTTTGGTACAAATTCGTACTTCCTCAGGTGCTGATCTTCGGCACGAAAGGAACCGTTTCTGTACATATATCCTATCGTCCTCATCATCCTCATTTTGTAACCTTTCAAAATCCCTCCTAAACTCAAACAACCTATCAACATGTCCATATACTTTCTGCTCTGTATCCCTCGAAAGTGCCAAAGCATTCAGATCTCTCACCCCTTGTGGGAGATCCGAAGTCTGCAATCTACCCCACATTACACCTAAGTGAATCCCCAGTCCTTCAATAAAAACATTTTTCTCGGGAAAATCGTGCAAATTAGATAATGTTGAAAATACATCAGTTTGATCACCTTTTTCCATGCAATGCTTAGCCCAAGCAAATAGTTCCTGTTTCCTGTCCGCAGGAACAGTACTACGAGTCACAATTGTTGACCCTGCACCGGGATCTGTTTTAACGGACACGGGACTCCCCGGAATCGAAAGTGTAGATGGACTTGACAAGGGTGCAGGGGAGAGAGGCAGTGTAATAGACAGAGGAGCGACAACCAAAGAACTAGGAGTAGTAGGCTGCGCAGGGGGAGTAGGAATAGCAACGGGAACAATAGCAGGAACGGGCAAGGTGCCCACAACAGGAGCATACGGAGGTGGCGCTGAAGAATCAGGCCTCCGTTCGTTCAATATTTTCTCAATAAACTCCTCGGAAACATGGAAATATTTAGAGGGGTAAATTTTCTGGACCCCGAGCGAGAAAGCTCTATCCATTTTCTGGGCTTCTTCTAATCGTTTTTCCTTGTCATACAACAATGCCTTTTCGGCATTTGTTTTATGACGACGTGCATGATTATCCCTACTTTTAAGCTGCTGCAATGCTTCCTTTTTCCAATTTTGTAACACATCAAAGGCTGCTGGCCTAGCCTTTTTCTTAAGCAAGATCGATTCTAAGTATTCAATACGGGGGATCTCAAAACTACCATTGATTGGCCACTGAAATTCGGAGGCATTTCTGGTCTGTCTGTGCCAAATGTCATTAAATACAATACTACCAATGCCATACTTACAGTACATAGTACACGCCGGCGACCCCTCCTGTGGTGCCGGACGGCTAAATTCCAAAGATTGTCGATCGCTGCGGAACAGAGCCCTAAAGCAGCTAGACAATTTCCCAGGCATTTCTCAAAGAATTGGTGTTACCTTCTCCAATAATTGTGTCTGCAGATACAATACGCCAAATTCAAATTGTCAGGGTTAAATTAAGAGCCGGGTCACGACTGCACCTGACCAAACCTAAGGAGGACCGTACGGTTTACAAAGGACTTCAACTAACGAATTTTTACCTGCGTTCGGTGGTTTCGGCAAATTTGCCCGCCTCTAAATTGGACCCTCGTCAAGATGCCGTGTCAGACCGCACGACTATCGCCCAAGGATCGGATCGTGCAGCGCTGCCGAGGTATCGCGTCTCGATCGGTCGGGCCCGCAGAATCACACCGTCCGATTCGATAGTCTGCGTCAACCTTCAATGATCCGGCATCAATCTTGAGGGTCCCTATTCGGGCGCCAACTGTGGAAACAGAGAAATTGATATGAGGCCGGGAAGCCCAAAAGGAAACACACCAACACAGGTTACAAAGGACATACAAAGCGCTTTATTGCAAAGTTACAAAGTTACCAAAGTCAATTGACATACGGATAGCTATTCGGCCCTCTGACTAACACGCGAACCTTCAACGTAAGGTTCGCACTGAAAGTGGGAGAGACCGGTCATCGGGATGCTTGGGTTTTTATACGTTTTGTCCTGCATTGGCCAGCCCTCTCGCAAGTTAACCATTCTTGGAACCGTGGCTAGGGTTCGTAGCCAGGTCGAACACACAATTTACATAATTTGATCAGTTCCGCTGATACAGTTACATATTTACACACAGGTTAAAGAGAGGACGAGGTCTTAGTTCGTGACCCTAACAAGTGGCCTGCGGACATATTATTTATTCACGTGCGCGGAGGTCACCATGGCCGGAGTCTTACTCAAAATGTCATTCGGCCTCCATTTTGTGATTCAGGGTGACTTCCACACTGCAAGAGTACCTAAAATGGCGGCTAGATCCAAGATGGCGGCTTACACAATACATTAAGGTCAAAACCTTGCCGCGGAACCTATGTACATGGTATTCTTTAGACAGCTTGGCGTAGACCAACATACATTTAAACAATGCGATTGGGGTCACAATATTATATCGATTTCCACAAGCTTGGGAATGTGTTGAAATCATTTCATCACATTTTCTCGATTCAGGATTAAATTGTCATGGCTTGGGAGCAACCTTTCCAGGCAGACTCTGTTATCCTTTGTCAAGTTACCAGGTTGGGGTCTTTCCAAACCTAGAATTAGTTTGTTGACCTGGCACTGATTCAGGAGTGCTCAGGGAATTTAGCCGTAGCACGTATTTCATGCAATCTGCCGGGCACTTTCCACACTGATAGGCATTTTCTCTTTTCTTCCAGCGGTTTGTCCAGGCATTTGGTTATCGTCGGGCCTCCTTGAGCTTGGTTGATTGAGGAACGAGAGGGGATGATCCTTGTTAGCTGAGTCACTTGGCAATCCATTTCCACTAGCTCAGACTGGCTTAAATATTTTCAATGATGCGCTTCTTCATCTCTCGCAATTATTTCAATACGGTTGCTCAGACAGTAATCAGAAACCAATTCTGTATCATTATTTCCATACTGCCTCGTGATTCACTGAATACTAAGATTGTAGCACTCTCCTGCCAATCGACCTGCAATTTAGCGTCAGCTTGTATGTCCTTCCTTGGACGTTTCAATGTCGGAAATGCGGATGTGGGAGGGGGTTCCTCTGGTTTCTCATGAATGCCTATGATCCATTGGATTTATGTTTGTGCCCCATCTTCATGTTTTTTTGTTTCTTTACCCTGAGGGACTGCTCTCCCCCACTTTGAGATGGCCCCCTCGGACATTACCTGATTTTGGAAGATCCAAACCACATTTTGTTTATTTGTGTTATTGTTTATTTGTACAGCGCTTATACACAAGTGAAGTGCTTAAAAGCGCTTGAAGGGGGCATGGGAGCAAGGGAATATAGTAGTCATGCTTAGGTCTTGAAGTTTCTGAATGATCTAACAAAGAAGTAACTAGCGTACTAGGCCTGACAGCATTTCTCCAAGTACAAGTGCATGAAGTGTTTCAGACGCAACCAGATTAGGGAGGGGAGACAAAGGGGGGACAGGCAGAACTTACTAGGCGTAGCAACTTCAGGATATGCAAGTGTACAGATGGAGTGCAAGGGAGGGGCGAGGGGAAACAAGTGCGTCCAGTCCAGCAGAGTCCTGGGTAAAGTGCAGAGAGGTTACCCCTATCATGGAACATATGCTGTAAGTGCAGTAGTGCTGAGCGTAGTGCATAGGCCCGGAGGCAAGTGCAAAGACTGGTGGGGGAGCCTGGGACCTGTGAGGCTCTGGAGGTGAGCCAGGTGACCAGTCTGCAAAAGCTGAACAGATTTAGGGGACAGATGGAGGAGTGAGGCAGAGAGAAATAGAGAGGAGGTTAGCAAGCGAGTGAGTGAAAGAAAGAGGAAGAGAAGAGGAAGGTCTTGAGGAGTTTCCAGAACTTAAGGAACTACAGCTCAAGGCAGAGAGAGGCAGGGAGTCTGTTTCAGAGGGAAGCACCTGCAGAGGATAATGATCTACTCCCAAATCTCTGCTTGGAAAACATCTCACCCGTAAAGAGTTGGAGGAGGACCAGCGGAGGGCTCTAGAAGGAGAGTGTTTAGGAAGAGAATGTTGTAGATAGTGTGGGCCCCGGCCCTAGAAGGCCTTGTGCACTATGCAGAGGGTCTTGAACTTGATCCTAGCAGTCACGGGGAGCCAGCCGAGGGATTTCAGCACTGGAGAGATGTGGTCCCTGGGTGTAAGTGATTTCAATCTGGCACACACCCAAGTCACGTCCAGCATGTAGTGCGCAAATTAAACCCTTATTTATTTTGATCTATACGTTCAATATTCTGATTGATATAACACTAATATCACACCCTTCTTCTGAGAACCCCCCCCCCCCCCCCCAGTCACACTGAACCAGGAATCAGGCTAGTTTGCAAAGGTAAATATTTATTTATGTATTCAGAATTTAATCACAGCATATTTTAATAGCTAACAACAATCATCAATGGGGTGGCAGAACACTGAATAATATTTTAATGCACTAGGAATCAAATAATGAGCACAAAAACAAATGCAGCACAGAAAATAATACTTTTGGGTTGGTTTGGAACAGATAGCACTATGGTTAGAGGTTCCCCCTGCAACAGCCCTCAACCCACCAAAAGGCAATTAAATAGATGTGAGGGGAGAGCAGGTACTCAGGAATAACACAAATCAAACAGAATATCACTCCCACCTTCCCCCTTCTAACACAAGAGAAAAACGCAATTGACTTTTCAACTGTCAGGATGGCTTTGAAATTGTCTTTGGAATTGGCTGAGCACAAACACCAAATGTGGTCAGAAATACTTAAATTATTATAAATTCCTATGGGAGACGCTTTGAACAGATGGAAACAATCACAATCAAAGATATAGTCAAAAGAAAACATTTGAAATCTCCAAGCCAAAGTAGGAAACAATTTCAAGTTAATTCACACGTGTAAAATTTTTCAGAATGTCAAATCGCGGCAAACTTTTCCTTATGCGATATTCGCTATAATGGGCCAATCACACTGTTTTGCTGCGGTTTAAGGTTCTATGGATAGCTAAGGATGTTAGGTACAAGTAGGAGTTGAAATTACGCTTCTATCATAAAAACCGAGGAGGTTTTAGTAAAAGTTGTTTTTGCAAAATAGGCGCGAGAATGGAAAACAGAAATTCCGGTTTAGAAATGACAAATAGGTTTTCTTCTGCTATATTAAGGACTTCAAAAAAGAGAATGACACACAGGAATCAGTGATTCACAACCGCTCATAACCATTCATGTGTGATACTCTAGTTTCCGTCTGGTTTGGAAATTACTTTTCTTAATCAAATCAATAAGTGTTACGCTCACCTGGCTCCCACAGGGGCGTCGGTCAGATCCGGACGGCTGCGGTCTCCACCAACGTGATGCATAGTGCAGAGATGACTGACTGGACTGGCCCTCCTAATCTTGTCTGCATGACCAGTAGAAGTATTCTCCTGCAAGTGGAGAGATGGATTTAGCCACCCGTGGATTCAAGTGATGGCACCCCCCACAGTCCTCCCAACTAATCACCTCCGAAGTGCCCTCTCAGCAATCTCACCTTATATTCTTGAAAGATGAGCTCTCCATCCTGCATGGATTGCAGGGGAGCATTGATGCCAGTTTCTTCACTGGTTTGAAGGCATGGGAGAGTTCCGGAGAGTATTGACTCTGAGGTTCCTGGCAAGGTCCAGTAAGTATCAAGTTCATAGAGTTCAATATGTCCGATGTTTCACTCTTGTCCCCCCTTCATTCCTTGTCTTGCAGCTGGGATCGTGAGAAGATGCCCTCGTGGCAGCTGGTGGCACTCAGGTAAGAGTCTGTATTACCCGACGCTGTCCGGTAAATGTTGCACGTGTTTAACGTGTTGTTTTCTCTCTCTTTGCAGGTGCGGCAAATGAAGATGTGGAGAGTTATAGAATAATGCCTCTGGTGGTAAATCAGGTAAGTCTATGGTGATTAGAGTTATATTTTTTGGTTTTCTCGGCTCACCTTGTTGTTTTGTTTTGTCCCCCAAGTGCCAGAGTTTGGCAAAGAAATGATGGAGGCAGCGCCGAATCGAAAGATGCTGCGAGGACTGGTGAGTATGGCGTGGCGCTGCAGCTGGAGATGTGACGCGTACATAAATGATGTTCTTTCCAGGTCCGGAGGCGAGATGGATCCGGAATCAGGTGAGGAATTCGAAAATAGTTTGTTTTCGAACCTTGTCCTTTTCTTTCCTCTTTGTTTTAGGAGCTCCAGATTCGAGACGGGCATGGCAGAAGACTGGATGCAGACTGCAGACACGGTGAGCGTTACGCTGCTGGAGGCAGAATAACGCAAAGCGTGTGCTTTTGTTCGGGTGTGGTTTAAATAGCCTCCAAAGTAGTTCCAGGTAAGAAGTTCCCTAGAACCACGCCCGAGTAAAAAATAGTCCCTGTAATAAAATAGTCCCATCCAGGCCTCACGTTGGCTTGGACTCACTAGCAGCATGGTCTGCATCAGGTAAGTAAAGCCTATGAGCCCGGCGCTTTTGGCGCCAGGACTGATTTCTATGATGAGCCTGGCGCCTAAGGCAGCAGGACTGAACCCAAACAGCCCCCAGCCGGGGCTGTTGGGGTTTTAATAAGTATCTGGATGCCTGCTCCCGGAGCTGATGAGCTTGGTCCTGATGCCCAGGGGTAGGCATCATGACAGAACTCCCCCCCAAGGCCCCTCCTAAAGTTGTTCTTCCCCTTGGCCCTGGTTTGTCTGGGAAGTCCCGATGGAATCTCTTCACCAACCGAGGTGCATGGACGTGGTCACTAGGCTCCCATGACCTTTCTTGTGGTCCGTAGCCCTTCCAATCGATTAAATAAAAAAGTTTTGATTTAACCATCTTGGAGTCCAGGATATTTTTTACCTCGAATTCAGGTTCTCCATCTATCAAGATGGGGTCGGGTGGTTTGGTTAATCTTGTTCCTGGTTGAACTGGTTTTAAAAGTGTAACATTAAAGACAGGATGAATTCGCATATTAGAGGGTAATTCCAATTTGACGGCCACCGGGTTGATAATGGCCTTAATGGTGTAAGGTCCCAAATATCTAGGGTTAAAAGTCTGAGTTCCCTTCAGAGGTATGTGTTTTTTAGCCAGCCAAACTTGATCCCCAATCTGGTATTGTGGAGTTTCACTTCTATGTTGATCAGCATTTTTCTTATATTTCTCTTTTGCTTGTTTCAAATGTTCTGTTGCCTCCTTAAAGGCTTGTGTAATAGTAGAGTGCAAATGACTAACTGCTGGCATTTCTAAGTGCTGAGGCAAATCTAGTTCTGAGTTTCGAGGGTGATGTCCATATGTGGTATAAAAGGGGCTTTGTCCGGTTCCTGAATGTACAGAGTTATAGTATGCATACTCGGAAATCCATAAAATATCTTTCCAATTACTTTTGGTCTGGTGTAGCATGCAACGAAGGTACTGTTTAAGGGTCTGGTTGGTCCTCTCCGTCTGACCATCGGTCTGGGGATGGTGACTGGTTTATAACCTCACATTGATTTGTGTCAATTGACAACATTTCTTCCAAAATTGTTAAATGAATTGACTACCTCGGTCAGAGTCTGTTACGCTCACCTGGCTCCCACAGAGGCGTCGATCTGAACTGGACAGCTGCGGTCTCCACCAATGTGACGCGTAGTGCCGAGATGACGGACTGGACTGGCCCACCTAGCTTCGTTTGCTTGGCCCATAGGAATATTCTTCTGCAAATGGAGAAAGGGAATTAACCACCCACGGAGTTGAGCGTTAACCCCCCCACTCCCGCTGGTCTCCCCACTGATCACCTTTGATGTCCCCTCTTATAGTCTCGTCTGATGGTTTGGAAAGATGAGCTCTCCATCCTGCATTGAGTGCAGGGGCGCGTAGATAACCAGTTGCTTCACTGGCTTGAAGGAATTGGTGAGTTCCAGAACAATATTGACTCTGAGATTCCCGGCAAGACGCCGTAAGTATGTAGGTCGTAAGAGTTCAAATGTCTGTCCGACTCCTTGCAGGTTGCAGCTTGACCCTAGCGAAGAGTTCCTCGTGGCAACCGGTAATATTCAGGTAAGGATTTGTATTATCCAACACAGATCGATAAAATAATGTCAATATGTAACCTGTTGCTTTCTCCCTTATTCAGGCGCTGAGAGAAAGTATGAAGTCTCTGGGAATAATTCCTCCGGTGGTAAAATCAGGTATGTCTATTGTGGTGAGGAGGTTTCCCCTTGTTTGTCCCTTTGTTTAACCTTGCTGTCCTTTTGTTTCCCCTTAGAGGCCGGGTTTCGGTGAGGATGCAGTGGAAGCTGCGTCGACCCGTGAAGAGGAATAGTACCCCCGTTGGTAAAATCAGGTAAGTCTATGGGGGGTAACTAATATTGCCTCTGTGTATTCCCTTGGCTCACCTTGCTGTTCTTGTCTTCCCCATAGGTGCCGGAGTGCGGCGGGAACATGAAGAAGGATGCGGTGGAATGTGAAGATGCTGCGATGGCCGGTGAGTTCAGCGCGGCGCTGCAGCAGGCGAGGCGACGCGCATTAAATAACTTCTTTCTTCCAGCTCGAAGGCGCGATGGATCGGGAATTCAGGTAAGGATCAAAGGTATTGCTCTTGTTCTAACCTTTTCTCCTTCTTTCTCCCTTTTTCTAGGAGCTCCAGACTCGAGGTGGGCGTAGCAGAAGACTGGATGCAGACTTGCAGGCACGGTGTGGGTTACACTGCTGGATGCAGAATAACGCGAAGCGTGTGCTGCTCTACAGGTGTGGTTTAAATAGCCTCCAAAGTAGTCCCAGGTAAGTATTCCACCCCAGCCCCACCCGAGTAAAAAATAGTCCCTAGGTAATGTAGTCCCTTCCAAGCCTCTTTTGGCTTGGAGCTCTTGCAGCATAGTCTACATCAGGTAAGTTTACAGCATGGTCTGCATAAGTAAGTTTTAATCTATGAGCCTGGCGCCTATGGCGCCAGGACTGACTCTACATATGAGTCTGGCGCCATAGACGCCAGGACTGCACCCAAATAGCCCCTAGCAGGGGTTGTTGGGCTTGCTTGGAATAACTTGATGCCTGCTTCCGGGGTTGCTGGACGTGGTCTGGGTCCCCGGGAGGCATCATGACACAGAGACCAATATGGAAGGAAATCTGTGTATTCGAACAATGTTTTTGAGGAACTCCTTGGCCAGAATTGAAGCAGAAGTTAATGGCCCTCATTACGACCCTGGCGGAGATCGTGGTGCAATATGCACCATGGAGCACGGCGGAAAACTGCCGATACCGCCATGGGGGTTGGCGGATTTACCGCCCCATTCCGACCTTGGCGGGGCGGTAAATCCCCAATCCCCATTTTACCCTTCCCCATTCCCATTTTTGCCCCATAGGGTATAATGGGAGTGGGGAAGGAGTTAATTATGCCACCGTAAATTACGGTGGCATAATTAACGACGAGGTCCCGTAGCGCCATGGATTTTTCCGCCCGGAAAAACCGGGCGGAAAACTCACCATGGCTCTACGGGATCTCGTAGTAGGGCGGACGGGTCCGCCGCGAATACCGCTGGCGTAAACCCACTCCGCCAGGGTCGTAATGAGGGCCAATCCCTTTAAAGGAATAAAGTGGGCCATCTTGGAAAAAAGATCCACAATAACTAGAATGGTGTTAAATCCATTACATGGAGGTAGATCTGTAATAAAGTCTAAAGATACGGTGTGCCATGGTGTAGGTGGAATATCCAAAGGTTGTAAAAGGCCAGCTTTTTTTTTCTTCTGACTTTCGTTTTGGGTGCAAATCCCACAAGACATCACAAATGACTTTACGTCTTTTCGCAAGGTGGGCCACCAGAATTGTCTCTTAATTTTAGCTTCAGTTTTTGCAATACCTGGGTGCCCTTCCATCAGGGTGTCATAATAATTGGAGATGACTAGTTCTTGTAGTTCCTTGTGTGGTAGAAATAGTCGCCCTTGATAATAAGGTAGGTCATTGATGACTGAGTAGTCCGGGCCTTTCTTTACCCAGTCCTGCAGGGCTGTTGGATCGAAGAGTTGCTGGATCTTTACATGAATATCCTCTAGTGTCTGTAGAGTAATTATGCCAAGAATTCTTTGTTCTGAAATTATAGGCACCGGTTCAGGGTTCGCATATGCTCCTCTCATCCCTATTCGGGATAAAGCATCTGCCTTGCCATTTTTACAGCCTGGTCAATAAGTGATCACAAAATCAAACTCGGCAAAGAACAATGGCCATCGAAGTTGGCGCGACGATTGGGCTTTGGCTGTTTTTAAATACTGCAAGTGCCGGTGATCGGTGATTACAGTAATGGTATGCCTGGCACCGAGAAGATAATGCTGCCAAGCCTTGAAGGCGGAATTGACGGCTAATAACTCTTTATCGGTAATCGCATAGTTTAACTCGGGTGCCAAGAACTTTCTGGACCAAAATGCTACTGGGTGAAGTTGACCGGTTTCAGGATCCTTCTGGGACAGGACAGCTCCTATGGCTAAACTGGATGCATCAGTTTCAACTATGTATGGAAGTTCAGGGCGTGGATGCTTTAAGACAGGTACAGATGTGAATTTCGCTTTCAGCTCTTGGAAGGCCTTGTCAGCCTCTTCGGTCCACAAGAAGCGTTTGTTTTTTCGCAAAAGTGCTGTGATAGGGTGTACAACATGTGAGAAATCCGGAATGAATCTGCGGTAGAAATTAGCAAATCTGAGCATGCTTTGTGCCCCTTTAACTGAACTGGGTGATGGCCACTTGAGAATTGCGTTCACTTTTCGAGAGTCCATTCGGACTCCTTTTTGGAGTCAGGATAAATCCAAGGAATTCAACTTCCGTAGCATGAAAAACGCATTTTTCCAATTTTGCATATAACTTGTGCTGGCGTAGTTTCTCAAGGACTGCACGCACGTGCTTAACATTTTCTGATTCTGAGGAGGAGTACACTAGAATATCGTCTATGTATACTACAACACAGACGTCAATGAGTTCACGAAGGACATTGTTCATAAAATACTGGAAGGCTGCTGGTGCATTGCACAACCCGAAGGGCATCACCTGATATTCGAATAATCCGTACTTGGTTCCGAAAGGCAGTCTTCCATTTGTCACCTTTCTTTACACGTACCAGATGATATGCCCCTCGGAGATCTAATTTGGTGTAGATGCAAGCATCCTTTACTTGGTCTAGTAATTCGGGGATCAGAGGCAATGGGTATCGGTTTTTCACTGTAATCTGATTTAATGCACGGTAGTCTATGCATGTTCTGAGGTAACCTTCCTTTTTAGGCAAGAAGAATAAAGCTGAGGATGCAGGGGACTTGGATGGACGAATGAAGCCATTAGCAAGGTATTTGTCCAAGTATTGTCGTAGGGGAAGGTTTTCGGGTTCCGTAAGGGTGTAGATCCTACTGCATGGAGGTTGTGCACCGGGTATGAGGTCGATTTGACAATTGTATGATCTGTGAGGTGGTAAGGTGTTTGCCTGTTCTTTTTGAAAACCATCCTGGAATTCTTGATATTCCTGAGGTAACTGCACGACTGGATTAGCGACTGTGGCCAGGCCTTTGTTCAATGTTTTTTCCGGGTAACAGGTGTGTGCACAATCCGGGAAGCTTATTCTGTTCTCTCGCCAATCAATACTAGGATTATGTGTTTCCAACCAAGGTATCCCCAGTTAAATCAAACACAATAGTCTCTCGATGCCCATCTTGACCCAACAGTGTCATCTCTGTGGTGGAATGAGTTACAGGCCCAGAGGCAATTTCAGTTCCATCAACTGTGGTGATGACATCCGAAGAGGTTTTTTTGCAGAAAGGTAGATTCATCCTAGAAGCCAATTCGTGGTCCATATAGTTTCCTGCGGCCCCGCTATCAATGTATGCTCTTACTGCGTGCATACGTGATGGCTGCCGTGGATCAATAAGGACCATTGGTATGATTAGGTGCAAGGTCTGAGTGTCCTTCTTCAAGCTCGGCAAGCGGACCTCTACGCTTGTCGGGCGTGGTTGTTTCCTAAATCAGGTTCTGTTTGATTTCTATCAGAAACTCCGACTACTTTCTTGGATGGTTTTATAGGGCAATCCCGTAGAAAATGCCCTGAGGTCCCACAGTATAGACACAATTGCATCTGCTGTTTCCTTTCTCTCTCCTTTTGAGTTAAGGGTCCCTTAACCCCCCCGATCTGCATAGGTTCTGCTGCATCTGTTCCTTTGGGGGTGACGTTGGGTTTAACCAATACCGATTGTCAAACGTAGCTCGGTCAGCCTTTCTATTCTGAAGTCGGTGGTCTAACTGGACCACTAAGTCTATATATTCTGCGCAATCCTGGGATGGATTCACAACTTGGGCCAAAACATCTTTAAGTTCTCCCCAAAGTCCACAATGAAATAGTGTAATTCGTTTTACCTCTGGCCATCCGGTTTCCACCACCAACCTATTAAAGGTTGCGATATAGGTTAACAGATCCTGGTTTCCTTGTCGTAGGGATAATAGTTTGTTATCCAAGGCCTGTCCCTGGGAATGTCTGGCGAATAGTCTTTCCATGCTCATTTGAAAACCCTGAAAATCCCGAAGAAGAGAGTCATCCTGATTGACTAGTGGAATCGACAAGTCAGCTGCACTGCCACTCAAATATGATAATACAAAAGCTACTTTGGCTTGGTCATTTGGAAAAGCTCCAGGTCTGCATAAAAAGTGCAAGCGACATTGGTTCATAAACACGGCAAACATTTTTGTGTCCCCAGCAAAGCGTTCAGGTGGAGCTAAAGGAATAGCCCCTGGTAAAACCACTTGCACCGGATTGCTCGATGTTACAGGAGTTGGATTCCCCCCGAGTCCTGGTAAAGGTGTTTGCCCTGCTTGGTTTTGCAGCAGTTGCCTAGCCAGATCGTCAGTGCGCTCCTTTGAGACAATCAGTTCTCTCCTGAGGGCATTAGTCTCTTGGCGAGCGGAGTGCACTTCCGCCCTAAGTTCCCCCAATAATTGGGCCAGTTGGTCAGTTTCTGAGGTTCCATAACGCCCGGGTGGGGATTTATAGAGAGGCTTCACGTTCTGTTACGCTCACTTGGCTCCCACAGGGGCATCGGTCGGATCCGGACGGCTGCGGTCTCCACCAACGTGATGCGTAGTGCAGAGATGACTGACTGGACTGGCCCTCCTAATGTTGTCTGCGTGACCCGTAGAAGTATTCTCCTGCAAGTGGAGAGATGGATTTAGCCACCCGTGGATTCAAGTGATGGCACCCCCCACAGTCCTCCCAACTAATCACCTCCGAAGTGCCCTCTCAGCAATCTCACCTTATATTCTTGAAAGATGAGCTCTCCATCCTGCATTGATTGCAGGGGCGCGTTGATGCCAGTTACTTCACTGGTTTGAAGGCGTGGGAGAGTTCCGGAGAGTATTGACTCTGAGGTTCCTGGCAAGGTCCAGTAAGTATCAAGTTCAGAGTTCAATATGTCCGATGTTTCACCCTTGTCGCCCCTTCCTTCCTTGATTTGCAGCTGAGATTGTGAGAAGATGCCCTTGTGGCAGCTGGTGGTGCTCAGGTAAGAGTCTGTATTACCCGACGCTGTCCGGTAAATGTTGCACGTGTTTAACGTGTTGTTTTCTCTCTCTTTGCAGGTGCGGCACTTGAAGATGTGGAATGTTATAGAATAATGCCTCCGGTGGTAAATCAGGTAAGTCTATGGTGATAAGAGTTATATTTGTTGGTTTTCTCGGCTCACCTTGTTGTTTTCTTTTGTCCCCGAGGTGACGGAGTTCGGCGAAGAAATGATGGAGGCAACGCCGAATCGAAAGAAGCTGCGAGGACTGGCGAGTATGGTGCGGTGCTGCAGCTGGAGATGCGATGCGTACAGAAATGATGTTCTTTCCAGGTCCGTAGGCGAGATGGATCCGGAATCAGGTGAGGAATTCGAAAATAGTTAGTTTTCTAACCTTGTCCTTTTCTTTCCTCTTTGTTTTAGGAGCTCCAGATTCGAGGTGGGCGTGGCAGAAGACTGGATGCAGACTGCAGGCATGGTGAGCGTTACGCTGCTGGATGCAGAATAACGGGAAGCGTGTGCTGTTGTTCGGGTGTGGTTTAAATAGCCTCCAAAGTAGTTCCAGGTAAGAAGTTCCCTAGAACCACGCCCGAGCAAAAAATAGTCCCTGTAATAAAATAGTCCCATCCAGGCCTCACATTGGCTTGGACTCACTAGCAGCATGGTCTGCATCAGGTAAGTAAAGTCTATGAGCCTGACGCCTATGGCGCCAGGACTGATTTCTATGATGAGCCTGGCACCTAAGGTGCCAGGACTGAACCCAAACAGGCCCCAGTCGGGGCTGTTGGGGTTTTAATAAGTATCTGGATGCCTGCTCCCAGAGCTGATGGGCTTGGTCCTAATGGCATCATGACAATAAGAATTTAGGGTTTAGTAACACAGATGAGAGGAAAGTCAGCACAAGGATAGTTCTAGCAATACTATAGTTCTGAATTAAAGATGGGATGGGTTGAGATTGGGATCATGCAATGCAGATATATTATGGGTCACTGTTCTTCCTATTAATACTTACAGTCCTTTGTAATTATTGGACCGTCAGTTCTGGTCATGGATTTGGTCTGTCAAGGAAGGACAGCACATCAGGCACGGGACTGGATCATCTAGGCTGGTCACCGGATTTGCACAGGATCTGCCCTTCTTGTTTGTGGATATTTCAAATCAGCTGGATAGCGAGTTCCTCAGGCAGGCCTTGTGGTAGCAAGCCACAGAGTTTCAGGATACTAGCTCAGAAGGCTTTCCCACACCACAGCGCTTCACTGGGTTGGGAGAATGAAATCAATAGTTCTCTACTGCTTGGCAAGAGTCTTGGCATCTGGAAGCATGTTAAAGCTAGATATAGATTGCTGGATCAGAGTGCTTCGCTGGGATCAGGAAAGTGAGTGCACCAGTGAGTTCCTTTGTGTTGTCAGCTGTCTCTATTTATCCTTTCAAATGACATCACAAAATGGGTGTATGGGCTGGCTTCACTAAGCTTGCCCCTGTGAACTGGGATTGGATCAGGACCTCATCTCCGCCTTGCATCTGAGTGATTGGATCAAGGACGGATGATGTCACATTTATGGTTTAGCTTTACAGTCCTTAGAAACCTCCCCTCAACCACTAGTGTCAAAATCGGATTTTATTCTAAATACACATTTCTACATTGGTAATCTGCACACAAATCACAAACAAATATTCCATATTTTATGTAGCATCTGTTCATCAAAATCGCACAGCTGTGGGTTCTTGTTTCACCTTTCTACAGAATGTTGTCCTTTTCGCCATGAACACATTTTCCAAATGTTCTGCAAATTACCACAAATGTGTGTGCCTAACATAGGGATGTGTGTGTACATTTGTACAATTCTAGTATTAATATAGTTCACATAAAACCACATATATTGCCATTCCTGTCCAGAACATGTTACACAGTTGTACCGCCTCTTGAAACGTAGAGCCAAAAATTAGACTAGCAGATCTATCCTTTTTATATTTTTCACCTCTTTAAATCACAAGTTATGAGTCTCTAAAAATTGTTCATTGTTCATTCTTAACAGCAAATGGTCTGCCCCTTTGTCTCTCCCTGGAGTCCAGGAACAGCCCCTTCCTTTGGGCAATTCCTTCCAGGAGCAGTTTATGACCCTTTCACACGTCCATTTCCTGGGCTGGAGAATCTGCCATTGTTCAATCTCTTTCTGTAGACAAGAGTCTGGCCTAACCCACAATTATCATCTACCAGTGAGTTTCTGCTGAGAGGATTTCCCTCCCCTTTGGATAAACCTGTTTTTCCACTTCTTGCAGCTCAGCCAGGTTTATTTATTCTTAACTTCATAAATCCACCAGACCAAACTTGTTGCATCAAACATAAATACATTACTTTCTTAGCTTTAAATATGTGGGATCAAAAGCACAACTGAGATCTGTATTCCTTTTAGCAACAGTCCTTTTATGTTTGCTAATCTAGCAGACATTTAGTATATATACTTTGAAGTTTCATCAGGAGCTCATCTGACAGCTGTCATTCACAGGTAGCCCAGTGTGCTGCACACAGATTTTGATAGGAGCTTTCAGTTTACAGACAATCCAGTTTGTCTGAGGAAATGTTTTGCTCTTTACACTTTAGGACTTTGTATATTCACCATGCCTCATTAGATTACATGAATTTTAGCACCAAGCAAGATTTTGAATGCTGAGAAGTGTTATCTATAGCCTTTTTGGAGTTTTTGGCAACAAAGCAAATGTCATTTATAGTCACATTTTGGGGTTTCATTTGAAAAGTGCTGCTTCTCTCTCTTCACTCTGTTTGCTGGTCATAGAGCCCACTGGCACATTTTTGGCAGTGTGTGCTCTATCCCACCACATATGCACCATGGCTGGCAGGTTGTGCATCCATCTTTTTGTGCGTTTAAACACGTGGTTTTGGGTTTTTTTGGCACACACAAGAGTTTTGCCGCCATTGTTGCCGTTTCTGGCACCAGAACTATCAGAGTGATGCTGCATAAGATAACGGAGTGGCTCAATACATCCCACATGGGCTTGAGGCCAAGGATAAGTCTTGCGGTTCTGTTCTGGATGAGTTGTAGCAGACGAATAGTGGAAGTAGGAAGTTTGAGGAAGAGGGTGCTGCAGTCGTCCAGCCTAGAGAGAACCAGGGCTCTGGAGATGGTGAGCCTTTGAGGGAAGATGAGAAAGGGAAGAATACCTCAGAGGATAGGCAGCTGGTAGTGTGACTTTTTGGAGATGTCAGAGATGTGAGAAAAGAAGGAGAGAGTGGAGTCAAAAATGACCCCCAGATTTTTTGCCTCACTAGCAGGTGGGGGCACAGGGCCAAGGGAAGCCGGGCAGTGAGGAATTGGGAAAGCGGGGGCAGGTTTCCCAATGAGGATGATTTCTGTCTTACTGCATTGCGGCAGAGATTGTTAGCAGCACACCAAGAATGAATTGCGGACAGACAGTCAGGAATGAGTGTGGAGGAGGAAGAGCCGAGGGTAGCCTGAAGGAGAGCTGTGTGTCGTCCGCATAAAAATGAAAGCTAGAGGTGAAGTATGGGATCATGTGGGCCAGAAGAGCTGTGTAGCCATTGAGGAACCAAGGGGATAGGTCAGATTCCTGGGGGGCACCACATGAAGAGAGAGTGATAGAGGAGAGAAAGAACCCAAGTTCCACCTGGGAAGGACAGTTAGAGAGAAAGGAGGCAAGCCATGCCAGGGCCAGATCTGTGATACTCAGGGTATCACAGAGGAGGGAGATCGGGATGTTGTGGTTTTCTATGTCGAAGGCAGAAGATAGCTCAAGACGAATGAGAACAGAAGGAGAGTTAGAGTCAAGATTTGAGAGCAGATCTTCACAGGTGTTCAGAAGAGCAGATTCCGTTCCTCTACATGCTCAAAAGCCAGACTGAGGGTCATGGAGACAACCAACAGATTCAGCATGGAGGCTAAGCTTAGAGATAGCTGGTTTCTCCAGGAGTTTGCACAGGAAAGGAGTGATAGAGATCGGGTGATAGTTTTCTGGGATGGAAGGGTAAGTGGCTTCGACTCCTTGGACCTCTCTATATGTCTCTCCCACAGGAAGATATAAGGGTCCTTGAGCTGACTGGAGGACCGGATTGCAAGCCGCTCCCTGTGTTGCACCTTGTACCTTTGCGGCCACCCCTGGTCAGCCAGCCATTTCTGGCGAGTCCTCGACGAAGGTTTGTGCCACTTTTTGGCACTGAGTGCGATTCAGTTCATCGTCAGATATGGGCAATACCGGAATCACAGTTTCCCTCTGCTATGACCTCATTGACTGCTCATTTTTATATTGAATTCTCATCCATTTACAATTTCAGAAATGCTGTCATGAATGTAGTCTTATACAGTTCTTCTCTTCTGGCTAAATCATAAAGCCTATTTTGCCAGTTCACTGAGGTTTCAGCTTCTTTGTCAAGTCTTTCTTGCACCTTAGTCACAAAGCTTTCTAGAGAGATCATTTTGGAATGGGCCATTGCTATCTGAGTGGCCTGATCTCTAAGAGACCCATTGAGAGCCTCATACATACAACTCTGAGAAGGGGGCCAGGGATATGACCCTCTGGTTACCAGTATGTTGTTTTGTAGTTGAGACATCGCCGCCGTGGAGATGCCAACCTCTAACTTCCTATCCTCTTCTTGGAAAACCAAGTCAGCTATTGAGTTTATTGAGGAAGCAGTAGAGGTGCTGCTACCTAGTTATCTCCGACCCCCCTTGTTTAGTGATGGAAAGACCATTAGCAGCGCCAAGTCAGAATAACTGGGGATTGGGCTTTCAGATTCATTCTCTCTGAGGCAAACAACTCTCTTACAGTTTTCGATATACACCGTGAGTCCAATGAATGGCCCTCCTTTCTCAAATGCCTGATCTCACTGTTTGAACACGATGAGTCTGCTCTCCTAGTCTCTCTTTGAGACTTACTGGGCTCAGTCTTATTTGCTTTGTGATTTTCAACATTAAATCCAGCATGTCTCTTGAGAGGCAGGCAGCGAGTGCCAAATATTTAATTTCATCAATTCTTGGAGTTTTGTGACCCTTTCCTTCCCCACTACCAAGTTGATGTGAGGGGGAATTCATCATAGTTTCCATTAAGGGCAGTGTGCGGGAAAAAAGCCTTCACACAAAGACACTTTCAGCCCCATCTGAGATGGAGTCAGGGGCACAGTCCACCTCCTCTATCACATCCTAGATCTACCGAGAATCAATATGGGTATTCAGCATATACAAACCCACAATTGTTTCTTTACGGATATTAGAGATGTGTGAGTTGTCCTCTCCTGATCTTCAGTGCACTGTATATTTGCTGGGTGCCACAGGACTGAAGGAGTTTTAGAACTGTCTAACAGTGCAGCTTTGCACTGGGCCCCCGCCATTAGAGGCATGGGGCTGACGCTCCTCCCAACCAAATCTGCCTCCTCATCTATGTTCGTTATTGGAAGTGCTCGATGATCAGCGGTAAATGATTTGTCGAGTATTGGGGCAGTTAGCAGGTGCTCTTTCTCCATGGCTTCTACATTCAGTCAAATGCCCAAGCTAGTAGCAGTTACACTAGAATGCTGGGCTTGAACAGATTTAGAATAGGGAACTTGAAGGAGTATCACCTGCTGGTGCGTCCTTGCAACAGCCGTTGGCATTCTGTCAGTTAGGCTCAATGAACTCAGCACGTTCCAACGACGATTGAAGCTTCCAGCGGTGCACAAACTTCACCAGATCGTAATCCGATTGACAATACTTTGCAGTTCCTCCCGTGTCACTGAAACACAGAAACACTCACAGACACTCCCCGTCCATAGAGGGTGTTTTATACAGGTTTACAACAGGTCATACCCATAAGTTTTTTGTTCTCGAGTGGTTTGTGATATAAGAGTACGTATAACGTGTTCTGTGGGAATCACAGACTACCTCCTGCTCCTGTATATCAAAAGCAAATTGTGTTAAACACATATCAGTATCATGGAGTAAGCACTGTTTTTTACTCCCAATGACCAAACTCAAAACTTCATGCTTTTGAACAGATAACCAACATTTTATTCATTTGCACATCAAAGTTCCTGTATTTACAAAAATAATTAATTCCCTTCAAAAAACATATAACATATTGTGGTTGACAAATTCACATTTCACAAATACTCTCATTCATTCTGGGTTAGTATACAAGAAAGCATCTCCATTATACCATAGAGGTCTTAATTCTCTAACATTCATAGTTCTAGAAGTTAATTTTAGTTCTTAGACTTCTCACACAGAGCAAAAAAAACAAATTTCAAAGAAAGGCAAAAGATCACAGGCTCAGTTGTTTGCTTAGTTAGACACCAAGAAGGCCTATTTCGATGACAACATATTCACTGATGTTCCTAGAAATTTACTCTAAGGGTACCTATCCCTTCTTGTGTCTTGTACCCTTTGTTTAATAAACCTTTCAATGTCTCTGCGAGGTGCTGACTCTCCGTCACCCCCTTCAGTTTTCATTTTCTGATGGATGTTTATACAAATGTGTCGACACACTGCATTTCGGCCTATTCATCTGGAGTAGACCACATCCCAAAATGGTCTCCCCATTGATTCCACAAGGCCTTTGTCAGGACACAGAATAGATGATTTTGGCAGTGATCTTTAATCCTGTAACCCAACACTGTTTTGACAATCTACGCAATTAAAAACACAAAAAACTGTTTTCGGTTGGTCATGCTCATCTTGTTTTATAGAGCCTCTCGGTACTGGTAGGTTTAGAACACTGACCTTGTTCAGTAGACGGAACAAGGACAGATTTCTGTTGGTGGTGCCATTTATTCAAGCTGGTATCACTTCCTGTTGATTCAAATCACATGGAATGATTGTTTTAATTATTCAGCCATACCTTGGATCATGTCATATATGAAAAAGGGGGGAACCACTACCTTTTATGATTGATCAGTCGTGTCTTGATCACGTTGTGATGTAATAAATCATGATGGTTGGTTGCCCTTTGGAGTAATGGCTATCAATCTTCTTTAATCTGTGCAGTCCAAACCTGCAAAACCAAGGGCAGTCTGTAAGAGCCCATGTGTGCATAGATGGTGCTTGTCGGTGCTTACAGAAGATGAGCAATCTTGAAATGAAGGGGTGGCGGGAGGGGTGGGGGAGATCAGGGAAGGGGAGGGGGAAGAACGCAAACCCAAAGTATTTTTAGGGGCTGCTTGGTGCCATGCTGTGATTAGGCAGAAAAAAGGGAGGAGGTGCCCTGATAGGTGAGGCTAGTTACTCCTTGGGATTCTGCAGACATACGCTGCGTGTAATTCTGTAAAACTGGGGAGTATCCGATTTTTGCACAAACACCTCCATCCATTGCTGTAATCAGGTACAAAACATATCTGTTCTGAAGAGTCATCAGTCTTATGGCTCTCATCTCTTCTCTGATAGCATTGAATCCCTTTATAGTTGTGTTAATTGTCTGCAGCTATTCACATCTGGTGATTTAAAGCCATTTTGTATTTGCTCCAACCTGGATTCTCGGCATGAAGATCAACGTGAACACTGAGGAGGTCTGGCTGAACAGCCTGTGTTCATAAGGAATAGAGTCAAAAGCTTCTATTCATTTGGCTGAGAAGTAGTTCTCTCTATTCATCCTCTTTATTAGTTTTACAGATCTCTTCTTCCTCAGGTGAGTATCTGCTTTTGAAAACCTCTTGAGGCTCAGATCACTCTTTGGAATTACCAATGCTGGAACATGGACATTTACCAATGTGCATATCCCTCCCAAATCCTTGGGTAACTTCATGCATGTCTTGGATCCACAAGCACAGTAATGATCCATGATCACTGCTGTCCCAATTTTGATTCCTGGTGCTTCGAATATTCTCCCACAATTCTGGTTCTCTCCAACTTTTCATGTGCCATTGTTTCTGAAACACAGCCTTGCACTCTCCATAGGCATTACCTGCCTGGGTCAACTTCTGTCTTCGACCCATGTTAGTAGCTTAGCAAGTTTCGACCATAGAGGTTTACACAACATCTGTGCATTCTCAATAGTTGGTTGCTAGTGATCCATTATCACTCAGCCATCTGGTGATAGCACAGTTCCCCAAATCTGCATCTGGCCTCTGTTATTCCATTGTCGAATATCTTCTGCAGTTTATCCTGGAACTTCCAGTTTTTTATTCACTTCCCACCTGATTCCAGCTCCTTTTACCCAAGGTTTTTCATATCTGATCACACGATTCTTAGTATGGGCTCTGTTTCTTGTCTTTCTGTCTTAGATTTAGTCATCTTCATCTGGATCTTTCCATTCAGCTGCCCATTTGAGGTAGGCTGTTTAAACCATGAACTGGCCTCTCGTACTACAGAATGGTAGATGTTATATGCAGTGTGCAGTCAGAACATATATTTCAATGGCTATAAAGATCTTAGATTTCCCCATACTGTATGACAGGAGTGCACATATGAAGCATTCCTCCTTTGAAGTTATTCTTCCTACTTCTTTCATATGCAGATACCATATGTTATTTCCCAGGTGAGCTGTGCTGTCCAGGTAATCATTTAATTTGAAATCATCCTCTTTAGTGCTTCTTTTAGGTCTCATCCTTTTCATATGACCTTCTATGATCATATCATGAAGTGTGTTAGCATAGCTCCTTCTGATTGGATCAATTACAGGAACATCTATCAGTGCTCCATGAGAAGGGGAAAGTTCAGCAAGTTTCATCCTCCCAACATACTATTTAGGCGCAAAATGTCTTGCAAAATCTCCATGTGTGACTATCTTTTAGGGATCATCTTTGGGTCATTTATCACAGGAACAGGTGTGCTTGCATGAATTACTTGTATAGGCTCACTGTCTAACAAACTTTTGTCCTGCCTGTCTTGCCAAGCCTGTTTCTTGTGTCCTAAACGGGTCTCTAAGATGCTTCTTGCATGTTAATGATCATTAGTGACACTTATCTTAAGTGCAGGCAATTTGCCATCTTTCTTTGGGACAGGAATGACTATATAGAATCTTGGCTGCCTAGAAGTTGCCATGATTACACCATCCTTCTGTTCAGGAAGATTCACAGGAGTCCTAGCTCCATGTACATCAAGGTAGTACAATGCCCGTACTGTAAGTGAAAGCAATATGATTATGAACAGAATGCAAGCGTAAATAACACAAAGGTATGTCAATTTACAGCATCTACTTTGTGGACAATGTGGATGTCTCTCTGCATCTGTCATTATTATATGTCTGCTGCTACTACCCATTTGTATTGCCTAAGGATGGAATAAGTAATGTTTAATACATCAGCATTATGTACTGCTTCTGGAAGCTGCTGTCTTGACTCAGCAATTTTGTCCTTGATCTGCTGTCTGCTTTCTGGATGACAAGAATAAACTCTCAATGTCTCCCTGGAACCAGTCTTTAATTAGACGAAGTGTAGATGCCTCTCCAGCAAGAAGAAAACAGTTCTCAGTGTGTCTAGACAAGTTCAACAACATACACTGGTTCCCAGTCTATTCCTCGAATCTGCCTCAGACCAGATGATATGATGAATTTCTTTCTGCATGAAATGAAGATTTTGTCTGACGAGCAACCTCTCGATCTGTCCCTTGAAGGAAAGTTTCACTCTGATTTCAGATTTCTTGCAGAATAGGCGTTCACTTGCAGTATGACGCCTCTCAAGATTTAATTCAATGCTGCACTGTTTCCCGGGTCCCTTAGGAATGTGTGCACATCCGTGTGTCTTCCAACAAGATGCAGATACTCTTCAATCAAACAATTAAAAACCACACCAACTAGTCTGTGAGCTTCATCAGCGGATAGGGGCATTTGTCCTTTCCCCACTATACTCTGGAATTGTAGAATTTGCTTGATAATTGCTGTGAGCAACCTTCTTACTATTGGACTGTTCTTAGGATCTTACAGAAACATAGAAACACTACTAGTTCTCCCCACAATAGCCGGATATGTGTGCAGAATAAGGAGAAACATTTCAAATATGATCCTTGAAACATTGTCATTGGGAAACACCATGGGCAAATTCAAATAGGAACTCAGTAAGGAATGAATCGGGGGTACTGCACAATCTTACAATTATCGAAAATGAACTCAGAATTTGGCATATTTCTCTTCTTATCAAGGCTTAAACCATACGTCAGTCCAAAGTGAATAATGTTCCTGTGACTTTAAGAACAAAAGATGCTTCTTTCACCCTGAAATGGCAGCACAGAGTGTTCGAATCAGCTTCCCTTAACCCTTTCAGAGATGGCTAAAAGAGTGTCCCGAACCAAGCCACAGTCCAATGAAATCTTTTCTTTTTACTCGACAGCCCGTGCGTCCTTCTTCCTCATCATAGACCTTGTCTGCATTTGCTGAGGTTCTTCCTCGATGCTTGCTTCTGTTGGAGGTGGGGGCAGAGGGGTTTCTCCAGAATAAAGTTTGACGTCACCATAAAACGTCCAAGCACGTCTGCCTAGCACTCTGACTGCAGATGGTGTGACGTTTCCACAATAAAAGGGCTGTTAAATCTTGGCTCATGCCACTTCCTCGTAAAGTTACGGGTTAGGACCACATCTATTGTCCTCCTTACCATCCTCTCCATGTCCTCTTTCGCTCCTGTCACTCATTCTGAAGTTTCTTCTAACCAAAACTCATCCTACAGCTTCTCCCACTGACCCCATTCCTACCCCCCTCATCCCTAAAACCTACCCTCTCCTTATACCCTATCTCACCTCCTTTTCTTAACTCTCTCCTTTCTGCACGCTATTCAAAGCACTCCTCCATTCTTATTCTCCCTGATCTTGTGCTGCTTTGGATACTGTTGACCATCCTCTTCTCCTCAACTCCCTTTCCTCATTTGGCCTTAAAGACTCTGTCCTCAACTGGCTCTCCTCTTATCTTTCTAACCACATATTTTCTGTCTCCTGAGGTGGCTCCACCTCTCCCATATATCCTCTCAACCATGGAGTCCCCCGAGGTTCTGTCCTTGGCCCCTTTCTTTTCTCACTCTATACTTCTTTCTTAGCTTCTATCATCTCCTCATTTGGTATCTAACACCATTTCTACGCTGATGATACCCAGCTTTTCCTCTCCTTCTCCTCCTTCTCCCCTGACGTTCACGATAAACTCTCTTCTTACCTTTCTGCTATTAAATCCTGGATGTCCTCTCACTTCCTTACTCTTAATTCTGAAAAAACTGAACTCCTTTTCTTCCCTGCCAACACTCTTCTTCCTCCCTCCCCTCCCCCTTTCATTCTATTTCCCCCCCTCCCAGCTCTCCTTCTCTCCCCATGCCCGTAACCTTGGTCTTCATATTGACCCTCACCTTTCCATATCTCACCACATTTCTCTTACTGCTAAGTCTTGTCGCTTTCACCTTTATAACATTCATAAAATTCGACCCCTCCTAACCTTTCATGCTACTAAACTCTTAATTACCTCCCTCATCTTCTCCAGACTTTTCTACTTTTCCACTTTTCCTCCCTGTTCTTCGGACTCCCCTCCTCTCACCTCTCCACACTAAAATCTGACTGCCACTCTGCCATCTGCTCCCTCTTCCTTCTCTCACATTTTGACTCCATCTCCTCTTCTCTCACCTCACTAGGCTGGCTTTCTTTTCACTCCCAGCTTAAATTCAGGTTCCTCTGTATTGTCTTCATATCCCTCCATGGTCTTGCCCCCCCTACATTTCCTCCCTTCTTACTCTCTACTCCCCTTCTCGTTCTCTTCGCTCTGCTGATCTTTTCCTACTCTCTCCTCCTCCACCTCCCTGCGCCCCCTCCCGCTCTTTCCAACTCTTTGCTCCATTCCACTGGAACCGCCTCCCCGTCACCATCCGCTCTTCTCCCTCCTACCCTTCCTTTCGCTCTTCTCTAAAATCTTATCTTTTCCATTCCCCCTAACACATCTCACTTCCTCTCCTACTTCTCCCACCGCCCATGCCTCACCTCTTACTCCTTTACCTCTATACCCTCTCCTTCCTCTCTACTCCCTTCTACCCTACCTACCCTACCTTCTACCCTACCTCCTACTCTTACCTAGTCTTATTCTTCCCTCTCTTCTTCCTCACACCCTCTCGCCTCCCTTTTTACTTCTGCTTACACCTCCATTCATATCTCCCATTCCCTCTCACTCCTCTGTCCCTCTCGACTCCCTCCTTACCTCAGCAATAATGTAAATTGTTCCTTGTACTGTTTTCGAGTTGTGATTCAGTTGCCATTTTATGCTTGTAGTATTTCCTCTTGTTCTCATGTAAAGCAAATGACAGAGAGACTTGAAGTCCTACACATATAATACTCATGTAGTTCCATTCCTAACAGTTCTGCAGTTAGCTGAGCATCACTTCTAACTCTGGATGGAGTCGTGAGGGGTGTCCTCATCCATCTCCCTGTCACTATCTCATGGGGGGTGAGATGGTGGTCCGAACCAGGTTGGTTCCTCAATGCCAGTGGTGGGCAATGCAACCACCCTTTCTTCAAGGTAAGCTTCAACTTGGCTATCCTTTCTTAAAGCAAGCTGCTGAGCCATTCACAGATCCCATTTCCATGTGGGTGATAAGCCGAAGAGAACTTGTGCTTTATACCAACCAACAAGCTAATCTGTTCAAATGTTTGATTCACAAAATGCGGGCCATTATCTGTTCAAATACTCCCCATATGGGAAACACTTCCTGCTCTAGGAAATTGGCTGCACAGGTAGAGTCTGGGTGTGTACACGGACCAGCCTCAATCCATCTTGAGAAAGGACAAACTACAACATTCATGTAGCTATACCCATTGCATACTTGCAGCATGTCGACATAGTTGATATGCAAATGCTGAAAGGGGCCAGTATGTCTCGGAATAACTCCCCTAACTGTGCGCAGTGTATGCCCAACCATATATTTTTTACACACAATTTAATTCACTACATAGAACGCAACATGCTCTAACAAATTTGTATGAACCAATCCTCTGCAATAGTTGCGGAAAGGTTCTCTCTAGTTGTGGGTGCAGGGTAGTGTAGCTGTTCAAGCGCCACCCTTAATAAGGCTACAAGCATTATCGGTTTACCAGTGCTGTCTTGTTGTCACAATGTTTCACAGGAGTTTAAATAACACCCTCTTCGCGTCCATAAATCCTTTTCATCTTGAGGTGCTTCCCCCTGAATTTCCATCAACTGCATTCTAGACAAAATCACTATATCTCTCAGACTCGTTCATCATTACAACCATTTTCTCATTTACATCAGGTGTTTCAAAGGTCATTACATTTTCTGAATATGCAGCGAGCTTCGCTTCATCGTCTGCTGCTTGTTTTCCATGTGAGATAAAGTTTGCCCTTGTAGTATGTGCTGCGCATTTAATGACCACGATTGCCACTGGGACTCGCAGTGCCTTAATAAGCCTGTTCAATAAGGCAGTGTGCTGCACTGGCGTGCCATCTGCTTAGAGGTAGCCCCTCCTGTTCCAACGTGCTAACCCTACGTGCACCGTTGATGTCACATAGGCAGAGCCACTGTACACTGTTACTTCCTGGTCTGCATGATTCTTGAGCGCGGCAATAAGTGCCACTAGCTCTGCAGCCTGTGCTGAATAGTGAGATGGGAGTCGTGCACTTACCAATGTTTGGAACTCCCCATTAACTGTGTGTTTTACCACAGTGGCACCCGTGTATCTCTGTCCATCATTTTGATCGATTCTTGAAGAACCGTCAATAAAAACAATTTCTCCACCTGTCAATGCATTTTCTTTTATCTTAGGGATTTCATCATAGAATCCTTATAATTTGCACAGTCATGCGCATGCTCATCTTCTGCCAGTGGTTCAGCTACAAACATGGCAGGAGTCACTATTCTGCATCAAACTATTTTGATCGCCGGATTTGATACGACTACCTCATAGGCCTTTTGGTTTCTCTAGAATGGCAAATAGTGCATGCTCAACAAACAATGTCATAGAGCATCCCATCACTATGCTTGCAGCTTTCTCTATAGTGAACGCAGCGACTGCCAGCAATTGTTCACATGGAAAGTGATCTCTCATTACTGGCTCTAAAATCCCACTGTAATATGCAAAGGGCTTGTACCCCAATGTGGCTCTCTGTGTAAGGACTTCTGTCATAACAGTGCCATCTGTATGCGAGAATACAAATAATTCCTCAGTATAATTAGGAATCCCTAAAACTGGAGCTGTGCAAATCGCTTTTTTCAACTCGTTAAACCCTTCTGCCATTTCCTCAGTCCACACAATTGTTTCCTGCGTTGCCTGTGCTTTCTTCAAAGGCTGTAATAAGGCCTTATATATGAGCTGTAGTAAAAGACCCATGCTCTGACATAATTACACAATCCCAGAAATCTCTGCATGTGTTTTATCATGTGTGGTTTTGTGGTTTTCAAAAAATAGCCTCAGCTCTCTCAGGGGTAACCTTCTTTCCTTCATGTAAAATCAATTGGCCTATATACAACACTTCTTGTTGACAATACTGTAGCTTCTCTTTGTCAACCTTGTATCCTTTGTCAGCAAGTGTAATCATCAGCTGAACAGAAATGTGTCTACACTCTTCCTCTGAAGTGCTGCATACTAAAATGTCATCTACGAATTGCAACACAACACTTTCTAAATCTATATTGCTCAAGTCGATCTGCAGGACTCTATTGAAAATCGATGGAGACTCACAATACCCTTGAGACAATCTCATGCTTTTTAACTTAGTCTGTCTGAACGTGAATGACGTCAGATCCTGCAAGTCCTTGTGCAACGGGATTGAGAAAAATGAATTTTTTCCAAATCAATCACAGTAAAATATTGTGCTCCAACAGGAATATTACATAAGATTGTAGCCGGATTAGGAACTTGAGGGAACTCGGCCTCTACAATCTGGTTTATAGGCCTAAGATCTTCAATTAGTCTCCAAGACCCCCGCTTAGATTTCTTGATCGGGTACACTGTGGTATTACAAAGTGACTCTGACGTCACTAAAATACCCTGATCCATCATGGCAGAAATCGTCCTAAAAATACCTCCATCTGCCTCTTGAGACATGGGATACTGTCGTGCTTGAGGTAAAATGTATCCTGGTTTTAATTTAATCTTCACCTGTCCAACCCCCTTTAATAGGCCTACGTCATAGGGACCTGTAGTCCATAATGAGGTTGGCACTTTTGCCATGTCTTCGTCAAAATACTCAGAACATTTTGTACTAGCATTATTTTCTGAGGTACCTCTAATTTAATTGCTCTCACCCAATAAGTAAAACTCATATCAAATATCACTTCGCCATCAGATGGATGATCTCCAAATTGGTCATCATCAGTGAAGTCAGTCAATCTGTAACCTTCCCCGATGGCAATTACTGCACACCATCATCGGCCTTTGTCATCATTTCCGTCAAGCAAAGCCATTTCACTCGCACTATAGCTGCTTGCAGCTCTAAGGGAAAAACATGTACTTCTTCTTCATGCATAGGTATTTTTGGTCTAAACAGGAATTCATCAGGTATTCTCATTGTTCTGCCTACTAGGCCTGGTAGCCATGTATATAAAATGCATACTCCATAATGAAAAACCTCTGGTTCTACAGGCATTGCTCTCATGGCTATCTGTCCTGAAAATGCCATAATAAATGTGCTCACGTTTAAATAATGCATTCCTGGTGTTGAAGACACTATGCCTTCATCGGTAAACGAGATTGTCATATTCAATTTCGTCATTAAATCTCGACCTAATATATTGACAGGTGTCTGCCTTGAAAATAGCAAAGTCACCTTCATGTCGCATTCTCCTATAGATACTGGTAATGCATCAGTAAAAAGTAACTCTACTTGTAGCGCCTGGAAAACCCTGAGTATTCATGGCATTGCCAGACATTGAAAACGCTCCCTCTCGTATACATGAGTGCTTTGCACCTGTGTCTATAAAAAAAAAACATTTGCCTCCTATATTGACGTCTACCCTCGGTTCCTCATGAGGATTTGGCGTCACAGATAGTACTGAACACATCAGGTCTCCCCGTGAGCTGTCCTATTGTGGGTGCAGCCTCATTCCATTACCTGTAAAAGGATTCCCTCCATCGACAGCGCCACCCCCTACTCTTGGAGTCAATAACTTTCTGTACTTGTACTCTGCTGAATCTGCATGGGCGAGTGCTATGACTGCCCTTGCAGCGGATTGACTGCTACCTGTTGTGTTTGAAAGCCTTGCTGCACTCTCGGTGCTTGCTGTTGCTGCATTATTTGATTCTGAGCAACACCATCACCACTTTGCTTTGAATACGCAGGCGGATTTGAAGTCCCTCCTAAAACTGGCCTTTTTGCACAAACCCTTAACTTCTACACACAAAATCAAAATGCACTGTCATTCCACATGTCTAACATTTAGGTGGCCTCCTTATCTGCCCATCCTGCATGCTTTGACCGTCATTCTGTGTATTTTGAAACCCTCCTTGATTGGTCTGGAAGCTTCCCAGATTATTCTGCCAACTCCCTTGATTATCCTGAAAACTTCTTCCTCGAAATCCACCCCTTCTTCACAGAGTAAACCCATTATTGCTCTGATCAAACTACCTTTGGTTATTTACCTGTGTCACATTTTCAATCTGCTGTAAATTCGATCCATCCACACTAGTCAACATTGCCCCTTCAATGGCATACTTGGGCAGTTTCTTCTGTACTAATTTTGCCTCTTCGCTTTTCCTAATATCGTCTTTCTTGTGATTCGTTTCCTGCAAGAGTCTACAATAACGTGCAATGATCAGCTGAATCTCTGACCACGGTTTCGCTTCTATATCTACTAGCTTCTTGAGCTGCTTCTGTACAGGGTCTGGCATCCCTTGTCACAATATATGATAGAACACAGGTATAGATTTTCCCCAAGATTTGTGCATCTCCAAGGACCATTGTCCCTGGAAATTCTAAATGTAAACAAGCTGATCATCTCCATCCTGCATCTTTTTCATCATTATAGCTCCCATATCGGACGTGTCTGGATACAGTACTCTAAGCGCTTTCCAGACTGCTGCCCTGCAATGATTGAATGGTGCTCCATCATGAGCAGTGTTAACTGTAGTAACACCAGCATATCCTGCTCTTGTCCATACGTCGTCAGCTCCCTCACCAAGTATGGCAATTAGGAGACCCTTAAGGTCCCATATAGGTAACGTATTTCCTCCCGTCATTTTTTCTAACTCATGTATCCATTTCCCAGTGCCAGAAATTAAACTCAGGAGTTTACACCTTAAAGTATCCTTGTCCATCTGGGGCCATGGCATTTACTGCGGTCTGGCACTCCTTTCTCCAATAAGGGAAACTGTGACACCCCAAATTCATTCTAATTTCTCATTTGTCTGTCCACCGCAGGGAAAATATTCCCACATCGCCTTCTTCCTAGTAGTGATCTTAATCTGCTCACATAAGGCGGCAACTCCCCCCTCTCACCATGGAGTTGCCCTTTAGGTTGGTCTGACTGTGTTAATGATTCTGACACCCTAGTTACAGGTGTGTTTAAATCTGACCATCTGACTTCCTTCTCCATTGAAAAACATCCCTCAGCACCACATACTTTCCCTCTCTCTTCCCCATGGAAGGTATCTCTGTCTTCGTCTGACATTTCTTGTGCCCAACGTGTGCAACTTCTCTGCTCATCATCTCTATTCAGAGTAAGTCTATCTAAAGACAACTACTTTTGCCTCGTACTACATGAGGCTCCCTCTGTGTCATACAACTGAATGCCTTTGAGTCGATCATTTTTTCCCTTCCCCTTTGACTCTTTCTGGGCTGTCATTTCATTATATACTTTATCAATCGCTTCAGCAATGCTCCTAGAGTCAAACTCGTCTTCTAAATTTACTCTTGACGGGCCTGGTGTTGACTCGTATTCCGGGAAGAATTCCTCTATACACTCCCATGCTACTTCTGGCTCTGGATCTCTTATCTCCTTTTCCAGACAATCAAGATCGCGTACTCTCTCCCTTCTTTTACATTCCATATCGATGTCAACTTCTCTTTGTTTCCTTGCTTCGTCTCTGACTCTGTCTTCCTCCTTTTTCTCCATATCCTTTCTTTCATTTACCCTATGTATCTAATCATCCTTTCGTCTCTGTATTCTCTTATCCCTTCATTTCTGTTCCTCCTCTTCTATTCTTTTTTGTTCTAGCCTTTCCTGCTCATCGATCGCTCTTTGTCTGTTATCACGTTTTCTTTGCACTTCTGCTCTCTCTTGTTTTTTCAACTGCTCCTCTTGATATAACTGCTCTCGCCTTTGCCTATCCTTTCTTTTTGCTCCTTCATCTTTCAATCGTTCCTCTCATTCTTTATCTTTTTTTATCTTGCTCATCTTGATCTTCCATTTGTCTTGCATCCTCAATGCCTTTACCATTGAGTTTAAGCAAAATCTGACCACCCATCCATTTGTCCTGTATAAGTGCTATCTCATCAGCTTTATCTCTTTCTCCCTTCCATCTCTTTATTTCTCTTCTTATATCTAGAGATGTGCTTGCTCGATCACTTCTCTCTTTATCGCATCTCTGCTTGTCCTTCGGGACTTTAGAGATTGCATCTCTCCCCGTACCTTTCTCTGGACCCTCATCACTACTTTTCGTAGGCGACTCATATGCCGGGTTACTATACCCTGTCACTGCCTTCAGCTCCCTCAATTGGTATAACCCATCGTCTTTCTTGCTCTTGTCTTCTATTTCAGCTGGGATAGGGGGAGCAGAGGGCTACTCAGCCTCCTCTTTGCATATAATAAGTATCAAATCTACAGGAGGCGGTTCCTCTCGCTCCTCCTGGTGCATCTTCCAATGCTCTAGGCTATCTAATCACTTATCTAGCTTTTTCCCCGTATATGCTGCATGCAACTATGTCGTCATATGCTGCAGGACTGCCTTCGATAGTGACCCTCCTTGCGGCCACGGCATAAACATTTTATCTGGGGTTCCTTTAACCCATTCTGCAATGTACTGTCTAAGCTCAGGTACATGTTTCATCAACTGCTTGCAGAGATGCACAAGTGGAATAATATCCTCCATTCTCAACTCGTCTATTCTTAACCTGTTTAACACTCGCTTGTTTCAGAAAAATAATACAATATGAGCAAGCACCAATCATTGAAAGCTCCAATCCCGTTAATCATAATTTTTACTTTAATCTTGCTAAAAAACAACCATTAAATTCAATTTAAAACAATCCATTTTTTTCCATCTACGACATCATCATTTTCAAAACCACATAAAACGAACAGACAAACTCAACCGGTCACATAAATCTTCTACGATCTTCTCTTTAAGACTTGTCTTGCCCTCTAAAATACTTCATATGAAGTGTAAATTAACCTCTTTAGATTCGCCTTTAATCAAATCCGTTTTCTACGTGTTCCGTTACGGGACTCTAGGCTCAAATTTATTCTGTTACATTTGTAAAAAACACAGGCCAGGGCGTATTCTCTTATAATGGCTTCTCTCATAATTTTCTGTTGCTTGGCCACACTCAAGTCAATATCTCATTCCCCATATATAATACTCTTATTCTAATGTTATGTTTTATCCCACCACCCTCCGTTACTCACTTTGTTCCTTCACTCATCACCCATGCTTTTGCCAACTCACTCAGTTTTTACTCAACGCTATCATTTTCGTCTTCTGACTCCCGGGATCGTCCGCCTTTTTTACTGCCTCTTCAACCTTCTGATCGATCCACTTCTCGTAGACGTGAGAGGGGATTCTATGGAAATAGACTAACCACTATCACTGGGGAGCTTCACGTCCTTTCCGCCGAATGGAAAAGGTTGTCCGATCTTCCCAGGACTCTAAAGTTTACTCATGTTGATGGCTCGAACCATCCTCTCAGCTACCAAGTGAACTGGATACTCCAGACCCTTTGATGAGTAGCAATTACCCTGGAGATGGATGGGGATGCAGATTTTATTCATGCATCAATAATAGAGACGACTCAGGTAGTTGGCAATAGGAAGACTGTTTTAATATCAAGTATCTAAAACAGGGATAATAACGAACATCAACGAATTTGCTTGATCCTCTGACTCCAATTTATTTAGTAAAAAATTAGATTTTATAAGGAAAACTCGTCATCAATGACATTAACCTACACATTTAATAATGTCATCCTATGTGGCAAACTACAAAAACCTATCAATATGGGTTATTGGCTCTGAGTGAACATTTAAATATGCGATTCATACTAGTCTGAAAAAGTGTGACTATGTGATTGGTTACTTAACATCAGGTGGGGCAACTAAGCCCTCCCCTAAAAATGACTACTACGAACGTCACGAAATACACAACGTCCCATTGGTTTACAGAACTATAGGACCCCTTAATACACAGTTCTCTACGATTGGTTGGCACTCTAACCTCTGTCAGTACTTTTCCATCTATGTCTAGCAGCATGCATGATGGCCGTCCACGTGCTGGTGAGTTTGCCTTAACCATTGGTTCCCACCAATTAGCACATCAATCCATCATCACCTCAGTGGTCTACTGTCAATTAGGCCTTTGAAGCTCAGCTTTGAAAGTGTTCTTAGCTCTGAGAAATTTAGAGAGTGAGAAGCATGGTCTGCCCTCGTGCGTAGGTGTGACTATTTCGTTCGTCCAACTTCATGCTTCCATGTGACTGGAGACCATGGAATCGAGCCTTTTTGTGCATTTAATACTATTTTTTAATATACCTCTGACATCTTCCTTGCTATGTTCATGCCTTCTGAATAGGAGTTTTGTTCTTTCACACAATTTTGTATCCAATGTCAGTTCACTCCAGTTTGATAAGATGGCTTCTTGGCTCATCCATTCTCGTCTGCTGAGATTTCTTTTGTAATTCAATTTGCTTTTTAACTGCGACACACAAGAAATTAGGCCTTCTTGCTACTGTCCAGCACTGCTATAATGCTTAGTGGAAACATCCATCCTTTACTTGTCCATATGCATATATATATACATTGGTGCTTGCCACAATCTATTCACTATAAAGCCAGCCTTAGAATTACTTCATCTACTTGCGTTTCTTTTGCATCTGTACACATGTAAAATCACTTAATGTCTTCATCTGTTTCTGTGGCATAAGCTTCTTCACCTTGATCCCAAGATGTCACTTATCATTGATACTTTCTTGTTGCCTTATAGAATATCTGCAGTCTCTGGTCTCTGCATCTCTTCTAGGTACGTCATCTCAGCTCTACATGATGTATATTGGCGATGATTGGTGTCTTTACCATTCGTCCTTACCGTTTATTGGCTCTGCTTCTTCAGGGATTTCATTCAAATGGTCATCATATTTCCTTGTATGTTGGTATGGTTTTCTCAATGGGTACCTTGCCTCCCAGATTCTCTTAGGTATTGGTACTCTCACTGGTACTGCACAGAGTCCATACTCTGCCCTTTGTTGATTCAACTGTTCTGTGTATGTCACATACTCTGGTTTCCAGCATGCAGGTAAAAGGGGCGACACAGTTGAGCTAGGGGTACTTGGCTCCTCGTCTACCTAATAATGTCCGGATGATTCAATTGAACCATATTTGCACAAAATGGGAGCAAGTCTATCCACTACATGTCACCAAACACTCCGTACCAGAACACTTCCAAATCAGGAAATCCAAGATTTTTTAGATATTCCACAATTCTCAGCATACATCTTCACCTAGTGGACCCACGAGTCCCCCAAAATCCAAACACTCTGCCTGCTCAAAGACCTTGCCATGGCCATTTTCAATCCACTCACAACTCCTACTAACAAAACTCCTGCTGCCCTCTCTTCCTGTATACCACACCAATGAAACCTCACTGGCTGATCCACCCATGTCCGCGGACACCTCAACTGTCTGTGCCCTCCATGGTCCCCTTTTCATGCCAGCCATCCTCAAAAAACCCAGATGTGGCAAATACCATCTGTGAACTACTGCAAAGTCAGTGGACAGATCGTCCGATTGAAGGGGATGGGGAGGCAAGTTAAACACAATGTAAGTTATTTAATCTTTAGTGGTGGCTCCAAAATGAACATTTGTTGGGGGGTTGTACACAGACACTTTTCTTTCCTTTTTTTGCTTTTATGTTTCTTTTCCTTACAGGAACCTCTTCAATGCATTCCTTACATTATAAAGGAAAATTGCATTTCAAACATCTGTGAAGAGAACTATTTCTGGACAATATAAATTAACATACTGAGAATTGATATTATCATTCTCAAAAGATGACTTTCCTGAAGCATTCAAAAAAGCAGATACACCTTTACACACAATCTGCTTTGATTGTTCAATTTGAGGACTGAAAACATGTGTTGGACATCTCTGTGCACGTCTCTGATTTGTTTCTGAAAAAAAAAATATCTGAGCAGCAGGAAACAGTTGCATTAGGCTCTTAAAAAATCCTTCAGCGCAACTTGCAAACACTGGAGTCACAAACCCCAAACTGTCTCCTCCACAATGGACAATCACAATATCTGGATATTTGAAGTGAGCCATACTCTCACAAAATGAAAGCAAGCTTGCTAAGTATGAGCCACAAACTGCATTCCAGGAAACCTCTACTTCTGCCAATCTAATATTTCCATGGATACCCTGATTAGCAGCATATACCTTCAATGACTGAATTGAAGAGTCCCCGACAATCCACAAAGTCTGCCTTCTCAAACACATAGCCATAGCTATCACTCCTCTCACAACTCCTGCAAACAAAATTCCTACTACCCTTTTTTCCTGAACATTACAACCAGCAAACCTGATTGGCTTCTCCCCACAGTCCCCTTTACATGCCAAGCATCCACAATAGACCTGGATGTGGGAGGTGCCATCGGCTTATGACTAAAACTCTATGTCTACATAAATAGCTACAGATTATAATGCATCATGTTGTCAAGTATTCATATTCTCCTAACACATTAAATTTATACACACCAACTAACATGTGAAAGTGTACTACAAATCTTTTCCATCAACATCTCTTCATTTTTACAAATTGTTACAGAGCCTCTGCAAATGCACATGCACATTTCAAGAAATTGCTCCTAAAAGCAACCATTTTTAACTGTCCACCAATTTTATGAAATATTTCCCCACGCTCCTTCCATTAATGATATAACCCTACTTCGCCATTACCACATATGCCTACTAACCTTCTTTTGCAATTACAGGAAAGACGCACAGCACTGCAATCAACAACCAAAAAACAAATACCCTTCGCATTCGACAAAGTCAGTACATTAATGGACCAGGTATATACATGTTATTATAGCTGCACAGTGCCACTATATATATTAACCCAGACTACTTTTTTCAAACCATCATTTCTTTCACACTCGCCCATTTTTATTCCACCATTCACACTCCTACTATTCCGATCTACACACCACCATTGCAACACCTCTCTGTTCCTCAAAAAAGCACAATAACCATACAGATTCTATCGCACTACCACTGCCTTCCTCACTAACTCAACACCATCACACCTCTGTACACTTGTATTCCCACAACCTTTCCAACCACACCTAATATACCACCTTACAATCAATCAGCACTCTATTCATCTCTACAATCACACACCCATGCACCATAAATGCATACATATTGCACACCTTCCCAATACAACCGTTCTCTTTTCCCAACAGACACAACAAAACGCCTACTAAGTAGCAACTCTGTAGAAAAGAAAGAAAAACTAGAGCAGATAAAAAAAGTACACTACATAGTCATCCACCTCTAAAACAATTTATAGAAAACCTTAAAACAAAAGTGTTAGTAACCTCACTCAACAAAACTAAACCAACCACGACTAAAGAAGGCAAGCTCCCTCTTGCAAAAACAAAAAGTAAAAAATGATGTACAAAGAAAACTGTATTACCCAAATTGACATTTTACAATTGACCTTTTGCACAATTTACCCAATTATAGTCGTCCTAATTGACCTTCTGCACAATTGACCTTTATATTATTTTAGTTATTTTATATATGTATTGGGTTGGTTTTGGATTATAAATGATGTAAGGGGATTGGGTGGGGGGGTTGCAGGAGTTCTTGGATTGGGTGGGGGCTGTGGGTGGTTCCCCCCACATATATGTCCTAATTGACCTTCTAATTTAGGTCAATTCGCTGAGGTAAATTCTTCTGAGGTGAATTATGAAAAGGTCAATTAGTATACAACCAAGAAAATCAGACCTACTAAGGAACCCAATCCTCTATCTACCAGTGTGAATGTAGTCACGGTAAAGCAATGCAAAACAATTATGTTACAAAAAAGGTTACACTCTAGAGTTCTTCACAAACTTATCAAAACATCTGAAAAGTCACGATTTTCCCTTAAAAACTACCGCTGGAGACTAATCCTGCAAGCTCTAATCAACAGCGCTTTTCTACTAAAGAGAATATTGTTTATATCGATTTTAATCAGAATTAAACTACTAACTAAATTAATCAATAAATTACAGCAAGTACTTCTGAACATGTGCAGTGTTAATATGGAGACCTTTTCGAACTTCTGTAATGGTGAATGGATTCACACAAGCAACACAGTACCATACTTCAATGAAGAACAACAAAAAACAATTTCCATAGACAATAGTGGTCGAGGGTATCAAATGGTGGAACAATCCATTATGGCAAAAGAAACCGTTGTAGAAAAAAAATCCACAACAAACTTTGAACCAAATGCTCCTTTCACCCAAACAAACTGCCCAGTGTACAAATTGGCATGCAGCTCAATGTATAATGTATACCAACAATCCTTTAAATCTTTACGGCAAATCCTCAATCACTATGTAAAATTAAAAGACAAAAGTACAATGAAAACTTTACAAACCATAGACTCCTGTCCAGTCCACAGCCACAATGGTTTGCAAGGACATTCATTAGTCTGGATTGCAGGAACTGCACTTTCCACCACATCAAAATGTTAGTGACACACCAATTCACTATACAGAATTGTGTACATTGACTGTACTATGCACAAAGTCCTGCTCTAGAACTGCAAAATTTAAATAACATTCTCCTACATGGAACAGCCAAAGAACTCCTTCAAGAAATAGAGCACATCCAACGTAAATACTTTAGAACTGAAGGTAACTTAGAGAATTCTGTACCTTCAGAAAAGATTACTGAAAACCTGATAAACACCAACATCCCAATAAACACATACAAAAAAGAAATAGCTAAGTTTCAAAACACATCTACTGAAATACCAGACCAAACATGTGTCTGTTGTCACAGAGCATTTTATGAAAAAGAGCACAAAAATAGTAGATCTAGCTTACAAAATAGAAGACAATGAAGAATCCCAATGGTTCCCATTAGCTTCATATCTAACAGCAGAAGGTAAATACAAAATAGCTAACCCCTGAAGTGTGTGCACGTACTGCATTACAAAGCCTGACAATAAACAAATGCCATCACATCCTATGACTAATAACTTAGAAATAGTCCGACTTCCAAAAACTCTCCAATAGCGTAACTTGTACGAGACATTATAATACAAACAGTTCACCCATTTCAAGCTATAACACGCCTTCAACCAAAATCAGCCAAATTACCTCCATCAGGACTACAACGGCCAAAAGATCAATCTTTGATTATACTAGTTAATGGTGTGCCAACAAAAAAAGTGGCAACAACTAGTCGACTTAAACAAAGTTCGACAAGCCCTACAATATCTGAAAGAAAACAATGAATACTACAAAGATATAAACATATAGGAAAACTTAAAATAAATCACCCACATTATTCAAGAGTCACCAGAAACTGGCCAATTTGAATGTGTAGATCCTGTTACAGCAGCCAACATTTTAGACCAGTATACCATTCACCCAATGCACTCCAAAGACACAATTGACGATGCATTAGAAACGTAACAAATGCATCAAGCCAAAGGATCCCCAATGACCATATGGGAAAAAAGTGTGGAAGCACATTCATGTCTTCTACTCCTTCCTACAGGAAAAGGAGGAAGATATGATGAAAGGTCCACACAAATATGTGCCTCAGAATATCGCTCTTTATGAATGTATTCTAAAGACCCCAGATTCAGCCAAAATGTTGAATACATTTTTCAACTTCTCTTCAAAAGTGAACTAGCAACTCTATGTTATGGAGTTGCACATACATTAAAAAGAGGCTCTAACTTTTTAAACATATCTGTTAAACCTAACTGCTTAAAAAAGTAAAAGACAAAGATTACGTTTTGCAGTCAAGTATCACAAATCTCTTGCCAAACATGCGTGGCACAAAAAAATACTGGTTCCAACATCACGCTGATGTAGGTTGCACGCTAAGGAACCTAGGCCCACTCACACGGTTTTCTACTTTAATTTGTGCAGAGTACTCATGGGATGACTTGCACGACTTCTTACCCACTGCAAACCAAAATAAAGATGGAATATACATAAAAACACCAGGAGAACTCTGTTCTCTTCACCCTGCAAATGTATCAAGGTACTTTTGCGATCACTTCCTAGCCATGCTCCATTTTATCTGCAATAAAACCACCTCTCTGCTGGAAGAAGTGCAGAGCAGCACCACACATCCACATGCTTTTGTGGATAAAAGATGCTCCAAAATGTGGCCATGATTGTGACACCACTGTTTTACAATTTATTGAAAAATACATCACCTGCGACATCCCTTCGGAAACCACAGAAAATGACCTACATGCACAACTGTTACGCTTGCAAAAACATAAATGTGGCAAATACTGAAGACATAGATATAAAAACAAAGGGAGTACTATGCCAAATGTCGCTTTGGCATGTGCAAAAAAGCACAATTCAATAGCTTGATGTCTTCTGTTAGACACAGCGTAAAAGGCAAATCCCCTAAAAATACATACAACAAAAAGGGATGAAGCATCCAAGTACATCTATGATTACAATTCAATTATTGCCCTCTTGTGGAACATAGACATACAATACATTGCAGACAATTCCACTGCAGTTGCAAGACATGTCAAAGCCTATCTCACCAAAGCTGAGAAAACAGAGCTAAACGACTTCTGGCATGACATATCAAAACACTATGACAGAAATTGTACAGTTTCGGTATAAAAATGTTCTCCCATAGAAAATGTGAGTCCTACGAAGCTGCACAACGTTTAACAGGTACTGCCTTATATGGCAAATCTGAGCACATTGTCTGGCTGAACCTTGGAACAGCCTCATCCCGAAAAAGAGTACTAAAATCCTACCAAAAGATAGAATACATAACCACAAATAATCCCATCAGCAAGGGCATTAAAAAAAAAAATTACTTGACACATACTACACAAACAGAAGTACTACCTTGGAAAACATGTGTCTCTACGACATTGCCCAAATCTACACCTACAAAAACAATGTCACACCAAATGAGACAACTGGCAAATATTCAGTTTCAACTTGTGAAGGAAACCTAGTGAAAATAACCAAACCCAGTTTAATTAATCATGTTAAATTATAATTTAAAACTCCACAACATAGAGACGTGTATTACGTGACCCTACTCCAACTTTTTAAACCTTGGAGAAATGAAAAAGAATTAGATGACCAGGACTCATTTGAAGCTGCATTTAAAGCAAATGAAAGCGGTATAACAAATAACAATTTTAAACAATACAAAGAAATTAGGAAGAAAGTGAAGCTCAACTGCAGAAAGACACTCCTGAGGGCAGTTAACCTTCCCTTACAGGAAGCCAAGACCCACTTGGAGAACCATTGATTCTAAATGAAGCAGAAATAGCCATGGCTGAGGTAAAAAATAGCATGTATCAATATAAATAATCTGAGGAAAACTTGTCAGTTCTGGAATCTCAGCTAAATGATGAACAACTCATCATGTATCTGGAAGTCACTCAAGAAATTGAGCATGGTTTTAAACATGAAAGTAAAACCTTTACTTGTAAAAAATTATAAACCTCTGCTCCTGTATGTAAGTGGTGAAGCTGGTCCTGGCAAAACTTCTTAATTAAAATAATCAGCAAATTTCTACAAAACTTAACAAACAACCTTTCGGCTGTAGTAAGAGCCCCCATAGGTTTAGCTGCTTACAACATAGGTGGTGTCACTTTACACTGAATACTACCCCTCCCCGTAGAACACCAAAACAAATTAGAATACTACAAATTGCCAGCACATATTACTACTGTGGTGATTTTACCCAGTGCACAGAATCTGTGCACTGACTACTACACAATTAACTGTATAAAAAGTATGTATCATACACAGTCAACTAATAAAACTCACCCCACGCACTTTTCAATTGAAAAGATGTCTACAGAAACAGAAATTAATCGCCGGCCCGATGGCCTTTACAAACCCTATTTTCACCTATAGAAACAGCTCTGCATTCCCTTCATTCCACTTCCCTACCACTTTTGCACCTTCTTCCAGCCATGAAATAACCCCAAATGTCTTTTCAAACCTGCCCATTCAGTGTTATTTTCGTGAACTACCGTATTGTCCACAGGAAACTACGGCACCTGCCCAGCCTTTTTCAACCTACAAAAACAGCCGCATATCATGTTTCCATTCCCCCACCCTTCCCAGCCCTTCTTTCCACCATCAAATTATCAAAGATGGGTTTCCAGACTTTTCCCCCTCCGAGCTGTCCGCCGTCTGCTGCGACTGTCCATGGATCCAACTTGGGGGGCGTTTCTCAAAAATCTGATGCAACTCATGCTCTTCACCATCCAATCAGCGGGTACGTCAGATGTCCACGGACATCACATCCGCCCCTGGGCCAATCAGAGGCCCTTTCCGCAGACCGAACATGGAAGGGAGTCAACAGACCAAACCCAGATATCACTAATTCTTTTTGGCCTACTTTTTTGGTCGTTTTAAAAAAGCTACTGGGCAAATTTACACCGAATTTACAAAAGCATGCTTTTGGGCCCACCCTGCAGCTCCTGTTGCAAATTTGGTGAAAATCTGTCCATCGATTTGGGCTGTTGACGTGAGCACATTTTATTTCCATTGCGTCTATGGGAAAAATCACACATTTTGGAACCCCCCTATAACTTTGCCCCCTTGACAAAACCTTACCAAACTTCACAGGATAAATCTGACAGGGCCATATACTGTTTTTGCAAAGTTCTGTGAGGATTTGTTTGTCCGGGGGTGGGGGGTGAAGTTATAAACCACCCAAAAAGTGCTCTTCCTATGGGTTAAGCAATTTAACCATAACTACAGGGCCGCTACCTCAGACCCTGTAATATATATATGTGTATATATATATATATATATATATATATATATATATATATATATATATATATATATATATATATATATATATATATATATATATAAAGTGAAGACATTTTGTTAAAGGGATGTTATGGTTAAAATCAGTGAAACAACCTTGTGAACAGCACGTTATGGTTCGGTTGTCCTAAGAAAAACCTACCACATTCACTGCAAACACTTTGTTAAAGGGACGTTATACTTACTTTGCACTACCAACTACCGATCCATATTATGGGTACACGTCAAACCGAAACACCCCAGAAATTCACCAGTTATGGTAAGCTAAGCAACCATACCTCGCGCCACCACTATGCTCTGCTAAGACTAACACCCATGTCATCAAAAATGACATCACAAATCTCATTAATGACATCAACATTAATGACATCAAAAAAGTGTTTGCACTGAATATGGTAGGTTTTTCTTAGGACAAGTGAACCATAACGTGCCGTTCACAATGTTTTTTAAATGAATTTGATAGGTTTTTAGTAGCACAACTTAACCATAAAGTCGCTTTAACAATGTTTTTTCACTGAATATCATAGGTTTTTACCAGGATACCCTTAGTTTGTGTAGATGTACCATATAGCATACCAAATGGATGTCGGCATACCGATGGACACAGTACCGCGGACTATGCATCTGTTCGTGGATAGCAGCTAGCAATCAAACTGCTGGAAAAGGCAGGAGTTCTCTTACATAGTGGTACTATTCGGCAAAGACAAGGAACACATACAAAGAGCACCATGTGCGTGTATTGCAAAGAAAAATAGAGTAGGTTTGCAAAGTTGGTATTAGGGAAAAAACAGATCAAATTCATAGGGTATACACCATAATGGAATGTAACAATAAGGGAAATAACGTCTGCGTGGAACAATACTGCAAAGTATTGAGAGCACAACATCACTACAATGCAGTAAGTACACTGAAGTTCCTTCTATAATTACACAGTTTGTGCAGTGTACAATAGTGGAAAACCATGAGGTGTTTTTTTGTAGGCAGCAATACCAAGCACTGTGGAATGGCTGGAAGAGAATTTCCCTCATGTTGAAGTGAGTAACAGTAGTAACCCCATTGGTACGCAGCACAGTCTGAAAAGTAAGACAGTTAATATGTATTGCTTCATATATACCTAAAAAATATTTGTATCTTTAACAGGAAATAGTGGAAATGAAATGAATGTGATGCAAGCAGCACCTCTTCCACAACAACATATGGCCACACGAAAGGAAGGAACCTCTGTAAGTAACAGTCTGCACAGACTGTACGCCAAAATGGAACGATTGCTAAACAATTTAGCCGCCTTAAAAGATTTTGTGCAAGAACATAACATGGGAAAAATTAAATACAACTGTCCCATCTGCACATTTACCCCTTCCCCATTTCCCAACCCACCTCCCCAACAACATCTCTGTTAGCAAAGATGTTACAATGAGACCTCAATCCTTGCCTCCCCTCATGACGACCTTGTACAAATCCCCAATTCCCCTTTGTATGTATCCATTTCAGGTACCCCTTCCCTTTCCTAATAGCGTCTACATATGTCAGAAATTAAAGGTGTAGATGTAAAGTGTTGTTGAGTGTGTGAGTGGCTTTTCCTTTTATTTTAAAATTCCATTATAAGCCTGTAGGGCACAGTACTGTCTGGGATGGCTGTAGTTAAGCAAAATGGAGGTTTCCTACGGACACCGCACCTGCCCGGTGTATGCGCAATCAGAATGCAGGTAACCATAGCACACCAGTACTGGCCTTATGTCCGCATCTTGTGATGCACCTTTAATTGGTTGTGGGAGCGCACGTCTGTCCGTCCCACAGCTATGCGCATGCGTATGTCATCCTCTGTGTACTGGTAACACTGGCCCTCTGCAGGATGGTAGGAAAATGTTGTGATGTACTTTCAGTACTTTGAAGCATCCACCCATGTCCTACGGACAGCTGTTCACATGAACATTGCACTGGCTGTAGCCTACAAACAACCAGCTTGTGTGGAAATGGTCCCTGGATATGTGTCGCACTTTTAATGAGTTCGGGGAGGCCAAGCCTGTACCTATGCACATGCACACAAAGTATTCCACCCAAAACAGGTCCTGCGAACAGCCGTTGCAGCGGAGAACATTCACAACATCAGTATGTGACCGCATCCACGCTGCGCATAGATCCTTATTTGCTGGACACAATCAGGGCCCCCGGGCATTAGAAAAGTAGTGTTTTATGCAATATAAGGAGTGTTATTGTGAAAGTACACCCTTACAAACGTCCCACACTATGCCACTATGCATGTAACCATTTTTTTGGACAATTTAGGCCCGCTTTCTGGCTCCAAGTGCTGCACAGCAGCCCTACAAAAAGCCACACCCCAGAGGTGCGCCGCATTCAGTTTATGTCCTTGCAGAGCAGAGTAGGGGCCACGTTGCTTTGTGCTGGAATTGCTTTCTCATCATTTCTACTGTGCTATATTACCTTTGCAACTAATGGCAACCATGACTGCTGCTACTGCCTTTAAGTCACCACCACCTCCTTCTGAAGGGCCTGAACAAGGGAGCAAACGTGGTGATGTAAATATAGATCAAGAGGAGAACGAGAATGAAGTAGACCAAATCCCCAATGCCTGCAGGCAGCGTGAGCGCTTGGTGTGCAAACTGTTTAGCAGCGTAGGAGACATGCTGAAATGTTGTGCTAACCAGATAAGATGCACTCACTCAGTTGCGTGTACAGTTACGGTACCACCTCAATGCGACGAGGTCTCAAAGGGAATCAGAAGGCAGCAGTTCAGACGGTAGTGCCTTCAAACAAGGCAGTAGGTTACTTTCTTCTACGGCATCCTCTGCATCTGCTCCTGCCACCACCAGGGACACTCCTGTGGGGCAACAATCCCTAAATCGGCCTTGCAGGCTATATGCACCACAGCAGACCCTTACATTTCAAAGGTCATTGGCTTGTACATGTACTGTGACGCGCTACTCTGCAGGAGAGAGCAACTTCGAAGTGTGTTCGAGGGGTCGGTCCAGGAGCATGCAAATGAGTGTCCCCTACCTAACTGAGGGTCACCCAACATCTTCCTCTCTGTGCACGTGCCTTATCTTATAACTGTGGTTGGTGCCCTACCCTACCGTCCCTTACCTTCCTTTCCTTCTGTGTCATGTGTTACAAGACCAAGAACGATACACAACAACCAAAAAAGAAAAAAAGTAAAAAAATGCTCTTTTCAGAGCCACCTTTTAAATTTCAAAAATAGAATTGCCAATGAAAGGATGCAGGCTGACACGCAGCCAATAAACTCGACAGATTGCACAATGAATAATTGGAGTGGCAGCTCATTCATAAACATTGTAATCATTTCCGGGAAAAATTGGCTCTAAAAAGAGGCTTTTTCTGGTGTTTGAGTGTGTTTCGAAGGGTTGAAATGAGCAACACCTACTAGAAAAAAACTTGCTGTACTTTTGTCATATGTCGCAGACAAAGCTGATTATCAGCTTCAGTAAGATGAACTCCATCTGTGGGAAAAATGGTTGTGCTACTAAACACAATGTTGACAATGTGGAACTATGACATGGCTACATCTCGCAAAAAGGCACAAACAGCCTTCTTGATATTGCACTTCGCTTTCTCCATTTACGCACCAAAGCAAGAAGAAGGCTGCCAGATCTCTCTGTGCAATGCGAGAAAAAAATAAGTCAGGAGTACACAAACATATCCATGAGCTAGCCAAGTGCCTCCTTGATCGCTAATTGCAGAGAAATTCCGGTAACATGTACTAAACTATTTCCTCTACAATGGAGAATAAGAATGGCTGGATGATTGACCGTCACCAAAGTGGCAGAAAGAGGAACCAAAATCAGCCACTTCATTGCACGTACTCCATACTAGTGCACATGCACATGATAGAATCCAAAATGTACAGCCACTGCACACTGTTTTGCATGCACTTCCAACAAATGTATCTAAGAGTGCCCCAAAACCCATACACACAGCCTCCGGAAGCACACAGCCATAACCATACGCTTCTGCATTCCACTCTACAAACAGACCTTCTGCCACAGTCTCTCAGTGTTGCCAACTCCTCAGCAAGCAAAGTAGCTATTGGCTGTCCTAAAAGTAGCTAGAAGTAGCTAGAAGTAGCTAAATAACATCATCCCCTAATTTGCATAATTGGCCATGTGCATGATGGGTAATTATCGAGGGCACAGTTGTTATTGCCTCTCATTCAATTTTTCACCCAGCTAGCTGTCTAAGGATATGTGGGGCGTGGTCTGATGACCTACAGATGACAGTACATAACATAATACATAAGTGCAGTACAGCATGCATGTCGATATGACATATCCAGAAGTAAATTCCTAATAACTATATTTTGCTTCTTTATGATTTGCAGGAAAAAGGTAAAAACGTGTAAAATTCCTCTGCAGGGCCCTTGTCCGCTTCCAAACCAGAAACTATTTCAGTCCTAAATATCTCTACACGTTTCAACGCTGTAGGAACCTCGAAGTGCCCGAAAGTTGGCAGTTCCATTACTGACACAATGCACTGCTCTACAAAAGCACCTCACTTAGCTGCTTCTGATGTGCTGAAACTCATGCCAGATCAGCGTCACGGTTGGACTGGGGTATAAAATTGTCTCGGGCACCAATGAAAAAGTGGGCCACAGTTACAAATGGCTCTTCCTTCTTTTTGTGGCAGACTTTTTAAAATAGTACGCAACTGTTTTTGATGAAATGTGATGCAAATTGTGCACTTTACAGAGTATCTATTCAGAAACAATGGTCAACTACTAGCCGCACGGCAAGCAGAAATGTAGTGACTTTTTTCAATTGGATTGGAAAGCAATAGAAAAAAGTGTAAGTTTCCAAACCAATGGAAGAAAGTAGGTAGATTTCGCGCTAGCCACTTTCCTACTTTCCAACCCTACTAATTTAGAGTAGGCTACTGCTTTTTAAGCAGTCCTACCGCCAACAGATTTGGGTGGCAGATCCTACTGCTTTTTACAGGGCCAAGTAATTTATGTAACTCTAAGGCAGGCTGAATAAGACAGGCTCAGGACAAAGCATACAACACATTAGTTAGTCTGTCTGTGCGGTGGGTGGGTAACTGATTACTTTGAGTTATGGGCTCATACCAATCCACTGACCTGACAGCTACGTGACTCTGCCCTGCACTCTGGCCGGGACAGGCCTTAGGTGAACCACCATTGAATGCAAGTGGCAGAGCGTACCATCATCACACTGCATCTGCATATCAGACTAACAAGGGTATCAGTCCCCATGTTGTTCAGTTATTTATCTTGCACTGCAGGAATAAATATGTATTTCCCAGGCTGCTGCTACAGAGCAGTGGCAAATGTTGCCTCCTAGCTCTGTGTGATTACCTTCTATAAAGGTAGGTAAATAAATTTGGTGTTAACTTACCATGCAGAATTATACATTTTAAACATTTGAATATCTGTAATGCTCACCTGGTATCCACGGCAATACCACTCAGCCTGCCTGGACCCTTCACTCCCTCTCAAACCTCTTCCCTTGGTAATGCTTCAGAGAGTTGGGCCTGCAATACAGGAGTGCTGGGTTCAAATGTAATTGTTCCTTGCTGCTTAAACCCCCGCCTCCCTTGAAAACCAGACCTCCCCTCAGACCTGTCCTCACCTTGATTTTTTGTACGATGCCCTCTCCATCCTGCTTCTCAATGCAGGGGCGTGTAGATGGAGCGGGCATGTTGTGACCGAGTTACTTCACTGGTGCAAGCCCTGTGTGAGTCCAGTCCTGCTGTGACTCCAACTTTGTTAAGGTAGGTTGCTTCTTCACAGTTTTGATATTTCAGTCTCTCTTCTTTCTTTCTTCCTCCTTATTCATTTGCTAATGTCTCTGTTTTCTTTCCTCTAGGTGTGGAAAGTGATTTTGGCGTTGCCATACGGATCAGCATGGAGCATGAATTTTGTAGCCATAATAGGAGACCCTAACTTGGCTCACAAGGGAAAACTAACTTGCCTATGAGGGTTGGTGGTAGGGACCATGACAATATCTTTCCATGTTGCGTTGTTTGATTGGTTGTATATTTTAGAATGCTCAGTGGTGCAAACAATGTATATTTTGTATTTTCCTGAAATGTAATTGTTATGCGAAGTATTATTTTAGAAAGTTGAAAAATCCTTCATGTTTTTGGTCACAGAATGTTGGCAAGTATGCGCTTTTACAGTACAAAGTCGCTAGGGGGTGTGATTTCTCACTAAATAAAGCGAGAAAGTCATCAAGTTCACTACACGCTCTGCTTACGCACCACACCCAGAAACCTTATTGACCAATCCGTTAGCTTTCACAGTCTCATTTCCATGCCTGGCATCCTCAAAGGCCCCAGATGTGGCACGTGCGATCCTGCAAATATCGCAATATCTGCGGACACATCGTGCTGTGTACGGGAGTGGGTGAACACATTTCAATGAGGGTAGGGGATTTAATCTTTAGTGGTGACTCTGAAAGAGCCTTTTTTTGGGGTGTGTGCAAACAAACACCTTTTTTTTGTTTTTGGGTTTTTTCTTTGTTTTTCCTCCTTACATTCTTACAGGAACCTCTTCAAAGAATCCCGCAGATTGTAAAAAAAATACCATTTCCAATGGTGGTCAAAGAAATGCCACTTGCATGGAAAAATTACACATTTCAAGAATTAAGGATGTCTTGTCACAGTAAATCATCCCAGCAGTGCACAGAAATGCAAACATACTTCTGTATATTAGACAACTTCTAACCTCTGGCTGCGGACAAATTACATTTGGATAGTCCCATAGTCTTCTTGGTGGTATGGATGTGAAAAGCACCTTGGCAGTGGGAAAAATCTGCTTCACTGCTTTCAGCACCTTCTTCAGTTGATACAGCAAACGTGCACAAGGCATATAACCCAAGTGCAGTGCGCCATAGTGCACCACACCAACGTGAACAGTAGCGACAGTGGCCACATTTCTGCAAAGTGCAACCACAGTGCCGAAACCCCACTCACGAACACTGCACCACAAAGCCTCCACTCCTTCCAAATCAAAATTGCCATCAAAGCCTCTTTCCACGGCATAACTGTTCAGATCTTGCACAAAGGCATCACCCATGATCAACACTGTGCGTCTGTCCATCTCTGCCATCCTCACTACACAGAGAAATGAAAAAAAGTATTACTGCCCCTTCCTTTGAAGCACACCCTTAACACCTGATGGGATAGTCCCCAAAGGCGCATTTTCATAACCAGCATGCTGAGAAGTGCAGGCTGTGGCACGTGCTCTTCCCCAACTACTTCGAGGACCATGTGCTACTAAAACAGGGGTAGTGCTTCTTCCCTTTCCACTACTCTTTTTCCAGCACTCCCTCACTGGGTACTGTTAAATAGTAAAACATGCATCCAAAACCTCTGCATCTGAAACTATCATTTCTGCGCAACACACTCAGAGTACAAGTCTTGGGTGCTTGTAAACACCTACAGTAGAAAGTTCTGTGAAACTATGCAAGATTTCTGCATCCAGATTCATCCACATCAGCACCCATCATCACAAAGTACAGGAATCAATATATTTTATGCAGTACTTTTGCAACTCTGTTATAAGTGCCTCTGAGCAGTGTACCTGCTACTAAACCTCCATGATGTTCTCACGAAGCATACAGTCATGTCTCCCATCACCAACCATCAAATGACACTTGCAATGGCATGGGCTTTGGAAGTTTTCACTTACCCATATCAGCCATTGCAATAGCCAAACAGTTACTCTCTTCTTTTTTTCTAACAATTGTACAACTTTGTTCCGCACTAACGCATCTCCTATAAAATTCGTAAAATTGTCTCAGCAAAGGAGCACCAAATGCATCCTACCAACCTAAACTAAATACATACATTGCGTGCATTGGAACAGGGTGCCTGCCACTTACCTTGCACACATCACAACATGTGACATTACTTACAAAAGCAAAAAAAAGTATGTGTACTTTGACAACAGTACCAATCGTACCTGTGGACAAATAAAGCCAACAAGTGAAATAATTGCTCTATTAATGTTGAAGGCATATATGCGCAGAAAAGGTAATAGAATTTCACACACAAAACATTTTCCTTTCCATGCTGTACACCTTTCCGGACCTTTTTCTCACCCTTCTTCAACTAAGGCTAATGCATTTGCAAAGTAAATACTCCTACACCAATGCACACATTTGCTAAACCGCACGTCGTTCAGCACACTTACAAGTGAACCACTTACCCCCTCATCAACATGCTGCTGCTCCCAAGTCCCCATTCATATACAAAGCCATCCACCTACACACACACACTAACTCTTCCTGCCAACACATCCCCCTACCCTTTTAAGTGATGTATTCTCCAAATGCACTGAGTATGCCATTAACCAACATATTTTCTTACTGTCTTCTTTCACAGTTGCAGTAAGCACTTCTGTCCTGAAAGCCAGTGGCGTGTCCTCTTGAAAATGCAACCCAGAGTAAACTGGCTCTCGACAGCCAACAAAGTAAGTGCAATGCTACCATACAGTGTCACCTCTTACTGATACTGTGCAGTGTTCTTGTATTTTCAGGTATAGAATTGCATCAACCCACTGGTGTTTGCATCATTGTTACACATTGCACCTCAACAGTTCCTCACTTTGTGTTATCATGTCGCTGCCATTATATTAACTCCCATATAGCATTATAGCGTTTTCACCAAACACTTATACACCATTAAACAATCACACACCTCTATCTATATTCCGACCATCACATTCATCCACTCAAGCAGAGCTGCACACATATACATCACAAAATTTGCACACCCACACTTTCCTTTTTTCTGCAACAGCTGCTACAGAATACCTAGCAAAATGAACTCAGTAGACAATACACAAATAGGCCAGCTGTACCTAAAAGCATAGAAAGTAGCCATCCACCTCAAGCAGATTTTCTACTGAAAGTTGAAAGGGAACAGCTAATGCAGTCACTAATGAAAACTGAAGCACCTTCCAGTAAGGAGAATATAATCTCTCTATCAAAATGTAGAAATGTAGACATGAAAAGAAAGGTATTAAAAAGAGTGCAACTGTCACTACTGGCAACCACCAGCTCAGAGCCATACACCAATGTTGAATCATAAAAACAAGAGCAAAGGAACCAAATTGCCATACATAGCACTGTACAAGGGTATGAAAAGGGAGACAATAGCATAATGGAACAAAAAACACTGCTTTCACAAATATCCCCATCAAACTTAGATCCCGCACTAAATAGTACTGAAGCAATAAGGCCCATCAACAAATTCCCTTGCACATCAATGTGCAACGGTCGCCACACCTCTATCAAGTCGCTGCAGCTGTTCCTCGACTAGTGTGAAAGGCAACGAGAAAGGAAAATGTAAAATGCTACAAACTATGACCTCCTGACCAGTGTGCAAATAAACAAGACAACCACGATATTCGTTAACCTGCATTTCTGGACCTGCTTGCAAAAGTAACTTCCACCATATGAAAATGTTAGCAACACACCATTGTAGTGTCAACAATCTCGTTTACAAAGTGTAGTAAGCAAAAAGTACTCAAACACAAAACTGCCTGCTCCATTAACATTTTGCAATACAAGTGGTGTAAATTACTGTGCAATGTAGCAATCAATGATGTATTACAAATACCAGCAATTGTTGAAAACATTTATGTAAACGGCTCAGAGCAGTTGTGTTTAAAACAATAGTCCTGCACACAAATGCTGAAAACAATCCTAGAAACAGTTACAGATTCTCAGGAATAAGACAGGAATTGGACTAGTGTCCTAGAAAGATGAATTCACATTAAACAGACAAGGAGATCCACAGGAAATTGTAATGTACTTAGTACAAGTATTGGAAAGCAAAAACATACCCATACATGAAATCTTTCAGACTTCCTACATGTGAAAACATACATGCACTCTCGGCAATCATGTCATTCATGAACACGTCCTTAACGAACGCTGTCTCTATATATCTATACCTAAGTGTGATTCCATTCCATTTTAGCAAGTGTTACAAAATGGAAACCATAGTATATTGTGTAGGCCTTACAATTCCAATAAATGTTCCACCTTACATATACAATCACATAGGCAATACGCAGTATGAATGCTTTCAACATACAATGCAGATGGAAACAAAAATAACTGCAACCTTACAACCTTCACACACTGACAGGTATCACTTGCCAACACAACCATCTCCCCAATAGCCATAATGTACCACACAGGCGACACAAACACTTCAGGTCACTGTATTGCATACATTGGAAAGCACGTACAATCTTTGAAGGAGTTGTAAAGTAATTTGTTTCCTTTCATGAACGAGAGGTCCAAAAATCTCCTTGCCGAAAGGCACTAAAGTGCGTAAGATGGCCATGCCACCCACGCATGCGCAGCCATTGCAAACACAGTCTGCCAACATACACTGTTGATTGGTAAGACACTGCACATATAAAATTTACATTTACATATTGTGGTAGCTGTACATTCATTGCACCAAGGTAGTAGCATGCCTCCATGTCCGTAAAAGTAAGTTCTGCGTAACTGCAACTATATGTGGGTGGCTGTGTACATTCTCCATATTTGAAATGTGTGATGCAGAGCAATTCCTTTCATGTCGCAATAGCTTACTGCACTTAAGAAACAAAGACTGTCTTTAGGGGCCTACCATGGGAAATGCAAGTGGTGGCATTTTGCTCCCTAATGTGGAGCAAGTTCTATAACCTACACCATATGGAAGTGTACGCATGACAGCTAACCTCTGGTGCTTTACCAAGTGTAAAATGTCCTTCACAACCATTCTGTAAAGGTGAACACCCTCAGAGAGATGCAGAGTTGCAACTGTGTACAATGCATCCATATACCAGTATCAAACTGTTGGCATGCATGGCTGCATTACGGCTGTAGGCCATGCCCCCAAGAGGGTAGAATGATATATTCTTGTATGTGATTAAAATATGAATCTTTAAAAAGCAGTATATTTGCCATAAACTGTCTGTCTCGGTTGATCAAGCAGTTCACGTGAGACTGTTGGTCAAAAAGGACAATTTATTAGATAGTACATCTTGTTTTTCAAACTAGATGCTATTTGAGAACATCGAACATAGTGAGAGTTATCCCCGCCTCTGCATCAGACGGGTCCTCATTCAGGATCCTTGTGTTAATCTTTATAAACATTTCTTGTTTTTATACTTTTGTACCCACCTAGAGGTTTTCTCTACATTCTCGAGTGACACAAGCACACTTCACAGAGGGCAAATAAATTGTCCTTTTTGACCAACAGTCTTGCGTGAATTGCTTGATCAACCGAGACAGACAGTATATGGCAAATATACTGCTTTTTAATGGTTAATATTTTAATCACATAAAAGAATATATCATTTTGCATCGAATGGCATCCATTGTAGTAATAGGGTAAGGTTCCCTCTCACCTATCCCTTTTAGATAGGCGTTGCCACAGAGCTTCCTAAGGTCTGTTCACACTACCGAGGGAGAGGGTGTTCTTCTGTGTAGGGCAAGTGTTAGGGTACACATTAGCAGTGCAATACAGTTTGGCAGATTGATAGCCCCACATGTCCTTTTGTTTTGTGTGATACTTTTACTAGAAGCTAACATAGTGGACACCACCCCAGCCTTCTGAGGTGTATTTCATAGAATAGCCACCATCCCTGTATTGTTTGTAACCCAAGAGGGTAGGCCTTGGCCACACCCACTGCAGCGTAATGCAGGCATGCATGCAAGCATGTGGCCAGATACCACAACCCACAAATGTAAGACAGCCACCGGCAGTCCTACCCAACCCCCACAGCATAATACAGCCATGCATGCAACCATTTAACCAGTTAGCAGAATCCACAAACATAACACAGCCTTCGGCACCCCTACCCACTTCCATTCACACAGCATTTTACTACTTCCAACCAAATCACAAAATCTTCACAACATTGCCCCTGCTCCCAACACTCTATTAAATACAAAGAATCAATACATCACAATCCAGTTCAGTACTCAGTAATCTGCGCAATGGCCACAACCCAGCTACATAAAGCATCCACTGGAACCCTATGTACTTGTATACACACAGTACTTCGACACTTCACCCAGTGGACACACTGCAGGATGTTGACTCCACCATCTGCAGACATTCACCCAAAACTGGAGGACGTGCTAACTATCACCACACCCATGTAACCAACAATGTGTGCAATGCTGACAAACCACGCACATAAGACAACAATGTGAAACCTACTTGCAACCAGTGGACATACTTTTCCGTGCAAGGCCTCCAGCCATGCATCCAAGGCTTACTGCACACATTCTGTGACCAAAAATATGTAGGAATCTTAATGTTTCAAAAATAGTAATTAGCATAATGATGACATCCCAGGAAATGATGTCACATCAGCTTGACCCGATGAAATGACAGGACATGACATCACAGGAAATCATGTCACGAGAACTGTCACCTTATAACATCCCAGTAAATTACTTCACTTGACATATGGCCTTTAAGAAATTGCAGTAGGAAAAGACTGCCTGTCCTCTGACCCAACATGAGAAAGAAATGTACCAAATGTGTGTGCTGTGAGCACTGTGATCAGCTTCGTCCTCATTAAGATATATTTTCCTCGTGAAACATACAATGAGATGATAACAAATCTGTATACCCCAAGGTAAGTAACAGCCACACGGACAAATGCAGCGTGTAAAGCGAGCGCTGCAAACTACACATTGAAAGCCTCAGAACAAGAGGAATATAGATAGAAATATAATGTTGTTTTATTAGACTGTTGATTTGCAACATGCGGCAGTTGCTGAAGGCCTCCCTGAGCCTTATTTTCAATTTCCACTGAAAGAGAGGAAAGGCACTGATGCCGTCCCTACCTTTGACACATCAATAGCCAAATATTTTTTTTAAGTATGGCAATGTGAAAAAGCAAAGAGGTGATAACACTTCTGTATACCCCAAGGGAAGTGACAGCCGCAAAGGAGCCAGCAAATGCAGCTTGTAAAACGAGCGCTGCACAGCGCACATTTAAAGCCTGACAACAAAAGTAATACAGAGAGAAATATATTGCTGTGTTATGATACTGCTGGCTGGCAACATGGGACAGTTGTGGGTCCCCACCCCCCTCGGGCTCAGGATTAATTTCAACTGAAAGAGTGCAAAGGGCCTGATGCTGTAGTGAGACAAAGCACTGGCTCGAAGCTCCGAACAAATAGTATGCATGGAAGAGCTCAGACAGACAGCTCTGAGATGCACAGCATGTTTGTGGCCGGAGCGGTTACAGGAGTCTTCAACTTTTGCATCTCCAGATGTTTTGGACTACAAATCCCAATTCCCCTCTGCATTGACAGTCACTGCTAGGGCATATGGGAGCTACAGTCCAAAACATCTGGAGTGCCAAAAGTTGCAGACTTCTACACTATTGTATTGTACATGAAACAATTTAAAGAAATTGGTTTAAAAGACAGAAGGCCTCATTACAACTCTGGTGGTAGCCGTGCCCTTATTAAGGGCATGGCTGCCGCCGGAGTTGCATTTTTTCCGGAACCTGCAAATGGGGAAGAACCGGGTAATGCCGAGCTCGGCGGACCCGATAATTGCCCGTTTGCTGGTGCCGGAATCAAGGGCCTCCCGATCCCCATTCTGCCCCATGGTGCTGAATGGGGATGTTGGATGCACCAGCACATACAGAGTTGTGGCGGTGCATCCAACGTGCTCTGCTGGCGGATGGCGTTACACCCGCCAGGAAAAACCTGGCGGGTGAAACAGCACCCGCGAACAGAGCACGTCGTATGGCGGTACGGGAACTACGGTACCGGCATGCTTACCGGTACCGTAGTTCCCGGACTGCCATGCTTGTAATGAGGCCCAGAATCTTTGTTACTGTGCCGTGAAGCAGGGATCCATTTCATTACAAAATTGTTTAAAAACAAATAGTAAAGCGTGCTTTTCTGGTTTGTTGTTGTCATTTTACTTTTCGGGTCTATTTTTTTTAACGGGAAACAAACCATGTGCACTGTCATGTCCACCTCCTGTACAAACCCTTACCTGCTGAGCTACTGAAAAGGAGAGAGCATGGGAAAAGTGTCAGAAAAAGCTTCACAATAGAGAGAGTGACATTGAACAAACACCATAACACACCAAGGGCCCGATTCATGGAATATTTACACAGTTCAAAGTCAGTGCAAGTGGTTATTTTTGCAGTACTTAATTACTTTGCACTACTTTTCACTACAAAAATACACTTTACACAGTTTGATGAATCAGGGTTTGTGTCGGCAGTGCAATGTCATTTCTAAGCAGTGCAAAGTCACTTTGAACCGTGCAAAATGTCAATGAATCAGGCTTACGTAACCAGGTATCTGGTATATTTTTGGACTTGTTAAGAAAATAGTTTATGTGGTACTATCATTCCATCTCTTTCCATGTCTCAAGGCAAATCTACTTTTCAAATGCATTTTAGACCGCTGTGTCATGTAAACAAAGCTGTCCCAAAACATAAGCACTGCTACTTTACTTTTCCATTTTTGAGGAGGCCTGAAAAATTTGATTGTGAATTTAAGCTTTGTTAAAAAATCCAACATTACAGCATTGTCTACATTCGTGCTAGGAGGTAATTACAATAGCTATTGCAAAGCGTGGGCAGGGATTTGGATACGCATTGGGAATGAAAGTTGATGAGTTTTACTCGTCCCCAATACCCTGTCTGTTGCCTCCTTCTTGCCTGTCAACAAAGTGACTGAAAACAGATTGCTATTAACAGTACAACACTAAATCGAATGTGTATATACAACATCTCATACACTAATGACAAAGAACTTGTGCAGTGGCGCTGCCATACCTCCGATTCTGTGAAAATGGGCAAGTGGTTCTCGTTATTGAACTGCAGCATAATGTATGACATCTGGCATGACAAATAACTGGTAAATGTAAGTCTTCAAATATAGCAATAAGTGGACGGAAGGCAAACTATGGTCAGTTGAGGGCACGGCATAAGCCGTACCACCAGCATTCACGGAGATGAGTACATTCTAAAATACAAGAATGCTTTCAACAAGGAGAAATGCAGTTTCATTACGTGGAGCAAGAAGATAATTATTCAGGCAGCACCACGCAGCCACAGTACCAAAACACCAGTGACATTCTTTGAGATCCGAAGATTCTGCTGTGTACTTACTAGTCCTTAAATTTACTTGTGTGGGAGTAACCTAGCAGCAACAGCGATGCCATTTTCCAGATTGACTAGAGACTGTCACACTTACAGTGAAACCTTTCCCCAACTCTACAAACCGCAGGCGACAACTGCACACTTTACCTCATGGTCCTCAGTACTAAGATGGTGTGTATGTTTCACGGGTTATGTAAGGGCATGCAGCACATCAATCAAATTAATGGGCAATTTAACACACCCACTGTACACTGGAGGGTGGTGTTCCTTGCTCTCACTAGACCTCTGGCAGCCAGGCATGCCGCCTTCGTAAATCTGTAGGTTTGGACAGCAAAATCCATAGGCGGTAGGACTGCTTAAAATGTGGTAGCCTACTGCCTGACTTGGTAGGGTTATCAACTGTCATGTGCCATCCACGCGCCATCTGCAATTGAGCCTGCCAGTAGTCACCACACAATGAGGTCACCTCAGGACCTATTGTGCCGTAATGAAGGCTACCTGCATTCACCAACCAACAAACTCACCTGAGAAGGTACCTGCCAAATGATGCTGTACGCACGGATACCGCTGGCACACCACCGTCTTCTTCCCGGGTTCCCTGAAGGAGGAATTACCGGGCCCCCCATACTCGGAATGGCCCGGTAATTCCCCATTCAGGGAACCCGGACACGATTTTGTCGTAATGAGGCCCTATGTGTAATGCTTTAGCAGTGCCTAGTGTGAAATGTTAAGGAAGGAAAATGCATTTGATAGATACTGCTGTGGTAGTATTCATTTGCAGTTCATTTCAGTGGGTGGGAAATGTTAGCTCTATATGGCATATGATGGCACTGGTTGGAAAACAGGTGAGGTTCATATACAAGTAAAGGTTTTGTCTTTGGGATTTATGTTTTTGCAGAAGTTTAATGAAAGGACAAATATGCGTAGGCACAATAGAAGCCAGGGACTCCATTTCACCAAACTGCCAGGGGTTGCGGGAGTGACATCACATAACCCTTGACCTCTGATGACAAAACAGGAAGTGATGTCATTTGACCCCACCCCAAAGTGACATCACAGGAAGTGATGGGATACGACATTCGGATGAGTCTAACATCTGTATTTCCTGGCACTCTCATTTCAGCCAAATATAATAACCGGGGCACAGAGGGAGGTGTGATTTGTCCACAATCACATATTTGGGGAATATCATTTTCCAGATGTGACATGGGGCCTATATGTAAAATATACATAATGCAGTACTTGTATTCGGGTAATCAAAATCTCTAACGCAGGCTACAGCTAGTGTATCTAACGTCTATAGATCAATGGACACATAAGTACTCATTATCTGTGGCATTGATGTGTTAAACAAACCAAGAAAGCACTGGCCTGGGGAGGCATGCACCCAAGAGCAAAATGCTGCACAAGCGAGGCCTGAAAATTACATCATTGACCAGGATTCACAATCAACAACATTCCCTAATTTTAAATGTATCTATGAGTCAGCTACCACTACGATAGAAGAAAACTATTGTGCAGGTGTAAGCTGAGGCCATCTGTCTCTGTGTGCATTTATCTTTAAGTTATGTGACAAGCAACCACATGTTGTCCCCCACAACACAGCCGAACATAACACCTTAATGTCCTAAGCTTTGATACATGACTCTTCTTCAATCTTTTATAATAGATGAAGTGTGGGAGGCTGTACTTCCCTCAAGAGTGGGGCCAATGTATCTATGATTTTCAGAGCTCTATGGGTTAGGAGTTTTATTCAATGACCCCTCTGGTACGGATCCGTGAAGGAAGCTTCCACAAAGCCCTTTCCAAGAAGGAGTTTGAGAGGGGAGAGGTGGGTCACTCCATGGGTTTCTTAATTCTGTGACTCTGTGTCCAGCTCTTAGTTTCTTAAACAGTGTTGCACCAGAGCAGGGTCCTTGTCGAGTTTGTGGCCCCTCTCAACCATTCACATCACACTTTAATGTATTCAAGGTGAGCAGAGCCCAATCAGTGGCACAGCACAACATTTTGAGGGCCCCCTGCAAGCCATGCTGATGGCCGCCCTGCTCCTTAACAAAGCACAGGGCACGCCACACCCCGGCTGGCCTGGACCACCACATGTGTGCAATGCCCATGATGATTATGCCACTGCAGGAGCATGCACTACTCCAAGTGAAAAAAGTAAATATGTTTTTTAATCAGAGCTTAAATGTTTCACCTAAGGTCGAAAGAAGGGGGCACTGCCTGGTCCCCAAATATACCAGCGACCATTTGCCACAAGTAAGCGATTACGACCGAGTATAGCGAGGGGGCCCAAACTAACAAAAACTGGTTTAGGCGGTCTGGGGTAATTCTTCCTCCTCCAATGAGAAAATGTTTTGAATAATGGGTTACAATGGTTCATTACACAGCACAATTTCTGTGAACCTTTGTGTAAAGGGTTTAGACAGTTTGCAATTGGATATGTAGGGTGTAGGGCAACTCATGAAAAAGAGTAAAATAGATGCAAGTCACCAAAAGTGCACAAGCACATTCCCCAATGCATTGTCATGCCGGTCCCTTCAATATAATATATGCCAGTATAAAAAAACATGTTCATGCTGGCTGTGCCCAAACATTTCCATGCTGGCTCCACCAATATATGATAGCATTACCATATAAGAACATACCCATGTTCGCTTTGAGATGTTTTTTATAGCATCATTACTGGAGCAATGCACAAAGCTGGCTCTGCCAATATATGCAAGTACTCCTATGTAAGAAAATATTCCCATTGGCTTGGCCATTAAAAGTGGCATGTCACAATAAGAAAACATGTCCAAATGGGTTCCAAAATAAGGCAGTCTAGACTGATACGAACACTTATCATACTTGCTCCATCATATATGCTCAGTTAATAAAAAGTCATGCTACGGTAAGAAATATTCAGGCCGCTGCACCAAAACATCAGTCTAGCAAGGTAACACTACTTATAATGCTTGCCTTATCAAAGATGCTGAGTAATAAATGTCATGTTACAGTAAGCAATGGCTAGACTGGCAGTATTAAAATGCCAATCTAGCCAGGTAATGACACAAATGAACTTGGCTTTGCGCGAAAATACCAGTATGCTCCAGTGACCCCAGTCTCCCAGGGCCTTACACACACACACACACACACACACACACACACACACACACACACACACACACACACACACACACACACACACACACACACACACACACACACACACACACACACACACACACACACACACACACACACACACACACACACACACACACACACACACACACACACACACACATGCCCACACACACATGCACACACACACACACACCCATCCACCCACCATTCACTCACCCATACACGTCTCACGTCCACTTGCACTGCATTCTCCACACAGGAACGCATCCACCCAAAACATTAAAACACACTATCACATTCATACTCATTCACCCACCAGTCACTCACTCATACATCTTCTCTTACATCCACTCTAACTCCATTCTCTATAGAGGCGCACACCCACCCGTCCAGAATATTCAAACAAACACACTATCACATTTCTTCTCATTCACCCACAACTCACTGACTCATAGCACAAACGTAAATCTGACATGCACCACTTCACATATGCAAAACACACATCACATAAAAAAAACTTGTACCTGTTTTCCAGCTTCGGTCCGTCACTCCAGGCCACCCTCGGCTCCTCTGTGCTGCTCACAAACAGGAACCTATTAATTTAATTTGAGAAAGAAATATTTAAAACCAATTTTGAGAGATACAGGGGTTCGTCAGATAGCAGTGGCTGAAAGATTTTTGAGCCAATGTGTAAACATCACTGTAATTTGTGCTACTGCACGTTTCATCCATAGGGCATGGCTTTTGACAAAGAAGATCTTGGGGTTGATCGGAAGTAGTATTGCTAACAGCTGAAGTGGGCGAGGCTGCAAGATTATCTTGCCTCATCCCTCAGTGTTAACTGTTCTTATTTAAGTGAAATAGATTTAAACAAATTGATAAATAAGGATCTTAATAGGTTTATTTCCCTTTCCAATAGTGAACTGAATCAATATATTAATTCCTAAATGTGTTTTGATTTGATCCTGATTAGTTCTATCTGGATCATTGAATTCTTCTGATTAATATATTTATAACTGTACTTTGTCATTTATATCCTTTGTAATGTATCTGAAGGGGGACATTTTTACCTCAAGTTGTCATATTTTATTTTTACTTTTATGGCTTTTCCTTGCCGAAATAAAGTTTTATGTATGAACTAATGAAAGGCATAAAAATGCAAAGGTACAATAACAGGGCACCTTTTTTACATTTATACAAGTAAGGAAAATGTGTTGCAATATATTTATACAATAGTGTTAAGTGGCACTTGATGTGGGAGGTGTAATATGTTGACACCACATATACAGGCCGATTCATGGAACAATTGAGCGCCGAAATCGGTGGCGCAATCGTGAAAAATCCAGCGCATGCATGCCATTCACACGCAAGTGATTCATGGAAGTCTCTGCGCATGTTTTTCCTGGGAGCTGCGCCTAATCCGCACCTACCTTACATATCAAAGTGACATCCTGAACGCTGTGCGTGACGCGCATAGCGAAAGCGCACAACATGTAGCGCACACACCAGAAATGTGGCGGAACACACGGAATGGGGAAAAACGCATGAAAATGAGGGCGTAACTGTGGAAGCACTGCTGGGAAATACATGTAACGCCCACACGCTCGCGAACAACACGTATTCATGGAATCAAATAGGGAAAACCTGCGCACACCAAAAGACACACACAGGCGTAAACACGTCTGCCACACGAAAGCAGGGGAAGCACCCCATGAAGTATAAAAGTGCGCACAAACCACAAACACGCATATACAGCTATGATGAATGTCCCATTTCTCGCAGCAGTGATCATGGGACACCGCAGGAGGATGAGAATAGCCAGGCCCCGCATTTGTATGCCCAGGACCAGCCTTTTTGGGATGCCTGATGACCAGGTCTATGGCAGGTAGAGGTTTCCACCTCATATCATCCTAGACCTGGTCACTGAGTGGGAGGATGACCTCACATCACCCACCTTGTGCTCCCATCCCAAGCAATGAGCCCCTGCTCCATGTCCTACATTTTTTGGCCACTGGGTAATTTCAGTGGACAACTGCCATAGTTGGGGTGTCTCACAGGCAACGCAGTCACACTGCCTACACCAGGTGTTGGCAATCATGACTGCGCGCTCCTCAGTCCGCAGGCACATATACATGCCCAGACCACCCACAGAAGGGCAGGCCATGGTCCAGGACTTTTACAGGATGGCACACTTCCCCAATGTGCTTGGTGCCATAGATTGCACACATATGGCCCTACGTCGACCTAGGGCCACTGAGAACATCTACCGCAACCGAAAGCACTGTCATTCCATGAACATACAGGTTGCATGCGATGCCCAGGGAATCATCACCTATGTCTACGCAAACTATCCTGGGTCTACCCATGACAGTTTTATATACAGAATGTCTGCCCTGAGCCGGGCCCTGGAAGCTGGGAAGCATGGCAACACATAGATCATTGGTGAGTAGAAATGTCTGTGCACATGCATGCATGTTAAACACAGACAAATATACAAACCCAACTAATGACAACCATCAACACCTCCCCAACAGACAGTGCCTGCTCTCTGAGCACCCACATGATGAAGCCAATACGGAACCCACCACACCACCCCAGGTAAGATACAACGCAGCTCATTTTGCAACCAGGGCCATAGTGGAGAGCACATTCGGAGTGCTCAAGTCACGCTTCTGATCCCTTGACCACTCTGGCGGGCAGCTACTATATGCACCCCCAGTAGTGTGCAGGATCATTGTGGCAGCATGTGTCTTGCACAATGTTGCAACACGGCGGGGCGTACCGGTAGACATGGTGGTGCCCCCACATGCCCAACCACACGCACAGGCACTGTGCATGGGAGGGGAAAGGGCACGTGGCAAGGCAGCCCGGACCCAGCTTGTGGCCACATTTTTCACCTAAACTCCCACCCCTGCGGAGTGCACACAGGCCTGGCACATACCAGGTGACAATCGATGATGACAAAGGGACAGTCAACTGTCACAACCTTACCACCCTGAGAATGTTTCCATGGAAGGGCTACATCGTGTGCATCCCTAGCTACTTAAACATAACCAATCTCATGTGACCAAAAGGAACACCTGCAAGGTGCAGATCCCACCACCCCCTGCAAAACAGGCCATGAAAATCACTGATATGTCCCACAAACTCTCCCAACCCCCATGACCCTCCTAGGCCGCACCATGACATGGCATGCAACAGCAAAAGAGCAAACCAAATGCACAACACATGACAAAATCGTCATGAAGTTCCATGTGATAAATGGAAACAGGCCTGAGACAATTACACCTGACATGGAATCAGATGAAATGACTGACCAACAACCTCCCACACATACAAAGTCATACACAAATGCATGCCACCAGCAGTACCATCAACAAAAGACAGAATGCCTGTTGGCATGCACATCGGGCAATTCAAATCCGCAAATCCCAAAACCGTGTGCTGTGTGTGTGTCCCCTACAGTATACTGCTCAGCACACAGCACAGTGAGTGGGCTTTGCATTGGGAATACACCTTGAGCATCATATAAAAAAGGATAAGCAACAAAGAATACCCTGTGAGGCATGTACATGATCTGAAAATTGTAAGTAAGCATGTGCTGCAGGGACACAGCATGGCAGAGAAGGCAATCTGTGTGCACGTGTGGGCATGGATGGGTGGTTGTATGTGTGGTGGTGCGTTGTGTAAGTGTGTGTGTCAGTAGGGACATGAACTCAATACATACATGTGAAATGAAGTGACCCTCAGTGTCCTGTACACATCACATGTGAGCATTGCACTTGTGGACCCCCCAGTGTGATAGGCCACACCAATCCCCTGACACCTGAAATGTAAACCCAACACAGGAACATCCATTGACCCATAGAACGCATCATTTACATAGTACCCAACATTGACAATGTCAGACAGTGACCAATCACTGTAGCCCAAGTGTACCAACTTGACATTGCCACCACACGGCCCCCTCCCATCATGAGTGTGGCTTTGACAGCTAAAGGGTGCAGGTTACCGTCTACAGCATGAATTGCATCAACCACGTATACAGGCAAGTAATGAAAAAACATCACAATCAACTTAAAAAAAAGCACAGTTCAAAAATATACTCACCAACATTGATGCTGCACGTGGAGAAAACATCCTTAATCCCCACTAGGGGTGTACACACAAGTAGGACTGCAGACTGGCCACAGATTTGACAAAAGTCCAATGCCCCTGTGTAATTTGCTGTCACACTGATCCATCCTTGGAAAGGGGAAGCAGGAGTGGCAAATGTGTCAGGACCCCAAGCCACAAATATACGAGACAAGCTTGTATGGGCTCACCTGGAACACACAGTGGATGCTCTAAAATGCCACAAAGCACCACACTGTCACATGAATGCACAATACACATAAAATAGTATTTAAAAATTGTAAAAATGGCCACATACGACCCAGGGGAGGAGGGGGGTGGGGCGGCACCCAGCAGGGGGTGCACCTCAACACCCATATGCAATGATGTTGAGATAAGAAAAACTCCATGGGCTCAAAGCCTGCACGGCCCGACCTGTGTGGAAGATAAGTCGTCGTCCTAGTCACCCTCTGGATGTAAATCAGAAGGTGGACGTGGCACAGTTGCCTGACCATGCCTTTCTGCAGCTTGCCCGTCCACGGCAACAAGCATGCAGGTCTGGTAAGCCTGGCCCTGTGTGGCAATGGAATGTAGGTCAGCATGCAGCACCTCATGTGATACGCTTGCTTCCTCTTGCAAGGTAGCACGTGTAAGACAGAGTTCTGCCTGCATGGCCTCACATGATATTCGGAGCACCTCCCGGATTACATGTAGCTCAGCCGAGATGGTGTTTTCAAGTTGCTCCATCCTCACTTCTGACCGCTGCCTCTGGGACATCGAGAGCACACCCAGAGTAGATCTGAGGGATTGGTGTTCTTCCCTCAGGGCCTCCCCGTGTGCCTCTGCCTGAGCAGCAAGTGCTTCGCGCAGAGATACCATTTCAGCCTGGTGTGCCCTGTTTGAGGCCGCCATTCCCAGCCTGATGTGGACTGCTTTGCCTGCTGCTGGAGCTCCACCTGCCTATCAGGGGGTACATGGTTCGGGCCACACTTTCCATGCCTTGAGCAATCATCCCAATAGCTGCCCCCTGTTGCTGTGGACTGGCATACATGGCATGCTCCCACTCAGTGCTCCCCGGTGGTGCACGGCCACTGCATTGCCAGACATTACACCTGCGGGACCCAAGGAGCCGTGGTCCTTGCTGGATTGGCACTGCCCACGGCTGCAGGACTACATCCCTCCATCGACCTGATGCCCCAGGAACATGAGCAACTGGTGTGGAGAGTGACTGTGCGCCTGTAACCACCACAGGCGGACGTTCCAACACTGCCTGGCCCCTCACTACAGGTGTGGCGGACAGAAGATCATCCACATCAAGATCACTCCCCAGCGACAAATGGACATGATGTGCATCCAATTCAACATTGTGCTCAGAGGGGTTATCAGAGCTTGACTGATTTCCATCCCTGGACTCGACGGTCTGGAGCACAATGGGTTCTCGTGGTCTTGTGGAGGGATGACGCCCAGACGAATTTGTGGCTGCGTTAGGCCTGAGGAGACGCTTAAGCTAGCGGTGTGCACTCAGATTGCTGTGTTTAATTAGGAAGATGAGGACTATGTGGCGGGTGTTAGTATGAGAACAGCTATGCCGAATGGTTCATAGTATCGCAGTGTTCTAGTTGAGTGTTGGTGTATAGGATAGAGTAAGCGTGGTAGTGTAATATGGTGGTTATCAGTTAGGTGCTTGAGATCGAGCCCTCCATCTGTACCATCTATTATATCCGTTTTATGTACTCTGTCCGTTCGTTCTACTTTGTCTGTCATCCATTTCGTCTGTTTTATCCATTTAATCTATTAATCCTTTCATCATTCCATCCACTCAACCCATCGTCCACATAGCTTACTCCATCCATTCCATAGACCCATTTCATCCTTCCCATCCATTTAATGTGTTTAATCCGTTTCATCAGCATAAGCATGTTTGAACAGCCAAATGGCCACAGCTGCAAGAAAATCAAAACACACCATGACACACGTAATATGCATGTAAACATGCATCACTAAATCATCATCACCAATATAGCTTTATCGATCTGCAGCTCGGCCCGTACCGGGCCCAATGTGCCCTGAAGACGTAGTTGATGTCCCGAGCAAAGCGAGGGTCTTCAATGAGGTATGAGGGACCATAATGCCTGGTACGGTCTGAGCTGCTTGTCCATGAAGCTTTTAGAATACCCTTCAGGGCCTGATTCAGCACTTTGTGAAGTGAATGTGCCAAGAACCATGATTCAGTGCGTCAAATCACTAAGCCCAGGCTCCACCAGTATTCTCAATTGGGCTTGGGAGTACTCGTAGTGCATGACAGTGCACCTTCAGGATTGTGCTGGTTTAACATAACGGGCACAATGTTGAAATCTCAGCAGCATTTTTCTAAAATAACGACATATTTGTAATTTAACAAAAATGCTGCTGAGAACACATGTGTAAATAAACACTTTCACACACACCAAAGTAAGTATCTGCAATGTTGTACAACACAACGTTGAAGCTGCTTGCACATGTGTATGTGTAAGTGTTCATATACACCCGTGTTCATATACACCCGTATGGTGAATATGAACACCTTCCTATACAGCAAAGCAAGCAGTTTCAATGCTGCTTGCTTTGATGTATGTGAAAGTGTACACATGCACATGTGCAGGCAGCTCCACAGTAATTACAACCCGATTTGTGGGCTGAAATCAATCTGCGGGCAATACCAGTTAGTATAGCCCGCAGATTGACTAATCAACTTTGCTTTAAACCCGCCATGGTGTTCTAATACAGAGTACATGTGTCACAGGATGCATCTGTGATAGTGCGTATCATAACAGTGAAGGGATGAACATCTGAACATACATGCCAGGTCACTTTGAAATTGCAACAGTGAGTAGGCATGTAGAACGGTGTAACATGGCACAGAAGTGGGTGGGTGCAGTGCAGTACATGTGTACGTTCACAACAATCTACATCAACAAGTACGTTTTGATGTCAATCAGTTAACATGACGGCAGTGTAAGGGCAAGTTCAGACATCATGTGCAATGTGCATGCACTGGGTTGTATGGCTACAGTTAACACCCCTTTTCCCCCTTAGTGAAAATGCAGGGAGGCATTGTATGGCAATGAAAGGTTGACCACAGAACTGTGTATTGGCAGTGTTGGCTAGTGTCAATTGCATCATCTCAGTCAACTGACACCACAGCAGATGCGAATGGGACAGTAAGCAGAACACATGATGAACCCTCAGTAGTACACCCATTCAAGCAGAAGGCACTACACCAGTTGAACAGAGTCAGGAGGCATGCAACAGGGGGAGGCCTGTGCCCCACACAGACAATGACACCCTAAACAGGTGCGTGATGCAGTACTGAGCTAGAGTGAACATGGAATGGATGACCAAATGCCATGATACGTATGTAATCCGGGAGATTTACTACAATGATCATCCTGCCAAGGACACATAGGGGCATACATGGACTGCACATGGAGCATGCCTGGGCACTCATGTACCCGGGGAGCATCTGCCATCTGCACAGTCTGAGTGAGACACCCTGCATCAAGGACAAAGGATGTACCCCACAGTTTGTGTTTGGCAGGTTTGCAGAGGGAAGTGTGCATGTACACAGGAGTGTGGAACAGGCCATTGCAGTAGTCCAACATGTTACCCACCAGTGGCATGGTGAAATTGAGGTGCAGGGGGGTGTAGGGGCAAGGAAGCATGCCCGCGTGGAGTACCCACATGCAGGCTGACCACACATGCACTTCAGTCATGCGATGACATAGTCCGAGTGCTGAGTGGAATGACACCACAGGCTACATGCAGAAAGGTCAGTGAGCTGGAACATGGACCGGAGGGGCAGCTGAGTGACTAGCATGTGAGTAGGGTGCATGTGTGGTGAGGAGGACACTACCTGTCTGCTTCACATGTCCAGCATCCATCACAACAGGCATGCATCAGTGAAGCATTGCATGACTCGCACATGAGAACCATGTACACATAGCATGCAGTGGCAGTCAAGCACAACACATCACACAAGCAAACAACACATGGGCTAGAGAAACACGCAACAACTGTCACCGGACGAAGTATCATAATCCAGCATCTCTCCTACTCCTTGGATCAATTCTGCCTGGATGAACTCTGCAGCGATCTGCTCGTGCGGATTGAGTTCTTCCTCCTCAGATAGTGACCCACTGCCAGTCACCTGAGTCATTGCATAATTGGAGGCATGCTTTTGCTTTGCACAGCGTCGGAGGTCATCCCAACGCTTTTTGCAGTCCTGAGCTGTGCGCACCTGATATCCAAATGCATTAACACCATCCCCAACATGCTACCAGTGGACCATATGCTGGGCAGGTGTAGTAGGGCAATTTGGGACCACTAGTATATTGCGTTCGTGTTCCGACATGTAGCCCACAAGGAAGTCCAGTTCCTGCTTGTTAAAAGGCTTCTTCCTCGATGTGCCGGAGGCCGGAGCCATGTCTGGGGTCCCAGCCTCTTGTGCAGGAGCAACCTTCCTCCTCTTGGGCAGTGGTACGGACCCTGACTGGCAAATGCCGCCCTGATCAGTAGAGTCAGTGGCGCTGGTGGACTGGACCAGGGGAGTGGCTGGTGGAACCAGGACGGAATCCCTGACTTGCGTCAGTGGCTGCTGGGTGCTGTTGCCAGGACCCAGCATAGCAACTGCCACAGTGCCAAGGTCTGTGACCGACACAGTCCTGACTGGCAGACTCAGAGCCGGTGTGGCGTTGACTGCATCTGCCCATGCAGTTGCCACCAGCCGGCTGCTTGGGGCAGCAGATGACAACACTGCCCCAGGGACATGTGCCTCAGTCAGAGCATCCCTGCGCGCACATTGCTTGTGCCTCCTGACCACTTGGAATTCAGCCTGGGAGTCCTCAGGTGCCAACGCATCATGCGCTGGCCGACCCAGAGCCTGGGTGGTGGTCACCACAGCTGCACCTGATGTAAACAGCGCCCCTGTGCTATATGTGACCCCTGGGGGAATATGACGGGTCACACAACGCTCAGGCACCCCAAATATACAATAAAACCATGCATGCAACCCCCAGTAGCCCACGTGTGAGTAATTAACCTCCCGCAGTACGCGGTGGCACCCAGGAACACAAACAAGCGTATGCATGGTACACACAGGCTACTATGACCTAAAAAATGGGTACACGATACACAGGGGGACCAGCAGTGGGAAATATAGCATGGGCGACTCACCGTCTGACTAGCGTCGGAAAGAAAAAATATGTGTGGGCAACACCCCCTCCAAAAGAGGTACATCCATGATCTGCTGTGAAGTGATGACGTGTGAAACAACAAGAAGTAGCAACACATGCGTCGGTCTCCACGAAAAGCATGTACAGCAAACTGCTGGCCCGTGCTCGCCTTTAACCCGTGCCGAGGGAAACACCCGTGCATGTCACGGCACTTACACACTTACACACTAAGGCCCTTTCCTCAAATTACATGCTGACGTGCTGTTTTTTCACGTGCTAAATCACTCTGCATTGAGCTGGCCACGCGACAACACACAGAAGACCATATTCCTGCCCAGAAGGTGATTTACCTGCCCCCCAGATCCCCGAGCAGCCTCCCATGAGCCATCTGCTGCTGCCTGCCTGCCTGCTATTTGGTGGCTGCACATCAGCCATTGCCAGGTGTCCAGTTGCTGTGACCACCCCTGCTGAAACAGAAGACTCCCAACTGGTGTTCCATTGCTCCACAGCCCAGCCACAGGACCCAGTTGCCCACCCACACCAGCCTCAGGGGTTGCCATGTTGGGGCAAACACCATCTGCGACCACTGGCAACCCCAAGCCAGAGAGGCAGAGGGCTGTCACCTTCTTAGCAAGAGAAGTTGGCATCCTGGTAGAGCAAGTCCTGGGGCATTATGATGCCCTCTTCAGGCGACCATGTGCCAACAAGGAAAGATGGAAGAGGACCTGGTCAGACATCATGGTTGCCATCTAAGCGGAGTGGGTGGCAACCCATGACTTGAAACATGTCCAGAAGCGCTGGGAGGACTTCAGGTCCAGGACCCTCAGGAAGGCCCAGCGCCTCTCATGCACAGCGGATGCAGTGGGGCGCTAGGTCCAATTTACCATTGACCAGATGAAGGTCCTGCAACGCATCAACCCAGTGCTTCACCACCAGATCCTAGAGAGGCAGACCCATCTGGAGTCGAGCAGTGAGTGTCTGGGCTATCCCATTCCATGCAGTGCATGTTGAGGTGTGGCAAGAGTGTGCTGCTTGCACATATGTCTGACATGGTCCATGTATGGATGTGTGTGTGCAGGGACATGCCCGTGCTGCATGTGAGTACAGTCATGTTTGATGCACAACAATGGTGCATGTGTTTCAATGCATGATGCCAAACTGCATGTGGAGATGCACACATGTTTGCATTTCTGGGTATGTACTGTGCCATGGTTGGGGTGTGACACATGATTGCTGTTCCCACCAGCTGGCGCGAGCGGGGTATGTGTATTCCGAGGGGTGCGCAACGAGTTTTACATGCAATTGGGCTGGCGCAAGAGGGGTACGCGTATTCTGAGGGGTGCACAAGGAGTTTTACATGCGATTAGGCTGGCGCGTGCGGGGTACGTGTATTCCGAGGGGTGCACAAGGAGTTTTACACACGATTGGGCTGGGGCGAGTGGGGTGCGCGTATTCTGAGGGGTGAGCGAGAGGTTTTACACGCGATTGGGCTGGCGCGAGCAGAGTACACATATTCCGAGGGCTGCACGAGGAGCTTTACCCACGAATGAGCTGACGCGTGCGGGGTACGCGTATTCCGAGGGGTGCACAAGGAGTTTTACAAGTGATTGGGCTGGCGTGAGTAGAGTACGCATATTCCAAGGGGTGCGCAAGGAGTTTTACATGTGATTGGGCTGGCGCGAGTGGGGTATGAGTATTCAGAGGGGTGCGTGGGGAGATTTACACGTGATTGGGCTGGCGCGAGCAGGGTACACGTATTTCGATGGGTTGTCGCGTGAGTGGTGAGTGGTGTTTTTAGCACGATTTCTGTCACACTTTGCCTGAAATCTCACCTGTTTATCTTTCGACGTCTTGGACTGGGGTTTTTCCTTCTTCCGGACAGCTCGGGTCTTGTAGAGACACGGTCGCATATCCTCCGTCGCCAGCGTGCATGTGAATCAGACCGAGGTGAGTATGCGTTCAATTCCAGGGAGGATCAGCAATAATTTGCAGAGTCCCGGGAGGAAGGAAGCCAGGAAGGACCCAGGACAAGTACAAGGGCGGTAAGGAATAAGTGCTACGGGCGGCAAGGCCCTAGGAAGGAGAGCGCTGAAAAGACAGCTTAGGGTAGAGGAGGGGCTAACAGAACCTGGAAAGTAAGAGTACAAGTACAAGGGAAGTATGACCACACTTGCCGAAGTTCGGGAAGTTAGCATTGAGACGCGAAGCGCCACGAGGGCGTGTCTCTTTTCAAGGAACTGGCGAACTCCTGGAAACGATAGAGCAGTAGTCACGCACTAACGTCGGACATGTTGGGTGTACCTTGGATGGAATGTAGCAATGTCTTATGGACCACGTATTCCAGAAGGGGCTAAAATGTCGAATCATGACAGCATGCCCCCTCTTAAACTGCAATCCTCACGGTTTGCCCGGATGGGTCAAGTTGAACCGTCGTAGCAAGCGAGGGGCATTCAAATTGAACATAGGTTCCCATGTTCATTCACTAGGTTGGTATCCTTTCCATTCTACCAAATATTTTAGGCAACCCCTTCTATATCTGGAGTCACAAATCCTGGAAACTTCGAATTCGACCTGTTCATTGTTGAGCACGGGGGTAGGTTGAGAAGAGGTCCTAGTGTCTTGTGAATAAGGTTTCAGTAGGGATGTGTGAAAAACAGGGTGAATCCTTTTCCAGGAGTGGGGCAATTGAAGCCTGAAGGCTACGGGGTTGATGATTTCCTTTATCAAAAAGGGGCCATAGAAACGTGGAGACAACTTGTTAGGTCTTAAATGTCGAGGTAAGAGTCTGGAGGAAAGCCAGACCTTATCACTGATGGCGTATTTTGGACCTGGTCTTCTCCTGGTATCAGCATATCGTTTAACATCCATCCTGGCCTTTTCCAAAAGTCCTTTCACATCTTTGTGTACTGTGACCAAATGTTCTATCCAGGAATCAACCGATGGAACCTGGGTGGAGTGAGGTAGAATAGTAGGTAAGACAGATGGATGAAATCCTTGGGAGCAAAAGAATGGGATGGTCTTATTGGCAGCATGGTCGGAGTTATTGTAAGCAAATTCAGCCACAGGAATCAAGACAGACCAATCATCCTGTACCTTGGAGGCAAAACATCATATATATTGTTCGAGAGCTTCATTGACTCGTTCTGTAATCCCATTGGTCTGAGGATGATACCCTGAAGACAAGGCGCATTGGATGCCTAACATTTTACACAGGTATTTCCAGAATTGGGAGATGTACTGAGGACCCCGGTCAGACATGATTTTAGAAGGGAGGCCATGAAGTCTAAAGATGTGGTTTACAAAAATTCCCATTTCTTGTGCTGAAGGTAACTTTTCCAAGGGAGTGAAATGGGCCATATGGGAAAACAGGTCAATGGTCATCATTATGGTCGTGGAGCCCTTGGAAGGTGGTAGCTCTACGATGAAATCAGTAGCAATAGTCGCTCAGGGTCGGTCCGGTAAGGCAGGCTGGTATAGAAGTCCTGCTGGTTTCTTATTGTCATGCTTATTCTGACTGCAGACTGGGCAAGCTTGGATGTACTTCTTTATATCTTCGGCCATTCTGGGCCACCAAAGGTTCCTCTGAATGAGTCTGAGATATGCCTCGATGTCCTGAATGGAAGGTATCGTGGCAGAGTTTATTATCTTCAATCTCAGTTCTTGTGTAGGTATCACTAGGTTCTTATCCTTAAATAGGTATCCATCTTTATCCGAGAGTCCCCATCTGTTTGTCTTAAGGCAGGGGTCCCCAACCTTTTGTGCGCAATGAGCAACATTGGCATATCAAATTAAATGGTGAGCAACATCAATTTTTCGATGGAACATATCAGCGTACAGTTGGCGGACAAATGATTGCAACACAAATTAGAAATGTAACAAAGTTAAAACTGCGTATGGAACATTTAATTTGCAGTACTTAAAAGTTATCTAGACCACGTGTTATTCTAGTTCATTCATTTGATGTTAGGTGGTTGTTTACAAGAAATGTTGAGGAAATTGAGTGGTCAGTAGTACATTTTTAGACATATAGGACCAGCCCAGCTGTTCACAAATAGCGTAGAAGTAAATAAACATTACCAGGGGTTTCAGGTTCCCGAGCAAAATATTAGTGCAAATGTATGGTCAGTAGAAATGGCCACAAATGGAGCACTGATTTTTCGGGTCTACTGAGATTCTCCCTAGGATTTTATGGGATCTTTAATGGCAAATGGTGCATTCCTGGGCATGCAAGATCGGCAATACTGTTCCACAGTCATTGATGACTGTATTGTGGATGGTTTTTTTCTTCAGGAATGCAATGAATTGTTACATTTCTTATTGTAAAGAGTAATCACAATCCTCTTGAGTTCATTTTCCAATGGCCATGTTAGGCACCACGAAGAAGATGTCTGACAGCCAGAGAGGCTGGTTGGCGATGCCTACGCTCGAAAAGGAGGCATTGTAAAGAATTACTAATTCACTAGAAATGAAGATATTCTCTTAAAACTGTTGAACAATTCAGAGGCCACAAGGGAAAGCATCAGTTTGTTTGAGTCTTTAGGAGAAACTATCCAGGACAGAGCTATTGGCAAACCGTGCCCCCAAGTTCAGGAGTTCTAGGTTATAGAAATAAATGAACCATGGTTCGATGCAGAATGTAGAATCTCAAAAAGAAAACTGAACCATGATTTAATGCGGGGCGTGTACACTGCTGGTCAGATTTATGGTTTCAAAATGGCATACAAAAATTGCCTTAAGACAAAAAGAGAATTTGAGAAACAATGGAGCTTTTTTGAAGGACAACAAATCGTATTATGTTTATTTCTGTTGTCAAGACAGGCATTATGCCATCCCCTATATTTCTTGGACCACCAGCCCCTCACGGTTATAGGCCTATTCCTATACTGGACATTGGGGCTCATTACGAGTTTGGTGGCCTCTCAACGGTATCGTTACTTCCACTTGGTCCAGCGGTATCACTGTCAGATTCCAAGTAGTGGTTTGGCGCTGTTAGTCCCCAATTATGGAGTCTGTAGCACTCCAGGGTGGATTTCGTCGGTATTTGATTGTTAGAAACATAATGTGGCATAATTTACATTTTATTGGAGTCTGTGACAAATCTGTGGATGGTGTCCCTTCTCCCCTATGGGGGAGACCATTCCCATGGGGCCAGGACAGTATGTCCTCGGTACAACAGTTCCCCTCAGGCTGGTGCACAGGGAGAGGATCACATGGGAGAGGAAACTCATTATGGGACTAGGAACGACCCTACCCTGAGAACGCAAGATCCTCACCAATCACCAGACCCTAGAGCCCCCCACCCCCTTCCTATAACCCAAAGAACAACCCCTTCCCTAATAGGCTCATGAGCTATAGTCGCCCTGCCATTTCCCTAGATAAGTACTGGGACTATGAAGAGCACAACTGACCCAAGGGAGATCAAGGGTAGACATACTGAGATGAGGAAGAATGGGGAAGAGTTGAAAGATATGCTATTGACAACCAATGAGACAAAGAAAATGCATGGAGGAATGTAGAGTGTTCCACATAACCAACATGAGCATTCTAGACAACTTGGAATAAGTACTGGGATGAAGAGGAGGAGCGGAGGCATGAAGAGTTCTCCTAAGAACCATAATGAGCAGTCAAGGTATTGCTGGCTGCTCATTGGCCAATGCAGAGTAGAAAAGGAAGAGGGACTCAGGAAAAAGTTGTCTAGTCCTCCATGAAGGAGCTGCAGGAGCCAGCACGGTGCAGGAAGGTGCAAGGAAGCACACTAGGATGCCAAGAGGGGAGCTGGAAGGACAAGGGCCAGTACACAGTGGAAGGACCAGAAGGCGAGCTGGCAGAGAGAAGCTCCAGGTGTTCCTGCAGAAAGGGAAGCGTGTGAAAGGAAGACCACGCTGCCCTGGGAAAGATTGACACTGCAGTGTTCCCGGGCAGACCACAGCCCAATACAAAGGGGGAGCACTCAGGCTGGCTGGTGGGAAACTAAGACGGTGCAGTCAGCATCTTAATAGTCCCAGTACCTGCCAGGAATGTGAACCATATCTGTCCCCCAACAAGAGAAACTTAAGGGTCTGGGACCCACCAAAGGAAAGCAACATCAGTCCTCTTCCTTGTGGCGGTACTTGGGAGGAAAGGGCTCCCAGTACCCACACACAAAGAAGAGGTGTCTGGGACCCACTACACGAGAACCACACAAGTCATCTTCCTCGTGGTGGTACATGGGAGAAGCAAGCTCCAAGTACCCTCACGCAAAGAAGGGGGGTTTGGGACCCACTACACGAAAAACACACAAGTCTTCTTCCTCGTGATGGTACTTTAGAGAAGAGGGCTCCCAGTTCCCGAACATAAAGAGGGTTCTGGGGCCCAATCCCATGAGAAGAAGGGAAACCAAAGAGTAATTTACTAAGGACCATACTTGGCAGGGTAGTGAACCAAGTCGGCCTAAGCGGAAAGAGAGAGAAGCAGAGATCTGGTACCTACAAGAGAAGGAACCAGGGCAAAGGAGTCATTGCCCCTGGTTGTGGTCCAATAAATAGAGAGTTGCCAAGAGAAGGAACCAGGATAAGGGAGTTGTTGCCCCTGGTTGTTGCGAAGTTTGTGCAAAAGAGAAATATCTAAGAACTTTATAGAACTTTGTTTTACATTTAAGAACTTTGGGTTTGGAACCTGTGTTACTTGGACCTCTTTGATTGGATCTACAACCTATTCTTCTGAATTAAGAAGACCTTTTGTCTTTTATAGGTTAGTCAATAGTGTGAGGGATGGAAATAGGCTTCAGACTTGTGACAGTGGACTATTTACTTTAGACAAGACATCCTGACAGTTTCCTTAGTTTTGGTTGAGGAAGGGAAGCCCCTCTCAGCTTTAGGGAAAGGCCGGAGTTTCCCCAGTCCCCCAACCTTTTACTTTCAATAAAAGAATGTGTCAATCAACATGAGCCCACTGTGTCTGAGTCCTACTTCTACATTCTTACAGGTCACTAATGGTTTTTTAAGTCTTATCCAACGTGATACGTAGACATCTCAGCATCTGTCCAATATACAAGATTGTGGAATTATACATTGTGGTGACAAGCAGGGATGTCAGTTGGTCCCAATGTATTCCTTTTGGATGTTGATTCTAGAACTTCTCTTAGGAAAGTTAATCCACCCTCCACCTCAAGGGTTCATTTTATAGCATGCTTCCTTATGAAGAAGACACAGCGATTTTGGACTTGCTCCCAACAGGTCTCTAACAGGGCCTGCTAAACACAAGTTACTATTTTGGGAATTACAGTTTGAAATTAAATATAATAAAAACAAAAATCATGGTGTTCAGGCAAAGGGTGACATCTTGTAGCTAGTTTTTAAATGATTGTAGAGATGGGGGGCACTCTCATTTTTATTTGAGCCTACCCTTCTAAAAGAACAGTGCTTACTTCAGTCATTCATGAAGATAGCTGAAAAGGCATAATGAATGATTAAATGGCTTTTTACGTTGTTATTTGCAGCATTCTGATTGGAGAAGTGTCTGGAGGTATACAAGACAAAGGTCTGTTCCATGATTTTAAGGCCGCAAATCCTAGGGTGGTTAGAACTGTCATTTCCTGAAGGGGTTGCAAAATAAATTCCAGTGCCAAATAGCAGGTCTCCCTGCAGATACACCTGCTAGCGCCTTGTGAGCTGAATTGGGGGTGTTCAATTTTAAAGTGTCAGGCCAGTTAAGAATGTTCCTTATTTATTAAAACCACATCTGGGATTTTCTGCTAATCAAAGTGAATTTCAATGCAAGTGCGATTGTAGCCTCCCCCGGTGAAGAAAAATACTTGTGGTTATGGGTGGTTGTAAGGCACTGTCCATTTGGATAGGGATGGGATATAACTAAATTTGGTGCATTAAGTCAACTCAAAATAGCTTCAAAAGCAAGAGCTTGTCCGATGGAAAAAGAGTCAGATGTCCAAAATAGACATAGGCTGCCCGCTTTAGCCTTATATACAGACTTACGTACACATATAAGATGGCAAGGAGAAATCTGTGAAATAAGATCCCAAGAATGCAGGAAGCTGGTGGTAATAGTATGTTGCAATGTACCCACTCCTCAATAAATTAAGAAAGTGTGCAGGAGGAAGCACAAAGTGCACTTGCAAAATAGGAGTCAAAGATTTTCTGTTAATTTGCCATTGTTTCTCTGTTCTGCATAAGCATGGAATGCATGGGAGCTATGTTATATATAATTCATTGTAATGATCAGACTTTTATATATAGCAAGTTTGAATATGTTAAAATTGCTTTTTTATTTTGGTCTTTTTCTGTGTGAATTGTATGAAAAATATGAAACATGTTTTTAAATGTTGCTGACTTCATGGAGAAATATGATTAACTATTAATTAGTGCTTCAGGTAAGATCACTTCATTGGGCCTTTGGAGGTTACCTCCTGAGAATTATTTGGGAATGTTATGGCAAATGTGTTGTAAAGCTCCAGAAGGCTGTTGCATTGGTGAAAAAGTGGTTAAGAATAGAAAAAATACCTTTCTCAATTATTTGGAGCCTATTTTCTCTGCCCAAAAGGGATTTTACACACGACTTAGTGGCAAACATTGGTCAAACCTTTGAGCATTTGATGACCACTTCATAGAGGGGTGTGGTATTGCTAACTAAGTATTTGAATCAATTAATTGGCTTGTTAGTTTAAACCTATTAACAATAACTTAATTGTATTGGAATACAGGGCAAATGAATTATGAAAAATGTGGTATTCATTTACCATATCTGCCCATTAACCATGTGCCAGATGGGCAGAGTATCAAACGATGACCATTTTTCCGCTAGGACACTATGGGCCTCATTACGAGTATGGAGGTAGCCATGGTGCTATTAGCGCCATGGCTGCCTCCATACCGGGCTCCAATACCGGGTTCCTTCAATGGGGAATAACCGAGTCATTCCAACATTGGGGGACCCGGTAATTCCTCCTTGAAGGAACCATTCCCCATTCCCATTTGAGTCCCCTTAGGGCTCAATGGGAATGGGGAGGGAGGTAATAACGGGCACGTTACTAACGGCCCGTTATTAGCTCCATCTCCCCCTCGTGGGACCCGGAAAGGACGTCTGGTTCTACCAGACGTCTGTTCCGGGTCCCGCAAAGGGAAACTCGTAATAGGTGCTCCCGTAATGAAGGGTGCCGGTCCCGTACCGGAACCCTTCATTACGGGCGCGCCAGGGTCCTTAATAGTTCTGGAAGATTACAGCTGTACCTGTTTGGAGGAGACCTCATCCAGTGTGATAGGAGAGAAGCAAGAGAGGAAAGCTGAGGGAGGATGGGGGACCAGGGGCGGCAGGGGTCGGGCTTGGGGGAGGGGGCCAGGGAGTAGGAGAGAGTGCTCGGGATGTCTGAAGTTGTTGCAGTGAAGCGGGAGGCCAATGCAGTACAGAGGGCCTGAAAAGGAAGAGGCGTGTTACATTCTCAGAGGGATTGGCTAGTTCCTTGAAGATTTTAAAGAGTTGAGCTGTGTTGTAGGATGCACCAGAGATGCAAGCCTGGATGTGTACCCTCTTCTTGGAATGAATTGAGAGACGATATTGCCTTTGGAGAAGGCAACAGGCCAGTCTGTCAGAGCATGCATATGAGGTCTGCCACCTCCGTTCTGCAGCTCTGCACTTGTTCTTCAGGGCTTATAGATCAGAATCGTACCAAGTGTTATGCTTGGTGGCATGTTTCAGGCAAATCCTCATGACTGGGGCAAGGATATTGAGAGTGTTGGTGATTGTGAGGTGGAGGTTGCAATGAGCAACGTCAGCAGTAGAGTCTGCAGTGAGAGGAGAGGGGGGATGAAGGCTGATACGATGGCAGCAGCGAACACTTGTTTCATTGGGTAAATGTCTGAGAACGAGGTTGGCAGAGCTACGGGAGGTGAAATCAGGTGGCCCAGAGGGCCCAATTGAGTGGAGAGAAGGGAGTGGTCTGACCATGAGAGATGGGTGATGTGAGGGGCGAGAGCAGAAGGTCAGTGTGGATGAGGGCATCAAGAGTGTGTCCAGCCGAGTTGGTAGGACCAGAGGGGAGAATGAAGATGGAGAGGGAGGTGCAAAGATCACAGAAGTCAGTGATAGCCGTGAATGAGGAGTCAAGATGGATGTTGAAGTCACCTAGTAGAAGAGGTTTAGAGGTAGCTGAAAGGAGAGAGGAGGAGAAATCCACCCATTCTGAGAGGAATAGTATGATGGAGCCCAGTGGTCAATGGATAGCGGTAACAGTCAGGGAGGAGGTGGGAGAGATGGCGAGCTTGCAGACCAGGCTCTCGAAGGAGGAGTATGGCTGGGTGGGTATAAGAGAAGAAGGGACCCACTCAGGGAAGATCAGGGCAACCCTACCACCATCACAGTTGGGGCGTGGCTTAGAAATGATATTGTAGCCATCAGGGATAAGGGAGTCAAAAGCAGTGACTGATCTGGCCTTGAACCATGTCTTGGTAAGAGCAAGGATGTCGAGGTCAAGGTCTTGAAGGAGGTGGCAAATGTCAGCAGAGTGGTTGATTGCAGAGCTGGCATCTAGCGTAGCCAGGTGAAGCAGGTTCTGCCTTTTAGGGATTTCCGGTAAGGGATACAGGGGCATGGTGCACCAAACAGAGGAGGAGGGATGGAGAGAGAGGAAAAAGAAGTAGGTGATAGTAAAGCAGTTAGAATAGATAGGGGAGATGGTGAGTTTCATAGGGGTCGCAGAGAGATACAGGATGGAGGATAGTACAAGAGGCTGCACTGCACAAGCAGAAACAAAACCAGGCAACGTAGTAGCTGAGAGAGAGTAAACAGAGAGTATTTGCGCCAGCGCTAATAGTGCTAATTGCACCAGCGCTAATAGCACCCCTCAACCCCAACGCTATTTGGGATCCAGTGTAAATTGCGCCAGTCCGAGTAGCGGTAACGCTATTTGCGCTGGAGGGATCCCATCATGGGAATTACCGCTGTGATACCACCAAGGCTCTGATAGAGCCTTATGCAGAAAAACATGTGGTTGTTGTAAAAAGAAAAACACATAAAAACAGCTCTAAAAGAAAAAAAAGGCTCTTTTAAGAGCCACTACTATTTTTCTGACACCTTGGGCCTCATTATGACCTCAGCGGTTGCCATGCCGCTGTTGGCGGCATGGCTGCCGCCGAAATCGCGTCCGGGTTCCCAGAATGGGGAATTACCGTGCCATTCCGAGTTTGGAGGGCCTGGTAATTCCTCCCTCCATGAACCCGGGCCCAGACCTTCCCCATTCCCATTTCAGCCCCCATAGGGCTGAATGGGAATGGGAGAGGGAGCAAACAACGGGCCGATTACGAGTGGCCTGTTGTTTGCTCCCTCTTCGCCTCGCGGGACCCGGTAATGACGCCTGGTTTTACAAGGCGCCCTTACCTGGTCCCGCGAGGGGACCTCGTAACGTGGCAGAACGAGTTTAATGGGTCCGCCTCCTTTTGCGGAGCCCGTTAACCCGTTCCGCCAGGGTCATAATGAGGCCCCTTGTCTTTATTTCTACTATACAAAAGCTCCATTTTTTCCATTAACATAGAACATAATGCTAAAGCAAATGTTGGAGAATCTTATAGAGTCTAACAACTTTACGAAGAAATGTAAAGTAGATGGAGTCTATAAGATTACAACATTGTTTTGTTCTATTTCTTAACTATGAAAGGCAGTTCCCAAGCCAAACTTTTTTTTAGTGTTTATTTTTCTTTATTTTTTGTTTTTTTCTGATGGTAGGGAGCAAGTAGGGAAGATGGGGGTGCAAAGGGGTACCAACCACTGATAAGGAGGGAAAGGGGGACAGAGGAATATGGGCCAGATCTTAAATCTCAGCAGACTCGAAGGCACTGCATAGCTGCTCCCCCCTGCAGAGGACTGTGTCACAATACATACAGAGGACTGTTTTCCATGAAAGGAAAGGATCAACATCCTCTTGTATGGTCTGCGAAGCAGCAGGTGGAATCCTCTGCTCGTCTATCTACCATTTCCTTGGATGTACGCACGTTACTACGAACGTATGCAGGCATTCTGATTGATTTACGTTACAAGCTCCGAGTCAGTGTGGAGATGTTTTCTACTGATCACTGCGTTTACACGTTTTTTGCACAACAGGAGGCTACTGCTTAAGAACAGTGGTACGATCTAGACCGCCTAAACAACTTCCCTTGTTATAGGGTGTATTTTCTTACGACACTGACAGCTGCTGAGAAGGCCATTCGTTTTATACAATTATCATCAACAGAACGGCCGGACCTCGAGTATCCATTCATATAGAGTGTGTAAGGACAAGGCAACAGCTATAGGTGCATTTTAATAACTCAATTTCATTCTTCTCCGAATACTTCAGACTTCAGAACCTATTATGAATTTCCATAAAAATAATTAATAATCAATCAAAAAAGCAGGGGCGAGGCGCGCACTCCAATTCCTGGCCAATATATTACCTGAACAAGTATCCAAAAACAATCACAGGGTTGAATCCCAAAGTGTCCAAAATATTCACAGGGTTAAATCCCAATAAATTTCACAGAGTTGATTCCCTTCTTGCACTGTTGTACTCCTCCAAGCGCTTTCGTATCTGCAATACTCATCAGGGAGGCTGAGTTGCCATTCAATTCAGGTGAAACCAATACGAATGCAGTTGCAGTCTCTAGGAATTATGGTCAATGTAGTGAACCCATTTAAACAATTCAGGTGACCAGTGAAAGACTCCCCTCCAACACACACATCGTACCCTTAGCAGGGGGAAGGGGGAAAACCATGAATATGGCTCTCCAGTGTAGGGCAAAATAACTCTGGTGCTGCAGCCTCTGGAGTCCGGATCTCCACAAGTTAATTGTTCAAAAAAGCAGGGGTGAGGCGCGCACTCCAATTCCTGGCCAATATATTACCTGAACAATTATCCAAAAACAATCACAGGGTTAAATCCCAAAGTGTCCAAAATATTCACAGGGTTAAATCCCAATAAAATTCACAGGGTTAATTCCTTTCTTGCACTGTTGTACTCCTCCAAGCGCTTTCGTATCTGCAATACTCATCAGGGAGGCTGAGTTGCCATTCAATTCAGGTGAAACCAATATAAATGCATTTGCAGTCTCTAGGAATTATGGTCAATGTAGTGAACCCATTTGTGAACTATTGGGCAGTAATTGTGATTTAACCCTGTGAATATTTTTGACACGTTGGGATTTAACCCTGTGATTGTTTTTGGATACTTGTTCAGGTAATATATTGGCCAGGAATTGGAGTGCGCGCCTCGCCCCTGCTTTTTTGAACATTTAACTTGTGGCGATCCAGACTCCAGAGGCTGCAGCACCAGGGTTATTTTGGCCTACACTGGAGAGTCATAATTATGGCTTTTCCCCCTCCCCCTGCTAAGGGTATGATGTGTGTGTTGGAGGGGAGTCTTTCACTGGTCACCTGAATTGTTTAAATGGGTTCACTACATTGACCATAATTCCTAGAGACTGCAACTGCATTTATACTGGTTTTACCTGAATGGAATGGCAACTCAGCCTCCCTGATGAGTATTGCAGATACGAAAGCGCTTGGAGGAGTACAACAGTGCAAGAAGGGAATCAACCCTGTGAACTATTGGGCAGCAAATTGGGAATTAACCCTTTGAATTATTGGGCAGAAATTGGGATTTAACCCTGTGAATATTTTGGACACTTTGGGATTTAATCCTGTGATTGATTTTGGACACTTGTTCAGGTAATATATTGGCCAGGAATTGGAGTGCGCGCCACGCCCCTGCTTTTTTGAAATATTAATAATCAAGATGGAAAGAAACATGTTGGGTCTCTTTTTGTTATGAACATGTGATAAACTGATATAATAAGCTGTGACTAGGTTCTCCAGTCACTGAGAACATTATATTTAACAGTGTTATGATTTTGTGTTACTGGTTATAGTATGTTTATTTTTGTTAATGAGTTTATCACTGTGGGAGATTCGTTTTTTTGCTACATGATATTAATTTTGTAGGTCTGTTTTATAGGTTGTATACGAATTGATCGTTTTTCAACTGCTCGAATGACAATTGACCTTTTCACAATTGACCGAATTGTGAAGGTCAATTGGACCATATATGTGGGGGCAAACCCCCAACAACCCCCCACCCAACGCCAAACCCCCCAAAACCCATATATATAATATATATATAGATATATATATATTCGGTCAGTTGTGAAAAGGTCAATTGTGACCCTTTAAAGTCGGTCAATTGTTCATTCGAACAATTGTAAACGACCAATTTGGGTAATACCGTTTTATATATATTCTTTTGATTATAGTTAGACTAATAGCATGTATGTTATGTTGTCGTTGATTGAGTGTAGTATGGATGGCGTGTTTTGGTGATGTGAATGTGTTTGGGTTTGTTACACTTTGCACTATGAAGAGGAATATGAATTCATTGTATATTTATGATGTATGTGTTTTTCTAATAATTTCCTCCATATTGACATATGTTAATAGATGTTATTATCCATATGGCAGTTTTATGACTACATAAATGTAATCTTATAAGATGCATAATTCTTTCACTTGTGAACATGAGATGAACATTTTACAATTTTTGGTGTGGGTATGTAATAGTTGCTTTTGTTTTGCTCTGCCTTACACCTAAATTGAAGCAGTTGAATCCCGATCTCTTAGTTTACATATATATCAGTGTTTCCCAGGTGTGGTCGGGTTTCATTTAAACTTGGGGTTCCTATTTGTGTTTGATGGAATCCTCTGCCCCACAGTGGTGGATTGTGTGGTGGCAGGAGCAATTGAGGAGGATGGCATAGAGGAGGTAACAGCCTTTCTCAGGGCACCCAGGTGGATTGTGCGGGTGTGGTGGCGCATGGAGGTAGTACCAAAGGCACCCCTCCCATGGTGGTAAAAAAACACCACACCCATGATTCCTTTTCAAGTGCCCATGGTAGTTAGTACCTCCTCTACCTCATCTTCTTCCCCTTCCTCCTCCTCTGGTCCAGTGCCCCTGTTCCCCTGTCCAGGTCCTCCGGGTGGTAGTGATGGCAGTAGTGTTGGCTCCTGGGAAGGAACAATGGCCATGACAGATGCCATTGCAAACTGCAGGTAGTCTCCTGAATCTTCCAAAAAAAGATGCTCTATCTTGGTCTGCCAAATTGAGATTGAGTAAAAGAAATGGGTGGGTCCCTTTGGAGGATTGTCCGGGGACTATTCTCCTGTCTGCAGACCCCAGAGTCTAAAAAGTGACATGAAAAGTTGCAAAAAGTTCAGAGAGCAAGTAAGAATGGCACTAACAGGTGGGGAAGGGTGAAGTTTCAACCTGAATCTTTGTAGATTGGCTAAAAGTGAGGTTTCAAAATGTCAGCGTGCACGGACACCAGTCACGGTGCACGGGTGTGGCCACGTGGTGACATTCACAAGCATCTGTGATTCCATCACACATCTGCAAACGTCGATCACTGTTAGAACTTTCGTTAAAAGAGTGGTGTATCTCTTAAGGGACAAGAACATGCAGACATAGGTTTTGCACTTGATGTTGAAGATGCTGAACAGACCCAGGTGTCACCTAAAAGCCACATTTTATATTGGCCCATACTAGACACTCTTTTTCCTAGTTTCCTCCCTTTTGTCTGCAGAGGATTTCCCTGGTACCTATAGGTGTTTGTTCTACCCTAATCATGAAAAGGAGAATAACATCCTTGTAGCCATTACTGCTTGTGTTGTTATATCATTGCCCTGCCTTTCTGCACTTGTCAGCAGTGATCTCTTTAGAAATCTCTCACAGGTCAAACTTCAGCTGAACTTTTTAAGAAGCTTGACCGAGTTTGACTTCATCGGCACATGTGGTTGGAGTTTGTTTTTACTCTCATAAGCAGCTTTCATAAAGGCAAGCGGTTGTTGGGAGAGACAGGCCTAGGGTGTTTAGGGAAGGCCTAATAGACTGGAGTGGAGATAGAGTGGGTGAGTAGGCAGAAGGGTGCAGAGAGATTTTCAAGGAGGCTAAAATGAATGAATTCCCAAGGAATCTGCCTATGTAAATGCCATCTGCAAAGTATAATTTACAGGTAGCATTTACATTATTAACAAAGAAGAGAGTAAAAGCAAAGAATACACTCTATACTTTTGCACTCCAGTCTGTTAAAGTTGAAGATTGCAAATAGACTCAATAGCATGTAGGAGCTAAGGTTGGCAGTCCACTGCATGCAATTAATACTTTTGACGAAATGTCCCTTAGCCACATTTAGTTCACATAAAACTTGCTTACAACAGACACCAAGACCATTTTAAGTGAACATATGTCAGAGGAGTGTTTTCTGGAAGTTGGCTTACTCTACCTGAGATCAATACATGGACAGGACATATCACTCTTTTTTCTCAGTAGAAATCCTTGTCTCTGTTAGAAAAATTATTGCTAGGAATCCCTCAGAAAAATGTTCAGAAAACTAGTGACCATTACTGAGCAAGGATCTGAAGATATTCATTCCCCATGTAACCTGAGACTGAGCGATGTGCACCCCCAGGTTCCTCCCTCAGGGGATGGGGGGTTGAATATCCCTCACTGGCAAATTGCCCCACCTTCCCACTCCCCTGCTTTTAGCTCCTGCTCCTTTGTATTGATCCCTTGCAATCTGCTTCCCGTGTACTTCCCCCTCTGCTCTGTTGCTTTCCAATGCCACGACTACACTCAAGAAATGCCACAATTATAATACTAATAACAATAATATAATGCTATTCAGTATCACTCGTCAAGATGGCAGCCATCCAAATTCTGAGTTCATAGCTTTCAGAAAAATAATCACCAGCTCCTAAATTCCTGACTGTCAATCATGCACTCCTGTGTTCATTCACAAATGTAAAGAAACAATCTGTGAATGGAAAAAGCTGCAGTCACATTTTAATTAACAAGATATGCGCCGTAGCACTTACTCTCATATTTCACTTTTTATCCCCATTGCAGATTCTTAAAACAATGGGAAACTGATTTTTCTTTATCTCTTTTTATAATAAAGAATCCAAAATCACATGAACACAATATAAAATAGTGATGCAAATGGTCTGGGAGTCCCTCTACCATGAACGAAAACGGCCAAATAACCTGTTCTCTGGGTAGGTTTCCACTTGGGAGGGTCTACAACCACGTTTTAGCTCACTGTACCATTCACAGAGGAGAAATACATATTTTCATATCAGTCTGGTCCCACCAATTTGGGCAGTCCAGCACCAAAATGCTAGGCAACACTCCTCCGAACAGAGTACCAACATCATAGTTGTTTATAGCCTGGGAATGTTTTTAGAAATATCAAAATAAATCCCTGTTTATAATATCGGATTAAGATACTTTAAGGAGGTGCTACACCTTAAACATAATTACATAATACTTGATAGAACGTTGGTCTCTTTTGAGAAAAAAGATGGGAACCTGCAACTGCTTTCCTAGAAAATTCAGAGCTAAGCCCCAAGAGTTAAATTCAAGATCAATATGTAGTTCATAAATTCTTTTATGGAGTAACAAATAATGACTTAAACAAATTGAGTGCCAAATCCATTCCATTTCAATTTCAGCTTGCATCTCTCAAACAGAATTCTCATTACGCTCGATTAAATAACATTCAAGTATTATTATTATTGTTTTCATGGTATTTATTGAGTGTGGCCCTAGCTTCGAGAAGCAACAGATGCTTTACCGGGGTATACAACAGTACAGATGCATAACGCACCACTTTTCAGAGGTAATAACAGAACAGATACACAGCAGGGGGTAGGATACAGAGGGACAGAGAAGAGGGGTACAGCTGTACAGTGTCGTGGGGGGAAGGGTGGATGGCATCTAACAGGTTAGGTGGCGCAGGGGGCAACATGATGGCCTAGGTGTTGAGGAGGAGAGACTCATTGAAGAGGTGGCTCTTGAGTTCTTTTCTGAATTGTGGGAGCCGGGGGCAAGATTGATGCTGAAAGAGGAGATTTCATACTCTTGGGGCATAGGCAGAGAAGGCTTGATTTCTGATCCTTTCCTTTTTACAGTGGCGGATTTCAAGTATGCATGTGTCCTGACTTTGTTGGTGCGCTGTCCACCGGAGATGCTTAGTTTCTCTGTGAAATAGCTGGGTGACTTGAGGGTGACTGCCTTATAGGTGATGCAGCAAGACTTGAAGATGATTTGTGCATGCAGTGGGAGCCAGTGAAGGTCAAAGAGGGCTGGGTTGATGTGGTCCTATCTCCGTAGACCATTGATGAGGCTTGCTGCCGCGTGTAGGACACTTCTCAGGGGCACATGGTCGGATGCTGGGAGGCCTTCCAGGAGGGCATTGCCCCCATCCAGGTGGGATACGACCAATGCTTGAACAGTGGATCTAAAGCTGTCCGGAGGGAGGAAGGGCTTGACTTTCTGCAGGATGGAGAGATACCAAGTTGTCTGAGTTTACTTAGTAATGTGTGTCATGAAAGAGAGGTGTTGATATGGAACCCTACGAATTTGGTGCAGGAGGTGATCTCGGGTGTGAAGCCCTAAAGGTTCATGGTTGATAGCCAGGCATGTATGTCTGGATCGTCAGTGTTATTGGTGAGTAGTAGGAATACGGTCCTGGAGTGGTTGAACTTCAAGTATGCACTGGACATCCAAGTCTGGATCAACGAGAGGCAGGTTTTGAGCTTGTTGATATCCTTGATGAAGTCGATCTTGAGGTATAGCTGTGTGTCATCAGTGTATTGGTTCATGTGGATGCTGTGTGTGGCTAGGCGGGTCCCAGCAACTCCATGTATAGATTGAAGATCATTGGGGAGAGGATGTAACCCTGCAGGACTCCGCAGGTGATGGGTAGCATTGGTGATCTAGAGGAGTCGATCTGAAAAAATTGCAAGGGAATGAAAAGATCTGATATATTACTGCCTTCTATTTTCTGTAATGCCACTGATTAAATGTGAATAACTATTGTGCCTGGGAAAGGGTTCTAGCTGTGAGTATGCAGATGGTGAGCAGAAAACCACGTCCTTGCCCAGCAGCTCAATTGCTCAAATCAAAGGCACACTTTAATATCAGGAATTATGAGGTAGCACTCTAGTCCATTTTTCAAGCTGGCCTGGAAGGTTCAAATTCAAAGAACTTTAGGTAGACCTGATATACTATCACCATTTATTGTTTATAATGCTAATCATTATATGTGAATAACTATTGTGGCAGGGCAAGGGGTATGACTGTGAGTATGGAGTTGGGCAGTAGTAAACCATGTCCTTACCCAGCAGCTCAATGCAACTCAATTGCAAAATGTAATATCAGGAATAACCAGGTAGCACCCTAGACCATTTTTAAAGCTATCCTGGAAGGTTCAAATTCAATGAACTTTAAATAGAACTGAAAACCTACTGCTTTATATTTTCTCATTAGTTTTACATGCTTTATTTTGGATTTGATCAGTGGTGCAAACACAAAATTTGAAGGCCCCCTGTGAACCATGTTGAGGGGGCTCCTGTAACCCCCAAACTCCTCAACAAAGCACGGGACCTCTGGGCCGGCCTGTGTGCGCAATGTTCATGCTGCGACAGGGGCACATGCGCACTGTGCTAGGTGAAATATGTGTTTTTTTAATCAAAGCTGAAATCTTTCACCTAGTGTAGAAACAAGGTGGTGGTGCCTGGCCTCTGGCACTCAAATATACTAGGCACAAGTGGTGGCTGGTGAATCTTTTATTGCAGGGCTGCAAATATTTGCCACAAGTATGCAAGAACAACTGAGTGTAATGAGGGAACCTGGACCAATGAAAAGGAGTTCTCCCCCTGAAAACATTTTTTTAATCATGGGTTAAAATGGTGCATTTTACAGGACTTTTTTTGTGCAAAATTGGGTAAAGAGCCAAACACGGTGCAAGTGGTTTGGTTGGGTAACACATGAACAAATCCAATAGATGAAAGTCACCAACAGTGCACTGTAGCATTTCCCAATGCATTTTCATGCTTTTCCCTACAATATATGCGAGTATAAAAACATTTTCAGGCTGAGTGTGCCCGTGCATTTCCATTTCCAAGGCTCTTGTGTATCGCTGACACTATACAATGGGCCTCATTCCGAGTACGGCGCTAACCAATGGCGCTATTAACGCCTTGGTTGACGCCGTACCTGGACCGGCAGCACCTTGGTGGATGGCAGAATTACCGCCCCATTCCAAGGTTGGCGGGGCGGTAATTCCCCATTCAACAAGGCTCTTCCCCATTCCCATATGATCCCCCATAGGGCTCAATGGGAATGGGGAAGATGCAAATAATGGTGACCGTTCATTACGGTCACCGTTATTGGCTTGGAGGCCCCTTTGCGCCCTCGACTTTAACACCTCCTCAAAGCAGGCGTTAAGGGCGAGGGCGCAAAGGGAACTCGGAGTATGGCGGTAAGGGATCACCGCCACCGGTCTTGTTACCGGTGGCCGCTATCCCTTACCACCATACTCGGAATGAGGCCCAATGTCTTCACTAAGCTGCAGTTTGACCTACTGGATGAGCAAGGCATCTCCTACACTAACTAAGCGGATGACACACAGATTCTCCTACCCATCAAAGACACCTACATTATCGACTCTACCGCGCTGAACAAGATCTATCAATGTAATGCTCACCTGGTATCCACGGGGACGTCAGTCAGCCTGTTCTGACCTCTTACGACCTCAAACCCTTCCCTGGAGTCTACTCGACTGGAGACGGGGCCTGAAACACAGGATTGGTAGAGTTTAACTCCCTATTGTCTCTGTGTGCTTGAACCCCTTCTTCCCCGGGGTCCAACTGTTTCCTTTGATCCACAGCTCACTTTGTTTTCTTGGAAAGTGTGCTCTCTGTCCTGCTTTCAGCGCAAGGGTGCGTTAATTGATGCGGGCTCGTTGCTGCCTAGTTACTTCCCTGGCAAGAGTCCGACAGATAAGTATAATGAGTCTTTTGAACAGTTCTCTAACTTCGTTCCTTTCCTTCCTTAGATGATGGCTGGCGTCCGGGGATTGCAACGTGCTGCTGAGATGAGTAGCGCTGAATGTGAGTGAGAGTGCGATGCGACCCTTTCGTATTTGTATTGAACTGAGTTCTTTTTCTGTGTCTTTTAGGTGCCGCGACGTTTTCAGCGTGGATGCCGGTTATGAAGACGAAATGCGGTGAGTAAGTGCGGCATGCGGCGCCTCTAGATGTTTCCACGCTAACCTGGAGTGTCTTTTCCCTCTTGCAGATGGATGAGAAGTTCCGGAGACAGAGTTCCCCCAGAGCGGCTGGGATTCCGGTAAGCATTTGAAGCTCGTAGAGTCTTTAAAAATAAGCGAAGATTTGCTGAATGCTTACCAATGCCTTTTTTCTGTTCTTTTCCTTAGGAAACGGCGTGCCGGGATGGGAATGACACCGCCGAAGATGCCCGCAGAACAGAAGGACCGATGAATGATGAACAGAAGCGCTGCAAGGTAAGGCTGTTCCTAACGGTGTTCTTTTTCTTGCATGAGCTGAGCGCAGAACAAAGATACAGGCCTACTGGAGACTGATCCGAACACGGTGAGTGTCACGCTGCAATTGCAGAAAACACAAAGCACGTTTCTCAGCCTGGGCGTGGCTTAAATAGTCTCTGGGTATCCCAGGTGTCTCTGAGCTGAACCACACCCAAATGACTAGACTGCACATGCAGTTCTGGGAACCGAAATATGTGGGGGCATCCATCTTGTCCCCATCAATGCACTACATGTCCAATCCCCAATGTTATTCTATGGGAGTGAGTGAGTCTAGTGCCACAAGTGCCAAGTCTGACTCCAAGTGGGTCTTTGGAGGGATGGAGAGACCCTTAAGGGCCATGTAGGTGATCATGGCCTTGCTCTAGCCTGACATCTTGGAGGGCTGGGGACATGAGGGGCAGGAATCATGACAATCAAGTCATTCAAGTATGGATGGCGCACAATGTTCTAAGCCTTAAAAATGAGAAAAGTGAATGTATCTTCGTAGGTAACCAAACTAGGTTCAACAAACTAGATGACAACTACAAAGCCTTAATGGGAACCCCATCCAGGTATCCAGAGAAGTTAAGACATTAGGAATTTACCAGGATTCCTCACTCCCGATCACAAGACAAGTTAATGCCATTGCCTCAGCAGCAGTATACACAATCAAGCTTATTAATGCTTGTAGACCATTCCTCACCCCGGGATTTGTACCACACTAGCCAGAGCACTGACGTAGCCAGACGGGAGGGCCAACAGCTCCCGGTATGAGAGCACATCACCTTCAAAACGCTCTCTCTGACACACAAATGTCCATCAGTCACTGCTCCCTATACCTCTCCAGCAAATTCACCAATCTTCAATCCAACAGACCCACCTGAGCAGCCCATACTCATTTTGCAATCCCCAGATTCAAGCACGCCAAAGTAGGTGGCCGTAGCTTCCCAGTGATTGTAGCCAAACACGATTCCGCTTGCCCTGAGATCGGAATCCTCACACTGGACCTTCCGCAAAAACCTCAAGACCTGACTCTTCACGCTAAATTCCTAAACACCTGAACGCCTCCTGCTTCCTCCTTAACCATCCACCCAAACACATAGTACCCCCTACCAGAGGTCGGCCTAGAGCCTCTCTGTAACCTTCCTACACTCTTCTCCTATCTCCTCTATGAATAATATACTAGGGCTGGTTGGCACCTCTATGTAAAAAGCTGCTAACCTAACGTGTAATGCACTCTTTTTTTGCCTTTTGATGAATAACTCCATGGTTGGCGCCTCACTGTAACCAGCCGCCAAACCCAATTTGGGCATGTTTACCTAGCACACAGATGCCTACGGGCTTAAAGAGCTCAACAAATGCCAAATAAATAATTAAATAAATAATTGTTGACTGCACCAGTTTTTGCCAGTATTCCCATATAAGAATATATTCATGAATGCTTTGCATGTGATGCCAGTAATGATACTATAAGAAAACATGTCCAAGCTGGCTCTACCATTTTATACCAGTTCCCCATTGTAATAACATACTTTAGTTGGCATTGCCATTAAAAATGCCATATCACAATAAGAAAACATGTCCAAACTTGGTCCAATGTAGGTCAGTCTAGACATGTAAGAACACTTATCATGCTTTATTTATCTTAGATTCACAGTAAAAAATGTAATGCCACAGTAAGAAATAGATAGGCTGGCTGCACCAAAATGCCATTCTTGCCATGTAATAACACATATCATGCTTGTATCAAGACATAGGGCCTCATTCCGAGTTGGACGGTAAGGGTTAACGTAACCAGTAAGGAACCCGGTGTCGGTAAACCCTGACCACACGTCCTTTGCGGGTCCCACTAAGGGACCAGGCGCTAATAACGGGCCGCTATTTGCGGGCCCGTAATTAGCGCCTTCCCCATTCCCATTGAGCCCTATCGGGGCTCAAATGGGAATGGGGAATGGTTGGTTAAATGGGGACTTACCGGGTCCGCACAGGTCGGAATGTCCCGGTAAATCCCCATTCAACCAGACTGGACCCGGGTTTGGAGGCAGCCATGGCGCTAATAGCACCATGGCTACCTCCAAACTCGGAATGAGGCTAATGAAATGGCTAGACTGGCTGCACCAAATGCCAGTCTAGCATTTGTATTCCTTGCATTGACATTGCGTCCCCATTCTGTAACATGTTAAATAAGCTTTGCATTTCCTGTATTTGCTGTGCCCTGATAACCTCGGTCTGGTGCACATTATAAATGAATAAACAAACAACAAACATATCATACTTGCTTTATCATTGATGACCAGAATAAAATGTCAGCCAGAGTAAGCAATAGCTGGACTGTCTGCACCACAATGCTAGTCTAGTCAGGTAATAACACACATCAAGTTGGCTTTGCCTACACATGCCAATAAAACATGCCATATAAATTAGTGACATTTCAACATTGCTCCAGTGCTCCCTGGGTAAATCACATGCTCACTTAATCACATTCTAACCCATTCACTCACCATTCACACACCCATACACTTTTTCTCACAATCACTCATATGCACCCACAACATTTACAGTGCATTCTCCAAACATGCACTCACAATCGGTATCCATATAACATTTTGAAGACAAACAAAACGAATGGTTCGTACCTATTCACTCATCTGTAAATCAACCATACACCTTCTCTCATAGCCACTCACACTGCGTTCTCCACAGTGCACCCAACCACAGAGAACATTCAAAATCATCATCTTACCCATTCACCCACCTGTCACTCATCCATGCACTTTTCACATTAACTCACACTGCATTCTCAATCACACGAGCACACAGAACATGTATCCACACACACTGCATTCTCAATAATACAACAGGCACGCACTCACCAACCATACATACATTCACCATTCACATGCATGCACGTATAAACGTACGTACATACATACTTACATAGAAAATCAAAACAGACATGCACTCACGCACTCACACATACACATTTCGACTTAAAAAGTTTTCCTTACCTGTTCAGCACGAGCAACGCCCCTTCTTCCCTCTAGGCCTCCGGCTCAGGTACGACATGCAGACAGAAAGCATGCACCCCGCTTCCTGTTTGACGTGAGAAGAGAGCTGGAGGTAGAGCTCCTGCTTTCTGCGCCAGCTGCAGTTGGCCCCAGCCCAGCCCCAGCTCTTGCCCTGTCTTAAAGTCAGGGTTAGAACTGGACTGGGGACCCCAGGTCTTGGGGTGGTGGGCCCCCCCCTACTCCACAGGGGCTGCAGGGGCCCCCGTTACCAGTGGATTTGACTCCATAAAAAACAATATAAAATATAACAATGCAAAATATAAATGATATGCAATAACAAAACATGGTAATCATAATTTTAAAAGTACGCCATTTATAAAAAATATCACAATGAGATATTTATGTCATAACATTTTAAAATACCAAAAGTCCTATTAGTCGATTATTAGGACAACAATATAACAAAGTATAGGAGGAATACAACTTCACAGACTTTCATTATTCTTATTAAAATAATCTTACTAGCGTCTTTTATCTGAGTGACCAGGCTCGCCATATAAAATTAGATAGTGCATGTATACAATCTGATACCATTGCATACAAACCAGCATCACTTATAGTTCTCACTCTATAGTTCCTTAAACATGCGTTTAAATGCACTTCCCTTACTTTTCCACAGAGAAATATGGAAAATGGTCTATGGTTTCTTTATGTATTTTATAATCACTACCGACGACCATCCATTTGCTTGTGAATTTTGCGAGAGGTACAATGCCTAATCTAAACTTTATATACATTCTTCTTGCCTGGGTAGCTTGTATCTGATCAAAGTAATCCTCAAAGCCACAAAAAGAGTTGCACATACAGTAGTCACTACCCATTGTAGTGTTCAAACATCTGGCTATGTTTTGAGCAATGTTAAAATCTAACGTTTGTTCCTTTACTATAATGCTTGAGATGCTCTTACTGGATTTTGGTGATAACCACAAGGTTTCTAATCCTAATTCTTTTCCATTTATTTTCTGTAACGTCACTGATTAAATGAAAATAACTCCATTGGCAGGGAAAGGGGCCTGCTCTGAGTTTGCAAGTGTAGTTGGCCAGCCATCCTTACTGAGTGGCTCAAATGTGGAAGTCAAAGGCAACATTTGGCTTTAGGCATAACCCTAGCTTATTTTTAGTTTGGGCTATCCGGTGTCGCTATCAACACGTATAAACTGAAACTATTGCATTGGGGTACACATAGGTTTGAATGGCATATGAGGAGGGACACACAGCTTGTAGGTGTTGTTTGGTTATGTGCCCACCCATTGACTGCCCATGACCATGTTAATCCCTATGGCCATTCCCACCCAGTTGCTGCTCCTAGTCGCACAAAACACTGTCTCATGGGAACTATTTGCGCTCACTTTAATCAAGCCTTACCATCAAACCTAGCACTCAAGTGCCACTCAGTGTTTTTTCAAAGCAGTCTTCTGACAGTTAATGACTTAATTGGAGTTAAACCCACTACTGGTGTAATAAAAATGTCTTACCAGGTCTGCCTTCTGCCACTCGATTTATAAGCACCCTTCATGTCCTTCACTGAAGTCCTGTTAGTAACAAGCTTTGACAAAGCCAACAGTTTTCACCTGTGTATAAGCATTAGGCCTTTTCCAGGCACTGCTATTAGATGCCCAGGTACTCGCACCTTTTTGCACATGCTACCATTAATGGCCAGTTAATACCATTATGGCTGTGGCGGCAAGTGCATTTCCCATGCCTACACAGGTACCCAAACTGTTGGCATTGCCAGTGCTTGTTCAAACTAGCCTTGAATGTACATATTCAAGGAACGCTAGGTAATTGCCGGATGCTCTTTGCTTGGTTGGCTTGCTTACACCTAAGAATGATGTGTGATTTGATGTGCCCAGTTATCTCCACAGTAGAGTTATTTACATTAGTCACACATACGGCATCGAGCTCCTTCACTTTACCGTGCACGATGGAACAAGAGGAAGAAGCAGACACAATGACATGTCTTCATTAGGGTATTAAGCTGGTATATGTTGGATCGCGGCATAACGACCACCCCACCCTCCAGAAAGGATACTGTCGAGTGTAGCCATGTAAGGTTGGCTGGGAGAGATTTAAACTGTTTTACTGAGGCAACCTCCCGTGTTCCCTTGTTATTTCTTGTTCCTCTAGTTTATGTCTCAAGAAGGGTTTGGTTGCCTGGATCCTCATGGTGACAATAACATTTCCACTCAGCAACTCCGACAGGCCTCAGACCGTTGCTTTTTGACTAAACATTTTTAAGCAGCGCTTTAGTTCTGACAGCCCGTAATTCTCTCTAGCATATATTTATCAGATGGACCATTAGACTTAAGTGCCGTTTAGAGAAATTGCCGAATTGCATATTGGATGCCTTTTTTTGCAGAGAAATATATGCTATGTCAGTTGCTAATGTCACAGTCAAGGTCGACTTCAGCAGGCACATTGACTTCCTCCCCATTGTGCCGTTGACATGAAGATGTGTGTTGTGAGTCCATTGGGGCTGACTCACAAGGAATCCGGCCACTCATAAACCACTCATAAACGCACCGAGGATGCGCGTGTTTGAGTTGCGTGACTCTGTGAAAGGCTCAGCTCACCTTATGACCTGCACATATCATCGGGGCCGTGTGCCAGCGCCGAGGATACACTGGTCGTGAATACATTAGTATTTGGCCACCATAGGCTCCAAGCACACATGTGGGCGCTTGCAACTCATTTCACTATGAGGTTCTTAAAGTCTGCCATGTTGAAATGTTTACAGAATATAAAAATGCATTTATATCACTGCGTGAGTGAAAAAAATGCGAACAGAACTGCAGCTATGCACAGCAGTTGTGCATACAGTGGCCATCTTTTATTTTTATTTTAAATGCACAGCATGGCCACAATCTGTGGTTTGTTTGATCCATAAACTGTCCCGAACAGATGTGAGAATATCATTTGTTTCTTCACGCTTTTACAAGCACATACCATTTTTGAATTGTGATTCACTTTTTCAATGCGTCGAAATGCCCTCTACATCTCTATGGTTTGCACAATTGTGCACATCAGCAGAAAAATAGTTTTTTTTTTTGGTTTTATTTGAAGAACAGGGATGCCAATTTCAATCTGAAATGATGACACTTTTACAGATGACAGAGGCATTCCCGAGGAGGTTGCCTGCCCAATAGCACACAGATGATAAGAAGTGGTGTGCCAGTTTATGACGGTGTAAAAACGTTGGAAATACACCAGAGACAAAATAAAAGAAACAGAAAATATATATATATATATATAAGAAAATGGGCGACTTCTAAAAATAACATTAACCTAACAAGGCAAATGCTTCAAACTAAAGAGGAGTACTATTTCAATATAAAACGTACATTATTAAGCGCCATTGGAGGCACCGGTGGGGTCAGGTCGGGGGGAGGGGGGAGCGCAGGGGGACTACCCTCTTAGCAAGTAAGTGAAGTTTAAGCCAAGATGGGCTAGATTTGATTGTTATGGGCAGTGGGTTCCAGTGGAGTGTGGCGAGTGGGGAGAAAGAACGAAAGCAAGAAGAGGCACAGGGCGGCATGGGACGTGATATTGAGTGTATGGGAGGGTCGGAGGGAACGAGATGGTGAGTAAACTGAGATCACCCCTTGTTTGGTTTTTGGACATGAGACTTCTGGGGAAATACCAGGCTTAGTGATTGCTGCACATGGATTGTTTTTATAAGTTTTAATTTAATTTGATCACGGCTAGCTCGAAAGACCCACTAGCTGACTGTTTAGAGCCTGACTTTACCAGGGGCAGGGTGCAGCTTCAATCAAACATTCAGTAAATTCAATCAAACATTTTATGATTTAAAATTGTGGGCCATAATAAAAAATATATATTAACATGTTGTCTTCCATCCGCAAACCACCCAAGAGCCACTACACTTCGAAATGAGACCTCTCACTGAGCGTTCTGCAAATCCCTTAAAACTGAACTCTTCAACTAGCTCACCCCAGTACTCACTGCCCACCCCGTTTTCCAACTCGGGCAATGTCCCCTCCATCTGAAGGGTTCACTCTTTATTTTACCTCAACCATTGAGCCTGTAATTCTGCCTACTTTGCCATGTCATTGTCAATGTAACCATTCACCAGTCTGGCATTAGGTTCAATGTAAACAAGATAAGTTTCTAATGGAGGAACTCCTGTCCCCTGCACACTTTCACAAGCTCATAAAATGAGTCAAACTGTTTAGGTACATTTTATACACACTATACGTATGTAGAGAGCTTACAATGCTTATTCCATTATATAGGAAAATAAACAGACAATTTGTTTTTTTCAATGATGGACATCAAGACATAATGTCTAGGTATTTCTTCATTTGTAGTTTTATTTTTCAATTGTTCACAAGTGGCCTAACGCGTTTCGAGAAAAACATCTCTTCTTCAGGGGCATATTCAATAATTATATCACATCTAGAGAAACATTTCTGAAAAATATAATTACTAATGTAGTAAGGTGTTTCTAAATCAAGCATAATTCAATATACACAACACAACGTTGACCTTAATATAGGAAATTTCCGTTCATGTACTAGTATTCATCTCATAAGTACATTTGCTATTTATAAATTAACGTTTTCACTTGATATTTGGCCTTATGGAGTAACATCAATACAGGTAGATTTGATAGATGTATTGCCTAGTCCCATATTAGAGCCCACAACTTACTGTCAAAATTGAATAGGATACTCGAATCAAAAGCATTGGGGGGGGGGTTGGTTTGTCGCCCAGTAATGGATGTAAAGGTTGCTAGACAGCTTTTCAGAAATATATGTCTGTGTCTTGTCAAATACAGATTGTTACATTCTAATTATTCATGATAGAAGCAGTTACCAAGTAACCTAATTAATATATAATGTTCGAGATACCTTGTGTCCTATCTGACACTCATCATTCCATATTCTTTGCTCATGGTACTTCAGTTTGATACATATATAAGGGTTCACAGTCTAAAGCATATATCACAATCCATGTTACAATCTAGCTGATCACAGGCTGATGGGAGTCTGTGTTTAGGAGAGAATAATTAGGATGTAACAATCTGTATTTGACAAGACACAGACATTTATTTCTGAAAAGCTGTCTGGCAACCTTTACATCCATTACCAAACCCCCCTCCCCCATGCTTCTGATTCGAGTGCCCTATTCAGCTTTGACAGTCAGTTATACCCGTATTGATGTTACTCCATAAGGCCAAATATCAAGTGAAAACCTTATAAATAGCAAATGTACTTATGAGATGAATACTAGTACATGAACAGACATTTCCTATATTAAGGTCAACTTTGTGTTGTGTATAATGAATTATGCTTGATTTAGAAACACCTTACTACATTATTAATTATGTTTTTCTGAAATTTTTCTCTAGATGTGATATAATTATTGAATATGCCCCTGAAGAAGAGATGTTTTTCGCGAAACGCGTTGGGCCACTTGTGAACAATTGAAAAAAAAAACTACAAATGAAGAAATACCTAGACGTTATGTCTTGATGTTCATCATTGAGAAAAACAAATTGGCTGTTTATTTTCCTATATAAACATAAATAAGCATTGTAAGCTCTCTACATACGTATAGTGTGTATAAAATTTACCTAAACAGTTTGACTCATTTTATGAGCTTGTGAAAGTGCGCAGGGGACGGGAATTCCTCCATTAGGAACTTATCTTGTTTGCATTCATCTTACAACCCATATGCCAGGGTTGATTGTTATCTCCCCTGCGCCTTAAATTCATCAAAAGCATTTTTTTGCTACTTAACATTGACTGAAATCAAAGAATCATCCAAAACAGGAGTGCATGGTCAACAAAACTGCAGATTCTATTAGGTTCAATGTAACCAAGAACCACAGACAGGAGCAATTGTCTTTTTCCTTGTAAGCAAGTAAGCACCGCTGTAACAGCGCCACGATACCCCAGGGCCGCTTTATGCATTTTATAAATGTAAAAAATAAAATATAATAAAATAAATCCTGCTTCGCTTCATGGGGTAGGGTTGGCAAATGATTAGTAGCATTCAGGGTGCTAGGATGAAACAATCTTTGTATTCGGCTTTACAGCCTGAATGCACTCGACCCTGCATAAGCTTCTAATGATGTCAGCTTTAAGGGGGGGTCCTATGATTTCCTGCTGCGTTGAAGCTTAAAACAAGAAGGCGACTTCCAACGTGTGAGTTTTACATGTGTAAATGTGAGAAAATCAAAGGTAAGAGGCATAGGCAATATTTTTCGGATCAATCAAATACATGCCCTATCCATTGTGAATAATGGCTCATCCTTTATCTTCTTGGAATACTCTATAAAACATCTAGTTGCAAAAAGTTGGATGCCGTAAAGTATCAAAAATATCCCAAAAGCAATCACAAGGTATACAAGGATGACACTGTAAAAGGACGTGATGACTCCATTGTCACAACCGATTGATAGCAAGTGACTCATTCCCAAGGGGTAATGAGTTAAAGGCATGGTCTAGTAAAAATGTTTATTGTCCCTACGGGTCGGCCATGTTTTTTTAAGCCTAAGTGGCTCGATTTTAGAAAACTTTCCTATGGACCTTACCCGAGTTTTCGTCCATTAAACGCACGCGAAAACAAGCACCAGGGAGCCGCCATTTTCTGATAATCCTATCATTTCCCCCATCGCCCTGGCTGACCTGCTTTTGCGGCACTAAATCAAATGCCCCGCCCCTGAGCCTGTCATCAGCAGACTCGTACCGCCCATTTCCCAACACCAAAGCACGTCTTGTGTCAACATTCGCTGCGCTTCAGCTAATGACGTATCGCCATGGAAATGGCAGGACACCTCTTTCCTCAATAAGTATAAACAGACTGTTTCACAACACACAGCAGCAGATTTTCGATTCCATTCCTCTCTCTGTGTTACTTTGAGTATTCTGTGGAATACCCAAGGTGCCAAACTACATGTACACTTCAAAAGGTATCCCACGCCAAGGGGCCATCGTTCACATGGCCTCCTCAGACCCCGTGTCTCCAGCCAGGCCTCCCCTTGAAGCAGGCCACCCCCCTGCAATCCACATAAGTGTGTCTCCATTCAGCAGTCTTCCTGTGCCTTATCTGCACGCCCCAGGCCCATCCATCCCACACACACTCTATCAAAGGCGGTTCGCGCCAGTGGATGCGCGCTGTCAGGGGCGCGAAAGGCCATGGTACCAAACTACATGTACACTTCAAAAGGTATCACACGCCAAGGGGCCATCGGTCACATGGCCTCCTCAGACCCCATGTCTCCAGCCAGGCCTCCCCTTGAAGCAGGCCGCCCCCCTAAGAGCACGACATACATACGTCATTCATTCACAAACACACCCCTGTTTCTAATACTTTATAAACCACTTGACATGTCTCATGAGAACATCTTTGTGCTTTGCAAGTCAACTCCTGAACGTGTTACCTGGCAACCACTGAGATCTACGCTAATCTGCTCATCGTCGTGCTATCCGCTTAGAGCAAACCCATCAGTGTGCTACCTGTGGCCACCCACCTATTCTCCTGCAACATACTGCTCTGCTTGCTGAATCCAACTGTTTGTTGGTCAAGGTAAGGCCATGTATCCTAGTCATATTTCGCAGATTTTTAAATTTCTATCTATTTGCAAGTTGAGTACACAATAGTGCTATGTTCATTGGTCTCATTGCTATTGACTTGAGTTTCCATTGCTATGCTATCAATAGATCTATTTATTTTCATCTGTGTCTATTGTCATCGAATTGCATCCTTCGGGGGTCCAGTCTATAATGTAAGCATGTTTCCTTCTCGTGCAATACAGAATATCCAAGGGATGAGTCACATGTTCAGATTTTACTCACATCATTTATACATTTCTGCAACTTATGCAAATACTAAGCTGCACATAATGAACTGGTATAGTTCCTGCGACCAAAACAAACCTTGCATTGATCATTGTATGATTCATTTACTTTTGTATCAAATCTTTATTCTTGAAGATTGTATAATAATGTTGATATTTACTTTTCAGATTTATCAACAATGCCTGCCTGTTCGATTAGCGGTTGCCCTTCGAAGACCCATGCAAAATCTGAAGGCACTAAAATGCATGTATTCCCGAAAACTGTTAATCGAATAAGAGAATGGGTCAGACATTGCGGATATCCACTGGATGAGCTGGAAAGTAGAGTCCAACAAGTCTTACAGGACAAGAGGGGTGATCGATACCGCATCTGCAGCCGGCACTTTTCCTTGGACATGTACACAACATCTTGGGTAACAAAGAAGAATAAACGGCGAACGACACGGAAATTGCTCGAAAACGCTATTCCCACTCTATTCGTCCACATTCTGCCACCGGTGAGTCAAGTGTCCGGATTTAGCTTTAGGCCTTGCGGTAGTGTGTAGGTATCCGAACTGATTAATTGATATTGTAGGTGTTCTATCCCTTGTAATAATTTTGATATTGATATGAGTGTATAGTTTTTTGAATAATGACATTTATCAATATATTCTTTTTCGATTTCATAACCCACAAACGCAATGTATATATATGGGAACAGGGAACTGTGCTGTATTGAGCATTTTTCAAGTATTCTGTCGCCTTACATGGCTATTTTTAATATTGGCATTTCATTATCAATCATTAATTTACCTTTACAACTTCTTGACTATCCCTTGAATCTGAAGCAAGAACATTCTACATCCTTGACGTGGTCGCAGTTATCAACCACTTCTAGCGCGTATCAGGTAATCTTACTAGGCTAATCCGCTACAGACTTGTTTTATGCATGTCAAGTAATAGTTTTATTTTATCGTGTAATTATTTTACCAAATGTTTGGTTAGTGCTTTCCAATTGATATACACCTTAGTTATTGTCCACTGGTGTTTGTTTTCAGTTATAATTAGTGATATCCATACTAATGCAAGTACTGTCTTTCAGGGAGATGCTGAAGCGTCCGCCACATCTACAACATTTGTAGATGCTCTTCACCAGAAGGAGGTATGGATACTGACAGCTCCATCGAGCGTCACCATCAGAGCTGGAATTCTTGTCGTTTGATTGTTCACAATGTTTCATTCGTGGTTAGCCGTTGATATTTACCTGTGCTGTCGACACCAGGTGTGTGTTATGTTTTCACTATTGTAATCCTCACTAATGCAAGTACTATGTTTCAGGCAGTTGATGGAGCGTCAACCCCTGCACTTGATGCAGAGCCTGACATTCAAGTAATTCCAGGGGAAGTGGAAGCGGGACCATGCGTATACGAATCGGCGCAACAGCTTTCGGAAGTGCGCACTACATTTGCAACATCCATAGATATTCTTCAGCAGCACGAGGTATGGATAATGACAGCTCCATCATGCGTGATCATATAACGTGATTCCATTTGCTATACTTTCTTCCCTATTAACGCAAGTGCTGTGTTTCAGGGAGATGACGAAGCTTCCACTACAATCACAACATCCAATTAAGATGATGCAGATGTAAATAAATCAGAGAAATAAGTCGATGAAATGTTATCATATTTAGATTTTCCTTGATTCTTTTGGACAATGCATCATTTGCGGTTATCTCTTTATATGTACCTGTGCGTTCGACCCCAAGTGTGTGTTATGTTTCCAATATTGAAAACCATACTAATCCAAGTACTGTGTTTCAGGGAGACGACAGAGCTTCCACCACAATCACAACATCTCATTTAGATGATGCAGATGTAAAGGAATCGGAGAAATAAATCGATGAAATGTGATCATATTTAGATTTTCCTTGATTCTTTTGGACAATGCATCATTTGTGGTTATCTCTTTATATGTACCTGTGCCGTCGACCCCAAGTGTGCGTTGTGTTTCCAATATTGAAAAGCATACTAATGCAAGTACTGTGTTTCAGGGAGATGCGGATGCCTCCTCCCCAATACAACCATTCATGGCAGTCCATGCAGAGCCAGAGGTATGGATACTGACAGCTCCGTCGAAATAGATCATCACTGGTCGAATACTTGTCGTTTGATTGTTGCACACAATGTTTAAATCGTGTTTGGCTATGGAGATGTACCCGTGTGTTCGTCCTCACGTGTGTTTTATTCTAACAATATTTTGATACATAGTAATGAAAGTACTATGTTTCAGGGAGACGATAGAGCCTCATTCCGTGCTGTCTATGCGTATACAGAAAATATAGTCGTTGCAGCGCAAGAGGAAGGGAGGACATGCGGAAACGAATCGGAGCTACAGAGTGCAGATGTTGAAGGTCGAGTCAAAAAAGTTGCAAAGAAAAAAAAACAAAAAAAGGTTACTTACAAACAGTTCATAACTTTAAAAGAATGTTTGTGCTGGGGATTATTTTATGTTTTTTTCCAGTCAACTGTACTACACTTTATCTTGTGTTTAAACTGAACATCCCTTTTCCAATCTCTCCTCCAGTTACCCGTGGGGGTCAGAACTATACATACACAGACAGTGAAGCGAATGAGAGATGTGGCTTGCCAGACCGTGTACACTATGGAGGAACTATTAATTGAGTCGAGGCGTGTTCAGGCTCGAGATGCTCATGTCCAATGGCCAGAACATGAATTAACTGTGTTTGGAGACTACAGCAAAGTTGCATTGGACCATAGCTACAGTGCGACCGCACCACCACAAGAAGATGTTATTGAATGTATTGAAGATAGCTCTGAAGTAGTTGCAGATCAATTCACACAATCTACACCCGCCAAAAATTTACCACCAAAAAACCTGTCGACATTGTTGTGTTCTCCCATCAATGTTGAAGTAATAGATGTCAAAATGACAGAGAATGAACCAGCCGCAGCATCCATAGATGCATCAGAACTTGATATCAGCGATATTACTTTCCAATGTGTTGAAATCTCCACAACGTCACAGGCCGAAACAACGTTGACGCAGGATGACAGTCTAATGAAAGAGAGCAAATACATTGTATTCGACAGTTGTTTGATGGAAATTATAAGTATGCTGAAATGTTTGCATTCCATTAGAGGGAAAATATGTGGGAAGCCATTGATTAATGTGACTCGTCAAATAAAAGGCAGTAACGTCAAAATAAATGCCGCCTGTAGATTAAATCATAGGTTCTCATGGTCTGCACAACCGATGCTGGGTAAACTGCCAGCAGGCAATCTACTGTGTGCAGCTGCATCACTTTTTAGTGGCTCCAGTTTTAGAAAGTTAGAGGCTTTCTTTCAGTTTGTGGGACTCCATTTAATTTCTAAAGCGCTGTACTACATATACCAACGTGATTATCTGTTTCCGGCCATTAGTGATGCTTGGAAAATTGAACAATTGTCTCTAGCAAGTACATTCTAAGGCAAACGATTCAGGCTAGCCGGCGATGGACAGTGCGACAGCCCTGGATTTTCTGCCAAGTACTGCACCTACCACTTTCAGGACATGGATAGTAAGAAAATTGTGTGTTTGGTGGTCGTGCAGGTAACACAATGTACATCGTCAGTGGCCATGGAGAAACTAGGATTTATAAAATCAGTGGAATATCTACAATCAAGGGGAATGCACATCGACCTCATAGCCACGGATAGACACGTTTCAATTGCCAAGACAATGAGAGAGCAGTTCCCACATATTAAACATCAATTTGACGTATGGCATCTTGCTAAATCAATCAATAAGAAAATCTCGGCTGCAGGGAAAAAAAAAGGTTTTGAAAGTATTTTGCAGTGGTCCCATTCTATCACCAGCCATCTTTGGTGGAGCTCAAAAACTTGTGAAGAGTCAGTGGAAATACTACTTGAAAAATGGCGGTCACTGATGCACCACTGTACCAACGTTCACCGCTGGACAGCAAATCAACATTTCCACCAATGTGAACATGGCCCTTTGTCCCCAGAGGAGGCATGGAAGAAGAAGTGGTTGATTCCATCTTCACCGACACACAAAGCCATTGAGAAGATTGTTTTAGACAAAACTCTATCAAGAGATTTGAGAGGACTGACAGAATTCTGTCACACAGGAGATTTGGAGGTGTTCCACAATATGTGCCTAAAGTACAGGCCAAAGTGCTTGCATTTTAGCTTTCGGGGCATGAAACATCGCACTCTACTAGCTGTCTTGGCCCATAACAGCAATGTCGGACGTGAACAATCTAGGACTAGGGTTAAAGTAAGGATGCCTCGCTACACTAAAGTGTTTTCAAAACGAAGTAAGCAATGGGTGATCAAACCAGTCTATGATGAAATGCAGTTCGACTTTGTGAAAGGCCTTATTGTTGCTGTGTTAGAGAAGCACAGATATGGAATTTTGGACATTTCTGTGCAGAGCAGTGATCCATTGCCACCGAACATTGCGACTGTGCCATGCCCACCCGAAGCACAGCTGATTGTGAAGTACAAATCCCGGTTTAAATAATTGCAATACGATTGTCTTTTTGTAAATAAATTTTATTGTACAGTGTACCTGTAACCCTAACCCCTACCTTCACCATCATGGGTGGCGAACAAGCTGGGTGTCATCTTTGAATTCTCTCTATTCACCTCATATATGTGTATGTATATATTTTTCTCATGTCTCATCTCATGTAAATGTAAATGCTGCGCACTGTTAACGGAGGGGAGGCTTGCGTATTGCAAATAATAAAACAAACAAACAAACAATAAATCTCACTTTTAACTCAACTCCTGTGGTACTTTATACTTTCCCTGACCTTCCGCCAAAAATTAAATGTCTCAATTTGGGCTGCAAAGCTCGCAGACAATGGGGACAAAATTGGGGCACTTAGAACGCGCCAGCCAAGCGGGCCGTGGCATTTGGGAGAGAAGCCAGTTCGCATTTGCACATTGAGGCGCACTACATAGACAGATTCTAAACTTCAAGTTCTCACAGATGCCTATACTAGGTGATGTTGCAAATAAAGAATGCGAAGGACAGCGCCCAGATGAGGCCCACAAGTCGCACTGGAAGTATAAGGGTCTATTGTTTTTTGACCTTGAGACAGGGACCATGCCGAAAGAACTACATTTGAAGGGGGTGCGCAATAACGTAAGAGACGATAAGGCAGAAAATTCAGAAACTAGACCGAGTTTCATTTTAGTTCAGTATACGAAAAATCATTGTCAAGAGCACGGTCCATTTTACAGACTGCATTACGAAGAGACACAATGGAAATTTCAAATATAATGTAAGTAAATCTTTACACGCTTTTATACCGGAATGAAGATTTAATGAATGGATGCATGAATAAATGAATGAATGAAGAGCTAGGAAAAGCAAGTAAAACGTGTTCGTAGTGGGCACATGGGCATGCAGGTCCACTGGTCTCATCGATCTCGGTCCTTGGCCCAGCCACTTTTCCCTGCACTGCCTACCTGCACTACGGGACTGTCTCTGTATCCTTCAGCCCCTTCTCCCGGCATTTACCTTGCACTTGCCACCAGCTGGCCCTATTATTTAATTTGTATTCAACTAACCATGTACAGGACTTTTACTACCCCTCCCCCCTTCCCCATGCGCGATCAGAAAGACACCTGGCCTAGTAGGATCGTTGTCTGTCTGCCCTTGTTCCCCACCTGCCTCGTCGCGCCTAGAAACACTTGAGTATAGGCGCGTTACAAATGCCATATCATATATCATATCATTCCTCAGGCATGTAGACTAACTGTCGTTTATCATTGTGTGTTGGCCTCGATTTATTCCGTTACTTTTCGCATTGATTTTAGAGCCGAACATACTCCGTTGAACTATCCTTGCAAGTAAATAGTTTCTGATTGGCTGTAATAAATAAAATAAGTAATATTAATGAAGATCGGCTGGCGAGACTAGTTATAATTTTTTTGTTTCCATAACAGGTATTTGTTCCCCTTCTGCTACTGCCATCGGTTTGAGACACCAGCAGATGGCTTTTACAGTAGACACCTGCAGCTTTGTGTGAACAACTGGAGCACACTGACAATTTTATGGGACGATCGCCAAGGGCCCACATGCCCTTACGCTGTACTAGTGGCTAAAAGCAAAATACCAACCTTTACGATGGACTAGTGCCTAGTTGATAGAACAGCCTTGCGGTTCACCGTGCTTCCAAAGTGCTTCTTTTAACGAAAAGCAACACCCTGTGTACCATGGCGGATACAGATAAAAGTAAATAAATGGCTTTCGGAGTTCATATGGCAATTGCTGAATATTCTCTAAACATTTAATGTAAAATAAATGTACTTTACCAAATGTACCGTGTTGCTGTTTGATTTTAAAGTACAGTTTCATATTCCGAATTGTGGCGCGCAGTGTTGTGAGATGGTCTGTGTTGGTTTCCGGGTTCTGTGTGGAGTTGCGTAGAAGATGACTGGGCGCGTTTGCTATGCAGCACAGTAACGTCATGGAGAGAGGCGGGGAATATGAATGTTTGGATAATGTCGGGCTCAGGGGCGGGGGAATTGATTTAGTTCCGCAAAAGCAGGTCAACCAGTGCGATGGGGGAAATGATAGGATTATCAGAAAATGGCGGCTCCCTGGTGCTTGTTTTCGCGTGCGTTTAATGGACGAAAACTCGGGTAAGGTCCATAGGAAAGTTTTCTAAAATCGAGCCACTTAGGCTTAAAAAAACATGGCCGACCCGTAGGGACAATACAAATTTTTACTAGACCATGCCTTTAATCTATGCGCTTGAATGCAGTCATTTTCAAAGTACAGTTTAACAAATCTGAAACACCAAAAACAATATTTTCTCAAGTCACTGAATACTGGTGGTTGGCTTAGTATAACCATGTAATAAATGACGCATTATATCATATCATATCATATAGTTCAGACTGTTTTTAACATGGGGTCATGTGCTGCACCCTGTAGGCCCCCACATGCCTTCTTCTAAAATGGGTCTTCCTCTACATTTCTTTCCCACGGCCCTTACTACCCTTCCCATAACAATTTACCTCCTCAAGGTTCAAATGATGTATTTGTTCCTCTCTTGCACCCTGCCCCCTTCTTCCTGCTCATAGCCACTGCTCTGCTGTAAGGCCGAGCAGTCCCTTTACACGGCTCTATTGCACCTCATGGCATTTGATAATTGTGTACTTGTTTGTCTTATTGCATTTGGAATGTGTTTGTGGCACATGTAAATAATGGTTAATTTGTCCTAATTGCATTTTATCATTGTCTTAAATGTATGTGCAGTTGAGTTTAGCAGACCATGGTGGTTTGAGGTTTCATTCCCCTGACATAGATTACTAATCGGTTATAATTTACAGCAAATACACATAATCTCAGAAAGAATACCGAGAGGAATCTAAAGAGCTGTCTCTCTGGGCCTGCCCAGTCAGTCTTGTGTCTCAAGGATGTTTACTAACTAATTATAATCTCTGGTGACAAAGGATCTATGACTGGGTGTGCCACTGCCCTCCTCCTGCAGAAAGTGGGACGAGTCACACAGTTTACCATAAGCAACTCTGATTTGCCCCCGACTTATTCCTGGAGAGGGCTATTCTATTCCCAGAAGCTTTTAATATGAGTAACTCAGTCTTACTACAAGTTTATGCTAGGTGTAAAGAGAAGGTCTGACACCCATAGTAACTTCATTTGGGATTTGAATAGCCCTCTCCAGGAGAAAGACCTCGGTGAGCCTGAGTTCCCCATGGTAACCTCTTTGTGACTCAGCCCCAACATTGATAAGTTCAGGAAGAACGGGGTGACTTTTCGCTTTCCAGGAAGGACCCGTTTGCGCTCAGGTTCTCGAGTTGCCTGCACATCTCAGTGCTGGGAATTGAATATTCCATGGGCACTGTCTTTGGGGGATATTTTCATTACCTTTGATATCAAGTGAGCTGCATATTTGTATTGGCTGAATGCTGTCAATTCTAGAGGATTTCTCTATTAGGAATACATTTTTTGATGTTTTAAACAGTGTGCCCTTTGTGGCTACTTGGCAATCCCTTCATCTGTGCTTGATTGCAGTTCAGATTAAATGAGATAAATCAATTGAGAGATTCTTCAGAATGTCCTTGGCTCTTGGGCTAATAAAGTACTTGTATAAGTGTAACAGGAATTTCGGAAACCATTGCAGAAAATCTTTAAGCAAGAGCCTGTTTAGCACCCGGAGCAGATCCTCTGGCCAATTCGATGGCCCAGAACATGGGGGGGGGGGATTAATCAGTGACCATGCACAATCACTTTGCCACCTGTGCACCTCCCCCGGATGTCTTCTACTGCTATTTGTTTCCTGCTCCTAGGCCTGCTCCAAGGGCACACACCTCCACACCCTTTTGGCTCCCCTGCCACCTGCCTTCTCCCCTCTCCCCTAACCCGCTTGCCCTGCATAGAATCCTGACCCCTGCCCAGCAGCCTGACTTAACTGTTCTCACCCATCTCTGGCTGCGCTCCTTTCTGATGGCCGCTATCTATGGAAAAAGAAAAAGGGCCATAGTCCCCCTAATATTTTCCATGACAGACATCTTTGTTTGTACGATTTATTAAGGGGGATTGGGTATGTGCAATATGTACAGAGCCCCTTTTGTTTACAAAATATTGTATATCATGATTATCACCACGGATGGAGTCCCATGGTGCTAATAGAAATAATTCCTTGTGTTCTGGGGCGGACAAGACCAGTTACAGCCCATAGCCTGTGACGAGGCCCTTGCTTTGCTTGGACCTACTTAGGCTCAGGCTGGTGGGCCATTAAAAGCCCTGTCAACTTCCAAACACTGGGAGTATTGCTATATTAGGATCTTTCTTCCTGAACGGGCAAATGCACTTCTGAAAATGTGAATATGTTTTCCACAACCCTTTTTCTAATAGAAGCAAGAGTCAGAGAAATGTACCTTTCATTTAGTTATATTTGAGAATTATACTGTAGAAATTGATTAAAACATGCATAAAACAGTAGGTTAAAATCTGTAAAATGTTTTAGCCGATTCCAAATTTACACCCGTAGAGTGCCAACACAAAACAAAAAACATTGTACAATTTTTACTCTAGCAGTCACTAGCACCAACATGAACAAGAAATGAGGCAAACATCTGCAGCAACAATTTAGCTATGTCAGTAATGGTCAGTGAAAATCACCTGCATGAAGTTGCATCCACAATCTATCTATATAAGTCATGCTCAGTGCAGATATGCTGTACCAACTCCAAGACACTGACAGCACAAAATGATACATGCGCATGTGTGTGGCTGTCTGCAAAAAAATTACTTGCAACTTACAGAGTACCATATTTGGAACTCATTGTAACATATTAACGTAAGGTTTTTTTAATTGTAAATACAGCAATGTGTGTATGAATGAACAGAGAACAAATGTGTCTGGAGGTTATATCATTCTGACGCCCATCTACGAGAGAAGATTTACAAAGCTGCCCAACCCCCAAAAATGCTCATCAGTTAGCGGGGCAACACAGGATTGCAGACATTTTAATCTGAAGGCCTGGTACCCAGAATCTGTCATGGTTCGCCCACCTCTGGACTGGTCCATCTGGAGGAAATGGAAGATCATATCACTCCAGAGCCGATTCACCCTCGATCACTCATCCAAAGATGGCCACCGCATTGGCTCCTCACCCCTTCCCAAGATGGCCACCGTGCCCAACATACGATGCTGAGACGTCATGACACCATGACATCATGTCAAGATGGTGCCACCCATTGGGGAGCACAACTCGTGTCTGGAACGGGGACTCATTAGAGAAGAAGGAGCCACCCATCCAGCATGTCACAATGCACAGGTTAGTGCATTTGTGCTGATGCTCCCATTCTCTCAATCCTGCTTCTAGCTTCAACCCCCCACCCTAAATTGCCTTCCGTGCTTCAGTTCTCTTTTCACCATACCTCTCTATGCTCTCTCTATGCTCCTTGCTGCCTTCTAGTGTGCCTATTCATTTCACTCCTATCATCAACCATCGACTCCAGTTACCATTTTACAGACACCTCAAGGATTTTTAGCCACTTTTAATTTTCCCTTGGGAGCCTCTGTGGGCGTTCCTCTGTTCTTCTGTTTCTTCCTCTGGAGGACAGTTGAGGAACACAATGGAGAATTATATCTCCCCATCTTGGTCCACACAAGCACCTGCAATAAATCTGCAGGTGGCTTCTGTTTCCTTACAAACCAGAGAGAATCCCATGAACAGAAACAACATTATTGCTATTGCTCTGGAAATAAGGGAATGAATATTCAATTCAATCACTGAAGACATCACCTTCATTATGTTAATAAAAGATCCTGGCCCAGTATGCTTAATACCTTTTCTTAAATGGTCATTTTGGGTTTCACCTCCACTGCCGGATGGCTGTCGAGAGACATTCTGCAGCTATTACACCCCCTGCCTCCCTTATTCTAGGATTTGGCCACAGTACGATCCAGCAATACAGGGTGGATATTATGCACATATTCTGTAGGGAGGCACCAGTCTTAGACCAAAGGCTTTGTCATTTTAAATGGAGGTGGCTGCGGGTGGGTTGGTTCTCCGTGCCAGCAGGTAAGTGGGGGTGGGGGAAGAGTGTGAATTCTCTTAGGGGGTGAGGAATAGGGTGGGTGAATGGGGAGGCAACCCAGATAGGCTCCCTGTTCCCTGTTGCCTTCCGACTATCAAGATGGCTGCACCCTGGGAAGAGTTTCCAGTTGCTGCTGATATACCGGCAGTACACTGTGTGTTCTCAGGCACGTTTGCAGCCACCTTATTGGTTGTGCGCACATTCCCCAGGTGCGAATAGCAGATTGCTTTATTATAAAGGTTCTGGGTGTGTCTAAGCCTTGAACGTCGGAAGGCCCATAGAACAGTGTGTGGAGATCTCATGTTTTCCCATGTCTGGAATGAAACAATCAACCATTCCTAAAGTTTATGCTGCATTCTGGTCCTTATAGTCAAGCATTTATAATGTGTACATTAATGCAAAATAACGTGTGCTTAAACTTTAAGGATTTACAGAAAATGGCTTTAGAGCTTTTTTCTGCATATGTTTATTAAACAAGAGTGTTAATGAAGTAGTGATTTTAGGGGAGGGAAGTGGGGCAGTGGTTTGCAAGCATTAGTAGCTTTAGTGTGCTTTAAAAGTCTCATATTCAGCACAGACATGTAGATTACTGTTGTGAAACTGAAGTAAAAACATTTACCTCTCCTAAGCAGGTGGCTCCTTCCAATGGGGTTTGGTACATGTTTAGTCAGATCGTTTAGAGAGCAGGGGTGCCTCTCAATCCAGACAGTTATATACAAATGTATGATGACTCGCCTATTCATGTTGGGGTACTCCATTTTGGTGTTGGGGTTTCGATAGAGAAGCAACTTCAAAGGCGTGAAAGCAAAAAATATAACTAATTGGCTTCACAAGTAGAAATATTACTCTGGGGCAAGTCATTGTAAGACAATCGTGATATGAGTTTATGCATTATAGCAATTTGCCTGGTAAAGGTGTCATGAACTTTGCCTTTCAAAATAACTCTGTGGTAAGCTTTATCTGCCCTCATATGACAGGTGAAGTCCATATGTAAACTTCATGTTTCACGTTATTGAATTCTTTACTTTTTCATCTTATGCATCTATACATGTGATCGTTCTTCAGCCATGAATAGGGTATTTGCCTTTTTTTTGCCCTTTACATTTTTTTCTGCTACCTTTCTGTCTCTCAAATCCTCTCACGAGTTAGGCATTTAACAGCAAGGCAAGTTATAATTTCAGGAGTAAATGCCACCTAAAGCTGAGTTGCTGTTTCTAGCATTACTAGCTGCCCCTGGTGTTTCAATTATCATACGCATGTTGGTGGTCCTGTTAGAACTGATATAATATTGTTTCGTCCTCATTGTATATGTTGGCCTATGCCCAGTCGCTTTGCGAGGAAATCCGTATTGCAAGGTCGTGACCTTAAGTGAATCAAGCCTCCATTTTAGCTTAAAGCCGCCATTTTAGTTTATCGTACAAAGTCACCCTGTGGCCTAAAATGGCCGTCTTGTGTTCTCTTGTTCTTGCTTTAACCTCTTCAACCTCTGTCCAACCTGCCTTCAGGCTACATGTTAGGGTCATGGAGACCTTGTCCTTTGTTCACCTCGGGATCAGGGGATTACTTGAATCGGCAATGTTAACCTACAAGTATACAAGAACAATAACGCTACCTAAACACGACATGCAAAACATTTGTTTGACCTGTATTAAAGCAATGTGTAAAGAGTGTAAATTTAAACCTAGAGAATAATAGTGTTTGTTAGTAAATGTATTAAAAAGTAAACCGCATGCACGAGATATGTAAATTAGGAACGAACCTGGCACGACCCTAGCCCAGTACATGATTAACTTGTAAGAGGCTGGACATCGTTATAATGAAACTGTATAAATACGCTGATGTCCAGCTAGCAAATCCTGTTCACTGCTCACATTGAACCCTGCTGGTGGTCTCTGTGATGTATTGACGGCCAAATAGCTATTTGTGTACTTTGTTTTGTAAACTGTACAGAATTGCAATAAAGATTCTGGGAATCTTTACAAGCCCATGTCGGTGTATTTCTCTTTGCATGGTGTAAAAGCCTTAATATTGTAATTTCTGATTCCACAGTCCAATGCCGTGTGTGACTTGGCTGAAATGGCGAATTATGCTTTCACATTTCATGTGGAGGATTTTTTTTTCAATTCTTTCAAACTCCCCATAATTGTGCTGGTATTTTCTCTAACTCTAGAGCTGGGCCAGAAGGATAGCTCAGTGGCAACATGCTTGTCTTGGAAGCAAAACCATTCTGAGCAGCACACATTTAAAACCACGCTTAGAGGATAGATACCGGCATGAAGCGTGATGTAAGAACCCATTTTTTTTTAGAAGCAGCATAGCATTATATATATATATATATATATATATATATATATATATATATATATATATATATATATAGTCTTTTTAAACACGGGAGGTGTATTGCATTACCTAGTGTGAACAAGTGCCGAGTGGAGGCACAAAACATGTTGCTGTGCTGCTTTTTTTGTTTGGACAATGGTCCACATTAAATAACTTTTTTACAACTTCACGTGTGTGTTTGGTGGTTCTGTGTGCATGCAGTGCGACCCATGCGTCCTTTTGGAAGCTGGTTTATTTGTTTGGCCACCGATAGCCACCCTATAGTTAAGGTGAGTCGGACTCCCATAGGAACCCCTCAAAATTCTATTGTTAATACATTTTGATTTGAGTAATGGTTTTGGCTGAAATTTTGAAAGTGATTAAAAACCTGCGTGCCCCCACCTTTCCCCAAGACTACAAAGATTTGTAAAGATGTGTTAAATAATAAAAAAAGTTATTAAGCATTAAAAAAAAGAATTAAAAAACGCGGCCTACTTCCTATTCATTTTCCCATAGACAAATAAGGTACATTTTTGGCAACCCCGCACAGCCCAAAACGCTGGATGGATTTGGACCAGGTCTGAAACAACTTGGGCATGAAGCATTGACTTGTGATCCATGCGTGGTTTGGGGTTATTCCATGCAGTAGTTACTTAAATATTTGACAGAGAACGCTGTAGAGGAGGTCCCAAGCCAGAACCGCACTCAAATCGCCCATTTTGAAGTGCCAGGAACTTTCACGCTGAAGTATGTGACGTATGATGAGCAAATAAACCAGCAGAGAGCCGCAGTGGGGATCTGCCCGGTACCTATCAGACAGCCACACCTATTGAAGTACCTGTACTTAAGAAACCTTGGACAGTAAGGTGCTATGCTTACTAGTAAAATAGATTGTGGCAAGTGCCACCTATACATATCTACCTCAAAAAGGAGCATTTTATATAAGTATACTTCCACTGTGCACAAGAGCAGAATTAACCAAATTTTACTAAAAAGCTGCAGGAGAGGAGCCCCTCAACACAAGAATCGAAAGCTAAGAGACAAGAAACGAAACTCAGACGCATGCAACCCGTACCAAGAAGCCAAGGTCTCATCGGCTGACATAGACGAACCATCGATACCATTTATGAAGCAAAGAGCGGAGTATTCTGTTCAAAGAAGTCAAGATAAGCAACAGAAGGCAGGTGGTGGGCAGAAAGCTAAATCAAATACACGAATTGCAGGGAAAATGAGACAATTTCATGGTGTCTGAATCACGTGACCTGCCAACTAAGAAGAGTTGGGGCCTTCAGACCTACGCGCGGCCTTGTGCCATGCACAGATATCTGAACCCTCCCCGACAGAGATACAGTCTCAAGGCCAAACCAACAAGAAATAATTGAAACATGGCCATTGGGGAGGTGATTGATGATGGCAATGGTTGGGGGAAGGCTGGAAGAGCAGGCGAGCATCCTGCACCTGGCTGAACATTCTGCACGCTGCTAAGCCATTGGAAAAGTACAAGGAGGCTTGGTGCCAACCCAATCACAATGGACCAAATAATCTAGGATCCTATAGTTTTTAGAACCAATGGGACGTCGTACGTTTAGTGTCGTCCACAATAGCTATTCTGAAGGAAGGGCTTAGATGTCCCACCTGACACTGATTACCCAATCCTGTCCCCCCGTTACCATATACAGATATAGTACCTATAGTAAAGTTACCTTCCTATAACCAATAGAATTGCATGCAACATTTTAAGCGTTACACATCAGTGATGATGAGTTTTTAGTATAAAAGATGTGTTTCTATGAAGTTTGTTGGAGTTGAAGCGAGAAGGAAGATCAAGCAACAGCTGATGTTAATGAACTCCCTGTTTTTTGTACCTGTCATTAAATGGACTCCCTTTGCCAAACCATTGAGTTGTCGTTATTGATTTCCATGCTAGAGTACGAATCTGCATCCCCATCTATCTCACGGGTGCTGCTACCTCATCATAAAGTGCTATTGGGAAACCCACTAGCTTTACAGGCCGGTTGGGGTCCTGGTGCACACTTGGTAACAGAGAGAAGATGGTTTATCTATTATCGATTAGACAAAGACACCTATTGGCCATCGACATAAAGTAACTCTAGGTCCTCGGCAATATCACAAGTCCTTTTAAGTAGATTGAGAAGCTCCCTGTAGATAGTGGTTATTTAAGTAAAAATCCTGCAGGTCAAGGTTTGAAGGAACCTATGTTTTGCCCACGAACCCCTTCCGACTTCTACTAGCAGCCGATCGAGCGAACAGCAGCAGAGGCAGTAACGAAGGCGGTGATCCCGAGGATCCAGAGAGGAAACATGCCAACGGTGAGTCAACAAGACTGAACGCTTTGGCAAAAAGTTGCATGCCATAGAACAAGTAAGGGAAGGTAACGGTGGGAGGCGGGACAAAAATAAAGGTAGAGATAGAGTAGAATGTATATATATAAGGGGAAGGAAATAAAGACTCAAGGGTGACCGAGTAACACATAGAAGAGGATACCGGGAAGATACCCAAGCATAGAAGAGGATACCGGGAAGATACCCGAGCATTGAGGAGGACAACGGGAGGATACCTGAGCAGAGAGAGGATATGCCCAAGTACCTACGCTTAATATAGCGGCTAGAGGAAGCCTGCATCCAAAGTCCTGAATTAATAGGACGAATTAGGAGACCAAAGCAGTTAAAGATGCTTTTGAAAGGGATGGGCTTACACTCCATGTCGGTGTAAATAATAGGGGCTGAATAGGGGTAAATAATAGCCAACTGAAGTCTGTCATGTCTGTCTAGTCTGTCACATTTGTCTTGTGTTTTTATCTTCTTTTTCTTTTTCTCTCTGATGTCATAATAAATAAGGACATTTTTGAGGACTGAGCACGAAAATTGTGCGATTGTGTAGCGAATACACTGTATATTATGAATCGATGATTAATGGTTGAAATGAAAAAAAATAATTTTGTGGAGAAAAAAACGGGATTGGAGCTTGCGACAGTTGGTGCTCACTCATATTGTTAATATTGTTTAAGGAACGTATAATTTGACTAAGTGTTGTGTGAGGAAGTAAAGAGATAATTTTAAGTATGTAAGATGTTACACCGTTGATACACTTATGCAAACAATTGCCAAAACAGGCACCTAAGCTGAAAAAGTACAGTGCAGAATGGGTTAAGGGAACCGCTAACAAAATGTTTATGCCGTGGCCACAGGGCGGGTCACTATCTAAAACGGTCCTCAACACATGATGACATATTTGCACGCTACGTACACTGGCAAGAAGTTAGACAAATGCCTAGCGAGTTTAGAACTTTGGAAAATGTACCAAGAGGACAAGGAGGAAGATCCGCCTTCAGATTGAATACTTAACGTATGCACAGAGGGGGGTGAGACGCCTACCGCACCACCCGCCCCTCCTGAAACAAAAGGTGAAGTTAGTAAAGACGAAGGATTATACCCGCTAAGGGAACTTGAAGCAGCCACGGGATATAGCAACCCGGCATATGAGTCACCCATGCAAAGTAGTGATGAAAACCCAGACAAAGACAGAGATATCACCTGCAAAGCCTGAGGGACAAGGAGAGGCGCAAAAAGGAGAAAGGAGACCAGGCACAAGAAAGTACATCTCTAGATACCAACAGAGAGGGGAAAAGATTGAAAGGAGATGAGGATAGAACTGATGAGATAGCATTCACACAGAACAAATGGATGGGAGGTCAGATTCTGTTGAACCTCGATGGTAAAGGCATTGAAGAAGTTAGACAAACGGGAGAGCTAGACGAGTTTCGAAGAAGTGAGAAGGAAAAGGAAAACAGATTGGGAGACGAAAGGATCACGAGAAGAGACAGGCAGATACGAGAAAAATGGTATTACGAGGAGCAAGAAAGGAAACTCAGTCACAAACAGAGAGTAGCCGATGAGCAGAGTAGGCAGGAACTATGGAAGATAGAAGAAGAAGAACAACAAAAGATCAGGGAAAGGAGAATAAAAAGATGAAGGGACGAGGAAACACGAAGGGCAAATGAACAGAGAGAAGGAAACTGGAACAAGATAGAGTCAGGGAGGAAACGCGGAAGGCAGAGAGTTTGATGACGACATAGAACACAAGCGAAAACAGAGAGCACAAGATCTTCAGTATCTGGAAACAGAGGTTAAAAAACCCAATCCAGTGGTAAGCTACGAGGACATAGAAGAATTCTTTCCCGAGAACGATTCAGTAGCAGACACGTCTAGGGCAAATATCGAGGATGACACCCGAAGCATCGGAGAGACGATCTCTAGAATATATAATGAAATGGGGCTAGAACAAGTACCCCAAGGTACAGGAGAGGACAAGCGTCTTGAGAGCACTCAGTTGTATGACAATGAGGACACCTCCAGAAGTAGTAGAAACAGAGCGCTGTCCCTAGATGGGTTGTCACTAAATCGGAACGAGGGTGATGAGAGGAGTTGCACGAGTTGGGCACAGACAATATCAGATGCAGAAAGAGAGGAATATGAGGGAAAGGAGGATGACAGAAGGAGCGAACAATGCTTCTCAAGGGGAAGGGTAATAAGATCGTCAGAATATAGTGAATCAGAGTCAGCCACGCAATCAGACCGACAAAAAGGAGTATTTTATGGTCAGAGGGGTGTGTTTCCACCACCCTATGTGAGCCGACTAAGGACATTGCCAGGTAGACAGTGATGTGAACTATCACCCCTGCAGTGGATAGAAAAATGATGAGAGAGGAAAAGGAGTGTCACGTATCTCAATTCCCGTTGCTCGAGAAAGGAGGAACGAGGCCACAGTATATTCCATGGCCATACATGGATCGAGGAAACCTGAAAAAATCAGCTTCCAATGTTAACATTGGGAGCCAAGAAATGGATACATGAGCTGGAAAAAATGATGGGAGGGAACACGCTAGCTATTGGAGATATTAAAGGTCTTTTAATCGCCATACTTGGTGATCGAGCTGACGATGTGTGGACACGTGCAGGTTACCCTGGTGTGACTACAGTTAACACTGCACACGATGGAGCTCCATTGAACAATTGCAGAGCCGCGGTAATGAAAGCATTACGATCGCTATACCCAGATACTTCTGACATGGGAGCTATAATGACATGAAAAATGAAGGAGTCAGAGGATCCTTTGCTTTACATTCAGAATTTCAAAGATGCGTGGGTGCTCGAAACTCGTGAATCTTGGGGGAAATCTATAACCGTGTTTTACCATATATTATGCCAAGGGCTGCCAGATAAGGTACAGAAGCAGCTCAAGAAATTGGTAGGTATTGAGGCCAAACTGTGGTCTGAAATACAGTTGACCATAGCTCACTATTGCAGATTACTGCAGGAGAAGAATCGCAAAAAAGAGGCTGCATGAAAAGCTGAAGAGGCCAAATTAGTGCCGAAGAAATTGTCAAAATATACTATTGAAGGGGCAATGATAACTAACACAGACCGACCGAACGAACGAACGAACGTGCAGCAGGTCAAAAATCAACAGCAAATTAGTCAGGGCAGTAATGGGTTCTACCCCAGAGGGAGAGGCTTTCGAGGGAGAGGATGGCAGAGTAATCAGGGAGGTTTCCAAGGTAATCAGGGAGGTTTTCAAAACATGCAAATGGGAATCAGGATATGCCAAATGGGCAAATAATCAGACCACCGCCAATATGTTGGATGTATGGGATGTCAGGACATCTAGCACGCACATGCAGAAGTCAAGGCATGGTGCAAAGCGACCAGGGGACAAGAATAGGAATGGTGAATCCACCTGTGTTTTTTCAGCAGGGTGGAAATGGAGTTGCACAGAATCACACAGTGCAATAGCAAGTGCAAGGAGCACAGCAAAGCTTGCAACCTCAGAACTTGATAAGTAATCCACAAGGTCAGTCTCAACATTCGCTGATGCAACTGTCACAGACCACGAGTGCAGGACAGGCATCGAACTCTGGAATGAGAGCTAACACTGGTGATGGAGGAAGTCCATTCACACAGCATGGGACAAAGTTATATATGGATCAGGACAGCTCACTGGGAAGCCTGATGTGTTCTATCATGTCAGTGACACCAGACCCTCATGAGGAACCAAAGGTAGATGTCCTTATAGTGGATAAAGAATATTCCTTCTTAGTTGACATGGGTGCAACATGTTCGTGTATACGTGAAGGCGTTTTCCTTGTCCGGTGACGCTATTAATACTCAGGACTTCACAGGAGCAACAAGTCGTGTTCCTTTTACAAAAGAACTTCCAGTCTCCATAGGAGAATGTGACATGAATGTGCCACTGTTATATTCAAGACAAACCTCAGTAAACATATTGGGACGAGACCCAATGACGAAGTTAAACATGACATTCTCATTCATGGAGAAGGGCATAGTATGTTCGACTCCAGGAATGCATTATTTGAACGTATGCAAAGTGATTAGAGCATACGCAGGACAATCAGCTATGAGAGCTGTCCCATTGGAACCAGAAATATTTGTGTATGGGATATGCATCATAATGGCAGGGCTACCAGGCCTTGCAGACAAAACCATGAGAACCCAAGATTAATTTCTGTTTAGGCCACAAATACCTACGCACGAGGAAAAAGGACAAGTGTTTCCCTTGGCAATACACACAGCCATAGTGCGAGGGAGAATGGCACTGATCGATGGGTGTGATGATGAATGCAGACAATGGTGCAGAGTAATCGCCATTGAAGAGGGGTGCAGACTAACTGACGTCACTGATGATGATCTATTTGATGAACAAACAGATGTAGGCGAAACACCAGTTGAGGTAAATTTCGTTTTCTGGGTGAGAAGGATCACAAGAGAGGTGCCCCAGAGAATGATGTTGGCGAAAAAACGTCCTGAATATTTTGATTACGACATGGCACAGGTGCCTGTCTCGGTGTGGACCACAGGCCCCCATGATGTAGGCCTATTGAAGGGAGTCGGAGAAGTAAGGATTAAACTGAAGCCAGGAGCAATTTTGCCAAGAGTATGGCAGTATCCCATGTCTAGGCAAGCAATGAAGGGATTTCCAAGACAATTTCTGCCATGATGGAGCAGGGCCTCTTAGTGACATCAGAGTCGTCATGCAATACCGTGGTTTACCCGGTCAAGAACTCAAAGGGAGGGTCCTGGAGACCAGTTCAAGATTTACACCTGATAAATGATAGTGTTGAGGCTGAGTTCCGTCTAGTCCCTAACCCGGCCACGATCCTATGTAACATACCTGTTGAGGCTCAATATTTCACGGTGATTGACTTGAAAAATGCGTTTTTCTCAATCCCATTACACAAACACTCACAAGATTTGACGTCATTTACATTCAGACATATGCATCTGAAGAACACGAGACTACCCCAGGGATACTGTGAGTCTCCTTCAATTTTCAAATGGACTCAGTTATTGATTGTACTGGCTGAGAAAGGATATAAAGTTGATGAAGAAAAGTTACAATATTGTCAGCAAGAAGTGCTGTATATAAGCCAGCTGATCTCGCATGAGGGGAAACGGATTACCCTGAAAAGGCTGAAGCCATACTGAACACAGCGAAGCCACACATGGTAAAACAGATGCAATGTTTTCTAGATCTTTGCAATTACGTCAGGGCCTGGGTCTTTGACTACAGCTCATACACCAAGTCCTTTTTACAGGCCCTAAAGAAGGCACAGGTGACAAAAGAAAACATTGAATAGTCTAAGACTATGGAAGAGGGGTTTACTGAACTCAAGAAAGCCATTTGCACCGCACCAGTTTTAGGGTTTCCCAATTATGCAGAGGAATTCTACCTGTTCTCACACACGAATGCCAGCTTTATGACGACAGTACTCACACAGAGAACCACATTGGGGTACAAGCTCCTAGCATACTACAGTGGCAATTTGGACCCAGTGATGAGAGGCCACTTCCCTTCACGAACAGAGTTTAGCTGACGCAGCATTCGCCATAGAGAAAGCTACAGCCATTGTGATGGGATGCTCAATGACGTTGTTCGTCGAGCACGCGCTATTTGGCATTCTAGAGAAACCAAAGGGCACATTGACATTGCAGAGAGCCTTTGCTTATGAATTGATCATATCGAATCCATCCATTAAGATAGTTCGATGTAAAATAGTGAACCCAACTATGTTTATAGCAGAGCCAGTCACTGAGGGAGAACCGATCCATGACTGCGCAAATTATGAGGAATTCTATGACAAAATTCCCATGGTGAAAGAAAATGCATTGGCAGAAGGAGGAATTGTTTTTGTTGCGGTTCGTTGAGAATCGATCAAAATGATGGGCAGCGGTACTCAGGCGCTGCTGTGGTAAAGCACCCAGCAAATGGAGAATTTCGGTTACTTATTAGTGCAATTAGTGCACGGTTACCGTCTCATTATTCAGCACAGGCTGCAGAATTATTGGCGTTGATACTCGCCATCGAGAATCACGCAGACCGGGAAGTGACGGTGTACAGTGACTCCGCCTATGTGACATCAAGAGTGCATGCAGGCTTAGCGAGCTGGAAATGGAGGGGCTACATCCGAGCGGACGGCACGCTGGTGCAGCACGCAGCCCTATTGGATAGGCTCATTAAGGCACTACAGCTCCCAGAGGGCATAGCAGTCGTAAATTGTGCCGCCCACACGAAGGGGACAGATTTTATCTCACGAGGAAATCAAGCAGCAGACACAGGGGCCAAGGGCATGGCATCCAAAGGCGAAATCATAACGGGCATGGAAATAGCTGATGTAAATGACAAATTGACCATTGCACGAAGCGAACCTGAGGGTTATAGAAACACGGGGCAAACCCAGTTTATGGATCTCCAAGGGGAAGCACCAAAGGAGGAAAGGAACCTCTGGAAGTGGCAAGGGTGTTCTTTAAACCCCTCCGAAAGATTGTGGCAACAAGACAACACTGGTAAACCAGTAATGCCTATAGCCCTGTTATAATTAGCATCGGAACAATTTCATTATCCAGCACACATGTCAAAAGAGAATTTAGCAGCAACGGTCGCTGAAGACTGGTTTGTACCGAACTTAGCAGAACACATTGCATTTTTTATGATGAACTGTATGATCTGCCAACAGTTCACAGCTGGGCACACACTTAAAGTAATTAGAGGAGCCATCTCAAGGCCAAATTGACCTTTTCAGCATTTGCATGTCGATTATGTCAGTATGATTCAAGTATGTAACGGGTACAGGTATTTAATTGTTGTGGTGTGTCCATTCTCTAGATGGATAGAAGCAGGACCATGTCAACACCCAGACTCTACCTGTACAGCCAAATTTCTGGTGAGAGAAGTATTTACCAGGTGGGGAGTATGTGAGGTCATGAGGTCAGATAATGGGCCTCACTTTGTTAATGCAGTCTTCGAACAGATTAGCTTGCTGCTTGGTATAAAGCACAAGTTCTCGTCGGCGAACCACCCGCAAGGTAATGGAATATGTGAGAAGCTCAACGGCTTCTTAAAGGAAAGGATAGCCAAGTTGAAGCTTACTCTAAAGAAGGGATGGTTACACTGCCCTACATTGGCACTGTATGCACTCAGAAACCAGCCTGGTTCTGACCATCATTTTACACCACACGAGATAGCAACAGGCAGAAGGATGCATACTCCGCTGACACCCCAAGACAGTGCTAGATATGATGCCCAGCCAACAGGAGGGTCTGAAATGCAAACTTACTTGAATTGCAAGACATTTTGTCTTACTGTCATTTCAGGACAGCTGCAGCAACAACAAAAAGGGTGTAGGGCAGCACAGAACACAAAAGGAGACATCGCTACACACTCACTGCAGAGTTTACGTGTTCCATCAATTTTTACTCTAGACACAGTCCTGGTGAGAAACCACACGAGAAAGAAGTGGGTCGAGGCAAGTTTCAACTGACCCTTCACAGTGGAAGACATTACCCCATCTGCAGTCAAAATACAAGGAAGAAGAGCTTGGATTTTCCTGGGCGACATCAAACCATACATCGGAAAAGACACCCTGCCCGCACCCCAACGCATAGACACTACAGACAACAGGGAAGAACCACAACACGTGCAGACGAGATCCATGATGAGGAAGAAGGACGCATGACCAGCAAAACTAAAATAGAGAACTTTTGTGCAAAACTGTGGCTTAAAATTGGACATTTCCTCTGAGCAAAAAAGGGGATAAGGACATAAAACATGGACACTCTGTGCATCCTATTTGGAGGGTGAAGAAGACAATTGTACGTATAAGCCACAATATACCCTGTTGACTTTCAACTTTGGACTAGGCACACTGAAGCCTTGATAAGAAAAGAATATGCCAAAATGTGATTGCAGGCACACAAATTGAAAGGAAGTACAGTATTCAGACTCATTCAAAACAGGAGCTTGGTTCGGACTCACTTATGACGCCCCACAGCAGCAGCATCACTAAAGACGTTCTCAATTACTTTGACCTAGTCTTGAGGTCATACCCGTCAGTAGTGGGAAAGCTCGCTAGCATCACTGAATTCCTTCAAGACCCTGAAAACGAAAAGACGATAAGGAGGCTGCTCACTGTGATTGCCGAGCAGTTCCTCCTGCTCCCGGAATACAGAGAAGAAAAAACAAATGTCCCAAGCACAAGGAGAAGCGAATAGGCTTGCAAACGTGCTATTCTTTTGTTTAATTGAAGACTACCCAAATCTTGTCGGGAGACAAACTGATGTCCTGACATTTCTTCGAGATCCAGCAAACACAGAATGCTTGAGTATAATCCTGGACAGAATAAAAAATTTAAGTTGCTCTCCACACACACCGAGTTCACAGAAGCCACTCACAGTGAATACTGAACGATTCCAGAATTCACCAAGGGCATGACAAATGTCTCTGTCACCCGAAGATAGTAGATTGGCGAGCAATGTATTCTTTTGCCTAATTGAGGACTTTGTAGAACTTGTGGGGAGTCCTGCCGGGGTTGACGTCCTCACTTTCATCAGAGACCCAGGGGGTCATTCCGAGGTTGGAGGAAAGTAACTGTCCTTACCGGCATGGAGTAAATACTGTGTCCGTGTAGGTCAGAGACCGCTTATAGAGGGCAATTACGACCTCATGGGCACGAGCTTTGCGCCATGCCGGTAACAACATTACCGGCATGCCGCTAAAGTCCCGAAAAAGGCCCTTTGCACCATCAAGTAAATTGCAGTTTGCACTACCAGCATGAATCAAGACGGCATTAGCGGTGTCCGCTATTAGCAGTGACCGCTGACAGCGATCACTGCTAATAACGGTCACCGTAAATAAGCGGAACCGGAAGTAGCATCATTGCAGAGGAACGGGAAAGAGCACGGAGGCAATCTTTAAAAACACAATCCATTGCCATCCTCAGCAGCCAGGACCTGTAGGATACTGCTGTGTATGAAATCCAAACCACTACAACACTACAATGCCCAAGGCTGTGAAGAAGGGCACCTCCCACCAGCGCAAGGTACGCTTTAATGAAGATGAGTTGACCATGCTCGCGGAGACCCTGGAAGAAAATGCAGATGTCATGTTTTTCCAGCGCCTCAAGAGGGAGGCCATAATCAGAAAGAAGGAGATCTGGGCACTGGTGGCGCAAAAAGTAAGCGCGGTCGGTAACACCCCCCGCACAATCAAGGACTGCAGGAAGAGGTGATATGATTGCGCGTGCGAGTCCGCAACATCCTCTCGGCCAACAGGAGCAAGGACATGTCAACTGGCAGAGGAGTTATCTCTCCCATAAAGCTGTCCCAGTGGGAGGACATAAGTGCAAGCCTTATCGGCATAGAGGCCATAGAAGGTGTGGGAGACATGGAGTGTGGCGCCACGTCATCGGCGGACGGAGGAGAGTGTCCTAGGAAAACACTGTAATGCAGAGTCTGATGATAGTCCACCAATATGTCTGTCTAAAGAGGCAAGCCTTGGCCCAGTACACTCACATTCCCAGCAAAGTTGTCGTACGCAGCACAGACACATGCAGATGACTGCAGCAAGGCAATGCCATACCTTACACAAACCACACTAAGATGTTAATGGCATAAGTCACACTGCATGCAGGCCCCAATAAATATGCATGTCACATATCATACGTCTGCCCCAACATGAGTGACCCTGACGTATGCCTGCATTACCCACCCATGTAGCAAGCAACGTGATCATCCAAACTCAACTGCCTATTACCCTCTATTGTGTAGATGAGCAATTATACAAATGTATGCATGATGCTTATCAAACCAGCACTCATGCCGTCCCTCTCTTTGACCCCCACAGGCTCAGACCATGACATTGAGGCGTGGGACTCACCCCCACAGCAAACCACACCCCGGAAGAGGGCCCGGGATGAGGGCAACAGGCCTTTGACCTCAAAGGCCCAACACAAGGCCCGCCATGCACCAACGAGGAAACCCCCTCCAGATGCCACAGCACTGGTGCCGCCAAGGGCCGTCGAGACGGAACCCGCAATTCCTGTCACACTGCCACAGGACACAGCTGAAGCTCCACACTCAGCAGAGTCCAGTTCAGTCGGGGAGGCGGCAGCCACAGCACCCCTGGCTGAGGAGGAGGTGCAGGAAGAGGTGTGGGTGCCCGTGGAGGACGACTCCTCCAAACCGCCTCGCACACCAAGTCCAGCACCATCCCCCCAGATCACATTGTTAGAGTCCGACCACACCACCACCCCGGAGTAGTCTGGGGGGGAGTACAACCAAGGGGCCATGAGTCCCATAGTGGAGCCCATAGAAGTTGTACATGACACCCAAGCACCCTCCACCTCCACAGGTGTACCGGCGGGACCGCAACGGCAGGAGGAGCTGACTGCCCTTGTGCATCAATTTGTAAGTGACAATGCTCAAGCAAGGAAGGAGTGGCACGAAAACACTGCCTCTCTGGGCAAGATAATTGCTGATAACACTGCCTCGCTGGGCAAGATCTTTGCAGAAAATACAAGTAGACTGTGCGAGGAGGTATCAGCCCTGCGCAACGTCCTCGGCCACATTGCTGATGCAATGGAGGCTGAGCGTCCGGCCCCCCAAATAGAGCAGGCGGCCACCCCATCGTCCTCCAGCTCAACACAGGCCAGCCCACTCTGCAGGTCATCGTGCACCCTGCGCCAGCCGGTCATGCTGCCACCAGGTCCAGGGAGTGTCAGGAAGTAAACTGGCCAGCTTGATGAAAGCAATAGACACTTGTCATGCCATGTGTGGGGGACTTTTGGGGGAGGGGGTGAGGGTGTGTGGGGGAGTTGTAGGGGGAAGGGGAGTGGGGGTGTGTGTGCGGGAGTTGTGGGGGGAGGGGCAGGGGGAGGGGGGAGAGGGTGTGTGGGGGAGTTGTGGGGGGCAGGGGGGTGAGGGTGGTGGAGGGTTAGTGCACTTTCACCTTCATTGTATATTTCAATACACCCGTTGTGTAAAAAAAATGACTTGAGTGGACATTCATCATTGTGCATGTGTCATTTATTCATATACAGTGCATAGTGTACATGTACCCCCACACCCAGTGCCCTCTGTCCAACTATCATGTCACCCTCTGCAGCCATGTGTGTCAGAAATATTGTGCAATCACTGACTAACGCACAGCACGTCCCTCCTGTGCATCGGCACAGCGATGATGTGCAGCCACATCTTCTTCATCCCCTTCATCATCACTAGGTGGTAGCAGTTAAATGTCAGGGGGCAGGGGCACGTTCCGTCGGATACACATATTGTGAAGCATGACACATGCCATGATGATCTTGGCCACCTTCTCATGCCTGTAGAGGAGTACCCCACCCGACCGGCTAAGGCAGCGGAACCGTGCCTTCAACAGGCCAAAGGTCTGCTCAATGACCACACGGGTACGGGTGTGGGATCGATTGTAGTCCTCCTCGTGCCTGTTCTGTGGGTTTCAGACAGGGGTGAGGAGCCACGGCTTCAAGGGATAGCCACTGTCACTTGCAAGGGAGGCAAGGAAAGGTATAGGAAAGGCATAGCCCTGATCTTTCCTGAGTGGATTCCTACCACTATCATTCCCACTCAGATTTATTCCTCTTTTGAATGCCTTGTCTGAAGGCTCTCTCTCTCTCCCAGCCACTCTCTTACTGTTGCTACTCTCTACCGGCCCCCTGGTCAAATCACCTCTTTTCTCTCTGAGTGGGCTGACCTCTCTTCCTCCCTCCTGACCTCTACCACTCAACTCCTTCTTCTTGGTGACCTCAACATCCACCTTGATTCTCCCTGTCCCTCCTCTTTGCTCTTTCGCGACCTCTGTGATTACCTCTCCCTCTCTATCCTCCCCTCCGGCCTGACGCACTCTGCAGGACACACACTTGATGTCTTGATCTCCTCTGGCCTCCCCCTCTCTATCCCTCTGACCACTCCTCTCTCCTGGAGTGACCACTGCCTTCTCTCCTCTCATCTCTCACTCTCTTCCCCCAAGCCAAGCCTACCCCAACACTGCCACCTACCTTCTCGGACATCCGGCCTATGAAGCATGTGTCAGTTGAGGCTTTCGCTGCTACCTTCTCTCTGCCCCCTCATCCTCCTGCTTTCTCACATCCGGACACAGCCCTGTCCCTTCTTTACTCTTCTATTTGTGATACTCTGTATGCTCTTGCCCCTGTCATGAGGGTCCGCTTGAAGTCCAAAGCCAAGTGCAATTCCTGGTATGACTCTGACCTAGCCACACTTAAACGTAGGTGTAGGACGGCTGAGATGAAATGGAGGGCTTCTTGTTCACCCTCTGATAAACTGGCCTGTAGAATGCTCCAAAGGCAATACCAACTCTCTGTTCGCACCAAGAAGAGAGTCCACATTCAAGCTCGTGTCGCTGCGGCATCTAACAACTCGGCCGAACTCTTTAAAATCTGCAAGGAGCTTACCAACCCTGCTGCAGTCTCTACCCCTCCCCTTGCTTCCCAAGCTCTCTGCAATGCCCAGGCCTCTCACTTTATCTCAAAAACCCAGGACATCCTGTCCACCCTCTCCTCCCCGCCACCTCCTATTCCCTCTCAGTCTGAGCTTGCTGACCCTCTTTCTACCACTCTCACCCCCCTTGTCATCCTTTCCTCTTTTCTACCCTGATGAGGTCACTAGATAAGTCCGATCTATGAAGGCCTCATCAAAACAGGTTCATCCCTGTTCCTCTAAAACCATCAAGGATCACGCTGACACCCTTGCCCCAGTGCTTGCTGATTTTTGCAACCACTCCTTTGCCTCAGGATCCTTCCCCTCCGCTCTGAAGCACTCCCTTGTGCATCCTCTTCTCAAGAAACCTACAGCTGATCCCTCTTGTCCGGCAAACTATCGCCGTATTTCCATTACTCCCTTTCTGGGCAAACTCCTGGAAAAGCTGGCCATCTCTCAGCTTAACCTTCCTTCCGATTCTGTTGGCTGTCTGCATGACCATCAGTCTGGCTTCAGAGCTGCCAGAAGTACGGAAACTGCTCTACTGAACATCCGTGAAGATCTGCTCTCCAACCTTGACTCTAATATTCCCTCTGTCCTCATCCTACTCAATCTCTCTTCTGCCTTCGACACAGTCAACCATACAATCCTGCTCAACTGTCTCCGTGATAACCTGGGTATCACTGATCAGGCACTGGCCTGGCTGACCTCTTTCCTCTCTGATCGACCCTCCCAGGTCCAACTTGGGTCCTTCCTATCATCTATCTTCCTCTCTACCTGTGGTGTTCCCCAGGGGTCTAACCTTTCGCCCTGGCTTTTCAATGAATACCTGACAACTCTCGCCCACTGCATTGCCATTTTCTGCTCAAACTTCCAGTGCTATGCTGACGATACTCAACTCATTTTCAGGCTTCCCTCGGCCACCTCCTCTCCCTCTCTCATCTCTGATTGCCTAACTGCCATTCAAGATTGGTGTGCCGCCAATGATCTCTGTCTGAATGCCAGCAAGACGGAGATCCTCCTTATCGGCACACCTTCACCATCCTTTCCGCTTACTCTCTGTCCGGCCTCCCTTGGCCCACCTCCTACCCCCACCTGCGAGGCTAAGAACCTCAGGGTCATTTTGGACTCACCCTTTCCTTCTCTGCCCACATCTCTAAGTCTCTAATAAGTCAAATTACCTACTGCACCTCCTCAGAGGTACTCTGCCTTTCCTCTCCTTCCCCCAGAAGCTCACTGTCTCCCAAGCTCTGGTTCTCTCTGGGCTGGACTATTGTACCAGCCTCTTTCTAAATCTACCTGCCTCTATTCTCCACCCTCTGCAACTAATCCAGAACAGGACTGCGAGACTTGTCCTTGGCCTCAAGCCCTGGGATCGTATCTCTCCAGCTCTGAAATCTCTCCACTGGCTCCCAGTGGATGCTAGGATTAAATTCAAAAACCTCTGCATTGTCCACAAGGCTTTCTGGGGCCTGGGTCCAAAATACTTCCAGCTATCCCTGCGCAAATAACTCCCCTCTCAAGCTCTTCGCTCATCTACTTCTAACTCCCTCAGGGTCAGTCGTTTTTCAAAGAAATGAGCTGGGGATAGATCTCTTTCTTCGGCTGGGACCTCCCTCTGGAACAGCCTCCCTGCCACTCTAAAACTTGAGGAGAACCATCTCCGGTTCCAGAAGCTCCTCAAGACCTTCCTCTTTGCATCCACTTTCGCTCTCCCTCTCCCCTGCTGAGCTGCTCTCTTGGCACTGTGCACCTGGCCACCCTCTGTCCCCTGGACCCAGGTACCTGTTCACCCTGCCACCCTCCTGCACTGCCTCCTGGCCACCCCTTGCACTGGTGGACTGTATCTGTACCCATACAGTTCCCCACACCCCCATTTTTTCTTCTGTTTTCTGCACTTATCAGACATATCCAGTCTGCTGCCTTAAACACAGCACCACAGCACTTGCTGACTGCACTACCACTGTTTAGTGCCTCTACTATCTATTTATTTGTATTTATTATTATATGTTTCTTCTCTGCTCCACACTTTCCACTCTCCCCCTTCCATGCACTTTTCCCCTTTCCATTTCCCATGCACTTGCGCGTTCTTAATGTCACTGGGCCTAGTAAGATAGTTTTGTTCTCCCCTGTTTCCCTCCCTTGCCTTGTCACGCTCTGAAACACTTTGTGTACGAGCGCGATATAAATAAATTATCATATCATATCATATCATATATGTCAGTCGATTCATGATGGCCAGCTGTACTAGTCACACATGCCTGCCGATTACCATTGGTCACATGCGCATGTCCCTGGTTGTATGCATGCCATTTTTAGGCCCTCAATGTGTCCTGTGCCATGGAATAAGGGTGTGGGTTGCATCTTCAAGATGACACATGGTGTGCACTGACGTCTTGTTGCTCATGCATTGTGTATGCATACAGCTGTGTTCGTGTCAAATTTGTGATGTGTTGTGTTCTGTATGATTTTCTTACTGGGAGCGTTGGCAGTAGTCTTTGCAATATTAGGCATTCAGGGCTGATTTTTCACATGGTGACATGCAGCATTCCTGTGGTTGTGGTGGCCCTGTGACAGATAGTGGATTCCCTTGGTGGTTCAGTTCAATGCACTCCAAAGGATGCTTGTCCTGTGTGGTCATTTGCTGGAGACAGCAACATAGTGCATATACACTGCATGTTGCTGGATGGTGTTACAGAGGGTGAGGTCCGCTGATGAGTGATGCACGTGTTGTGGGATGTGGGGTGGTTTACTGTTAGGCATGTTGTGATAGGTGTCAACCTTACTTCATTCCTATGGGATTTGGGTGTCATGTTCAGTTTGGGATGCTTTGGGGCACAGTGTTTTGCAGTATGGACATTGTGCAGTCACCACACCAATGACACCAGGGTGGTGTGTGCATCTCTCCCCCGATTTCAATGCCATGTGCCGGTCATACAACTTACCAAGCAGCCAGGCACGTCGTCCAGCATGTCGCTCCATGAAGTGTGGTAGAATGGAGTTCCGTAGGACCATAGAGTCATGAGTTGATCCGGGATATCGGGCACAACAATGTGTGATGATCTTGCTGGCGTCGCATACCATCTGCACATTGATGGAGTGGTATTGCTTGCGGTTTAGGTACACCACATCCATGGCATGCGGGACCACCAACTCCACATGGGTGCAGTCGTGGGCACCTATACAATTTGGCATGCCTGCCAGTGCATGAAAGCCAACTTTTGTACCAAAAATCTCCTGGGGAGTCCGTGGTAGGGATATGTAGTCCTTTGTGTGCTTGAGGAGGGCATCCAGCACTTGCTTCAGAATGCGAGAAAATAAGGGTTGTGATATGCCATGCATGTACCCCACTGTATGCTGGTAGGTGCCTGTGGCAAGGAAGTGGAGCACAGACAGTACCTTCAATTGAGGGGGGATGGCTGTGCGTATTTCAATGAGGCTGACAATGTCGTCATGTATCATGTCCACGATGGTGGTGATGGTGTGCCGGTCCAGACGGTACAGGGTGTGGATCTGCTCAGGGGTTAGGTTGAAAGGACTGGCTCTGATGCGAGGGATTGGGGGCTGCCTGCGTGGTAACGCTGGCTGCACTGGTGGGGCATGCTGGGCCTGTCTCACCCTCCTTCTCCTCCTGCATCTCCTCTGTGGTGCCTGCTATTGTTGTTGTTGTTGCTGGTGTAGCAATGTAAGCATGTCCTCTAGCTCTAGTATTGCTACTACTATTGGAATCATCTTGGTGTGGGAAGGGGTGTGGTGTGTGGATGTGCTCCTTTTGTACTGGCCCAGACTACAATGCCTCCACCTGTGCTGATTGTGTGCACCTGTGGCAGTTGGGAACACTGCACATAGCATTTTACGGTTGGTTCGCGATGCCGGTATTAGCGGCATGCCGGTATCCCCTATTAGCACCTTCATGATACCGGTATTTGCTTGTCCGCCTAACTTGTGATTTCCTCCGATTAACGACATGCCGGTATTGCCGGTATGATGGGCCGCGTGCCCGCGGCCATGCCACTATTAGAGGCACCGTTAATAACGGTACCTCTAATAGCGGGGTCTTAGGTCGGAATAGGCCGAAGCCGTATGCGATGCCGGTAATCCTTTACGGGCATCATTATTCCATTACCTCCAACCTCGGAATGACCCCCCCAGAAAATTGTACACCAATGAGCATGCTCCTGCAGGGTATTTTAATGAAAATTGAACTTTCTAATCACCATTAGAACTCCCAGGGGAGACTGTGAAGCGTTCCGCCAAGGGACAGATCGAGAAAGTATTGCCAGAGACTTCACTTTTATTCATACTATCAAGGACACCATTTTTCTTCCGGAGTGAAACAGATAAGAGGAGTAGACTTAGGAACGTGTGTATTTTTGAACACGAACAGTAAAAGAGAACTTGCCGAACTTATTGCATTAATTGACATTTTTCGAATACAGAAAAGAGAACTGTATCCAGAGACAATAGACAATCTGTGATTCAGGCAAAGGAGGACAATTGTTTCAGTACCTGCAGCTGACAAGCAGAGACTGCAGAAACCAGAACTATTGTTGCATTGAGTATATATGTTAACATTAGCCTTTTCTTTCAATGATAGAGATGGGAAATCAAACCAGCAGCATCATCACCATCCTGGAGCAGAGAAGTACTTATTGTCTCAGAACTACGTGTCATTGCCTAACCTATAGGGGCATAATGTATTTATGCATCATATTCATCATATTTTTATTATCACTGACAATTCGAACTGCATTTTTTATTGGAGTCCAGTGCACCCACCTAATAACCTACGCATTTCACCCACATCAGCACTGAAACCCTTTATAGTGATCCCATTTCCTAGAAGGTCCGACACAGGAGTGAGTGAACTTGAAATTAATGTGATTAGCAATGACATACACATAGTGACAATCAAGTTGAAAAGCCGGAGACAGGGTCGGCAGAGTAACAATGAAAGAGAGTTAATGACAACCACACGCATGAAAGTAATAAGTGAACACATACCAGGTCTAGTGTCAATAAAAGCAGAACCTCAGGCCAAAGAAGGGGAAACATTTGGGCAGCCAATAAGGAGAAGCTACCCTACAAGTGAAGTGATAAGACAAGTGGGAAAAGCTGAACCTTCAAAGAGACAAAAGGAGTTGGAGAATGAAACAACCGAGACAGCATTGATAAGCACACATGATCCAATGAAGGAGATGAGTATGAGTTCTACAATAGAGCTGTATACTGGACCAATGGCAGAGTGGATATGGACATGTATAACCAAAAGAAAAAGAATGCAAAAGGAGAAGGAAATAATTGCCAGACTTTTGCCTACTCCACTAGTACAGATGTAGAGGCATGAACCCTGGATTGAGGTACCTGAGAAACCTCCAGTAAGAAGAATCCATATGGAGGTGTTCAAGGACGTAGTTATAGCAAACTACATGAAAACCCTGAGAAGCATACAAGGAGATGACAGTGAACTAAACAACTACTTGGACAGCACAGCACACTTGGGGAATAACATATGGTACCAGCATATGAAAGAAGTTGGAAGACAGAATTCAGAGGAGGAATGCTTTGTTTGTGCACTCCTACCTTACAGCATGGGAATGTCAAAGATCTTTGTAGCTGTAGAATCGATGTCCAGACAGAACAGTCTGTCACACATAGCAGTTTGCAAGACCAGAGGCCAGTTCATGGGAAGAGATGCCTCACTGAAATGTGCAACAGAAGCAACTGATTCAAATGAAGACGACTATGTCCAGGACATAAAGACAAGGAACAATGGAAAGACAAAGCCCATTGTGATCAGATATTAGAAGCCTGGAGTTAAAGGGGCGGGGATCAGAAGAGAGGCAAATCAAAAACTGTACGTCCAAGGAAGAACTCCAGAAGAAGCCATAAAATGGAAGAACAGAGGTCAAATGCAAATCTGGGGAACAGTGCTTTCACCAGACAGATGGGAGAAAGGTATCAGGTAATATTATCGCCACCAAAAATATTGCCGTACATATGGTCGTCGGGAACGGCCATAGGCGATATTTTTGGTGGGGATAATTTATGGGGTAGATGGGTGGGGGGGTTGTGGGGTGTCCCCCGCTCCCTTTACAAATATATGGGGGTGGCGGGGATGTCCCCCGCAGCTTCCATGGGGTAATATTGCCGCAAAAATATGGCGAAAGTTTTGTATGGCGATATTCTTGCGGCGATATTATCACATGGAACCGGGAGAAAAGAGTAATGATTTGCAGAGCATGGATGGTCCTTGGAGCCTGCAAAGAAGCAATTGAAAATTTGCAGAAGATATGCAGACCATATGGCCAAAACTCGCAAAACTACTAACATGGGTCAAAGACAGAGGAGGACCCCTACAGATACTGCCATTGGAAAACACCAAACGGTGCTTCAGAAAGAATGGTACAAGGAAAATGGGAGAAAATCCAAACTGTGGACGTATCTTTGATGCCACAGGAATGGCACATGGTACCGCAGTAATCATGGATCATTTCTGGGCTTGTGGACCCAGGACATATATCAGGCTGGCGAAGAATTGGGGAGGTATATGAACAATAGTGAATGTCCTTGTTCCAGCATTGGTGATTCCAAAAAGTGATCTGAACATTGACAGTTTTCCGAAAGCCGATGCTCATCTAAGAAAAAGGAGATCTGTGGAAGTGATGCATAGAATGAAGAGAGAGAATCACTTTTCGGCCAAATCAGAAGAAGCTTTCCATGCAATCCTGTATGAACACAGACTGTTCAGTCTGACCTCATCAGTGTTCATGACAATCTTCATGCCACGGTTCCAAGTTGGAGCAAATACTAAATGGTTGTAGATAACCAGATGGGAGTTACTGCAAACCATCAACAAAACCATAAAGGGATTCAACGCGATCAAGGAAGAGTTAAGGGCGATTTGACTAATGACTCTCCAGAACAGATATGTCCTTGAAATGATCACAGCCATGGATAGAGATGTTTGTGCAACATTCGAGGAATCGTGTTGCACATTTATACCATCTCACGACGAAGAAAATGGGACCTTAACAGAGGCCATAGGTATGCTGATGAAATTGCAGAATCAAATGATTGATGAAACTGACGAAGTGGACGATACAGTTGGTTTGGATAGCTATTCTCATGGGTTCCACAATGGATGGCAGATACATTCAAATTCCTAGGAGCCCTGCTAGTGATGATATTGCTCGGATTCTGTGTTATCAATATAATAATCTCCCAGTGACAGAAAACTGCGAAAAAAGCCATAAGGATGAAGATCATGATTGATGTCGAACCCAGATGGAAACCCAAAGACCTGACTGATGAAGAAAAAAAGAGACTTTGTGAAAAATAGCATTTATGCACCAGAAGGAACAAAGTTTCGGTATCCAAGAAAACTGTCACGACCCGTGACCCAGAACCCCACTGGCATGGTCACATGCCAAGTAGGGTCAGGACTCAGGGTTCCTTTGGGGCTCCAAGGGCCTTGCATTATCATCATAGACTCTCCTGGAGTCAGTCCTGGCACCTTTGGCTCCAGGCTCATGTTCAGATTGGAACTTTACCTTGAAGGGACTACTTTTCCTGTGAAGGCCTGCAGCCAACATGGAGGCACCCACACAGTCTAGTTCCTAGGAACCAGACTGTGCGGTGCAGTGTTTTAGGGTGTGGTAGCCTGGACTACTTTACCTGGACTACTTTACAGAGGGCTATATAAACCGCACCCAAGCTACAGAACGTGCTTCGCGTTATTCTGCAGCCAGCAGCGTGACGCTCATCGTGTTCAAAGACCAGCACCCGGCGATCCTTGAATAGCGGACCTGCTGAGGAGACAAAAGAACATCATTAGCAGAGACTGCAACTTTCCATCCGTCGTTTCCTGCTGCTCGCGGTCTTCCATCCAGTTGGCAACATCATCAGGACACCATGCTCGCAAGGGAACGAAGCAGAAAGAAGGACAACGTTAAACAGGTTACTCACTGCATTCACAGCAGTAATCACAAAATCCTCACCTGGCTGGGCATTTCTTGACTGGTTCCGCTCCGGAAATCTTCACACGCCCAGAATATGCAACCTGAAAAGGAACAAAGAATACAGGTTAGCAAGAAAAGACATTACCGCGACGCACTTCGCGCTTAACCTACCAGCCATCATACGCTCCTGCGTCCATCATCCTGGCAGGAGCCTGATCCAAGTAGCGCACCCACCGAACATCTGTGCACCTAAGGGGAAACAAACAAGAAAAGACATTATTAGCAAGAAAGGAAAGCAAGGACATTTAAAGACTGCTATAACCAGACTTACCTCCTTAAAGACACTTGAATGGGTTAGCACCAGTGAAGTTAACTTGGTTGCTTCAACCTGCAGAAGACTACGCGCCCCTCCACAGAAGGCAGGACAGATATCACGCCCCAGACATCATAACAAGGTGAGGAGTGGGCCATCAGGTCGAGTCCAGGGGGCTGGTGGGAGGAAACAAAGTCTGTTCCTTAGCCCACTCCTCCTGTGTTTTCAGGCCCGACCGCCACAGAAGGCATTGTGCAGAATTGGGAACGTCCAGGGTGAATCCGGCAACCAGGGCATAAAGGTGTCCCCCGTGGATACCAGGTGAGCGTAACAAAAACACAGAAATTATGTGGGAAGATGGATCTACTGCAACCCAAATGGACAAGGTCAACTGATGACATGGAACAAAGACGAACACGTGAGCGCAGCAGGAAGCTTGAAGGGAGTCATAAAAATATGGACCCCAAAGAGACATTTCAACAGACTATCGTGTGTGAACCCAGAAGATGAAGGAGAAGTGAATGCAGAGGATGTAGAAAAGATGGACACCAAGGAAAAAATGAAAGTTGTTGATGAATCGCCCAGAGGGGGGAGGGTAGAGGAGGTCCCAAGCCTGACCCGCACTCAAATCGCCCATTTTGAAGTGCCAAGAACTTTCATGCCGAAGTATGTGACGTATGATGAGCAAATAAACCAGCAAAGAGCCGCAGTGGGGCTCTGCCCGGTACCTATCAGACAAATAGCAGCTATTGAAGTACCTGTACTTAAGAAACCTTGGACACTAAGATACCCATTGAGAAAACCATATCGACAAGTGAGACAAACTGACAATTGTCAAAAAACAATGCCTGAAGAAGCCAAGAAAGTCCTAAAGGAAGACGAATGTGATGTCACAAGAACTCGGACTGACTCACATATAGAAGATATGACAACCTGCGAATGACAAAAAGAGACGAAACACCATGGATAAGGGACATCACGAATCTAAGTTGAAATGAGGATGTCAAAGGTAGGAAGCTTATGCAATAAGCGTGTTGAAGATATGCAGTCAGTTTACACATATACATATGCTTGGAACTGCAAGAAAGCTGGGAAAATCGTGGAGCTTGCTATGCTTACTAGTAAAATAGATTGCGGCAAGCGCCACCTATACATATCTACCTCAAAAATGAGCATTTTATAAAAGTATACTTCCACTGTGCACAAGGGCAGAATCAACCAAATGTTACTAAAAGACCGCAGGAGAGGAGCCCCACAACACAAGAATCAAAAGCTAAGAGACACGAAACGAAACTCAGACGCATGCAACCTGTACAAAGAAGCCAAGATTGCATCGGCTGACATAGAGGAACCATAGATACGATTAATGAAGCAAAGTGCGGATTATCCTGTTCAAAGAAGTCAAGATAAGCAGCAGAAGGCAGGTGGTGGGCAGAAAGCTAAATCAAATACATGAATTGCAGGGAAAATGAGACGATTTTACAGTGTCTGAATCACTAAGAAGAGTTGGGGCCTTCACACCTACGCGCGGCCTTGTGCCATGCACAGATATCTGAACTCTCCCCGACAGAGATAAAGTCTCAAGGCCAAACCAACAAGAAATAATTGACACATGGCCATTGGGGAGGTGATTGATGATGGCAATGGTTGGGGAAAGGCTGGAAGAGCGGGCTAGCATCCTGCACCTGGCCGACCATTCTGCATGCTGCTAAGCCAGTGGAAAAGTACAAGGAAGCTTGGTAGCAACCCAATCACAATGAACCAAGTAGTCTAGGATCCTATAGTTTGTAGAACCAATGGACATCGTACTTTTAGTGACGTCCACAATAGCTATTCTGAAAATGGGGGTTTTTAGAAATGAAACAACCGCCATCTTAGTTTTCTCCCGATGTGAGAGATATCTGCAGCTATAGCTGAGGAAATAGGTAAATTAAACACAGGAAAAAAGCTTTTTGCATTTCAAAAAACATGCAAATGCCATCAGGCTAGAGGTGGGGGGTGGCTAGAGGGCACTGTAAGGAACTTATGGTGGCAACAGTAAAGACAGACAAAAGTGATCACAGTTCAAGGGTGTTTATTAAACTGTATGAATGGGTGAGAAAAATGGTATTGTATGTTTTTACCGAGTAAAAACGTCCGCAAGCATCAAAAGACCGAAAATGCATAGCACCAAAGGTTCGAACACCAAAAGTTCGAACCTTTGGTGATATGCATTTAAGGTAGGTAAAAAATACATTTTAAAAAAATGGGGGCTGCGGGGGTATCCCCCGCAATACCCCCCTCACTATACTGTATAGTATAGTGAGCAGGGGTTGCGGGGGACATGTATTTCACATGGGAAATGTACAAACCTTTCGTGGTGTGTACATTTCACATGCAAACTTTTCCGTCGCAGGAAAACCAGCCGCAAACTGATCACGCAGATGCAAGTAAAACACCTAATCTAAACCTAAATCTAAGATGGGAGCAAGCTACGACCATCAAATAATAATAGGGCAGTCCTAGTGGTTTCTTGTCAAATAAAAAGGGCCTATACTAAAAAAATCTATTGCCAATCCTTACTGCTAAGTTACAAAATAGTGTTGGATAATGTTCACCAGAAAAGAAAGACGTGTTCACGAAATTATAGGTTAGGATGCTATAGCTGGGTCTCCCTTCCTCAGGTTTTTAACATGGGACAAGGCGGTACTCCCTAGCAGAATACACAACTGGGCTTCTACAGCACGAGGTTAAAGTTCTTTTCAGCAAAATCCGGACTTCGGTGGCCAAGTCTCCATCATACAAAGTCTCTTGCCACCGATGGCTTGACGTGTCAACAAAAACAAAACATAGTTCCTTTCTGTAACCTTGACTCTTCTTCCCTGGATCCCCCTTCAACGGAGTTTCGATCGTTCTTGAATGTTAGCCTCCCTCGTCGGGTTCACTACAGCCTTTTTCTCAAAATATTTTCACCTGTAGATTTCATGAGTTTCAGTGTCTTTTTAAACAACCTTTAACTGTAGATATCCCTCAGCTGGGTTCACTCTTGTCAACACAATGTTCACAGGGTTATTATGCTTCACCCCAACTTGCAGACATCCGTCAGTTGGGTTCACATTTACCAGATACACAGTTCATCAGAAAGCAGGGTTCCCATCCCAGAGTTTTCTCTTGGCATCCCTCCATCGGGTTCACATTTGCCACACACACAGTTAACTTAGCATCCACCAGACTTTCGACTGTACAAGGGCTTTTCACTCGACCCTTGTATGACCACTTTGACCTCTTACGTCAGGCTCTCCTAGGGCCTTCTGTTATCAGTAGTTTCAACAAAAGGGGACCCCATTACCACCACATTTAAGGGCTACCACCCAACTCGTGATGAGGCCCACTGTATTTTAATCTGTGTATTGTCACTCATGCTATTATATCTTGTGCCTATTAAATGTTTCCATACCTAGTTTACTGTCATGTATTATTCTCTGCTTTATTTATCTTCAGCTACCTTACATAACTACATGAGCAGTGTTTTAGTGTATTGATCTTTTAAGCCCCCCGCTTTTACTAACAATTTGTAACCGCGGTTTTAATAAAAGTCAATTAATTGCAGCTGCGGGTATAATACACATTTTCTGGTGTGTTATTATTTTATTGTATATGTGTATTTATATGTGATAAGTAGTCATTAAAAGGACTGTTTTGGGGTATTATCAGTTTAGTATTTTGGTACATTTGGAGTACTGGTTTGATGTCATAAAGGAAGACTTCCTTTCCTTCATCAGTTAGGTGTACTGCACCATGTCTATAGAAATTGGCCATGCAGAACTGTATGTTGTTGTTTGAAATCCATAATTGCCTGTGGTCTCCCATGAATGCTGAAATTAATTTATTAACATTTCTCAGTGATTTCTCAATGTTGGTTTGTTGGAAGCGGTTGTTGCGATTGTCACGTTCAGGGGAAACAGTGCAGCTTTATACGCTTGACACACTCTCTATGTCCGTTCCTCTAGAGGGCCCTCGCTCACGGCTCAATCCAGGGCTTGCGGCCCTTGTGCTTTCAATGCCCGACTTGGAATGCTCCACTGCTCCGAGAGAGAGGAAACGAAGGTGCTGGAATTGTTGCCAACATAGCGCCGACTGGCATCTGTCCCCGGTGAGTTGTGAGACCCGGTACGTTGCGAGAGGGCTGAAGGCTGAGGACTGTGGGGGAGTGCCGTGAAGGCTCTCAACAAAGCTCTCGCTACCTTGCTACTTTGCTGGTGCTGAGTCGCGGGTAGTCATGTGGCAGTGTGATAGTGGAGTGCACACCTGCCGGACCTAGGCAAACCTAGGCGGACCTAAGTGGCAAAGCAATATAAAGTACAAGTACAAAGTATAAAGTACTAGCTAAGCTAAACTGGTGGAGTTTGAAGTCTTGGACTGCGTAGTGTGGAGTGCCAGAGAGGTTTGAAGTATAGGGTTTTGCTCTTTGTTCTTTGCTCCTTGCTCCTCCTCCCTTGCTCCTGGATCCTGGATCTCAGTGAGTACAAGCAGCACACTGGGGGAACAAAACAGGAAGACAGGAAAAGGCAAGGTGGGAAGGAAAAACACTGAAATGCAGTAATGCAAGAACCAAGAACTAAACTCACTATAACTATCCTTCCTTTTCTCCTGTTCAACTCCCTTTGATCTCTAAATCCTGTTGCTCTAAACAATTAAACCACAAGTCATATACATCAATCTAAAAACATCTTGCTAAACAGCTCTTGTCCCTCAGCTCTGCACCGGGCATAGCAGCATATTGAGTTGGTAGCAGATAAGTGCAGATAAGTGCTAGGTTATTTTTGGCACCAAATAGAGATCCAAGAACAACCAGCATGGAGTCAAAACTCAGAGTATGGAAGACCATCACAAAAAAGGGAGGAGCATCGACCCCACGACACGTGAAGCACCCTAGGCAAGCAACTATTGATTGGCAGGCAAAAAGCAAAAAGGCCACAAATGTTGCTCATTGCCAGCATGACGTGGGTCTGATGCAGGGGTTGGTTTGAGTATGGTGGGAGTTAACACCCTTGTCACAATACGCACAGTGCCCTTTGCAGTTAATGCTGCTATTAATGTAATCTGAAAATCACAAACACAAGTCCATGCAATGGTGCACGAATGTGGTATTCCAGCCTCTGAAGAAGGGGCTGAGATGGTGACCAATGAAAATGGAGAATTACACTGTTCAAAGAGAACTCCCGTGAAGCGGACCACCTAACAACTTCTAAGACCTCTGTAATTCCAGTTGTAGATACGCAATATGTAGTGTATGGCCTGACACAACATCAACATTGCAAATGGACTAGCATGACAGCATGGATTTTACCTGGCAACAGGACCCAGCAGTTGGGGCAGTTGGGCTGGCAACAGATGGCCACCTGTTCAACAGGTCGGCCCTGGCAGCATTGGAGTGCTCAATTGACCGCTATTATGCAGAGACCTGTTCGAACAACTGGGTGTCTTGTCACCTTGCTTCCCAGAATGTCACGCCCATGAATGCCTATGATTACATCATAATGTTTGGAGGCGATCTGCCGGATGAACCAACCATAAGCACAAATATGGAGAACCTGCCACACTTCTCCAGGCATGTAAATAGACTCTCCAATGCATAACCACTTTCAGGGGATTATGAACAAGATTTGGCCTTGGTGAACAAGATTTATCTCATCATTCAGGCATGGATGGCCACCCACGGGCTATGCCTGAATGATGACAAAACGGAACTTATCATACTGGGGAACAAACAAAACATCAATAGATTAAAAGAAGAATACTCCTCCTTCATCATAGACGGCAATATTATCAAGGTGGCAAAAGAAGTAAAAACATTAGGGTTTTACCTTGATTCCCACCTCTCCCTAACCAAACAGGTGAACGCAATGGCATCCAGCACCGCATATACCTGCAAGCTGATTAGAGCCGCAAAACCATACCTATCCACTGCCAACTGCCTAACCCTTGCTCGAGCATTAGTGCTGTCGAAATTGGACTATTGCAACGCACTATACTTAGGAGCCAATAAACATACGTTGCAAAAAATTCAAACACTACAGAACAATGCTCTTAGAGCAGCCTTAGGAATTCCAAGAAGGGAGCATATTTCAGAAGCTAGAAGACAATCCAACTGGCTCTCCACAGTGGACAAAATCAAACTCAAGACAGCTTCTCTAACTTTCAAAAGTATCAACCATCTAGCACCCAAATACCTAGCCGCCAGATTCAACAGAAAAATCTCCACTAGACCCACTAGAGAAGCATACTCTAACCAGTTAGTGATCCCCCCATTCAAACTAAGTACGGCCGGAGGAAATAGCTTCCCGGTCAAAGCTGCCCAGCTTTGGAACTCCCTCCCGCCCGGCCTGAGATCTACCCAATCCTACGCCCTCTTCAGATCCAACTGTATCAACTGGATCAAAGAAAATGACCGATAGTCCCGCCCTACACTAATATAACTACTGTCCTACAGTCGTACTATGTACATAACTAAATACTCTCTATCTTCCTACTGCATATTTCCTGTATATATTATGTTATATGTTTATATTATGCACAATGTATACTCTCCCTATTGTCCTGCATTATGTAATTTCTACTATGTATAACCACCATTTGTAAGCATGCGTAACCTGTAAAGTTTAAAGTATCCTTGAACAACGCGCCCGGTTACCCTCGGGTTTGGTGCGCGCTATAAATAATAAACAAACAAACAAACATAACTGGAGCTGAAAGATGTATACAGACAGCTCTTTGACAGATCTGAAAGGGATGCCGAAAAAGTGCATAAATGCTAAGGCGTCATCCGCACCATGGCAAAATGCATGACAACAATGTTGGGAGGAGAAAGTCCTGTTGCCAGGGGGGTGCAAACACGGCGTCAAAATAGTGACGAACACCCACCAAAGGGCTCCACTGTTAAAGCTAGGAACCAGGTTATGGTATCATTAATGCTGGCACCAGAAGATGGCCTAGTCCGAACCAAAGGGGATGAAGGAATAAACACAGAACTACCTACAGAGCCCATACTTTCAAATGAAAAGGTGAAAAGAAAGGACAATGCCTCACAACAGACCTGAACAACAGAAGGATGAATTAACATAGTAACTGGGCTGCAAGCAGGGTCCAAATGAAATGGCATAATGTTTGCACAAGCAGGGATAGTGTCCAAAATTCAACCCGAATAGCAGAAACACATCATCCTCACGAAGAAGAAATAGCTAAAAATGAGAACATTTTGGAGCCCCTGCAAGGATGGAGGAACATGAATATTATATGTTGCTTCAAGGGCCTCAAGCATGGAAACAAAAATGGTTATAAAGGAGCAATGGCGAAGGCGCTCACTGAGGGACTGTGCGTGAGCAATATCGCATTCAACTTATTTCCGAATATTCGTATCCTATCAGACTGTATGTTCTGCAAGGGGTGCAATGTTTGCTTTTCCTTTTAGAACTCAAATTTTGTATACTAAATTGCAGAAATGCACTAGCCTTGAAGGGGTGTAAGCGATGTTCAATCAACACTACAGCTAAATCAATGCCTAGTCTGGGATGCTGAGGAAAACCCTTATTGATGTATCTTTATATCCAGTTCAGTACTCTGGATGACAACCCTGGTATAACACCCCCCTCTTAGAATCCCCCTGACCCCACTGAGCCAAGAAGTAGGTTTGTTTTGCAAATTAAAAGGTTAATTTGAAAATTTAAACAATATATATATATCACACTTCTATAAATAAATTGATAATGGATATTACACTTGTGAATATGAGCAGTAGTCAGCAAGAGGTAACTTATGAATAGGACCAGAAGAAGAAGGTGGGAAAGAAGGCTTTATATGGTTCAAGGAAACGCAAGGTCGAATAAAATGCAGTACAGAAATAACTTGTTATGATTTTAGCAAAAGGTAATATGATCACTTTTTCTTTTGACAATTCACTCCCCCCTATGCAATACCAGAAATGGAAGGAGAGCACACAGTCTTCAAGAATCCCAAATAATCACACTTTATAATCCAATACACAGTTCCAGTTCCCCCAGCAAGCTTAGAGAAAACAGGGATGAGTTTTAAACACAGGGGAATTACTTTAATGTTGTTTGCAAGGAAGTGAAAAGGTGCTAAAATTGCTTTTAATTCCCTCTAGAGGTTCAGGGTAGGTGATGGCTACTTTATATTAGTTCAGGCTCACTTTAACAATAATCTATGAATGATAAGCAGATTGCAAACGAATTTTAGCAAAGAGAAGCAAAAAGCTGCTGATTTCCACAGATGAAGAAAGCGGGCCAAATCGCAAATCGCGGTAAATTTCGCGAGTGCGTGTCTCGCGATTACGGAAAAAGTATAGGGAAGTCGGTTCTAGGTTCGTTGGAAAGCCTAGATTCTAAGCTAAGAAAGTTAAATCTCGTTCCTAGCACAAACGTTCCAGAGATACGGATGATATAATAAAGGTAGATTTTCAGATTTAAAGTAAAACTCAAAATGACAGGTGACAGCTTGCAGCTGCAGAATTGACAGGTGACAGTGGTGCAGCTTTAAAAATGACAGATGACACGATTTCTAGGAGGCTGTTCTAATTAGGTTAAAATAGCTTGAATTAGATTATTTTAACTAAGAGATTGGGTTCTGCACAGTTCTGGCGGTACTCACAATATATTTTGGGCAGGAATGGGCCTCGCCACGGATCTGGTCAGGTTTTTGACTGGACTCCGGTTCTGGTCTCAGCACTTCACAGCGATCTGGGTCAGCTCTCTGGATACAGCGGCCTGTGGTTCTCTGGACCTCTGGTCTGCTTCCGGTCCGGATCAAGTGGATTCTGGATGTAACACTGCTTTCTGGGTACTGGAAAAAGTTCTTGGCACAGAATTCAGACAGCTCACCCGGCTGTGGAATAGTTTGCAGATGATTTTAAGGATGCTGAGGCCTGCTGAGAAAAGTTCTCAGTTTGTGGGTTTAGGCCCTTGCTTTAAGTTCTAAAGTAAATTTCTGGTCTCTGAAGATTGATGGATGTGAAGTCTGGAGTCTCCCGGCAGAGCGTCCCGCAGAAAATGGAATTGAATGTCCCTACCTGTCCCAGCAGTCTCTTTTTATGTGTTTTAAAAAGTGGGTGGAGGGGCTACCATCCCTAAGCCTGCCCCTCTCTTGATTTGATAGGTCAATAGATTCTTTGGTCCCTGATTTGGGAAGGGATAGTGTGTCAGAATGATGTCATTTTTATGACCTGCAGAAATGACACTCCCCTGGTCAATGTGCACACAAACCTATTCCTGATCCAAATACATATTTCTCAGGTACACAGTTGTTTGACATCACATACACACATCATATATTACTAAAGATAGTCCCAGTCCCGACTCTGGCGTTTCTAGGAGCTTGCATTCAAAAATGGCAACTTATTTTCGATTTTAGTGGGTTTTGCAACATTAGTTTTTCATCAAAAATTATACAAAGGTACATTTCCCTTCCACATATATCCCAGTAACTTTCCATGTCTCTAGCTTAAACACATTGTCTACAATAATCATAATTAGCGGGGTTTTGCCCTAGAACATGGTACAAATTGGTGTTTGACCTCAAATCGTGACGGCATTTTTCAAACTAAGACTCTCAAAGTTGTACATTCCTGTCATTTGGTTACAATAAATTATCACTGTTTCTATAAAATATATATTTGTTGCAATTCAACTCCCCAAAGTGTTTGGGTCCTCCTCCAGGAGTCTGGGTGGGTCAGTGATCACATGTCTATCCTTGCTAGCAGAGGGCTGTTGACAGGCAACACTCAAAATTAACATACCCCATTCAACAGAAAGAGCGTTTGTGTGGGCTCCAGCAGGCTGCCTGGAAGTCTCTCCTCAATCAATCAACAGGTTAATGTGATATTCTGCCTCCTGGGGTGGGAATCTCTGAGGTGTTAAGGTTTCCCAGCCTCTTGGACTCTGGGAACAGCAGGTGGCTAAGGTTTCCAATTAACCAACAAGCTTTGAAGTCCCTGCCCTTCTTGCAACTCCTAAATACAGTTTCCCTGTCAGAGTTTAGACCGCTAGCGCCACCTTGGGGTATTTGTCGGTACTGCATCCATTTTTGAGTTGATAGTATAGGGCCCTTGCTTAACATTGTTTTGATGGCATCCTTACAGTAGAGTGGTGATGTGGAACCCCCCACAAGAAGGTTGTATCCTTAGAGTGGTCTTGTGCCAACTGCGCAATTCTCCTATTCTGGCGTGAATTTGGGCGGCGATAGCTCATCCCCACATCCACCCAGTCTATTGATTTAGTTTGTCCTGGGATAGAATAATGGGCGGCGACAGCTCATCCCCACATCTACCCAGTCTATTGATTCATCATGGGTCAAAACCCTTGACAGGGGATAGAGGTGTTTGAAGACACAAAGGCAGCCTGTGCCATTTACATGATTCATGGTATTCTTGGCACATAGAAGGGGGTAATCGAGTGGCAATGATTGACCAAATGTGCAGGGGAACGAACAGAAAGGATACTAAATTGTTCCTAGCCATTTAATTATTGATCTGACAAGACCTGAGCTAGAGCAGAGACTCAGGCAGGGTGCATCTGCGAATTATCAAGTATTTAAACAGGCAGGAGAGAAATTTTATGGATTTGTGGCAAAAAGTCCTCCTCAAAAGCAGCATTGGGGAAGCAAGGGCCCAAAGAGAAGAGGTTGACGAAGGCTGGGAAACTGGGTTTGCATGAGGAAGAGTGTCCAGGTAAGGACCTAAGAGCCCACACATTCATATCGAACCAGCCAGTCAGACATTGGCGGGACCTAACGGAATGTGCTACCACTGTCTCTTCATTATCATGAAATATAGCTGGGGCCAATCTCAGGTTTGAAAGGCAAGTTATAAGAGCTCTGATACAGCAGTACACATTTGTTCTCCTACAGGAGACATGGGCTGTAGACATGCTGTACCAGGATGGCTTACAATCATTTCAGATTCCAGCATCAAAGAACATATGGGGTGGCTCATGTGGGAGAATGGCGACCTCTGTGAAGTCACAGTACAAATGTGATCACGTTGAATTAAATGCAGATTATTGTTGCTCGCAGGTGGTAAGGGCTATCCTGAATGCTAATATGAGTATAGTCCTGGTTAACTTTTACAACAGTCTGCATAAATCCAATTAGGGGCAGTGACTAACTCAATTCAAGCAACTTTTCAATGACCACATTGGTGACATGGATCATGGTACACATATGATCCTGTTGGCGGGGGACTTTAATGTCAAATGTGGCAGTGGCCCCCGACCACATCTATTAGATGATACAAAAGACTTCATATGGGGAGTACAAGATCCAGAAATGATGGATCCCAGAATGTGTGGGATGCGCTCAAGCTAGCATTGTGGTTGAACGGGGTTGGAGAACAATCAATGGCCGGGTCAAGGGTGACAGACCGGGAAAAGCAACCTTGAAAGGCACCAACGGAAGCACTACCATTGACAACTGCTGCCTCCCAATATGTTTTTGGAACGTGATCAAGGAATTCCACGTAATGGAGGATGAGTTGAGTGATCATCATCCTCTAGTGCTGGAACTTGTGATTGATAAGTTGCAGGAGAATAACATCATCCGATACCTTGGAGCAAATGTACGGGAGGGCAACAAGTGCACGATAAGGTGGAACCCTGATAACAAAGACAAATTGCTGCAAAATATTTATAGTAATGCTATATGCTTCCTTACTCACGTGATAGAGAAGTTGGTCAAACTCTGGGCGGGATACAACATGATGGCAGATTTTGACCAGCTATGTGAGAAGCTGACAACAGGGTGCCAGAAAGAGTTGACTAAAAATGCTCGCAAAAAATAGGCCTCTTGGTCTGACAAGAATTGTAAGCAGGCAAAATTATTATTGCTAGCTGAACCAAAAAGGGAAAAAACTGATAGAAACCTGATCAGACTAGCCAGAGCAATTTATAAGCAGGTGGTAGTGAACCTGCAAGCGAGAGCTGGATAGGGAGACATGGGTCAACTTGGTGCAAGCAGCTAGGTCAAATGGTGGCAGGATGTTCTGGGATCTAGTCTTGTCGGGCCCAAATACAAAAGATTGGGTGACGGGCTAGAATCCAATGTGGTGGATGCAGTTTGGAGTGAGCATTTCACCACTCTTCAGAACCTGCCGAAGTAACATTAGGTGAGATAAACACTTTGCCTAACGAGGCACAGGACCTCCTAGAAAATAGACCATGTAGAGTGGAAGGATACTTGGTTTCCTTCTCAACCAAGGGAATAGCAGATGCAATTGTTCATCAAAAACTCGGCCAATCACCAGGATACAATATTATCCCGGCTGACTTATTTACAGAAGACCTTGATCTGTGGTGCCCAGTACTAATGGTGTGTTTTAATGGCATGTGTGCAAAGGCAAAATTTCTGGGATCATAGGGGAAGGCAATAATCCAACCAATCTACAGAAAGTGCCCAAGAAATATGCCGTCCTCACATAGACCAATCTCGCTCCTTCATTCTCTGTCCAAAATCTTTGAAAGAGCTTTGCTGGGGAAAATCCAATCTTGGATCAATACCAGCAGTGGTCCCAGTTCTCTCTGTATCTTCATCTTTCCCTTCTACTACTGATCTGACCATGGACTGTTTACTGACCATTCTTGCTCTACACTGTGTTATTTTATGTTTTGTCTGTATTGTTCTTGTGTCTATACTCTTGCTTGCGCCCTGAGACCCATGGGCATGTGGCACCATACAAGAAATAAAATAAATAAATACAATTGGGCTTTCGCCCAGGATTAGGGACGAGTGAGCAGATTCTCAATATTTACCTGATCCTGGGAAATTCACTATTCCTGTGCATAGGTAACAGGGTTGTCCGGCAGTGATAACCGACGTATTAATTAGTTTGCATAAAAATACCCAGGCCTGTGTAAAAAGTGGCTCCTCTGGCCATTGCACTGCTTATTTCCAGGTCCGGGGGGAGTGCGACAGTGATGCATGATGGCTCCTGTCTTGTTTGCTTTGCACCTCAATGGGGTGCGGGAGGCTTTGATGCAAGTTACAACTGACATGCCGAAAATGTATGGGAAGTCATATCCAGTACTGGCATACGCTGATGACACGGTTCTGATGGCACGTACACCAAGAGCCTTGAAACATCTTGTCACGGCATATACAGACTTTATGACGTCATTGGACCTGAAGGTCAACGTCGCCAAGTTGGCAGTTATGTTGTGCCATCTAAGTAGGAACAGCTCAAACATGGCTCTGATCCACACAAATGGTGTAATAATCCCCAGAGTCATGTACTTTGACTACCTAGGGATTAATTTAGCCCCAAACCTGAAACCTGCAGCCCATATCAAGAAGCAAGGGGCTTGGTTTATTCAGTCCCTTGGAGGTATCAGGAGATTTATGTCAATGCTGAGCTCTAAGCCATTAGATCTGATAAAGATGGTATACATAAGCAAAGCTAAAGCAGTTCTGAACTATGGAGCATCGATTTGGGGACATGAGAACACAAGAAAGATTCAAACCTCAGAGAACTATTTCTTGAAATGTATGCTTGGTCTCCCCTGATCGGCTGCAAACTATGGTGTTCACAATGAGCTAGGCATTCCGTTTGTGAAGGATGAAATAGAGTTGGAACCAATCCTGCACTGGCTTAGGCTATGGGCTAACCCGAAAAGCGGGGGTAACGCACGCTCTGATTAAAAATCGGATGGGCAGAGGTGGTCCCAAGAAAGTCAGATGGCTGTCAGAGCTGAGGAAGTGGTTGGTAAAACTGAATGCTGAACGCCATCTGACGAACCCCACGTTAATCACCAACGCATTGTGAGAAAGCTTAAGCTCCAGGCATTCGCCATATTTATGGCTGAGAGAGAATGCTTGTAATTCAAAAAGGACACTAATAGAAAATTGGCAATTATTTCATCAGATGCAACACAAAACTACTTACTATGGGCAAATAATCCTGGTGAAAGTAAACTCATAACTCAAGAAAGATTCAATTGTCTCTCAATAAGATTTACATTATCCCGATGGTCAGGGGCCAGGGAGAGCAATGTCTGCCCTTTTGGTTCTGATGCCGTTGAGGATACTTTGCACTTTGTGTTGTATTGTCCAGTCTTTAAGCACATCAGGTCAAGAACATTGGCTGAAGTCTTTGCAGACAGACAATTCACACAATGACGACCAGCCTTGTGTTTACTCCTCTGGCCAGAAAATCCATTTGTGAGCTGGTCATTGTTATCATTCTTGAGACAAGCTATGGCGAGGAGGGCATTTGTGCTATCCTTAATCTGTTTTAGTTGATGGGCTCACAAAAGTGGCCCAGCCCAGAATAATAATAACAAAGGGGGGAGGCACGTGCTAATACGTGCAATTTGCAAAACGCTTGACCAAAAAGCATATAGCTGCTTCTCATCACGCATTATTGATATTGATAATAGATTCATTTTTAACCTTGTGGTATCTGAAACGCAGAAACAGAGTTTCTATCCTGTACTCCAGCATTTGCATCTGCCAGAACTATCTACTGTTACTGAGAAGTGTGTTATGTATTTATAATGTTTACATGCATATTTACATGTGTTTTATTCTTTTATAATATATCCATATGTGTTTTATTCTTTTATGGCAATTTGCCGAAATGAAGTGATTTGATTGATATTAAATCTGGTGGTCCAGCTCCATTTTTTTAATCTGAGTCAAATTGGAAAAGATAAAGATGGTGTGAGGAAATAGTTCCTTGTCTTGTTTGATAATTAAAGTAAGGACACACCTCATACATTCCACAAATCACTGCCTGCTGGGGAGTGGAGAGGACTGGTAGGCATGTCAGGGACAGTTGTTTGGAGTTTGAGGGAGGGAAATACATTTATTTATTTGTAGTTTTTTTGTATAGCTGCAGCCAACAGCAAATATCTATGAAGGGCTTTTCTATAACCGCGTGTATTGAAAAGCATGTGCGTGAGCACATCAATGATTTTCATAATTTGTTCATGTTTTCGGTCATTGCTTTTTGTCTCATGGTGTGTGAACTTCATTATGAGCTTTCAGGAGCTTTTAAAAGACGTACTTTGATTTATCCATTCCCTTATTTAGCCTTCTTGTTCCTATACCTTTGTCCTTGGTCTTCTGCTTTGTAGTTTCTCTGTTTTTTTATTTTAGCTTGTTATATATATTGTTTTAATGTTTTGATATTAAGTGGCAGAGTCCTTTTTGTGTTGTGTTTTTTTACAGTATTAATTTTTCCTCCACACTCCTCCATTTCAATATGACTACGACCGGCAGTGATGATGAGGTGGCGTGGATGGCTTCAGTTTTACTGCAGTGAAGGAGCAATGTGTACAAAAATAAAATAGCTGAAAGTTGGCAATATTTCCGCGTAAAGGACCAACAAAGCAAAAAGGAGAACGAGGATGTCATGTGTAATTTCTGTGGTAAGGTTTTGCGGAGGGGACCTTCACACAAGCTGTAGCAAAGGTTAGGGACATCCAGGTTAATTCAAAATCTTGTCCGTGTGAATTGGGATGAAGTGGAGGAATCCTATAGGAAGGCCCATATGAAACATAAGGTTAAAGCACATGGAGCAAGATCAGCACAGCAGTATTTTTCATCTGTGCCACAGACTTGCAATTCCATTACCAACTGTTTTCCACCAAGTAACACCCAACATCAGTCCATCCTGCCTGCACCCGATCTTTCTAATTTTATCGTGATGTGCAAAACCTGTTACCGTACGACCGAGTTGGGAGGTGGCACCCTAGACGCTTTGAGCAAGGCTCTTTTGAAACATACGTTCAATTGCCAATGGTAGGCATATTTTTAAGGATCCATTTTTTTATTCCATTCTTTTGAGGGGAAAAAAACACAAACAATGTACAACATATAAAATGCAAAAAAAGAAATGTTCTTTTTTTTTAACCTTTTGTTATATGTATGAATCCTAGTGTTTTTCCCTTTCCATTTCCTATCTCTTTTTTCCTTATCTCGCAAAACGTTCCTTTTCAGGGCCAACTTTTCAGTTATTAAAATAGACGATAAAAACACAATATAGATCAAAAACCTTTAATTGATCCTTTCAATACAGTGTGTGTAAGAGAAAACAACATATCATTATGTATTTTATTATAGCCGCAGTTATCCCATGTGGGAGCCGCGAGCAGACCGTCCCCATTTGTTGCTTTGTTTTGCCACACATGTATTCTGACAGCAAGGGCTACAAAACCGAGTTTAAAAAAAAAATCTACATATATATATATATATATATATATATATATATATATATATATATATATATATGGGCAGTCATCTTATAAAGATTTATTTTGATGTGTATAGAATGACAAAACCTTTGAAATTTAAGGAACAAACTTCATTTGCAGGGAAGTTAAGGTGAATACATTGTAAAAAAAACTTGAAATTCAAAGTGAAAACTTTAGTTGCAGGAACATTAATGTGAGAAACGCATTGTAAAATAAACTTGAAATTCAAGGAAATAACTTTAGTTGCATGGATGTTAAGGTGAGAACTTAACGCAGCAAAATCCAGCTGAAATTCAGCTAAATTCACCTTAACTTCATGCCCCCTGCTGCACAGCCTATGACCACAATGATGACATCACTACTAACATCACTGATGATATCACTGGTGATATCACGAATGATATCATCTATGACATACACATAAGTCAATGTATTAAACAATTGGATAGTATATAAAGATTACTTTTACTTTGTACATATATGTGTTTTATTTCAATTTTAACATGTTAATCACTTACAAAAGACACACAGAATGCACATGTTCTCAAGCAAATGTTGAATTTCAAAACTTCCTTTCTTTTCTATACATATATACATTTACACTTATAATCACTCTCAATACCCATGTACGGACATTTTTAAATATATCCTAATACTTAGTTATTCCTTGTTTTAAAGCACTTCTCATTTCATTTAGAAAATTATACATGTGTACATTTTTCTTACACTAAAACAATTGAGTATTTGCATGTTTTTGTCATGTACCGAGGGCATTGGCACATATGGCACAAGTGGAGATTAGGCCACCACTGAACTGTTCCACCAGGCCGTTCATGCTCTCTTTGTGACGGTCTAGTCTTTTTCCTGTCATGGCCGCTGCCTGGAGGCTCTTAATCTGCGAACTCCCGGCAGCCGGCGTGTTGCAACCGCTTCAGATCTTTGCTCATCTTTGCGGTTCACGCTTGTTCGTTTTTCTGCTTTGTTCCTTGCAAGGAACACCCTATCCTTTTCTTCCAACCGTCCATGGCTGTGCCGGCTCTCTTTCCGGCTACTCGTCTCTGCGGGTCTCCTTGCCCACGTATTTCTCCCTCTCTTCTGTTTCTCTTTCCCTTGGGGGCTTCCCCCCAGTCTCACCCATCTCACGCATTGCTTCTGGCTTTCCCTGTTTTCCTACTCTCCGCGGGGTGCTCCTCTGCCTCATGCTCGCCCTTTCTCTTGGGCTTAACTAGTCCCGCTGTATTCTATTTTACGGTTCTCGTCTTCCTTGGGGACGTGTACTTACCATTTCTTTGGCCGTGTAGAGGATTCTCCTTCCCTCACACGATTATCTCTCTCCTTGACTTCCACCCCTGAGCCTGCCTTTCTTCGATTTCTCAGTGCTATTATCATCTTTACCTCACAGTGGGCCACTCCGGACTGCTACTACCCTCACTTCAAGAAATATCACTGCTCTTTCTACAACAATATTGGACTTACCATTTGGGGCATATCATATAACCTATGTTGAATGACAAGGCGGGAGTCGCATCCCCAAGTTATCTACTGTACCAGGGTTTTTTGTGCCTCCCACACTTTTTCGGGAGAGGGGCCATAGGGCTGCAGTTCACAGGCAGCCACTGTGGCTTCCTCTCGGGGCAGGACCACTCTTCAAAAAAAGGAGAAGGACTATTATTCCAGACTGCTCTTGACAAAAAGCAGTCCTGACAGCAGTGATATAGGTGATGAGGAAGTAGAGAGCAGCGGATCGGGGGAGGACGAGCAGGGGTTTTGTTGCGCTAAGTTCTCACCTTAGCGTCCCTGCAACTAACATTTTTCTCGGATTTCAAGGGTTTGTTATCCCATATATTATTTTGGCACATGGCCGACGGCTGTGCCCACTGTATATTTTAGAACACTCCCGGACCACTAGCCATGCCCTTCAGCCATGCCCACTGTCCATTTTAAAACACTTCCAGACCACTAACCATGGCCTTTGGCCAGGGCTGTGCCCACTGTCACAGCCACTCTATATTTTAAAACACAACCCATTAGTCAATGACGTTCAACAATCACAACTGATTTTGACCTGTTCTGACAGTGGTATTGATATGTAATAAAGAATGCAGGCTTTGAGAAATCACAACGTTTTAAGGCAATTTGCAGTGAGATTACATTATTTGCCATGGATCACACACTTTGGTTAAGCAGCACGCTACAAGCTCCTTGTTTTATGGCTGGTCTCTTGGTAACTGCGGTGATACATGGCTCAACCCCAATTAACTGCACTTGAGCAGCACCGAAAAGGGGAGTAAATGACCTGCTGTAAGAATAACATATGCCCAGGTACTATTAAGCCCCATAGCGAAAATCAAAAGCTGGCACCCATGAATATACACACAGTAAGTGAACATATATCTTAAAGTGAAATATCCCCTTAGAAGAAAGTGTGCAAGACAAAAAAGGGTTGGACTTTAAAAAAAAGTTATGAACACCAGAATAATAACCTGAGGGATGAAATGCTCCAATACATATACTGGTAAAGTATAAAAGGTGCTCACCTTTTAAACCCAGCAACCTGTCGTGAAATATTCCCTCAAAAACAAAATCCCAATATGAAACACGTGCACAGAGAACATGACAACCTGATTAAAATACTGATAGCCAAATACTTCAGCAAGCTTGTCACCCTAAAAAAAAAAACAAGGGGTTACGTCAGCCCTTTGAAAAAATGTTATGCTGTCCACCCGTGTCCTTTACTTGTGCTCTGAAAAGCAGCCACAATCAGTGGAGAAAAACTTCACCAGTATCCAGGATTGCAAAATCTATTTAGAAATTGTGGGAAAATACCCATTACTTACTTGCCATCTCATCACTTCCCCTCCTCACACAGATGTCTGGTTTTCAACAATACTCTGCTTTATAAAGATAACTTGAACAGTACACATACCATTGTGTCACTCAAATATGTAATTCCTTATAGAACTATGTTAGGCAAAAAGTGTACAATTGTGGCATTATGCCCCTCATCTTGACAGGGAGACTACAAATACCAGAATGCAATTCAGCAAAAAGCTAAATAATTGTCTCTGAGTGGAATACTTTTAAGGACTGACAGTAGCACGGTTTTAAAAAAAGAAATGTGTATGCTGCGTGTTTTCTTAGTGTGTTATGAGATATTTAAAACAAAGAAAATGCACAGCATCCGGGACTGTGGACTGTCTCCTATCCATGCAGTATCCAGGACCAAGCCTGCTTAGCTTCAAAGCGAGAACGGGTCGGCCCCCTCAGACCATGTTGCTCTAAGAGGTCTTATAACATGGGCCCATTTATTAGGCAACATAGCCTGAGGGGGCTGGCTCCTTTTTTGCTTTAATGCTAAGCAGTGTCAAATCTGGTTACTGCATGGATGGGACACCCGGCCCATGATTTTTCACCCCCATTTCACTGTAGTTGTAAAAATAACTTTATTTTTATAATGTATAAAAGATTGCAGGCTTTGAGAACTCACAATGTTTGTAGGCAATGCACAGTGAGATTAAAAGATTTGCCAAGGATCACACACTTTGGTCAAGTAGCGTGCTTCAAGCCCCTTGTTTTATGGCCGATCTCTTGGTGAATGTTGTGATACATTGCATGACCCCAACTAACCACATTGAAGAAGCACGGAAAAGGAAAATAAAATACTGGCTGCGAGAATAACATATGCTCAGGTACTTTTGCCCACATAGCAAAAATCTAAAACTGGCACAATGAATATACGCACAGTAAGTGAACATGAATCTTAAAGTGAAATATGTTTTTCAATTGACCTTCCCCTTAGAAGAAAGTGGGCAAGACAAAATGGCATTGGATATTTATAAAAAATGAACAGCAGAAATATAACCTGAGAGAGGAAATGTTTCAATAAATATGCTTGCAAAGTATAAAAGGTGCTCACCTTTTAAACCCAGCAATCTGTTGTGAAATATTCCCTGGAAAACAAAATCCCAATACGAAACAAGTGTTTGTGGTTTTGTGGGTACATGTCTAAACTGGGAACATGACAACCTGAGTAAAATCCTGTCAGCCAAATACTTCAGCAAACTTGCCAGCCTTAGAAAAACACAACAGGTTGGATCCGCCCTCTGGAAAAAAGTTATGCTCTCCACCCACATGTGCCCTTTATTTGTGCCTTGAAAAGCAGGTGCAATCAGGGGCAAATGACTGCACCAGTGTCCAGGATTGCAAACTCCCTTGCCACAAAGTGTGCAAATACTCATAACTTACTTGCCCTACCATCATTTCCCCTCCTCGCCCTCATGTCTGGTTTTCCACAATACTCTGCTTTATAAAGATAACTTGACAAGTATGCATACCATAGTTTCACTCAAATATAGAATTCCTTGGGCCTCATTACGACCCAGGCGCTTGACCATGGTGCTATTAGCACCATGGTCGATGCCGGATTCCGCCATGGTGAATGACGGAATTACCGCCCCATTCCAAGGTTGGCGGGGCGGTAATTCCCCATTCACCATGGGCCCTTCCCCATTCCCATTTTTGCCCCATAGGGCTCAATGGAAATGGGGAAGGCGCTAAGTACGGTGCCGCAAATTGCGGCACCGTACTTAGCACCAAGGTCCCTTTGCTGCACCCTACTTTAACGGCTGGTAAAACCAGCCGTTAAGGTCGGGTCCCGCAAAGGGACCTCGTAATCAGGCGGTAAGTGTTTAACGGCGCAGTAGCCTTTTACGGCGCCGTTAAACACTTACCGCCAGGGTCGTAATGAGGCCCCTTATAGTACTATAAGCCACCATTTTTTGTTGTCCGATGCAAGAGATAACTGGGATTATAAAGGGAATAACCGGGTTAAGAAAAAAATGAAAAGTGGAAAAAATGCCATCTGAAGGAGGAAAAAGGATGAAATGGCACCAAGCTATAGGTTAGTTGGTGGATAGAGGTCACCAAGTAAAATGGGGAGATTGAGGCTATCTGGGGACCAAGTTCAGAGCTTGAACGTTTTCACATAACTGGTGTTATCCTGGGGATAACCAGGGTTATAGTTGAAAACTGGTCAGGAATAAAAGTGTGTCACCCGAAAATAACTGTGGTTATTTGCAGGCGTTTATGGCTAACTGGGATAAATTGTAGTACATTGCCATTATAACCACTATTATGGGAAAACATTTTTGGAAAAAAAGAGAGTTAAAAAATGTGTTTAATACAAAAGGTACAGTGAGGTACCGGGTAATGGGTGTGGCTGAAGGATTTGGGTACTAGGTTACTTTAAGGAACCGAATGGTGCACTACGGAAAGTGGACACTAGAAAAGACAATAGCTAGTGTGCGCCAATGAAACCTATTGGCGCAACATGTCAAGGGGTGCAACATGGAAAGTGGGCATTTTCACCTGGTGGGTCCAAAATAAACATATTGGGGGAACATGTACAGTTTGGGGCCTCATTTTATAGTCCCCTGGAACATTAAAAAAGGCACCAAAGAAAGGTCTAATGATGTTATGACTTTTTTAACACCTTTTTTTAATGCTTGAGGGATTTTGGTGGATTTCGTCTTTCCAAAACAGTGCAAATCAATGGTTAACCTAGAAACACCAGGTCAAAAACCTATTTTTTCCCAAATGTTATAATGTGAGTTATACTTCTTCTGTCTCACTGGTCAGGAATGCATGCAGATGGAATGTTGGTGAATGTATGATGGACAGCTAAGGAGAATGTTGAGTGACTGTTGTGTGTGAGCGTTCTATACATGTCATTTGGGGGCCTGAGCTGGATGGGACAGGATCACCTGTGGGTGTCTCATGGTTTCTGCTGATGACTACCTGCCTACTTACCTTGTATTGTACTCGCAAGTAACTGGAACTGTACAAATGTACATATGTACAATAAAGCATCCTGGATTGACCTCTATGGCTCCACAGCTGCGCTGTGCACCATTGATCAGAGCACCACAGGGCTTCATAACACTATGGGCCTCATTACACGGACGGCGGTAAGGGTTAACGGTCACCGTTAATGGCAACGGTGACCGTTAACCCTTACCGCCGTACTACGAGGTCCCTTAGCGGGTTGGAGTTTTAACGCCTGCTTTTTGCAGGCGTTAAATACCAACCCGCTAAGGGACCTCGGAGCTAATTACGGCACCGCAAAATTGCGGTGCCGTAATTAGCGCCTTCCCCAGTCCCATAGAGCCCTATGGGGCAGAAATGGGAATGGGGAAGGGCAATGGCAGAAAGGGGATTTACCGCCCCTCCAACCTTGGAATGGGGCGGTAAATCCCCTTTCCGCCAAGGCGGTGCCGGTATTTTACCGGCATGGTCCAGGGTGCTAATAGCACCCTGGACCACCGCCTTCCGTGTAATGAGGCCCTATGTCCCGGAAATGAAGAAAAGTGCCTGGAGGGAACCGTATGGCATGAAAACGCAAACAGAGCCGGCCACCACTGCACATTTTCCACTGTCTTAAAATGAAGCGCTTTTTCCTCTGTTTTAGATCTCCTTAGAGCTGCGTGATTCAAGTGAGAGCCATATGCGTGATACGGCTGAGTCTCTCCGATAAGCGCGACAGAAAAAAGTGATTCATGTGATTTGGTCCGATCTAGGAATTGGGTGTAAGGATGAAATAGCTGTGGCACCTGTCTCTCCATTGGGTCGGAGAGCTGTCCTGCTTCTCGTTTTCAGAGATGATGTTTTGTTCCCCTCAACCAAGATGGCGCTAGGTTTGGGGGTCTTGCAGATTTTTAGAAGAGTAATGGCTGATGGGGGATTTCCGAATCTCAGGGTAAGGTTATCTGCGCGAATGGGCCTGTGTGCATGCCCAGTCACCAATACGCAGACATCCATAGAGAATTGTATATGTAGGCCTATTATTTTATACTGCTACTAATAACTATGCTGTTATACGACTAAGCTAACTGTCCATCTATCCGTTGCATTTGTCTGCCTTTCATTCTAAACGGAAGGATTCCTTTTCTCCCTGTCACCAGGGCGAAGTGATGGTGAAACGTGTGACAAATGTCTTGTCACGGCCCGCGAATGTGAAGGCGTGATGTATTGTTATTGCATCGGCGTCAGTCATGCTCAGCAATGAATTTTGTCAGAGTCGTCAAAGGCAATAAGAGTTATGAAACATCGCTTGAACCGCTGCAGAAGCGTGCGCACTGCGCTGTCCTATTTCATAGAGCCTGTCAGCTCCAGTGGTCCTCGCCTGGGGTCGACTTTCAGACACTTGCATTCTTTTTTAACATTAGTCAGGTGACTGCCTCCATGAGTAAATGCCTCCCACGTCATTATTGGCAGGTTCAATAGGAATCCAGTGTAAATGCCTCCCACGTTATTATTGGCAGTTCCATAGGAATCGAGAGTAAATGTCTCCCACGTTATTATTTTGTGTGAGAGGCATTTACACTTTTTGCCAAAACGTGAAATATTAAATAGTGTTCCCCTGAAACCTCCATATTCAACACCATTTTTTTTTTGCACTAGCTCTTCGAATTGAAGACATTTGCACAGAGGGGGGCATTTTACAAAAAGGTGCAAAATGGTGCCGGTCTCCTTTGTGCAATTAACTATATATATTTTTTTAAATAATGAGGCCTTTTATTTCCTACTGTTGGAGATCTCCTAGCGCGCATTGTGCAAAACCAAAAACAAAATCACGCATCTGTTTATGGAATTAATTTGGACCAAACTAATCATGACGCTTACACCAGGTTACCAGCAATGACATGTTTACACAATGGGGATACATTTCTTCTGACCTAGCTGAAGAACGAGGGAAGAAAACAACATACTAGTATAGGTTTTCTTTTTAACATTAATGGATCTTTACAGGAACACACCTAAGCAAATGGGGCAGAATGTTGTCGGTGGCATTGCTGAGGAGGACATTGCCACCATGGAGGTGGCAGATGACTACTCTTCAGATAACAGGAAGGTAGGGCTTGATTTTCCAGCGGAGGGAGAGCTGGTACTATCTCAGTTTACTCTTCACATTCATCTCAGCTTGAAGGCGATGTTGCATTCAGTGAAGAATCCAAGTAGCGTGGTGTGGTTGGTCAGTAGGGGTGGGGAAAGCCCTCGCTTTTCATGTCCGCCAGTCAGGTCTGGATCTGTGCATGTTCAATGTTGTGGCAGAGTAGGGTGAATTCTCTCTCTAAGGGGTTTGTGTTCAGGTACACTGTAGGCATCCAATCTTGGATAAGGGTGAGACATTGTATGAGTCTGTGTATATCAGTGGCTGGTGTGACATAAGTGTTGCTGGCTGATAAGTAACTGGAAACATGCGTGGTGCCACTTATCTGAAGCAACACCCTTCTTCACTGATACCAGTCTGCTTAGAGGCAGCCCTCCAATGAGGAGCATGGATAGTCAGATGGCTGATCGTGGTGGAGTACTGAGGTTTGGGCTGTTCCCCCTCCAGGATGATGTCACTTTGTATGTCAAAGGTGCCATGTGATGATTCTGATGTAGCCCGAGTCCCTGGATGTATGACAGTGTGTCACTAAGGATATTTGGGGGAAAGGGGCAGTGGGGGAAAAAGGGGAACAGGAGTGAAGGAGGTCAAGTAGGAAATGAAGAAAGGAAGATGGTGCCCCAAAAATGAAGACATAGGATAATTTTGCAAAGTGTAATATATGGTTTTTGTGCATGTTCTATATGTGGCACCATGTCCTCATTATCATACCCTGTGGGCTATGATTATCGGGGTGTTAGGCATGTTTGATAGAGGCTGGAGATTTTCTGCTTCTGGCGTCATGCCATCATCATTCTGTGAGAGCTGCAGACCACGCCAGTATCCAAGAACCTGCAAAAACAGAGACCAAAAATCCTTTTATGGGGAGTTTCATAAGATTTCCCCGATACTTTACAACTAATTGTTCATGAATATTGAATAAAACACAGATTTTCGAGACAGCCCTGAAGGGCAGCTTTTGATATTGGCTAAAACCTCCAAGTCTGACACAGTGCCCGTGTGTTTTTCCTCTGCAGCAGAACATACTTTTATGCATGTATCAGAAAATTGTGTGAATTGCCCACGACTGGAACTAAGTTACCATCATTTTTCCCACGCCAGCGAAAATAGCATCAGTTTCTATTGAAGTGAACATCCCATCAGAATGAAAGTGCCAGACAATAACAATGAACTTGGACTTGCCATCACTTTCCAGCATATTGGCACTTTATATTAGGAGCTGCTGACGTTTTCAGTGGTGATGCCAATAATACTAGGGTGCTGTTCAACAGTCCAGGGTCCAGCTGGTAATATCAAGGTTCTCTTATTCCAGTAATCTGCCAATCAAATCAGGGATTTACTGAAATAGGCTACTACTACTAAGAACATACTAGTGATCAAAATTCTTCTGGAGGCCAGTGACATAAGGATTTCTCTCAACACATGAGGGTGCTTCTGATTAAGAAGAGTCCCAGCTAACACCCTACTTTGTTGCAAATTATATGCCAGTGTAGCTCACATTGCCATTATACTGCTTAAAATGACAGAGGATCCGATCACTGTGGCAGGGTGTTGCTCAAAGTGCCGTTGAGACACCTACATCCACAATACAATGGGCCTCATTACACGGACGGCGGTAACCATGGCGCTAAGCGCCATGGTTGCTGCCGGTATTTTATCGATTCCGCCTTGGTGAATGGGGGAATTACCGCCCCATACCAAGGTTGGCGGGGTGGTAATTCCCCATTCACCAAGGCCCTTCCGCATTCCCGTTTGAGCCCCCATAGGGGTCAATGGGAATGGGGAAGGAGCAAATAACTGTACCACTATTAGCGGTACCGTTATTTGCCCTGAAGTCCCTCAGCGGGTGCCTTCTTTAACGTGTGGTCTGGCCACACGTTAAGGACGGGACCCACTGAGGGACCTCGTAGTATGGCGCTAAGGGATTAACGGCACCGGTGCCCTTACCGGTGCCAGTAATCCCTTAGCGCCATCCGTGTAATGAGGCCCAATGTGTCATTTTAATCCTGTGTTAGTTATGCATGCAATGCTAGCAGTGTGCATACGTACTCTGGTCACTGTACTTTACGAATTGTGTGTTCTTAGCTACCCCTTGCATTTGGCATCAGTGACCTCCTTGTAGGCTGGATGTCTTTACCTGTGTGTGGCGATGTTCGGTTACAGTGTGAATATAACTTGATTTATGCAGGTAGCTGCAATTCTCTCTCTGCTGTGGGCATGACTCACTGGATGAGTAGGACTAGGAGTGCTTTCCGATTTCTTGGATGCTTTGCATTTTGTAGGCGGGAGATCTTTTGTAAACAATATGCCAGCCTATTCGTGCCGTCTGTTACCCATTCGTAGCACCTCCCTACAAGTTACTTTCGAAGGGGCGAAACAGAGAAGATTTTTTACGCAAGACACCTATCGTGGGTCGCTAGCATAGCACATGTTAAATTGTTGAAAATGTTTATTTGTCCTCTCTGCTTTACAAACAGAACACAGGAAGAATATGGAATTCTGGCTCATACACTGTCCACACATTGCCCCATACATATACTGCCTACACCACACACTTCCCACACACGCACACACTTCCCACACGCATTCCCCTTCCCACACTTCTCTAATATACAAGCACACTGCACCCACACACACAACCCTCTGGACACTTCCAGCAAATATGCACTGTCTCCATACGTTTAATTCTACCTCCACACACTCACACTGCCCTAACACACTCCCCCATGCACACACAATCCCATACACTGTCCCCTATGCCCACGGTTCTCCTTTGACACACGTTGCTACCCAGACAGAACAAACTGCCACATGCACACACTGCACAGCACATGCACTGCCCCTCACACTGTTCTCCATAAAGGTACTGCTCAACACCACACACACACACACACACACACAAAGCACCCACAAATCACCTACACACACTGCCCCAAAACACCCCTATGCACACTGCCCCACATACATTGTCTACACACATTGTACACACACTGTAACACCCCAAGAAGCTGCTCACATAAACACACACAAAATGCACACATACACTGCCCACACACACTTACACTACCCACCCCACATAGTGTCCCCACACACGCATTATTGCCACACATAGAAACGCACTGCCCATCCACGCATTGCCCCACATAGTGCCCCCACACACACGCACACAATCCATACACAGTGCCCACACACTATGTCCACACACAGGGCTGCAGGGGTACAATCAGAGGCCTAGCCTTTAGCACATCAATATTTAACAACATGTGACTCAGCTCCTCTCTTTATCCCCATCACTCTCCCACATCATCAATTAGACTCATCCAAAGCGCTGTAGTACATCCGCTATTGGGATCCCCCCTATTCATAACATTCTCCCAAACACATAGAAAGTAGATTGGCACACAGAAATCTGGAGCTTCTGAACTTACCACATTAACAACACAGAGTTCGCGTCTGCCTTTTCCACGGCCCCTCCGATGATCCCCTATTTTTTCTCACAGGTCCTTATGCAGCAAGCCCCCTGGAAATGGCAAACGGAAATACTGGAAATACATGACCGCTTACATTACATAAAACAACACACACACACTTCCCACACACAATCCTTAGTCACACACACAAACACACACACTCATCACACACTTCCTACACTAGTCTCACATATTGACAGGGACTCCGCCCACACTCATTCCTCCTGCTCACATTGTTCACTGCTCATAATGGCCACAAACACACGCACACTGCCCCACATATGAACACTGCCCCCTCAAACAAAAATTGCACATAGACAAACACATTGCTTCCCACACAACATATACCCAAACCCCTATTGCTACATAATCTGCCCCCCCCACACACACACAAACATGCACCCTGCTCTCACACACTGTCCTCACACACTGCCCTACACAAACACTGCCAATGCAACACACTCTGCCCCCACACCTAGTCAGCTGGATCTGCCACAGACCTACATTTCCCCAAACAGATAGTCTGCCCCATGCACATTTCCCCATACACATTGCATCACATACAGTGTCCTCTCTCACACACACTGCCACTCCCCCACACAAACTGACACCACACACTGAATTCATGCACACACTGCCCCCTCAGACACTCACTACCCCTCATGCATTGGCCTCACTTCTGCTCCCACATGCACACTCCACCCCACACCACACATTTAACCCCCCACACGTCTCCACACATCTAACCTCCCCCACATTTACCCCAGATACACTGCCAAAACCACATGCACAGCCCCATACACACACTGCTCACACACACTGCACCCTGGCACTTCCCCACATAATATCACTTCCATACTGCCCCCACATATACTGCCCCTCACTCCCCACACACTGCCCCCACATGCACACTTCCCTCACACATAATGACCCAACCCACACTGACCCCGCACATTCACATTCCCTAACCCTGCTACATAACCTGCCCACCCCACACACGCAAACATGCACACTGCCCTCACACAATGCCTTACACAAGCACTGCCAATGCAACACACTCTGCCCCCCCACATAGTCAGGTGGATTTGCCCCAGATCTAACTTTCCCCAAACAGATATTCAGCCCCATGCACATTTCCCCATTCACATTGCACCACATACAGTGTCCTCTCCCACACACACTGCCCCACCCACACTGCCATATACACATTGTTCCACCAACTTACTCCCCCATACAAACTTCCACTCCCCCACACAAACTGCCACCACACTCTGAATTCATGCATACACTGCCCCTCATGCATTGGCCTCACTTCTGCTGCCACATGCACATTCCACCCCACCTCACACATTTAACCCCACACACCCACGTCTCCACACATCAAACCTCCCCCACATTCACCCCAGATACACTGCCAAAAAAACATGCACAGCCCCATACACAAACACTGCCCACACACACTGCACCATGACACTTCCCCCATAAAATATTACTCCCATACTGCCCACACATATACTGCTCCTCACTCCCCACACACCGCCCCCACATGCACACTTCCCTCATACACAATGACCCAACGCACGCTGACCCCACACGTTCACATTCCCTAAACATGCTCTGTGCCCGACAGACTGACCCGACACACTGTCCCCACAGACACACTTACAACACTCTAATACACACATAGCTCTTGCACGCAATGCACCCACAGAATGTCCCTATGCACACACATTGCTCTCACACACAACCTCACACACACACTACGCACCACAGACAGCCACCAAACACAGTGAGCACACTGCCCACACCAAATGACAGCACATATTGCACACTTCCCACTCATACTGCCCACACAGACACTCTTCCTACACACAGACACACACAGACACACACACACACACAACACACACACACACACACACACAACCCCCACAAATGCACCCTGGACAAATGCACACGCATTGCCTAAATACACAACACCCCTCACACATTGCCCATGCAAGCATACACACACACTTTGCAAATGCACCCCCACCTATTAGTCATACAAATGCACATAAACAATTCCAACCACACACACATGCAGACATACACTGCTCCCTATGCACACAGTGCCTCACACACTGCTCTACACTTTGCCCCCACACACATAGTGCCCCTACCAAAATGCTGTACTTCCCCACACTCTGCCCCACACACACTTGCTCCCACACACTACACACTGACACTGCCCATACACAGAATATCACTTCCATACTGCCCACAAATATATTGCCCCTCACTCCCCACACACAGTGTACCCACATGGACACTTCCCTCACACACAATGCCCCCACCCACACTGACCCCACATATTCACATTCCCTACACAAGCTTTATGCCCCATGGACTGACCCAGCACATTGTCCCCACAGACACATTACCCACATACACACACACACACAAACCTCTCATACACTGCCCCACACAATGTCCCTACACACACTAACTGCCCCCACACACAACACCCCACATACATTCACCAAACACAGTGAACACATGCACATGCTGCCCACACCCACTGATACCACATATTGCACACTGCTCATACATACTGCCCACACAGACACTCCCCCTTCTCTCTCTCACACACACACACACACACACACACACACACACACACACACACACACACACACACACACACACACACACTTACACTACCCACTGTGACAAATCCTCGGATGTCATCCCTTCTCCTCTAGAGGCAGCCCATTCTCATGAGACCCTGGAGGAGAGGGAGCTAACCAATAGTCCCCCTAGGGTGGTGCTCAGCAGGTGGATCTCATGGGTTGGAATCGCTCCTATGAGACTAGGAACAACTGTCCAGGATGAACATGGTATGCCAAAGACATATCCCCACTTCCACACATCTTTGTAAAGTAGATAACCTGACCTCCCTAGAAAGTACTGGGACAAGGAAGAGTAGGGATTACCTGTGTGAAATACCTACAGAAACTGCAAAGAAGAAGAACACAGGAAACCCATTTTGGAGTAATAACCTCAATACTGAGATGAGAAGGAGGTGTGGTGTAATGCTGAGTGACACGCGGAATTAACGGTATGACGTTCATTCATCGGCCGTTTCTTTTTTACTGCACTTGTTGCCAAATATGTTTTGCCTAAAAAAAACATCCAAAAATATGGTAGAGTGTTAGTCCAAAATACGCGGCTACTGCAGAGAAATGAAGACAACGAGGAACAAATATATAAACAACTGTTATTCACACTCGAGTGGTCTCGACTTTAGCAATGCATGGCATACAGGCATAGACAAAGTGAGCCCAAATATGTGGGCGTTGATGTGTTTTATGCACCTTCGGAATATCATGACAAATTCAGACTAGCTCATCACGTGGGCATTTTACCATGGCAACATATGTCAGAAAACTCTATGTCACCCTGCAGACTATTTACTGTCTGGGAAGCAAAGCAGAGATGGGCGCAGGAGGATATTGTGTTCTCAAGCACAAGGTAACATTCCTTGCGCTACTTTATCTATGTTATTGCTAGACAAACAGGTCAGTCTGTATTTCTACTCAGTAGCTTGATCTTTCAGAAACAGAATATGCTGTGAATTGTGCTTTGCTTTAATTGTCTGGATGCACATTTCACAATTAGCTGCGCAAAATAAGACAGTCAAGGAAGACATGATGGCACCTAATTTACAGATTAGCTATATTCGTGCCAGTGCTTCAAGGCTTCTCCATTACAGAGTTCAGCGTGCTCAGCGGTTTCAACATTCCTGTGTAGGGGCATGATTTAGGGAAGCTTCCGAAGCAGTGACTTTGTGTGTTCTCACCACATTCAGAATGAAAACTCGGAAATGAGAGCAAAGGCGTCAAGATTGCATTTCCGGAAACTGCAGTGGCGCGGTTCAGTATGTATGTGCTTAGGCCAAAATGAATGAAAAATATATATGCTTTTACAGGAGGGCATGTAAGGGGTAGGGTGGGGTGGTGTTTAGGGAATAAATAACAGGGACGGGAGATTGGGGGGAAACACCCCAAATTTAAAAAAAACATTTTTTTTAGGCACAACATTTTTGTCAAAAAAGCGCTGGAAACAAAACTGGGGATGAATGAACACAGAACCAAAACCAACATCCGTGGTCCAAACAATGTGAAACAACCAGATATACTGCAAGGGTTAAAAGGGAAGAAGGACTTTATGACCTGTCAGATACTTCCTAGAGGAGACAGGAAATTTGAATACAGCTAACGCAACAGAGATGTCAGGAGTGCAGGAGCAGAGACACTTGGCCACAGGCAGAGGCATCCCCAGGAGGCCCACCATGGATCAACCAGAGAAGGAGGCAAGAAGAAGGACAACCAGCTGGTGAGCACAGTTGGTGTAAGCATAGAGCTGAAAGTGAACCATCCAGAAGATGAGGAATTTAACGAGGAAGCCGTGATTCCTGGAGGTTGCCAGTAAGGAGCCTAGAGCCGTCCATGTAAACATGACATTTTGTGGGAACCCCGAATGGCAGAGATGTCACAAGGAATGGGTCTGGGACCCACGACAAGTAACAAACTGCCTCCAAACCAGTCTTCATAGTCACAGTACCCGGCAGGGGAGTATACCAGGTCATGAGGAGGGAATGTTACAGGTCTGCATACATGCCAGCCCTCCCGATTTAGGTGGGAAACTGCAGATTTGTCAGTGAAAAATATTGTTATTTTTCACTTTCTCCCACCTAAAATAATCCTAAAGCCACTGCATTCTTATCAGAAAATTAATTCCTCCCGATTTCTCTGATGAAATCTCCCTCCCAGGTGTTTCAGAATGTTTGCATGTATGGGTCTGGGACCCACACCCATTTAGTAGGAACAGCCTCCAAAGCCATCGTCATAGTCACACTACTTGGCAGGATAGTGAACCAGGTGCCCTGTGAACGTTAAAAAAATCTGAGAAAGGCTAGGGGAAGAAAGATACCCCCATGCAACCTGAACTGTGCAAGCCCTAGAAAGGCTAGGGGAAGAAAGATACCCCCTTGCAACCTGAACTGTGCAAGCCCTAGAAAGGCTAGGGGAAGAAAGATACCCCCTTGCAACCTGAACTGTGCAAGCCCTAGAAAGGCTAGGGGAAGAAAGATACCCCCTTGCAACCTGAACTGTGCAAGCCCTAGAAAGGCTAAGGGAAGAAGCATACCCCCTTGCAACCTGAACTGTGCAAGCCCTAGAAAGGCTAGGGGAAGAAAGATACCCCCTTGCAACCTGAACTGTGCAAGCCCTAGAAAGGCTAGGGGAAGAAAGATACCCCCTTGCAACCTGAACTGTGCAAGCCCTTGAAAGGCTAGGGGAAGAAAGATACCCCCTTGCAACCTGAACTGTGCAAGCCCTAGAAAGGCTAGGGGAAGAAAGATACCCCCTTGCAACCTGAACTGTGCAAGCCCTATAAAGGCTAAGGGAAGAAGCATACCCCCTGGAAATTTGAATTGTGAAAGATTTTGAGAAGTCAGGGGAAGAAGCACACCCCTGATGTTGAAAAAGTGTCAGTGACCCATATAAAGCCATTGTGAACATTGTGAGAGCAATCAAAAGGGGTCTGAGACACACATACAGAGAACCAGGGGAAGGGAGTCATTCTCCAAGGTGCTTGTGAACATTGTTACAAAGACCAAGAGAAGGGAGTCATTCTCTTGGCATTTCGAGAAGCTTAAAGAGAACCATGGGAAGGGAGTCATTCCCTGTGGTATTTGTGAACATTGTGAGAGACCTGCGAGAGAGACCAGGAGATGGGATTCAATCTCTTAGTATGAAGGCTTTGAATTGGAACTTTGTTTTTGAGATGAGACATCTCAATTGTGAACTTTGTGTGCTACCTTTGACAAGAACTGCAACCTGGGGAAAGAAGTCACTCCCCAGGGAATAGCCTTGCAAGCCTTCCAAACGACTGGCATGCCAGCCCGATCCACAGATGAAGGAAGCATTAAATGGATATCATAGAGTAAGATTAGACAATAAGTGGAACTGGTTCACACAAATGGATTTTCCAGAGAATGTTCGCCCACTTTCAGAAGTTACCAGGAGGTGGCATGGCAGGGGGGATGTCTCCAACAGTACTGACATGTTCCTAGTTTTCAAAGGGATGTACCGTGATCTGCAGCAATTCCAGCATTTTATCCACTGCACCTGGTCTCCTCTGACTTGGACAGATTCAGCTAGAATTGCAATTCTGGCAGTGGTCTTTTCAGACCCCTGTCAGCATTTCCAAGACCCATAAATGGTCCTGCAAATCATGTTTAATCGACAAATAATGAGTATTGTCATCATTTTTTAAACATGGAAATGTAAGAGCACTGAAAGACCCTTTAATAACTCTAGCTAAATTGTCCCTGAATGAAAACATAGAGGAAATGGGGTTGTGCCCCATCCAAAGAGGTTCATTTGCCTATTGAGTAAATTAGATATCCACGATTTGACCAAAACCTAGATATGCCCGCAGGTGCTGAATGTGGGTCCCTTGTGCCCATAGTCAACCCCTCCACCTCTAGATACATCCTCTTTGTGAATCAGGGAATTTTGGGCAGGCATAGGTGTTGGCAGAATGCAAAAAAACACTTTGCTACACAAATTCAAGCCTGATATCTCAATGGTGAATCAACACCCACAATGCTTCAATGCATGCAAGTGTCCATGTGTGGAAAAAGAAGAATGCAGGTAGCATGGACATTTTTGTAGTTTCTTTGTGTAGTGTTTCAGATGGGGTAGATATTGGTTAAGTGCTTTGACTTCTTTGGGTGAAGGTTTACAATGGTAAACCGATTGCAATCATGTAGGGAATCAAGTCCAAAATATCTTAATTTGTTAGTCAGCAATGAGTTATAGAAAGTAGCTGTGCTCTAGACGATGAATTCTGTTTTATTGTGCTTTAGCCCATATCCTGATAATTTTCCATTTTGCAAACCAGAAGCATAAGATGCTAATAGTTAGTGTTCTTATTAACTCTTGTCTGGATTATGGGTATGTCCTGCCATGCCCCCCCACACCCGGTCCCCTAAAGGGGTCGAGCGCAGAATTCTGCAATTAGATTGATCTGTGGATTGCAAAAAAGGGACCATATCACAATCACTACCCAATGCCTTCTCTGGCGTCCTATCACAGAGAGGTAGGGTTCCTTTTAAAATCCTGTGTTTGGGCTGCACATTTCCCAAAGCATTGGGGTACAGCTCCTTAGTGGCCTAAGTAATTTCTTAAGTGACCTGCCTCACAAAGAGGAGTTCTGACGCAAACCTGAATAATGCTCCTGTCCCAATAGGATCACCAACAATGGAAGACGAGGTTATCCAGATCAATCAAGTCAGTGATGCTTGGAAAACTCTGACTACTGAAATCTGGAACACAGCCCATGCGTGGCATCCGGGAGACAGGCGAGGCAGGGCTAGGTGTCAAGGGGCGGTCTATTTTTGCTGCTCTAGCACCAAATGCTTGATTCAAAGACGCATCCTGTCACTTGATGCCAAGCATTAGGCGAAATAGGGCTTGTGCAGCTTGGCTATTCAGTTACGCTAACTTAATTTGGCAAAAATTGCAATAAAAGTAGCACAGAGCAATAAACAAAAACAAAGAAAATACATCCAACAAAGAATGGAAAAACCCACTTAGACCAGGCTCTGGCATAAACTGAACAGAATAATTCCATTTCCGTCTACGCAAAGCCAAGGGTAATAAGTTTAGTCTGAATTTTAAAAACATTGAGTGATTATATGGGTGAGTGATCTAGTTTAGATAATATTCAAATATATCCTTCAGGGAAAGATAATCTACCGTGCCATGTATAATAGGTGCTTTTGACATAAAATGGCCCATTAACCATACTTTATATGTGTTTTTTCAATGTTAGAAATGTTGTAACGGGATGGCTGTGCATCAATATGACAAAGGTGTTAGTACACAAGTATACAGAGGATACATTTTATATGCTGCAGCCAATCCCACATAAGACCTTCATGATTTAATGTCATATCGCAAGGGATTCTCTTAAATACTGTCAATTCGTTCACACTATGAATGCACAGCCAGAACATAATTCTTCAGAATGACATACAAAGCACTACTTCAAGATAAATTGGGATTGTCGGTGCGATTTTGGGTAAGAATAACAATCTATTGAGAAACCTTCTTTCCAAAATATGCAGAGACCCAAATCCACAATGCCCCCAGAGCAATGCCTCATATAGGAATGTGGCTCGGGACTGAGCCCTGTAAGTATCTACCACAGGTGGAACCTCTCTATTTTTAAAACTTGCTGAAAATGCAGTCAATGCGCCTATTCTTTGTGTAAATGATAGTTTACATTGCTCCGTATCCTGGTGCCAGGAATCATACTGCTGTATTCTGATTCCCAAATAATGAAAAAAGGTACTTGTGTCAATATTGAGATTAAAATGACATTTTACAAATTTGGAAGAATTGCAGACCTTTGCAGTATTTACCCTGACGGTGGACTTGGTACAATATTGCTTGAGTTTTCTCAGTTGCCTCTTCATGCCATTTGGGGTCTTTGCTGTAAGTACTATGAAGTGGGAGATTGGGAGAAAAGACTCCCCCCAATCCCCTCACGCCCCTGGCCTAGAGGATCGCGACCCCGACTCCCGCCACGAGATGAATTTGCCTATTTACCAGACGACCAAATACCCTGGTACAGGAACATACGGATGTGCCCACCAGCCTGCCCACCAGCCTGCCCTGCTCAAGCCGACACCTGCGGTATGGATGAACTCGACTGAACCATTCAACAATAAATAAACACATCGTTAGAGATGCCATGATGACCTAGCCAACGGTCAGAACCCCCGTGCAACCATGCACACTGGACACTCCCACACCAATCCACACGAAGAACATATTCAGTGCTATGACGTAGGTGACGGACACACCCACTGACGCGCATCTTTATTATTTTTCACATAGGTTTTTCAAAATGCAGAAACGCAAGACGCACAAAGCACTCGTCTAAAATGCTTGCTGAGGCTTCTCCTAAGCCATGCATTGTGATGAGAAATGCAATGAAGACATGATACTGGATATGAAGCAATATGATACCGTAACTTAAAGTGCTGTGCATTGAACATCCCCACCTATGCACCCGGCCCAAGTAGGCCGCAAGCAAGTTCCTCCACGAACATTGAACGAGCAAGAGTATAATTGCTGACCCTGCAGAATGAGCCCAGCGAGAGCTGACAGCCAAGGGGGCAATGTTGCAACTCGCATGCCACAAGCCGAAGCCAAGGTCACACCTGCCAGCTAAGCCAGACACACAGTGGAAAATACAACATTAAATGTGCAGAATTCTGCCTCAACCACGGTCTCTCCTCACGTGACCAAGCCGAACCTGACAGAGTGCCAGCCCCAGGAGGGAGAAGACGCCTGGGTCCCACGTTTGAGACACAGGCCGGAACAATCAAATCACTCAATGGACACCTACAGCGATGGGAATGGTCTGCTCTCAGGCATATGAGCAAATCCACGCATTGTCTGCACAAACACATAGTTACATATTGTTGCAAATGACAGGTACACCGCGAGCTGGGAACAACGATGGTCCCAGGCTGGGGGGCTCGTGAGTGGACCAATCAGAACATGGGGCACTCATCACTGATGCCATTAACATTAGCCAATCATCAGGGGTCTTCGTGTAACAATTTTTATGTATCTAATAGAAGGGACAACCCAAGTATACCACCTGACTGACCCTTAACCACTAACAACGTTCCCTATACATATGCTATACTAACCCTACCACTCGAGGACCCAATCCAGAGTGGCGATAGGTTTTTTTTGCTAACTTTCCCAGGTGACGCAAGTAGCGCATCATACTGAGGCAAAAAGGGCCTGCGAGCCCCACGAATTTCGAGAGTCAGGACGGACGCGTACGATCCTAGACCCATCCCTGCCGTTGTTCAATAAACAGCAGAACCACCTTGCTTCTTGTGTGTGTCTCATACTCATTTTTGGGATACGCGGGAGGAGTTGGGGCCTCCCTGCCCGGAGGTCCGCGGACGGACCAGCCGACCCCGGGAGAATTTCCCCCCGACAACTACAACATCAACATAAAGAAGCAATGGGACCTTCTTGCCCCTATTAAGCAGAGCATTGTTGTCCAAGTTCACAATTAGCTCAGGCCATCTATTTATATAGAGGGAATAGAGTAAGGGTGCAAGGGAAAAGGCCTTGCCTTACTCCACTCTACTTCAATGCTATCTGACCACTCTCCATTCTGCCCATACTGCACCTTTGCCACATTCTTACTATCCAAGGTAGCAACCAAATTGACCAAATCCTGGCAAATTCCTAGTTTATGGAATGCTGCCCATAGGCTGGATCTTCCAATACTGTCAAAGGCAGTTTTATAATCAATAAATATAAACTACAAGGGAATTATTTTGATGAACACAAAACTTTGGAGTACTGCAGCCAAAATAAAATCTTGCTTGGTTCTCCCATAGAATTTAAGGAACCCTCCATGAAACACAGATATCGCCTTGTTATCATTTGCTCCATTCTCAAGTCTCTAGGGAATTACTTTACCATAGATTTTGGTCAACTAATCTATCAGCAAAATTGGCCGATAATTGCCAGGTAATGCAGTGTCCCCTTTTTTAAATAATGGTATAATTCCTGCACTTTGCCAGCTTTCTGGAATATATTTTTTAATAATCATGGTGTTAAAGCATGCAGTCAAAATTAGGGATCAGATTGCCGGTTGAGAAGTGAAACTATTGCCCAAGAGCTTATCTGGTCCAGAAGCCTTCCGTCTGGACTGGGATAACAAAGCTTTATTTACCACTTTTTCTGTGAAGATTAGGGGAAGGAGGGAGTTAGGATTTAAAATTAGCAAGGTTTAAGGCAGCATAAAGGCAGCGTAAAGCTTTGAGAATGTGCTGTCCAGTCCCTGGGTTGTATACTCTGAATAAATGACAAACCATCGAGGGGGTGGGGGGGCTCAGGCCTCTTAAAATTGTTTTCCATTATAGTTTGCTGTCATTAGCTACAGAAGCCTTAATAGGAGTCCTCCACATATTATTTATCTCACCGTCTTTTTTAATTTAATTACTTTCTTATATTTGGTGCGTATCACTAGGATATTTTTATTTCATCTTAAGGCATCAGTAGGATTTTTTTTATTTTCCCGCATTCTCCATCCTACCATGTATTACGCTGTCTGTAGTGTGATTGTGGAGTTTTTTAAATAATATAATGTATGGTTGGAAATAGCTTCGCGCAAGGTTATATATGTGAGTCCTATATTAAGTGAGTTCTTTTCCAAATCTGACAGCATGGATTCAAGGATTGGTATCAAAACCCTGTAGATCTGGGATAATGTAGCCGCCACGTTAATTTGATCCTACTTCTGAGGTTTCCTGGTCATACATGGGTGGGGGTCCAAATCGTTATGTAACTTCATGCCCATGTTAGAGAGGCATGCCAGAGTAAGACTTAGGATAACTGGATCCTGATCCCTTTCCCCATCTTGTGACCACATTTGAACTTGAGATTGCGGATCATTGGACTACATCTATTAATATATAATTGATATGTGTACAACTGAGTGAAATCACCTGGCAACCGACCATTAACTGCACTCAGACCCAGCTCTGTGAATTTAGTAGCAAGTCTCTTGGCATCTGGATGTATGCCATTTGACCCACTTTTAGGTATAGGAAGAAAACTTGCCACATAGAACTCTTGTTGGGATAACTCATAAGGGAAAACATGTATTTCCCATTGTGCATTCATATCCCCGGCTAGAATATAAAAACAGTCATTATTTAAAAGCCATAACTCTGTTTAAAACTCATCTATAACACTAAAATTAATTCTGCCACCCACTGATCTCACATAAATGTCTGAAAACACTAATATTAGTACATTGGAATGATAGAATTTTTTACATATTAGATCGGGATTAGAAGTTTCTACAGGAATTACAGTAATTTCCATATTTTGCTTAATCCAGAGTGTTAGACCCACACTTGTTCAACCTTTTAGACCTTTAACCTCCACCACATAAAAGGTTTTAAACCCACTCTTGGTGATTGGAGATGTTGAATAAGAACAGCAGATAACACTAAGGCACACCTATTTTAAAGGTTCTTTTGGTTAAATGCCTGCAAGGGTATTGTTGAAGACATTCTACAATGTTTATATGGAGTTTTGAGGTGCGGGGAGCAAAGGCTCAACCTTGGCATCTAGGTTGGATATGTAAGAACAAAAAAGTGGTTGTTCCTAAAGAGTCCTTTAGGAACTCCCCTCCCCTGCACACTTTCTAATGTCTGAAGATCAGACCAAACATTCAAGTAATTATTAATACGTGATTTGTTAAAAATTGCTAAAAAGTAGTTACTGTGTTAAAGAATACTTTATTGTTGAATTACAGTGTGAAATTTTACACTAAGATGTTTCTTTTCTACTTTTTAGAAATCTGATGAAAGTATTATTAATAAAGAGCTGTTTCTAACGAGAGCAAACAGAAATGCAGAAAAATTCATTCAGAGATACTGGGTGTGCAGGGAGGTTAGATCACAGTCTTAGCCTTGCCGTCACACAATTGTAATGGCATTTTAAACAAAAACAATTGTAACCATTTTGTTTTATTACTGCATTCTGTCAATTTATTTTGCCATTACAATTGTGTGAGGGCAAGGCTAAGACTGTGATCTAACCTCCCTGCACACCCAGTATCGCTGAATGAATTTTTCTGCATTTCTGTTTGCTCTCGTTACAAACAGCTCTTTATTAATAATACTGGTGCATGACTACTAAATGCATCTGGCAGCAAAATAAATGTATAAGCTGTATGTATGATATCTATTTTTGTCTGAACTCCTTCTTGTACATCTTCACATTTAAAGTGTTTTTGTATTTCCTTGGACACAATAAAAATTACCTGGGCCTACTATAATCAATAAGTAGTTCTGCCCCCAAAACGTTACACGTCAGAACAGACCCCCTTTGTTAACCAAAAACTGAGACCTATGGCTGTTATATTTTTTAGAGGGTTTGGAGAAGCCTACAACTCTTAATGATGACCCCAGGTCTGTTGTGGGGTATTTAATGATAGGACAACTTGGGCAGACCCTGGTAGAAGTAATCTCAGTGGGATGAAGTATCAAAACTGTGGAGATTAGAGGCTTCTTGTGGCTATTATTTGATGTATCTCCCTTAGCAAGGCCTATAATCCCACTGTATGCATGACAGGGTGAGGGTGACAGGATGGTAGCTCTACTGGGAAGACCATCGACAATCTTAGCCAGTTCGGGGGCACCAGTCTTATAATGATCATTTAAGATTGGATATGGAGATTGAAGTAAATCCACTTCTTCCAAGTTGGTCTGGGGTTCAAACGATTTCTGATCTCTGTTAAATTAGAATATAAGGCTCCCACGCATTTCCTAGAGATTTTCTGAATCTGGCCTTGTCCCATAGACTTTGTTCTACCCCTCCCACTAGTGCTGTCAGGCAAGCGAACGCTAGTGCCACCATGGGCTGTGTTCCAGAGTAGGATTGTACTCGGTTATCGTTGCTACCTGAGGTTGAAGCGTTGACCTCCCACTAGTGCTCTCAGGCAAACGAACGCTAGGGCCACCATGGGCTGTGTTCCAGAGTAGGATTGTACTCGGTTATCATTGCTACCTGAGGTTTAAGGGTTGAACACAGACATAGATTCAAAGGTTTGATAAAATAGCTCAGTTGGATCACCAAGATAGTATCACACTTCTTCCAGTAGAGCATCCTATTTAAGATGTTATGAGCTATGGAAGGATGCTGACAAGTTATTAAAAACATTAACCAGGTAAAGATTTTATGTGTTTTCACTACCCATTCAACTCTTCGTACCATGAATATATGTTGACTTGGTTCCAAGGAAAAGGCCAGTTCTATTATTGATGAAATGTGTCGATTTCACAATCAAAGAGACAGAGGACTCCTCTTGACTTGGCCTTAGGTTTGGAACCTGGCCCAGAACAACTACTAGCGGTGCTGCTTGGGATGGGTGGGGGTGTAAAGATGAATAACACCCACACCTTTGAGTATAATTCCATGTTGAATTCAATCAGCCGGGTTCAGCTCCTCGATACTTAGTCTGTGCATGCATGGCATTATTGCTTTTATGTCTTTGGGGAGTCGGATCCACATTTTCCACTATTGTATCATTTCATGTGGTTTGTTTAAGGATTTACCTCTCACTCCAGGGCTCTTTGATTCTCTTATCATGGCTTGCATTCCTCGATTATCCTGTAATTCAATGTTGGTATCAGAGATGACTTCGATCGCGTCAAATGCTTTGCTGCACATTCTTTTCTAGACTGTCTTTGAGAAAGAGATACTCAATCCTATTTTCAAATTTTTGGATCCTTAAATTAGGGAAATCCAAGGATTCCTTTAGTAGATTGATGGCCAACCGCATTAGAGAGAGTTGGTTCGAACAAAGCCCCCAACTTTCAAAGCAGATTCTGTTGACAGTGAGGGTGCTGCTATCACTCTGTGTTGGCTCTGTTAATCCAAAAATCAACATTAAATTGGGGACTTAGTTAACCGCTATGCCCTTCTGCCTACTGCCTTTACTAGTGGTGATAATGGCTTAATGCTCAACCGGTGCATGATCTTTTGGTCTAGCAAGCTTCTTGGTAGACTGGATTTTGGTTCTAGAGAGTTTAAATCGGCAGCCACTGGGCGCATTTAACCACATAGCCTTCCTCTTTGACATAGTCAATGTCAAAAATCAAATTGGGGAAGTGAAAATATGGAGGTTAAAAGAAGGGGCCACGGGCTAAGAGTCCCAACGTACCCGTCAGGTCATCAAATCACACTGCTTCATTAAATCAATTGACAGCCATTTCCGATAGCCTAAATGATGTATTTAGAAGCAGTCGTGACTGCAGTGACCTACATACCCTCGTTGTCAGGGGTTATTGCCAATATCACCACGAATAAACGATCAAAAAGGTTTATTTGACAGGTCCTGTCAAGGATTACATGAAAACAGAAACATATTAGGATACTAGGAATAGCCTGGACCGGCCTTACAAAGACCAATTTCCAGCTTCCTCATAAATCGGGTAAACAAGCAACATAAAGCCCCCATTTATTCACTTAACTTGACCTCACCTGGGACCTGTAATCCGACATGGAGAGAGAAAAGCTCCCTCAAGGTCCCTCAGGGACCTCAGGGGCTGATAAAAAAAGAAAAATCACCCTCAGATGTCCTTGGCATTCACAGCATCCACAGCACAGCAGAGCACAAGCGGTCTGCTGCTCATTCGACTCTGCTGCAGCCCTCAAGACTGTGGTACTGAGAAAAAGAAAGAATCTGTCATTGCACATACGTCATGCACGCTTCTAATCACTCCCAAGGCAGCAGCTTCTGATGTGAGATTCTAATGATTGGCTAATACTGTGTGGCACAGTGCATATTTGATGTCATATTGGTGGAGATTTAGAGTGTTTAGAGTGTTTTCCCGGGGGTTCCATACAGTGGTTAATAAAGATAAAGAAGACAAAAACTTGGGACGCAATAAGGCATTGTTATGGTAGAAGATGTGGGTTTCTCAACAATTTTGTGCATTTTCCAGGAATGCAGAGGAACTATTAAAATTCCAACCATCTTATAAGATCATTTTCACAGTCCAACCTCATCAACCACTAAAACATCTAAACCTACATCCAAAATACTTCTTTAAAAGTGGCAACAAACACAGGGGACTAGAGAGGTGTGTACCCATGTATTTAAAGCTCCTTGCTTCTGTGCCAGTTTTTAATTTTTGGTTTCATTAGATAGTTGTTGGGTATCGATTAGGTACTATACTTTTTTCAGCTATTGAACATTACACAAAGGGGGACAGGATTCACAGTGACATAATCCACCCTTTGCAATCTCAAAAATAAAACACAACTACAAAGTCTTGTGCAACCCTTACGTGGGATCCTATATTTAAAACATTTTTCATCAAACCCATCGAAGTAAAGGTAACTCACAGAGGTAAAACGGCCAAAAGTGGGTGGAGGAAGAAGGGAGCAGACACCAAATAACATCTTCAGTTCCATTCACCATAAGAGGAACCATCTGCAAAGGATTTTGAAAATACGCCCAGGGAGGGCTAAACCCCCAAAGAACTCCATCACAGTTCTAACCCTCTTGTTGGGAAGACATATCTCAGGAATGTTCAGAAATGATATACCGCTCATTCGTTACCAAATTCCAGACTGCTCAAATAAGATCTGTGAAATGATCCAGGAAACGGATTGCAGGTAAATCTGTTCCTTTTTGAGAATCATGTGTACGCCCACCGGCTCCTCATCACAGTTGCTTTCAAATGACCAAACAGCTTTTCTAAGTGCCTATCTCAGCATAGAATGTTGCATGTAGAACATTAAATGCTACATTCTGGCTACATCCCTTTGTAAGGAGGAGCACGTCTCCCCATGATGGTCGACTTTAAGGCAAACCAAACACAATGTATGCATGCACACCTAACATTCAATTCCTTCTTTGCCTCTCTCACTGTTCAATGTTTTAGGAATCATGTCAGAGAAGAATTGGAGATGGTGGCCATCCAGGAACCCTTCCTTTTGTTTGATTGCAGCTTACAATAATGTGCCCCTCATTTCAGCAGTTTGCAACACCACCACCCTCTTATCGCCTCAGCTCTTTTGTTAGGATCCTGTAACCTTGATGTATCATTGGATGACCACTTACAGCCATAGTCCCATCCAGTTTCATCAAAATGTCCTTCAACCTTGCACTCTGGTCCTAAGTAGGGATCTCATGGGATAAAACCAATATCCTCATCAGTTTAACCCCCTAAAGAATGTCCAAACCTATCAGTGTAGGTTCCATCTCCACAATGTGTTTGGCAGCAAATCACAAGATTCTCAAAATTGACCACATGCCTCTACGGGCCCCTCTCACATTTCCCCATCTTCCTCTCAATGCTTCTTATGACGGCTCTGTCTTAACTTCCTCAACAGTATCCTCCAGCTTAGATTCCAATTCTTTGGGTCCGTGTTCTATATTTCTTATCTTCTCAGGATTGCTGGGAAATGGTCATTTGGTGACCTGTTCATTGTATCTGTTCAGATAACTGCAGAGCTGCTCAGGTCCTTCTGTGTGTATCCGTGATGAATCACCTGCTAATTGCAACATTTTTGCTGGCTGATGAAAAATTCTGTAGCTAACATTGTGCTTTATTGGAACCTTCATGTCCTTCCCTATGTATGGGCCTCCCGCCACCTGCAGTGATATTGCTTGAAATCAATGTACCACGTCCAGCTGCGGGTATGCATGTTTAGTCGACTGTTAAAGGCTACATTGTTCCTGGTTTGTGAGTAATTATATAACTACAAGTATACATTATTGAAAACAATATTGTCCCATCCACTCATCATGTGACCTCTCGGTCATTTAGCAGGCGTTCATGTTTTTCTCCTGCATCAGTAGGGACACTACCTGTGTGCAAATGTGCTTACATTGCATACAATAGGTGCTCACATCACAGCACCCTGTGGCTCCTCAGTGGCATCCCCCACTAACGAGATCCCCGAAACATGCAGGCACTCATGTGGGCAGCCCCGTTTGGGAACACCCCAAGATGGCAGCTCACATTTAAATCCAACATGGAACCTCCATGCTTGCACTGTGCGCCACCCTTGGGCTTTGCGACCGCCGAAAGACGACTTGGTGCAGCGTCCACTTTTCCTACTAACGAGGTAAGCTTACACGGGGGGCATATTATTTTCGGCTCACTAAATCGCACTGCCGCTCAAACTTGTATGACATGCACACCAGTTAGCCCCTCGTTTTAATATTTTAACCTTTTAACTATAAAATGTCAATTGTAATTTGACCGGTTGCTACACGCTTGGGCAGATTGAACCCCCGTTTGGGTTTTGCAGACCGTGGTGCCATTTAGCGTCTACACAACCCAATGGATACCTGCATAGGCACCTATGAGCACCCTTCCACAGTGCTATTTAGCAAATATTCAATTGATAGATACACAGATTAGCACTTTGAATCAACATATGGTGTGCAAGTAACAACACAGGCTAAATTACACCTACCCTACCTTGACTGTGAACCTGAAACCATCTCACACGTGCACCTAGGCACTTGTGATGCCCTGGGGCACAGTTTTTGAGCATCTTTTTCATGTTATCTGCAGCAATCCACCTCTGCAGATTTGTACAGCGTAATTAGACGCCAGCCTAACCCAAGATGTTTTCCCTGGCTACAGGCCACCCATAGGTAAGCCTCTTCCTATCATGCTGCAATATACTGAATACAGCATGTACCGGCAACTAATGCCGTATTGTCCTTCCTACTCCTGCAGGAATGGGCACATCAAGGACCTCGAAATCCGTCCAGTGTACTTAGACACTGCGACTCCTCGAGCCACTGCGGTCCCAAGATCCAGTAAGCAACGGTTCCCATTGTGCACTTAGTCACTTACCTACTGCTAGATCCTGTCGAATTGACTCACTCCTAAAACACTCCTGTCTATTTATTCCAACAGACTTCAAAAGATACTTCTATCTATGGAATATCCCGACCTGATGAAGGTCACACCACCAGAGCGCACTCTAGCTCACCTTCTGGCCGAAACACTGTCGTGTTGACTTATTGTATTGTGTGTGTTGTTGTTGTTCAACCCTACATTGTTTTGACGCATTGTCCGCTGCTAAATATGCTATTACCTCACTAAGTCTGCTAGTTTCCATTCCAAGGACTCCTCATTGGACGTAGAAGCAATAGATTGATACTACAAATATTCAACATTTGTTCCCTACAAACTGGGTACTACACCTTGAAAATGTATATTTGCTGATGTATCTTTTGCACCAAATTAAGTGTATTGAAACACTCACTGCAAATTAATTAAAATTCAATTGCAGTTCACAGAATTGTCCTGTCACATATTTGTCACAAACTATTCATATTACCTGATATCCACCACGTAAAGGTGGTTTCTATTAAGGAGTGTGTTCATCCGGCTCTCAGCAGTCAGGTTCTCATGACCTTACTCAATCCTGTTCTACTTACGATATTACCCACCTGGGCAGAGTAAGGCATCAACCAGGGGCCCTTTTTTGATAATTCCCTCTCTACTGGTGCCACAATCTTCCACGATGCTGCCATTCCGTGATATGAATCCTTAAACTGGAAAAACTTCTACTGTTGACCTGCTCTCTAATCACTACCTGGATCCTCAGTGGCACAGGCTTCTCCTCTTGGCTTTAATAGCCCTCAGAACCTATTCCTGCCTGCCCAGATACTGTTACCTGGCAAGCAGTGGCACAGAGCCCAGAAAGAGTGTATCCTTCTTGGGCCTTGCTTGGTCTATCCCCAAAGCAAGGTATGAGTTTAAGGGTTCAATAGTTAGTTCATATGTTTTTCATTGAGAGGAAATAAAACAAAAAACAGGCATTTCCTGAAGCTGGCATATCACAACAGAGACTTGGCAGAGTTGTCACCTGTCACCACTGGTGTTCACTTTGTTTTGGCATATATGGCATGTGTGGCAGGAATATTGCAATGCAGGCAGTGCTCATCTGTTAGATAACAGCACTTCTGGAATGTGATAAAGAACATCGAGTGGCTTCTGGCTTGCCTCTCACTCCCACATAATTGGTCCTGCTTCTATTGTGAGGATGCAGAACTGAGGGGCTATCAGATTTCAAATATCTGGTGTGCACTCCATTTCAATGTTGATGTGGTGCACACATTCAATCTCCATGGCTTGTGTTCTAAATTGGAGGAGTCGGTTGAGTTTGACGCAAGTTATTTTTGTTGCTGGCAGGAAGGATAGCCAAAGGAATAATGTATAGGACTGCCGTGAGTGGCATATCTTTTGCAGGAAATATCAAAGCTAATATGCAAGTTCTCTTTTTGTGTATTGATCAAATTAATAGTCAAGCTTTATTGGATCCACCTGGGGTAATTGTAATTGTTTATTTGTAAAGGGCTTATACACAAGTGAAGTGCTTCAAAGCGCTTCAAGGTGGAAGAGAACAATAAAATGCAGAGTCATTCTTAGGCCTTGACATTTCCAAATGATCTAGCAAAAAGACTAGCAAACTAAGCCTGACAGCATAAATACTAGTGCAAGTGCATGTCAAGAAGGGAGGCGAGAAAGGGGAGAGGAGATTGAGAGGGGAATACAATCCTTAAAAAAAACGTGCTAAACCAACTACATTTCACATATTGCAAGTGCTTGACAGAGAGTGAGGTGCTAAGGGGGTGAAGGAGAAGAACATACAGGTGACAAGGGGGGAAGGAGAAGACATACAGAAACAAAAAACGACTGTACTAGGCCTGGTGAACTAGGCATAATACATTCTAAGGTAATGTAAGTGCACAGACAGGAAGTGGGAGGGAGGGGGAGGGAACAAGTGTGCCCAGTCCAGCAGGGCCCTAGGTTAAGTGCAAAGAGGTTACCCGTCCCATGGAATGATTTCCAGATCTGCAGTATTGGAGAGCAGAGTGCAGAGGCCTGAGGGCAAGTGCGAGGACTGGCAGGGAAACCAAAGACCTGTGTGGCTCTGAAGGTGCAAAAGGAACTATGTTAGGGAGAGAGTTAGGTGGGAAGTAGGCAAGAATAGAGAGGAGGTTAACAGGAGAGAGGGAGCAAGAAAGAGGAAGAGATGAGGAGTTTTCGGAACTTAAGGAGTTCAGGCTCAAGGCGGATAGATGCAGGGGGGTTGTTCCAGAGGGAAGCACCTGCAAAGGATAAGGATCTACCTCCAAATCTCTGTTTCGAAAATCGGCTCACCTGCAGAGAGTTGGAAGAGGACAAAAGGAGATCTCTAGAAGGAGAGTATTTAGGGAGAGACAGTTGTAGATAGTTCAGGCCTGACCCCTGAAAGCCTTGTGGACTATGCAGAGGGTCTTGAACTTGATCCTTGCAGCCACAGGGAGTCAGTGGAGGGATTTTAGCGCCGGAGAGATGCAGTCCCTGGGCTTGAAGCCAAGGATAAGTCTTGCAGTTCTGTTCTGGATGATTTGTTTTGGTCGAAGAGTAGAAGTAGGAAGATTGAGAAAGAGGCTGTTGCAGTAGTCAAGTCTAGAGAGAACCAGGGCTCTGGAGACGGTGAGCCTGTGGGGGAAAGGGAGGAAAGGCAGAATACCACTGAAGAGATGCAGCTGGTAGTGGGGCTTTTTAGAGATGTGAGAGCAGAAGGAGAGGGTGGAGTCAAAGATGACTCCCAGAATTTTTGCCTCACTAGTGGGTGAAGGTGCAGGTCCAAAGAAGGTCGGCCAGAGAGAAAGTGGGAAGGCAGGAGCAGGGGTCCCTATGAGGATGATCTCTGCCTTGCTGCCATTGAGGCAGAGATCGTTCGCCGCACACCAAGAATGAATTGCAGACAGACAATCAGGAATGAGCAAGGAGCAGGAGGTTGAGGGTAGCCCGAAAGAGAGCTGTGTGTCATTGACATAACACTGAAAGTTGGAGGTGAAGGCAGAGATCCTGCGGGCCAGAGGGGCCATGTAGACATTGAAGAACCAGGGGGATAGGTTAGATCCCTGGGGGACACCACAAGTAGAGAGAGTGATAGTGGAGAGAAAAGACCCAAGTTCCACCTGGGAAGGACAGTCAGAGAGGAAGGAGGCAAGCCATGTCAGGGCCTGATCTGTGATCCCCAGGGTGACACGGAGACAGGAGATCAGGATGCTGTGGGTTACTGTGTCAAAAGCAGAAGAGAGGTCAAGGAGAATGAGGACAGAGGGAGAGTTAGAGTCAAGATTTGAGAACAGGTCTTCACAGGTGTTCAGAAGAGCTGTTTCCGTGCCTCTGGATGCTCTAAAGCCAGACTGATGATCATTGAGTCAACTAAAAGATTCAGTGTGGAGCCGAAGCTGGGGGATAGCCAACTTCTCCAGGAGTTTTCCCACGAAGGGAATGATGGGGATTGGGTAGTAGTTTGCCCGAATGGAAGGGTCAGCAGAGTTTTTCTTTTAACAGAAGCTGCACAAGAGAGTGCTAGAGAGAAGTGGGGGAAACTCCAGTGGTGAAGGAGAGGTTACAGAGGTCTCACAAGGCTGGAGCGAGAGTGTCAATATTGTCCTTGCTATTTTTGGTAGGGCAGTGGGCCAGCTGTTTGGAAGAGGTTTTCATAGACCGGACTTGTCTAGAGACCTCCTCAGGTGTGACAGGGGAGAGGGAGGATAGAAGAGGGGGAGCATAGGGGGCAGCCGAGGGGGGCCCGAGAGATGTTAGTGCATGAGTGTTTGTGGAGGTGAGAGAGGTGAGGATGTCCTGTGTTTTGGCGGTGAAGTGTGCAGCCTGGGCCGAGCAAAGGCCTGGGTGGGTGCAGTCAAGGAAGATGCTGCAGTAGGGTTGGCCAGTTTCTTGCAGACTTTGAAAAGTTTGGCCATGTTCTTAGATGCCACAGAGATGCAGGCTTGAATATGGACTCTTTTTGGACCTGATGAGGAGTCTGTATGGGCTTTAAAGAAGGCAGCAGGCCAGCTTGTCAGGGGTGCACCTGTGTTTCCCCATTTCTGTTCTGCTGCTCTGTACTTGTGTTTAAGGGCATCTAGATCGGAGTCACACTGTGGTGCACTTTTTGGCAGGCTTCAATCAGACCCTGATGACAGGGGCAAGAATGTGAGATTGTTGGAGATGGAGAGGTGAAGGTTAGAGAGGGCTGTGTCAGGGTGGGAGTCAGCTGCAGGAGTCGAAGGAGGAGAGTAAGAGGAGGCAAAGGCAGCCACTGACACTCTTTTCATAGGTCGAAAGACGTTGAAGGTGGTCAGCAGTGAAGGGTGTGCCGTTGCTAAAGAAGAAGAGAGCTTCAGGTGTGAGGAGAGAAGAGAGTAATCAGTCCAGGAGAGTGAGGTAGTGAGAGGAATAGAGAGAGAGTTGTCTGTGAAGATGAGAGCATCCAAGGTATGGCCTGTGGTGTTCGTCGGGCCAGAAGGTAGAATGCAGAGAGAGAGTGAGTCACAAGGTCGCCGAAAGGTCCTGAAGAGTTGGGAGAGTCACGATGTATGTTAAGATCCCCCAGCAGGAGGAATTGGGAAGGAGAGCACAGGCCAGGTCCACACATTCCAAGTGGAAGAGGGTGGACTGGCCCGGCGGCCAGTAGAAGGTGGCCAGAGTAAGAGAGGAGACAGGAGAGAGAGAGAGAGCCTGCAGATCAGACATTCAAAGGAGGAGTAGGCCTGAGTGGGACTCACGGAAACTGGGTTCCACTCAGTTAAGATGAGGTCTACTCCACCTCCTGACCTGTTCAGGGTGGGCTCAGAGAGGATCTTGTAGCATTCAGGGAGAAGTGTGTCAAACTTGTGACAGAGCTGTCCTTGAACATGTCTCAGTGAGAGCAAGGACATCGAGGTCCATGAGTTCAAGAAGGTGGCAGATGTCAGAGGAGCGTGTGACAGCAGAGCGAGAGTTAATGGTGGCAACTTGGAGCAGGTTGCCATTTTTGAGAGACTTACGGGGGGACAGGGATTAGAAGTCCTCCCTGTAAGCGGCGAGAATGCCTGAGAGATAGAGGTAGGAGGAGGTAGAGGACCAGAAGATGACAGAGATGTCATTGTGGACCGTGCAGGCAAGGGAGCCAGGAGGGTTCCAGGCGGCAAGGGAGCCGTGGTGAGCAAGGCCATATGGTCAGGAGGAGGCGAGGGAGACAGGGAGACCATTGGAGCAGATGGCAAGGGAGCATCTGAAAAGGAAGGCAGAAAGTTGATAAGGCGAGGGAGGAGCCTATCAAAAAGTAGGAGGTTGGATTGAGGCACTTGTCCCTGAATGGTACCATTCTGATAGACATTGATGATGACCCTGGAGGTGAAGGAGAAGGCAAGAAGGACCTCCCAGCTGGTGCCACCATTAATGTGTGAGAAAGAGTAAGGAGAGAGCAGAGCAACCATATGAGGAGTCCATAGGTCGGGTGAATGAATGACAAAGAGGATCTCGGTTAGGGTCTCTCTGGCAGAAGCACTGACGTAAGTGTAAGTGTTAGGCAGGCCTGGGGTGGAGCCCAATGTGTCCTTCTTGAGTTTCGTCCAGCCAAACCTAGTGAGAGGTGAAGGATAGCAGCTAGAAAATCGGTTAGAGAAGATAGGATAGATAGTAAGCACCATAGAGAAGGGCACAGAGTGTGATACACTTAACCAGGCAGAGCAGCTGAGGATTTTTAGCTAAACAGTCACAGACAATGCAGAATGAAAACACACCTAATTTCACTTTTCCGCTTAGCCGTTACAGACAATGCAGAATGCAAACACACCTAATTTCATTTTTCAGATAAACAGTCACAGATAATGCAGAATGAAAACACACCTCATTTGATTTTTCAGCTAAACAATCCCAGACAACGCAGCATGCAAACACACCTAATTTCAATTTTTAAACTAGAGGCATACATTCAATGTAGGATGAAAACACACCTAAATGTGAATTATGTGACACAGGTATTGAAGCACAGCAGTACATAAGTGGGGGCATTAGAGGTGATGGCATAGAGAGTGAAAATGCAATGTGAGGGTTGACCACGAAGAGAACAGCAGAGAAAGAGCAACGATAATGAATGTGGGGGCCAGGGTAAAGTCAAGGATGGATGAGGCAGTCAACTAAGCAACAGTTAACACTCGCATGATGGCAAGAAGGAGATGCCAGAATCCATATGTGTATGGATGAGGTACTCAGTCTTAAGCAGCATGACTGACTATGCCAGAAGGAATAAAATGGAGGGCACATTCCCAGCTAGGCCCAGACGGGCACAGACAGAAGTCTTAGTATCGGGGCCTTGGAGTGAGGGGGCTGGCTTCCGCCTACCGTTGATGTGATTGGCTTTCAGAAGTAGTAGCCGGCCAATCACGGTGGTGAAGCTTCAGGGTGGATGGCTGTTCACACAAACGAGAAAGTGTCTGCCATTTTGGAGGATTCTTTCTGTGATTCAAAAACTATTACTAGCACGGTACATTCTGCAGCTAAGCGCACATACAGGGGCACCAGACCCACTTTGCACACACAGACACCACTGTCTCCTCTTCTGCGCTAAATGTGGTGTTTGGAGTCGCTCTGTTCGACTTATTCTTTTAAAAGCAAATATTTTCTTTTTTATGCCAGCAGCCTTTGCAAAGCCCACAGGGCTTAACTCTTTGTGTCGGGTGACACCACGCTGCTCCAGCAGTAGCAAGTGTAGGTGAGCAGCTCCTTCCCTCACGAGTGGACTTCGGTGCCTTTCTGGTGATTGAGTGGACAAAATAGGTTCATTGTATCATTTTATCATATGAAATTATTTCCTTGGTCCCCATCTGGTATAAATTGCACTATATATATTTATCGACATATATAAAAGAACACTTACTTTAGCTATTACATGGTTTATACTGCTCTCATTGGACAAACACTTTGATCTTATACAGTGCAGTTGCAGCACGCAGTTCAATTGTTGAAAGATGAAGCCAGGGCCATTTCTGTGAAAATGCTATGTGATGTGATATTGCTAATGTTTTTCTGAACATCCGCATTCCCAATGAGGTAATGGATCATGAATGCCCTGGGCTATCATGGACATTAGACAAAGTCAGATACAACGTGGTATTAACATCAGCTATTTTAGTGATATCACTTTTGGGGGAATAGGGTCTTTGAAAGAATAAGTCAGCCACGGTTGCATTTCTTTGGGAGACCTGTACTCGGATTAGCAATATGTGTTTTGATCAGTCCTGTGAATAGTGGGGACTGGACAGGAACTTATTATTGCTTTATTTCAGTCAGTGTAGCAGCTGTGGTCAGTGTCTATAGGCTGAAGTTTCCTGAATAGTTAGGTGAATTGCAGGTGATGCAAGGGATCAAGGATATGAGAGGTTTTACGGAGAATGTGATGTACATTTACAAAGCTACAATATATATGAGCACATGATCAGGGTACAGGCTTGTGATAGACACAACTTGGACTTTTACTCCTTATACTTTCTATTTACTGAGAATGTATTAGTGTCAAAACATGGGATTCTTTTAAAAACATCTTCCCCAATATACGCTACGTATACAAAAATACATTGCCTTCTATTGTGATGAATCCCGCTGAGTCACCCCAGAATCCCAGGCTAAAGCCACCCCCCATGTGGCCAGGGGAAGGCAGAAACTACCTGAACCTAACCCTGGACGAGGTATCAGGGTGAAGGATCACATGGAAGGCAGAAGGCTCTCAAGGGAATGGGGTGACTCCATTAAGAGGGACACCATATGCATCCTCTTATGTGGATAATGTTTTCCAAATGCCTGAATACTTGATGGAATATTGTCACTGTAGGGCCTCCCCACCCACTCTGACCCAATGTACCAAATATAAAAGACTTGTTTGTGATTATGAAAAGGAAGAAAATCAGGAAAAGGGAGTTAATGCTACTACTTTTAGTAGTACTGATTCTACATGGCATTCTGCTTATAAATCTACGAAAGGAACCCTAATTCCCTTAAAACGTTCCATCAAACATATGTCACATAAATCCTGTGAACAAAGTTAATTAAACTAACATAAATTAAAAGATGTTGAAGATTTTCATGGCAACTGAACTAAGAACATTATGGACTACCAGTCCCATAATGCCCTTAGTACTGGGACGGGGAAGAGAGGTGCAGGGTTACCAAACCGCAGTATGCGGTCTAGTGGTTGTAATATTCCACACCTGAGCGGGACCTTTAAATGTTTAAAGGACCTTCAAGTGTGGGTTGTGCAGATTCAGCAGGAGCAACAGGATCAGCAGAAGCAGTGTAAAGCAGAGGTTGGCGTTGCCCCTTTATCATTATCGGGACGGCGAGAAAAGATTGTGGCTGAAGTTGTGGCTCCCACAAGATGCAAAGGACATGCAATTGAAAGCGGTATTGAGACCGGCTGCCTTGACGGAGAGAAGTGATCTCCATGTCCTGTGTTTCGCTCCAGTGAGTGAACTACACCAGAGTGCATGTGGAGCTAGGAGAGCTCCACTGACAGACGGTGCAGCCTGCAGAAAGCTGACCTCAGCTGTCAGTCACGAGGAACACCCCAACAAGCAGTGCAGCAGAGAAAGCTGGTTCGGACAAGACGCAGGAAGAAACCGGTGAGTTGGCCTAATCGATGTAACGCCGGGGTGCTCCAAGACCGACTGCTTAACATGAAAACTAATTTTGAATACCAAACAATTGAATTCAAGTGAACTGAATGGAACAATGCAAAAGAGAGAGGGCGAACAGAAGCAGATTAAAACCTGCATTGTCCAAGACATAAGGGGACAATTTATATACAAAGTGAAAACGACTTATGGGATGAGGCCCAATTAAAAACCATTGAAACCTGCTTTGCCCAAAGCACAAAAAGGCATATTATAACCTGCATTGCCCAAGCCAAAGAAGGGCAGATAAAAAACAAAAGGGATCCAATTCTACCAAATAAGGGACCTTGTTTCCTGCATTGCCAAAGCCCAGAGATAGCAGGGCAAATTGAATGCAGCAAACATAAGAGTTGTAAAGCACATTGTCACCATCAGTGGGTTGTGTGGAAAGAAGTCAGAGTCAGCAGGCGAAAAGCCATCCTTGTACAAAGGATCAAGGGGGAGAAAATTACAACCTGCATTGCCAAGGGCAAACAAATCAATGTGAGAATGATCATCCTCTTGTGTATGAAAGAAGTTGTAAGTCAATTGTGTGCCAAGTCAAAAGACTTACTCCAGAAGATGTTGGTTTAACACTCCCCATTAAGGAGTTAAACATGGAAAGTTGTGAACAAGCCTTACCACACAGTATGAGGAGTAGTAGTAGGAGCTTTATCCTGGCAATTGAGTATACCAGGAAAGGGACAATTAGTGGTTAGTCCTGGCAGGTGAGTGGACCAGGAAGAAAAGAAGTTGTACCTCTGGTAGAAGGTTGTGGTTGAAGTAGAAGGTGGGAAATAATTAACATTCCACCACTGTGTTTTGATGAACTGCTGCATAACCATCCTGACTAAAGTAAAACTGTTGAATGGTCTATCCTGATTAAGGTGTTGTTTCTGAAGAAGAAATGAAAGCGGTGGAAACTGATTGGTCTCCTGAGAAAGGAATCTGTTTGTCATTGATTTCTCAAGTTGGTATATGAAGATAGAGACTTTGATTTGCCAAGTGGATACTGTAACAACTATTAATCTTGTGGACATAAGGAGGCCCTCTAGCCAAGTGAAGGATGCATTGGATTCAAAGAGCTGCTCTATATTCTACTTGAAAATGAACTTGAATTGACACATTCTGAATTGATTAAGGGGAAGGGGTTCCAACTCTAATCACAAGCTTTCTTGTTTTGTTTTCCTTGTATGTACAGTTGCTGAATTATTCCTTTATGGTGGTGTTGTATTTATTAGTGTGAGAGACCGACATGTTGGACAGTAGGTCACTTTCCTTTTAGTATTAGATTCATAGGTAGGGAATTTCATATTGGGTTAGAGAGGGATAGGTGTTTATCACCCCTTTTATTATTTAATAAATAGCATCTTGTGATAACACGTCACCTATGTGTCCGTCTCCCATGTCTGACTCCTCACTTTACACAGGCACTACTAACTCACAATCTATACATCAGTGCATGTATCAAGTAACAAATATGAATCATTAACAAACACATATACATACAATATAGTTATTTCTATCTTTTTCACAGGCAGGATTAACTAATTGGCTCTTGTTTCAAAATCTCTATTCTTGAGTATTTATTTTTTCTGAGCCATCTCAGTTCTGAAGCAAAGTCTTCACATTTTATTCTTTCCTGATTCTGTTTTTCTTTTGTAGAGTGGGTTCTTATTTGAGCTTTGAGCTAGTTGTTGTGTCTGTGTATCGAAGGCATCACTAAAGATGTTTTTAAAAGAATCCAATGTTTTGAAATGAATACATTCTCAGTAAATAGAAAGTGAAAGGAGTAAGAGTCCACGTTGTGTGTATCTAAAGCATGTACCCTGATCATGTGCTCATACATATCATGTGAAGGAGCCTGGGGAATCCGGCTGAAGCAGATGCCCTTTTTGTATTGCCCATTTACAAAGCTAGCCTTAGCAGCAAAGACAGTAAACTATGGTAAGAAATCAAAGGCCAATCACTGGAGTTGTTCCACGTTAAAGAGGTACCCTGGAACTCACCCTCGAAAGTGATACATTCCAATTTTCTGCACAGGGCATCAAGGATCCTCTGCAAAATTAATCCTGTCAGGTCAGTGAGGCATGTTATACTGGGTGTGGGAATGGAAGGGCTGAGTTCATTCATGTGATCTGCGCTGGCCCATCATTGTCCTCCTTTGGAGAAAAGATTGTGAGCTATATGTGAAAGGTGTCTGAATGGGCCACTTTGAAGAAGTGTTCCCTGGGATGCTCGCTGAATTGGAAGAAGGTGAAGAAAATAATAAAATTGATGTCACTAGGTCTTGTTGTGCTGGCAGGCCAGACCATTGGGAAATAGATAGGGCTCTTGTTTGTTGTGGCTTACACATTTAGTCAGTCAGAATGTACCTTCCACTTAGCCCAGAGAGGCGCACATCTGAATATCTTAATTGGGTCTCACATATGTATCACTGGTGATTGCTAACACGCGCCTGTTTCAATATCTTGGTCATACAAGCTATCACTTGTAAGGGGGTGAGGGGTCCAACATTGGCGATGACAAATGTTTGTGTAGAGCATGAAACTTTATCACACTTTGTATTATTTTGTGCCCTATACCACGACATACGCAATCGATGTCTCGTGAACGCACTTAGATCAAGTGGGTTACGACAATGGAGACCTACCCCAACGGTTGGAGACGCTTTTGCCTTCGACCTGTTTTCTAAAATTAGCATGTAAGGAAAGAAACTGCCTTTATCGTGAGGCAGAGAAATCATGATGCTGGTATGTTTTATGTTTCATTGTTTCAGCTGTTTTCCCCAACTTTTTATTTGCATGTGTTTTTAAGGTTTGTTCTGGTACATAACAACAACAGGATGGAACATATTTTTAGTCTTTTGAACTGTGCTATTAAGAATCGTATGCTGTATGTTATTTGTGATATGATGTTGTTTGATGGATTTTAATTGTAAATCCAAATAAACAGAATTACACACATCTAGCCCAATGGGCAAGGCCGGCAGGGATATATGTGTGCTGGATGCCAGGCAGAAGGTTACAGACTCTACTAGTAACGCATGGATTGCCATTTTAGGCACACTGATGACTTGCTCTCTTGAACAAGTTGTGACTTTCAGCATCATTGCTCTTTAGTGAATTGTTGGAGCACATGTTAATTTGTATAATCTTGAATTTAAAATCTGTATAATTTTACTTGATGGCATGTCTCCTTTAATGAACATTAAACAAGCACTATGCATATTCAAGGAGGGGATGGGGGTTCTGTGTGCGTACTGTCTGTTACATTTTATTGAGGCGTGTAATCTCTCAAGAGCAGGCACAGCCCAATTCTGCAAGTTTAGGAGAGGGTGGCAGGGTGCGCAGCGAGCGGCGCACGGTGTGCCATTCATGGAGTGGGCACGGAGAAGATGGACTCTCCATTCAGCTACACAGCCAAGGAACAATAAAGCAAGGAACATGCTTCATGATTTAGTAAATACAGTAGGTCCTTCAATGTAAGTCCACCAATAAAAAGACGTGTACCACCCCTCCTTTACAGTGCTTAAATCATAGAGCAGAATGCAACTTAAATGGTAATGAGGAGCTGGTTCCCGCGTGCCTGGAGACAAGAACACAATGCAAGGAGCGACACAACCACAACCGTTTCTGCTGACGCCAGGTAGGCCAGCAATATTGTGGCCTCAGTGGGAACCGTTATTTACCACATGTGCAAATGCATTGGGTGGAGCAGATTATGCCCAGGGAGACAGAAGACAATGTTACTCAACGGTATGGGTGTAGAGGGGCAAAAAAAGAATCTAGGGCCAATTGATGATGATGAAGATGATGCATATAAATAAAGCAATAAGAAGGATATTGAAGAGGTTTTCCAAAAAACTAAAAAATAGTATTGCACAAAATAACAAGCAAGTAAGAAAGCACTGAACCAGTGGGTGACTATGTAATCAAATTAGGACAAATGGTGGCCTTATGTGAGTTTGGTACCAGAATTGAAAATATGATCAGAGACATACTCTTGGTGCACATGAAAAGCAAGAAGATACAGGACAAATGTATAGTGGACAAAGAACTCACATTGGATAAGGCGATTCAGACAGCCAGACTAGCGGAAGAAACAGTGATGGCACTTGACCATACATCACTTAAGTTGTCACTGACCCATATGATATGATAGGTTATTTATAACGCGCTTAATACCCAGAGATTTCTAAGCACAGACCCGGGGATCGAACCTGTGGTGCTCCATGTTGTCTTGCTTCCAAGGCGAGCATGTTGCCCCAGAGCTATCCTCCTGATATGTCAATGATACCCAGTGTTTTCAAGTAATGCATTCGGGAATTAAATGTAAATGCTCGGACCACCTTCCTTAGCCCTTGAATTCTCACTCTATCCTTACTCTGTGCACTCAACTGTTTGGAATTGGTGCTCATGGGCTTGGCTCGGATTGGTAGCTGGCATCTCCTACAGTATACTGGTTATAGTGCCCTAAGGGGCTCTGGTGGAGGCAGAGGCTACTTTTGGCGTCAGTGGGGCAGATTGTTCTAGGAGGGGCATTGGCATTCTAAATGATTCAAAATGAGTGGCAGCCAGTGAAGCCTTTCAGCAGGTTAATGACCGTCTCCCCTAAATTAGCATGAACAATTGAGAGTAGTCATGTGTTGAAATTGTGCATTTTACCGCACACATTTTGAGAAAAATGGGGTAAAAGACATGCAGTCATTACAAGTTTGCTGGTAGCCTGCCGGAATTACTTGCAGCATAACGGCAAATGGAGCTAATTTTACTGGCTCCTGATATCCTGGTTATTCCAAGACTATTCCAGGTGCCACCTATGGCAGTCATTTCCCATTCCATGGAGTCCCTTAGGACCCCATGGGGGGGGGTATTGCAGGAAATACCGGTACCGGTGCCAGAAAAACCGTCTGCTTGTTCCCAGTGGTGGCCTGATTTACCTCCAGCTCTTGGCTGGAGGTCAATCAGTCAACCCCCACTGCCAAACCTGGACTCTGCCGTTCCGGAAATGTGCTGATATATTAAAACACTGGCTCGTTATTCCAGACCGACAGAGTTGTAATGACCCTCATAGTTTATGAAAATAGTAAAGCATTAAATAAAATAGATGCCAGGTCACCACCATTGCACAGGAGAATTTGACATCACTCAAACCAGCTTTTAATATTACACATGGAAAACAACCCCAGCATTTTAGATAAATAGGCAAGGTCAGATAGGGTTGCCTAATATACTGAATATTAGAATAGCTTGGCACAGGGCAGACTTCGACCTCTGATTTCAAATTAGCAGCATTTAGATGGGGTGAGGGAATTATTTTCTAAAAATAATGCATTTGGACGGCAGCACCAGCAACTTAACCCAAAAGTGGTTAAAAGACATCACTGATGGCTAACACAGATGTCATTAGGGCCCCTGGCTGGAACATCTGCGAGTAGTAAACTGTGTAAATGGTTACCTAGTGTGAGATGTGAATGGTGCGAATGATGAGTGTGTGACAAATATTGTGCACGAAAGCCTGGGATTTAAAACAGAATCTAAACTGGAGAGGCTCCTCACGTCTTAGAATAGTGGGCGCCTAATCAGTATCAGATAATAAGGTCCCCAATTATAATGTCGCCGCTCATATAGTCGCCAAGAGACGGCAAGGTGACATTATACATGGGGACAATATACGGGGTAAATGGGAGCAGGGGTTGGGGGTTGTCCCCTGCTCCATTGAAAACAAATGCAGGGGTTGCAGCGGTGTCCCCCGCAGGTTCCATATGATAATGTCACGGCAAAAAAAAACGGCGCCATTCTTGCATGGCGGCATTTTTGCGGGACATTATCACATGGAATCGCCAAATCGGTAGCAATGCAGGATGGTTGTGATTCCAATGTGGCTTTCCTTCCCCCAGCCGTACCTGCCTAACCAGCCTTTCATTGGTGCACACACAGAGGCCTGGGCGTTTTCTCCCGTGACTTACCATTTCCAATGTTTCAAGTTGTCAGATCTGAAGTGGCACATGCCCAGGACCCCCATTCTGGGGTTTAGGGGGTGGCATCTGTCCACCACCCTGGAGGAGGATCCACACACCTGCCTGGCCTGGCTGCTACATTTTTTGATTTTACATATATTGCATTCCATATGCGCCAGGAAAATGTTGATTGAAATTCTGTGTGCATTTACCGTCTTGGACAAGGTGCATGGATCAGGGGTAATAAAGACACGTGCCTGCAGGCATGGGTTGGGCACCACGACAAGAATAAAACCATTAAAGGATGATGGATGGCACAGTCTGAAGGGTGATGAACCCCAACACACAAGTGAAACATACTGGTGTGTTGCCTATAGTTAAATTCATAGTTGAGTTTATGCTAGCAGGATTTAAACTCTGGTTGTCAGGCTTCCAGGCAAGGACCTTTCCCACTAGATGACATGAACCATTCGTATGTCAATGGGCCTCATTAAACGGTGGGCGGTAAGGGTTTTACCGGTACCGGTATTTTACCGGTACCGGTAAACCCTTACCGCCTTACTACGAGGTCCCTTTGCGGGTTGGGGAATTTAACGCCTGCTTTTTGCAGGTGTTAAAAACCAACCCGCAAAGGGACCAGGGAGCTATTTACGGTACCACAATTTGCGGTGCCGTAATTAGCACCTTCCCCATTCCCATTATGACCTATGGGGCAAAAATGGGAATGGGGAAGGGCAATGGGGGAAGGGGGAATTACCGCCCTACCAACCTTGGAATAGGGCGGTAATTCCCCTTTCCACCAAGGCGGTGCCGGTATTTTACCGGCATGGACCAAGGTGCTAATAGCACCTTGGTCCACCGCCATCCGTGAAATGAGGCCCAATGTCTCATATTGATATAAATAAAAACCTGATTCGGGAAGATATCTCGCGCTCACACCTATACTTTAACAAGATTTCTAATCAATTTTGGTCCAATAATATTAATGTAGTAAAACAACTTCAATTTAAAGAGTCCATCAATGCAATGATTCCCAACAAAAAATGTTTTTTAATTTGTCAAAGAAAAACAGCTGACACGTGTTTCGACCTTGGGTCGTTCTCAAGGCTGTGTGGAATTATACAGTCAAATAATATATAGCAATTAAGAAAAATTATAAAAAGAAAACCATACAATATAGTTCCACATGTCAGGTCAGGATGAGAGAGGTTTTTTGCCATAATCAAATATTTGAATTGATATGAAAGAAAAATTAAAAAGCCACAAATTAGTTCCTCTATCAAAGAAGTCTCTAAAATGGAGACATTACCCCCATAAAAAACTCACTCTTTATAACGACTCCAGATTTGACTAAATTTAGAAGAAATAATATTTAAAATTTCAAGATGTTTGTTACATGCATAGTTAGTTTTTAAACACAAAATCCCAATATTTTCACCTTGTGAAACCATTCTAGCTAGACCAAAATATAAATTTTCAAAGTTAAAATTAAAAATTTTTGGTGAATTTGTAAATATGACTGTATTTCCCTGTTAGTACTTGATCATGCAATATTACTGTAACTAAGACTTACCCCATTTATAAATCACTCGAATTCACAAGTTTGAAGTATTAAAGGATCACCCAGTTTACTTGGTCTTGAGTTGTCAATTCAATTTTCAGATCTGTATAAGAGATTCCTTTTTATTTTAATTTATTAATCCAAATTACTAAACTGACTGGTATAATGAAATAATAATAAATGCTCACCAGCTTTTAACAATTAAGTTTCTTGAAAAAATTTTTTTGTGTAGCTGGATGCTATCACATTCCAATCATTTTGACACATAAATTGTGTAGTCTGGAAATAAAGTTCACCTACAAAAATAATAAGCTCATTTGTATATATATCACTATGATTCAATCTCCTCCATTAAAGCATTGATCTTAGATTATCTTAAGACTCACCATTTAAAGGGTTAGATCCCACGTCTCTTGTTTTCTAAACGGATCCTGCACCCATCACAGAATCTTATATACATTTTGCCCGCGAAAACCGCGGGCCGTGTTTACAGTGACGTCACGCGCACATGGACGCGATGACGTCATGCGTTAAATGCCGTGATGACGTCACGCGTACGGGCGCGCGATATCGTCATCGAATGCATTTAGCAAACGCGGGCGTATAACTTATCATTTACTATTCTCGCATCAAATGTCTATTCTTTATCGGAGTTTAAATTCTCACAAAGTGACTCAGCACCCATCAAATGGACTTCGAAACATTAACAATAGATTTAGACTATATAAATAAAAAGTATATTAATGTTGTTAATGTTACCTTATGGAATGTGCGAATTAGGCTTGATGTGCATTATTGATTTTAGTATATGATAGAATGGCTTCACAAATGATGAATATATCATAAATATTCATAAAAGAAATATTTCCATTTTATAGAAACACATGCATCTCATGATCATGATTGAGACCATATAAGGTACTCCTAAAATAACAAATTAACTTGCATTCTTCTTGCCTTAATTTGAGCCTAAGATTACCTCCTCGTTTCCCCATTTTAATCTGTATTGGTCCAATATATCTAATATTGTCTTGATTATCTAACTGATGACATTGCTGCCAATGAATTGCAAGAGGTGACTTCGGGTCGATACTTCTTAGACTGGCCAAATGTTCCCTTATTCGAAATCTCAATTGTCGAATAGTACTACCAATATAGAGTTTTCCACATGTGCAGATGATGGCATAAATAACATAACTAGTTTTGCAATTAATAAATTCCTTAATCTTAATTGTCATTCCATTAGCATCAGAAAAAACATCACAATTTACATGTGCATACTTGCACTGATTGCAATTACCACATTTGAAAAAACCCTTCTTTCCTTTTAACCAAGTCTCCTTAATATTTTCCTCTTTGATGTTCAAAAAAGACGGACTCAATTTTTGTTTTATAGTATGTGCTCTCTTGAAAGTGAACTTAGGTTTTTCCGTCAGGAAAGGTAGCAGATCCTTATCAAGTCTCAAAATGTCCCAATGTTTGGACACCATTTTGTAAAGATATGATGAATCCTGAGAAAATTGTGTTATTATGGAAATATGTTCACCTGGTTGCTTCTTTACATGTTCGCATAAAAGTTCCACTTGACTACATTCTTTGTACTTTTCAGCCGCTTTCTTTATGCATCTCAAATTATAACCCCTATTTCTAAATCTGTTCATAAGCAATTTAGTTTCTTCATGGTAATCCATATCCCGACTGCAGTTTCTCCTGGCTCGATAAAATTCCCCCACTGGGATATTCTCTATTGTAGATCTTTGGTGACTACTTTGTGCACAAAGTACAGAGTTTACCTCTGTTGGCTTACGGTATGTTTTAGTCTCAAAATGCCCATTGATAACAAAAATATGTAAGTCTAAAAAATCAATGCTTTCCGAACTAGCTGAACCAGTAAAACTGATACCAAATTTGTTGTTATTGGTATGTGCCACAAAAGTTTCAAATGATTCAGGTGATCCTTTCCATACAATTAATACATCATCTATAAATCTCCTCCATATTATTAAGTTGGTTCTAAACATTTTTTTGTTCATAGATGTGTGTTTCCTCATATTGGGCCATAAACAGGTTGGCCAGGGACGGAGCAAATTTTGCACCCATGGCCACCCCTTTGGCCTGTACATAGTATTGCTCGTTAAAGATGAATACATTGTTATCTAATGTGAATCTCAAAAAACTCTTGAGCATATCTATATGTTGTATATAAGAGGCAGACGAATTTCCAAAGGTGTAGTCTAATGTCTGAATTGCCAAATCATGATCTATACTAGTATAGAGTGCTGAGACATCCAGCGTAGCTAAAAGATAATCTGGTTCCCATTTCAGATTTTTGAGAAATTGTAAAACATGTCCACTATCCCTAATGTAGGATTTCATTTTGAGAACATTAGGTTTTAGGGCTTCATCCAAGTACTGTGACATGCCTTCTGTTACCCACCCTATACCACTCATGATAGGTCTGACTGATGGTAAAGTTTCGTAAACCTTATGTATCTTAGGCAAAAAATATAGGGTGGGCATAGTCGGTTCCGTATTGGTCAAAAAAGCCTTTTCATCATCTGATAAAAAGCCCTTGTCATACCATAACTGTATTAGTTTCAAATGTTCAGTTACAATTTTCTTTGTAGGGTTAGATTTCAAAGGGGTGTAACATTGTGAAGTATCTAAATGTAACATGGCCATTGTAATATAATCATTGGTATTCATCACTACAATGTTACCCCCCTTGTCCGCTTCTTTAATAGTTATCATTTTGTCATTCATTAAAGCCACTAAGGCTTCCGTTTCCTCTTTACTTAAATTGGATCTGCATCTCTTTCTCTTATAGGTTCTACTATCCATATGTCTATGGATATCCTTGATGATTGCCTTATGGAAAGTTTCAATTACATTCTCTGTACCTAATTGTGGAGTAAATTTCGATTTCGGCTTTAATTCTTTTAAATCAAGATGTCTGGTACTGACACCCAATGTTTGACAAATTGACTCTGTATCCACTATGATATCTTGATTTAAATTCGTCAGAGTAGTGATGTTGTGAATATCAGAGATAGTATACAAACTCAGCGGGTTCAAGGTGGTCTTAGGCTGAAACACTTTTACCTGAGTTGCAAAGAATTTCTTTAATTTCAATTTTCTTATAAATTTGAAAATGTCTATCTGAAAATTCACATAATCTGTTTTTACACTTGGTGCAAAGGAAAAAACTTTATTCAACACAGCAATTTCCACCTCTGAGAGGCATTTATCCGACAAATTGATAACCAGATCACATTTCATTGGTTCCCCTGTCGTTTCTCATATTGATATGTTGCTCTGCAGGGTGTATTTGCATACACATTGTTTTGTATTAAATGTGTGCACCTTGTATACTTACCTGCAACTTTATAGCAAAATCTCCCCATCCTGTACATTTTTAAGATGTTGATACATTTTCTGAAAGTCAAATGATCATTTGTTTTGTGTGCTTTTTTCGATTAGGAAACGTTAATTCAATTACTTTTACCTTTGTATGATATGTAACTTTAGATATGTCTGTTCCCTTCCTGTGACACTTCCCACTGTGTACGTTGAACCCCTCCACTGTTTTCATGACCTTTTCCCTGACTGTGTGTGTCTTTGGTTGAGCGTGGCTCCATGCACAACCCATTGTGACAGGTAGCGCAGCAGCACCACAAAAGACATTTTAGTCCCTCATTCGTGACCTTCCCGAGCCCCACCCCCATTAGACTTCAGTCATGATGAGTGGTGATGGTAAATCTCTGTTATGAGAGGAATGATGTCTTGTCTGTCCCCACTCCCGAAACATCCCATTATGGATGCCCTCTCCCTCTCATAATAAAAGACTTAACACTTCCAGGAGCCAGCCCGGGCCCCAGGCACCCTCTAATCTAGCTCTGTGTATCATCCACTGACTACACAATAACAAGGTATACACAATTTAGAACCTGAGTTGGGAATCGAGACCTCGAATCTTATCACACTCGAACTCGAGTCGTATCCATTCTGGTATTGCTTTTCTTTTGGGATTAATCCGTGGATTTTAGATGGCTGAGTTTTTTTCCTTCAAGGTTACCACACAGTTTGAAATTTATTTACTGCGTTGTTTTCCAAATAAAAAATTCAATCTTTATTTTCGTTTTCTGGAATTTACAACTGGTTAAAAGTGTAGAGTATTAGACCTCAAACTTGACTTGACAGGGATGGCTGGCTAGTCGTCATAAGTAACTCCTATTTGTTAGAGGGGATTTTGGAGATCTATTTTGTGTATTACAGAGGCTCCGTTCCCCTGTTGGTGAAAAAAAGAAATGATGATGCCCTTATTAGTGTCAGGGTCAAAAGAGCAATCTGATGTAGGGATCTTCCTGATCCGTATTTTTCTACTCAGGTCACATAAAAAGCCGACCGGTTTCAGTGGTATAGCGATGAGTGTCACCACTTTCTTCAGGGCTAGAGACTCGCACTTTTTGGTGTGCGGTCTGATTTCTTCTGGTAGGGTGAATCTTGAGTATTCAGAAATAGGAGTTTGCCCTATGGAGTGTAAGAGACGGGGATGGGAGGGGGAAAACACAAAGGGAATGCTGGTTAGTAACATAACCCACAGTTTTGTCTCACAGGGGTGGAAAAATGTATAAACTGCATCTCACCCAATAGAGCTGCTTTAATCCCATCTATTAGGGTCTCAGAGTCGAGCAGGATATAATTTGTGCTGTCCCGAGTCCCGACACATTTGCTTGTGTACCTATAGAGAAATTTGTTCCGTAAGTATACACATGTAAGCTTGAAGGATTAACATATCACACTGAATAATCATCCTAGTGTGCTCTCAACCTACTTGCGAACATACAATGTTAAAAACTTTTTGATTAAAAACTAGCTCAATTATTACACAGATCAGCTCGCATGAGCTTGATCTGGAGTGCACTAGGGCCCAAGTGAACAACCTCCATAGGTTCTTCAACAGATGGCTATTGGCCCGCTTGTAATTATGTGCAGCTAGGCTCAACTGCCAGCAAAAAGCACATATAGACCCCTTGTTTCAAATCAAATTGCTAGCGTGAAACATGTGAGAGTAACAAAGCTGATGGGCAAGCGTGGGGTGGTGCCTATGAATTACAAAGCGATTAGTGATTGCTTATTTCCAAAGGGAAACACAACTTCAGTTCGAGAGAGAAGAAGAGGAAAAAATGCCTCCGACCAACCCGTCAGACCAGTATAAGGGATCGAGTATGAAGGGGCAGCATAACTAAGCGTGGAGAAGGAAAGTCCGTCGAGGTGGGTTCTGCCCTGCTTACCTCCCGTACGTTGGTAGTCCGCAGTTAGAGTTCCGCGGTCTGCGTCTCAACAGAGTGCCGTTTTACGGGTATTGTTGATGTCGTGGTCACGTGATGCCTTTCACGTGTCGACCGCGAGTAAACGATGTGACGCCGTGAATGGCAGGTATCCAAAAAAGGGGATACCGCAAGGGGCCTGAGCCTAGCGGCCATCTTGGAATGGTATCTAATGGGTACAACTCCTATGACTAATAGAGGTATTTTAATGCAGGTGTGCACAGCCTCACGACAATACAGGCAGAAGTGTCAATTGTCAATATACAGCTCCCAATCATGTTATAGCTTATTGTATGTATGTATATGCCCCAGTCTCTCTTAGTTTACGATCCATGAATGGGGTTGGTGCAAAGAGGGGGGAGTGGAGGGGACAACTCAATTTGCATGGGTCAGCAGGCGCATAGCAGGTATTTGATGAATGATATTGCAGACTTGCAGAACTGGGGCGAAAGCAGGGCGAGCATCAGGGGATGCAGAAGCCCAGCCAGACAGGAGGCGGAACATGGTGGACATTGAGTAGTTGAGCACAGTGTTTGGCTAGTAGGGTTAGGTACACAGTGTAACACAGGGCAGGAGTAGGCAGTAGAGAGCATGTGTGATTGATGGACCAGGAAGAGTAACAATAAGTGCACAGTAGGACATGGCATTCAGGGGATGCAGCAGCAGGGGTTTTCAAATGTTTTGAGGTCGCTGGATGTGTAAAATGTGAATCTTGCTAGTGGCATTGGCATGGCTTGTGGAAGGCAGGCATCCGTTTGTCAGTGAGCTAAGCCCAGGGCCGCGTGTGCTTCAAGGGCGAGTGGTGAAGGGCCACAGTGCATGCACTTTTCAGAGTAGCAGTCTTTTTTTTAAAGTCATCAGTTAGTGGGCCATGCACTTAGCACGTATGTTGGTCTGTGTGCCTGCACTCAATTATCAAATGGTTCCAGGACAACGACAGCACAAGGTGTGCAAGGGAACTTTTAGATTGCTTTGACTTTTGGTTGCCTCATCCTTTTTTTGGGAGAAACCATCATGTGCTGCCCTTGTGTGTGATGGAGCATGCAAGCAGCGCAACACACACACACACACACCAACATTCACACATGATATCAAAACGTCCACTCTCATATACTAACACTCCACACCATCACTGACACTTTCTGCGTGAGGTGTGATGGATGGAGCTTGCAAGCAGCACACATTTACAACCTCACTTCCCAACCAACACACACACATGCTAGATCATCCAACTAAATCATTTATTGACACCCCACTCTCTCTCATACAGCACCACACCTGCACTCATAACAAACACTGTTTCCTACATCAATGACTGTGGCTGTCCTGACTCTGGCATCAGAAAGGCCAGGGTTGAACCTGAGCTACTGGAGTGTCCTGCTGCCAGCTGCATAATGTCTACAAGACAAACATAGCTGCAGCATGTGATGTTCAGCATATCGGGCCTTTGCATTGCACGCCCCTTCCGGATTACACACATAAAACCCCTTTTGCTGCGGCAGTACCTTCAGTGCATTTGTTGTATCTGTTACAACCGCCCTTTATTCATGCCTGAGAATAAACACTATTTTATCTAAATAAAACAAGGCCATCTTTGAGTTTCTTCAGACAACTGCCTCCTATATTTACAAGTGTGAGTCCTGACAGTCCTCCATTCTTCAATAACATGAGTACCATTAAGTTGGATATTAACATGTATTATTGCAGTACTTAGAAGCAGGGAAATCAGGTATGAAGTGGTACATAAAGATGTGGGTTTGTTACTGACATGGAAAACGACCCTTTTCAATTGCTGTAATCTTTGAACTGTACATATATAACATAATTGTCCACCTTTTAGACCATAAATATATAAGAAAGACATGGAAAGTGAAAGTGTAGATGTGTAATATCTTTAAGTATTTGGTTTCTGGCTTTTTAGCTGGCACCCCTTTGCATTCTCGTACCTGTAGCTTAACTATTCTCAATATTAATATAGGGGACAGAACAAGTACCAGATGCAAAGAACAGGAGGGAACTCACAAGCACTGCTTGAACTTGTCACTGTTGACATGTCTTGACGTCTGGGGATAGAGGTATCAATTCCTAAGAGAGTGTGGACAGAATGCCTTCTGTAAGCTTGCCCCGTCTCTGGGCAAAATAACCTCTCACAATAGGTCCAGGTGTTTATAAAAACCTTTAAATCAATGGATGGGGATCAGGCCCTCCTTCCAAGATCTGTGTCATACTGAGCTCCTCTTGTCACCCGATTTCTGTCCTCTGCAAGATTTTTATTGAACTGTTGCAGGATTCTGTGAGTGAGAGGGGTTCTTTTCTTAGACATGTAACAATAATGCCCAGCTATTAGATTAGGGCACCTCAATGATTTATTTATTTATTTATTTATTAATTTCTATTGCGCCAGTGACTCGCAAGTCTCGGGGCACAGAGACATGGACACAAGGGACAAACAAAAATCGAACGAGACAAAATGATCGTTCACATGATTGTGAATTCGTACACACATTTGATCCATTAACTGCACCCATGCTCAGCGAATGGTGCTAATTCAACTGAAGCTAACAACAGTAGAACAAAAACTTCTCTCTCTGCCCTTTCTCCCACTATGCCCTACTAACCCACCCTACCCTCTTACCTTTCAGAGCCGCCAGAGCGCCAGGGGACAACTGCGGTGGTGATAGTGCGTGGTATAACTATCCTTGAACATTAACATATATATATATATATATATATTGTTTACATAAAGTTCCCTGTGAAAGTACATAATATTCCAGTCCAGATTGTTTGGCACTAATTTCAATATATATTGATACTGTGTTATTTTGCAGACATTCTGGTCTTTAGGATCAAGTAAAAATGTAAATGACATAATGACTGCAAGCAATAATGTCAATGCAGTAACAATGTTATTTACAAGCACCACGCACTTTAGCAACATCAATGTTCTGTGACTATACTTTTGGCGCAATCTATTTTTGTGAAAGCACATGATATATGGCTCTCAAATGGAAAAGGCAGAATCAGCAAGGAAAGCCGGGCATGTGTTCTCACGTAGCTTTTTCAAAAAAACGATAACAAAAGATGTTTTTAACACATTCTTTAATCAACTCTAGATGGGTGTGCTATAGATGGACAAATGAATAACATCAAATACAAAAGACACTTCCAACATGGCACCCATTGAAATAAGGAATGGTCTTAGATTTTCAAGTCAATGGAAAGAAAAGAAGGACAGTTTCATTTGTAAAATGTTTAAAAAGAGAAACCTGTTTTCTATGTTTACAATCTGACGAAGCCCGCAATGGTGAAATGAGTTATTGTTTGTTTTCCTTCGAACTGCTTGTTCACCATTTTAAAAATAAAGGACTTATGACAGAGATCCTTCTTTTTATGAGGAGAATGCCACCATAAAGCTCTAATCAGCTTTACGAACGGCTACAGACCAAACCGGTGGACGGATTTTTGCCAAATTTGCGGCAGGGGCAGGGGCTTGGTCCCGAAAAGCATGTTTTTGTAAATTTGGTGACAATCCGTGCAGTACTTTTCTTTAAAATGACTAAAAAAATGAGTGATATCTATGTCTGCTCCGCGTCACACTTCCCTGTTCGCTCTGCGGACAAGATACCGATTGGCTAGGGGGTGGCGTCATGACCGTGGACATGCAATGTCTTCGCCGATTGGTTGCAGCGAGCCGTGATGTGCGTCAAAATGTGTGGGTGCGTGTGATGCTGGAAATGCATCGGAGGGACAGGGCCTACGTATCCTTGTCCTTTACTGCATTTTATTGCATGTTCTGTCATGTTTTCCGCACAGGAGTTCATGTGGGACTCCTGGCGGTGCAGCTCTCTCTCTCTTTTGGTTTACTACTATAATGTTTTGGCTGCACTGCACTTCTGCTGGCTGATAAACATGCCAGAACCTGATTCTATCACATTTCTTCCAGTAGGATTAGATTTTTGCTAAAGGTCAAATGTGATTCATTTCATCTGTATGCCACGTTCACATTTCTGTTCACTTTTGGCATAAAAGGCGAATGTGGAAACGAGGCACGCACATTCTGTCACTTTCAGGACTGTGGATGCAGCTGTGTCCATCAGAATCAGGTTCTTTGACTCTTTGCTGACGGCTCCCACCCCCTGACCAGTGTGTCAGTATTGCACCGCGGATAAAGTGACAGCTTCAACATGAAGGGTGTGTGCTGTTGCTGCCAGAAACGAATCAAACAATTAATACTTTGAACATGACGGAATGGGGTGGCATGCGAAAGTATTGCTGCCAGACTGCAGGTATCTCTTTCAAATGATACCCAAGTAACTATGGGATACGAAATACTGTAATAAGTTCATCTCAAAGGAAAATATAAAAATACTTTTTATGTAACCTCGAAATGCATAACATCAATAATTTTGGTGATCATTGCGACAGGGCCAGAGTCTTAGCCCTGTTAAGGGGGAGCGGGACCCCTCAAAACCGAGGGTAGGTGGCCCACCAGGGTATAGTTAATACTACCCAAGCAAGTTGTGAGGAAGGTGCTGGAAGGGCCCAGTCACTGATCCCCTTAACGTGTAAAACTATTGGTTCCCCTGCCTTTTTCACCTTACCTACCAGCCTCTTTACTGGCCCCTTCTAAGCAGGACTACAGCATCCAGGAATCACTGCGACCATAATTAGCAGAACGAGAATAAAAGGATACCAGCTGCGAGTTTCACTCCCTCACTAATTGCCATAGCGTCTGGTAAGCTTCAAACAACACCAAGCTGGGGGAGAAGGGCCAATGCGATGAAGCCAAGCAACAATGATCCGTCCAAATAGAGAGATCACCGGCAAATCAAGAGGGGGCATGCCAAGAATGGACTTGACAACTTTTTCTATGAAAACCAAGCCCCGAGGGGGAAAGAAGAGGGAAAGATTGGTCAAAGCCGGACAGAGGACACCAAGAACCATTGGGAGTGGGGGGAAGTAACATCCGGAAAGGCAGGGGAATGAAAGCCCCATCAGATCCATGAATGAGGGGTGTTCGGCTGAGGTCTGGAAGAGAGTTGGTGGTGGACCGAGATACCCTGTGCTGGAGACTGGAAGGTAGAACCAAGTGCTAAGGAGTTTTGAGGAAGAGTAGGATGAGAATGCAGGTAAGGCATTGTGTGGGAAGAGAGAGAGTGGCACCAAGCATGAGAGACTGTCGTGATTGTGGTGTAGGTGTCAAAGTGTGTGAAGGGGGAAGGGTGTGGGAGAGAGTGAGCACAGAAGGGAGGAAACGGTAGCAGGAGGGTAGGTGGGACAAATGAGAGGTGTGTGAGGATGATCTGAAGAAGGAGGGAGAGAGAGAAAGGGAAAGACAGGGAGTAACGAGAGATAGAGAGGGTAGGAGAAGAGGACATGTGGGGAGAGCGGTGAGTTGGCACGCAGTGGGAGAAGGCTTAGAGGACCTAGGAAGATCGAGGAGGGAGGAGCGGGAGAGGAAGAAGGATAGAGGGGTCATTGTGTGTAAGAGAGAGGGAAGGAGAAAGATCAGGGAGAGGAGAGGGAGAGCAACAGAGAGAAAGTGCAAGACTGTGGAAACACCATCCAAATATCATTGCTACCCACCTCGGGGAACCAGCAAAGTAGGAACCCATTAGTAAGTCTTGGAGGGAGTACAGAATAAAAGGCCTGTATTTGACCCCCAAACCCATGAAAAACAATGGGTACTGCACATTGATTCCTTGATTCAACATCACCTTATGCTTGCACCTCGCTTTCCACTTTGGCCTCCTGTGGAGGACACTGCAATTAGCAAGCGGATGTCTTTGTAGCCTGTACAGAATTGAGTGTGTTGAAAGGGCGAAGCAACCACTGCTCTCAGTATTGGAATAATCAGGACCATGGAAGCAAAGAACGTTTACAAGATGTGTGCCCCACCACACAAAGTCCACTTTGATCACCCAGATCTTACGTGGCCACTTCCGACCGTGAGGAGCACACATGTCCTGATTCCTAAGTGCCTCAAAAAGCCACTTGCCAAACTTGCTAAGGTGGCACAGAAAAACAAAGGGCTTAGTAGTCAACTGAGAGGATATTGTACTATCCACAGTGTGTCACTTTCTCCATTTCTCTCTCTTTCTCTACCTCCCTCTCTTTTTCTTCTGTCAATTAGAGCAATTCAAAGTCTTCCTGCGCGCAATGTGGGGTCATTATGTTATGTTTCTATATGTTACTGCATAGTGTCAATCGCACACCGCTGACAATACTACTCGCATGGTCTCGCTCCCTCTTTCTCGCTCAGCGAGTGCAGTTTAAGAAAGTGTTCTACTGTGTGGTGCTGTGCTCACATATTTTAACATGCTTTAGAATTATAATATAGTTGTCCTTAACAGAGGTCCCCCAGGGGTCAGAATTCGCCCACCTGCAGAAACAGGACATCACCATTTCGACTGGAGGCACTTCAAATGGTACAGCACACTTTTCCTTAAGTATGTTCTATTACAGTAGAGTATGTTACTGCAGTGTATACTGCATGTTCTCTCTCTCTTGACGGTATCTCTCTCTCTCTCTCTCTCTCTCTCTATTTCGCTCACACTCACACTCCTGCTCTCGCCCTTTCTCACCCTTTCTTCTTTACCGTCCCACATTGTTTTCTGCTACAGAATGTGGGGTGATGTGTCCAAATGTTCTAGCATCATATTTCCCATACCAGAATCCTCACAAGAAGCTCCGAGGTTCCAGAAGGAGGTGGAGAATCGGGCTCTGGACTGCACCATGGAGTATTGAGAGCTAACGACCCATCTGCAGTGTTGACCAAAGCTGTGACTTTTCCAGCCATGCATCCATCAAAGAGCACCTGTTACGTGTTGGATGCTCTTTGAGCTGGTTCCATGTAATTTAATCGTGGGATGTTTTTTCGCAGGGTTTTTTTACCGCTGATTTCCTTTCGAAAAATCTCATCAAATGTTTTATTTTTTTTATTTTTGGGGGTTCCCCCCCAAACTCAGGAAGCAAACATGAGTGGGCACCACTGTAACATTAATCTCCTTAATGTCCTTATTACTTGGTAAATGAAGTCTCTGATGTATAATTCTCAATAGCAGGGTAGTTTACTATGTGCAGAAGCCGGCTGTAAAAGACTTGGAGACACCCAAGTCAAAAAATAACAGTGGAAGCAAGAGACTAGGTGCAATACCCAGTCATACAGCCGCTCTCTGAATCCCAATCAGGGTTTTAATTAGTTACAATGTTGGTAGACACTTAGTGTAGAGATAAAAGATGATTAGAAAAAACTCAAAAGTAATATTCTCATCATTGAGAAAACAACATTACTTTTGAGTTTTTTCTAATCATCTTTTATCTCTACACTAAGTGTCTACCAACATTGTAACTAATTAAAACCCTGATTGGGATTCAGAGAGCGGCTGTATGACTGGGTATTGCACCTAGTCTCTTGCTTCCCCCCCAAACTCCCCATCTCCTTTAATTTTTTACCCACGCCCAATTTATATATTTTTCTAACCACCCCCAAAATTCGATGATTTTTTTCAGCAAAACATTCATGGTAAAATACCCTGCTAAAAAACATCCCACGATGAAAGGACGTCGTACCGGCGGATCATGGGTGGCTTTTGCGATACCTTGTACGTAGAGATATTTTAATCTGTGCCGATTTGGGCATGCTGTTGGAGAAAAAGGTGGGGGTGCCTGCTCCCAATTTTGAAATAGAAATCATAGAGAAGAGTCGAGAGATTGATGTTGGGGCCTCCGCCCTTTGTACCCTTTGTTTTTTCTCACCCGCCACCAACCTTGTACCCCACTAGTCCTCACCTACCATTCAACCTCCAGAAATCAGGGGGCTGCAGCTTCCCCGTATTAGCCCCCAAACTCTGGAACTCCTTACGTACGCACTTTAGAGATGTACCCTCCTTCTTCTGTTTCACAAAGAAGATAAAACACTGGCTTCTCACCCAAGTGCAGACATAAAGCTTTCCTAGGGGATGACATAATGATCTCTCTTGTACATATCTGTATCTGTGCCTATACTGCCTAGACCACTACGTTAGCTTTCTGTATTGTGCCTTTATTGTACATAGTGTGTATACCTTTACTGTACCTATTTGCATTGCCTGTACCCTGTTAACTGTCTGAATGCTTCTGTAAACTATGCGCTTAGACAGGGGTGTTGCTAGGTCTGGAAAAGACCCGGGGCTACGCTTATGTCGGAACTGTCGAGACTGGGGGCTAGCTAGCCTTTTGGTTGTAGCTCCTGAGATTCTATCTGGGGCTACAACCAAAAGACCAGGGGCTATAGCCCCCTTAGCCCCCCCTAGCAACGCCTCTGCGCTTAGATACCTGAGGGTTTAGTGCGCTTTATAAATGAATAAACTAAACTATAATCAACTAAAATAAACCCCCTTGCCATTTCCTCACCCACACCCACCCTTGCAGTCCCCCCTTCTCCTCACACACACCCATCTTCTCAGTCCCATCCTTCCCCTCACCCACATCCACCCTCACAGCCGCAGCCTTTTTCTCAGCCACACCCATTACCTGCTTTGTCCTCCACCACACCACTCTCACATTCCTGTCCTTTCCCTCATCCACACCTGTGGAGGTTCCACGAGCTCCTTTGGCACCAATGAGGTCCAATCACTTTTGACTGACTTCCCACTTGCTACCCCATTTACCACGCCCCACCCTGCTGGTCCAAGGATGAACAGTGTTGGTCCCCCAGTGCCTGAATACCCATTAAATACGTTATCAGCAGCAGGTGAGAAAGTGATTATTAGTAATATTTAGCACTACACAGGCAATGTGGCAGATACACTTTTCAAACATTGAATCACTTTTGAACAGTATGAGCAGTGGTGCACGAGGGTGCACTTTGATGGATTGGATAATAAGATGGACTTCCGATTCTTCTGTAAGGTTTGGGGGGGCTTTGTAAGACTAAAACAAACACAGTCCTGTGAATTTAAAGGTGGAACCCAAGGCCCCCAATGCTCTCGCCCTCTCCTGACCAACCACTTCCCCCTTCACCTCCCTCAAACATCCCCTATTTCCCCCATCCACCACTCCTCACATTGAGCCCTGATACTAGTAGCAGCTGCCAACCTTCCCCCTCAATTCCCACAGCACTGCACTCCTTGACCCTCAAACTAGTGGCACCCGCCACCCTTCCCCCTCTGCCCCACCCACCACTGCTCCCCTTGGGCCCTTCAGCTAGCGGTTCCCATGCATTTTCCTCCCCTGGCGACTCTGCATGTTCCTTGACCTCACTTTTCTTCAGTTACACTGTATAGGCAACCCTTTAGATTTGCTGAATACTTTTCCATACTGCACTTGTGTTCTTGCTCTGACACCAGCACCCTGGGCGGGAGCCAGCCAAGCAAGTGGCTAGGAACGTGGGCTCGAACCACCGGTGTAAGCTTACGTGCTGAGCCGCCTGACGGCCGGCTCCCCCGCCTCCATCTTCCTCCCACCCTCCATCCCTGTTTTTTTTTTCTTCTTTATTAATCCCCCCACTTACCTTATTTTGGCTGCGGCTTCACTCGCCGCCGCAGCCGCACCTTCCACTCAGCTGACCATGGCCACCATGGAAAGGGAAGAAAGACTCCCTATGGAGCCCCACCTTCTCTTTCCATGGCACCCATGTTGGTAAAGAATTTTCCTCTCTACAAGGGGACGCGTGCGGTGTCCCATTGTAGGAAGGAAAATCCCTTTTTTTAGCACCTCCGATTGCTGCTTTGGTAACCCGGGTGCTAATGGCCTTATGTACCCATTCCACAGGCAACACCGGGGGGTAACGGCCCTGGGCCCACCATTACCGCAGGCGTTGCCCCTGGGATGGGTACATAACGCCACAATAAAAACTTAAAACATTTCTTGTGTTGTATCTACTTATTTATTGCATGTTATTTACGGAGTCAAAAGTGCACTAGAAAAGCTGAAAGGCTTCCAAAGCTTCTGCCCATTATCAGCCTTTGCTCCAAATGATTGGAATCTTTAGAGCTGCATCGGGCCCCATGGTTTAGATGGGATCACATCTTTTTTCGAGCTGGTTCGCCCATCTCTACTTCACACACATGAAGTGTTCTAGGAGGCGCTCCGCGTTCTCTGTATAGTGCCAGACTGCTTATTGAAGCTATATCTATGTTTTTAAATAACCATAATAAAAAACATATTCTATGGCACAGGTTTATATCTTGATCGCACCTTTGAAGGTACTCATTTGTATAATCTAAAGAGGTTTTGGGATAGATTTTTTTCAAAAAACGACTCTCACATACTTTTGTTTCTGATACAGCACTGTGTGTAACTTTTGGGACCCAATAAACAGAAAACACGCACACAATTGTACATGTAGTTTGAAATTAGCATAGCTGCTCATAAGGCATTAACCGCCATGCTGAATTTGCCTGTAAAGGTGGTGCTGGACCAGACGTACTGAATGTAGGTACTAAGAGCTTCCCTTGTGTTGAGGCTGAGAATCTTGCAGACTGCAGTAACACCACTAACCGAGGGGTGGGGGGAGGGGGGGTGGGGCGACTCTATGCTGGACTCTCACCATGTTCTGCAAGGTGTGTAAACAGACACAGAATCCAGGTGGTCCTCTGACTGCATCACTGCTGGCGATCATCGGCGATGCAGTGGACATATGTAATGTTGGCCATCTTGAAGTCATGGTGGCCACCATTGCAGCTGATGACTCATTGTTCCTTCTGCTTTTAGCACATGCTGAAAGACAGGTAGAGTCTGCAGAAATCGCTGCCTCTTCAATAGCATCTCAATACTGATGTGGGTGAAGACACTTGGTGTTTCCCTGCCCACGGTGGCGAAAAGCATGGAGCGATTTTCCAACATGGCTCTCTCTCCATGTAGAGCATCTGTACCAAAATGGTGCAGACATTATTTCTATAGTTTTTCATTCATGCACATGAAAATGAGGGTTTATTCGGGGCAAAAAGTAATTTTCTGGACTCTGTTGACAGTGGGCAAAACGCTGCTGTTATTCTATATTGTCAGGCTTCACGTCTTGCGATGTAAGGCTATTGTAATTTTTCAATCTACATTGACTACAGGCTCGGATTGGCCTGTAGGGCAATAGGTCTATGGCCGAACCAAAAACACCAAATGCTGTTGTGGGCCATTTTCTGGGGTCAGAGTGGGCTACTTTTTTGGCCAATGTGGGCCAGTTTGATGAGTTACTTCACTGTGTGGCTAGTAGTTTTGACCAGTGTTGCGGAATACATATTCTTTACAATGCACAATTTGTATCACAATTTATTAAAAAAACTATTCAAACAGTGTCACACAAGGAATGAATAGCCATTTGCAACTGTGGGCCACTTTTTCATTGGTGCCCAAAACTATTTCATGGCCCAGTTCGACACTACTTGCCTGTTACCCTGCATTGCTCTGAATGTGCTGGCCATTGCAGGAGCCATTCTTTCCCCATTATTATGGCAGCCCCCATCTCAGGGATTTTAGGGTCATGACCTTGCATACATTTCTTTTGGAGTCTGATGCCACAAGCATGGTGTTGCACAGGGGTTTTGAACAGTGCAGCCTGGTCATGCATGTTGCAAGTGAACTGCCTCCATCTTAAGCATTTCAGTTGCAGCCCTTCAAGTGCAGCACTGATGATCTATTGCAGTAAACAAGGACATTATTATTGCCTGCTCCAGGGCATTAAACGAAACAATGTATTCGCCGGTATTCCTTGAGCAGACCACATTTGTCAATCATTCCATCATAGCACAGGAAAATCTAATGAGCAATTAATATAAAGAATTAGACATTTAGTTAATTTGATGATTTTTCTAATGTTTATCAGATTAACATTTACTGGATCACATTAATCACCATTAAGGGCTCCTTGATAAGATCAACTTTCAATTTCCTCTGTCAGTCAAACATAGAACGTCTGACGCTATTACTCTATGCCTCGTCGCCAGCTGACATGACAGCCTTTTTCATTTAAATTAGCCGCGCCTGTGGCAGCGACAGGAAGCTACTTATTCCGCTTCACAAAAAATGTCAAGCTTTTCGTTTTGCTTACAATCATCGGCGACTTATGATCTGATTATCGCCCTTGACAGCGCAAATCACCCCTTCAAGATAGGTTTCAGGCTCAGTTGGGAAAGCCTGTGAGACCCTTCTCATCTTCACGATTCAAGTTTGAATTTCTGGATCACTGACCATGTGCGCTCAGTACAAAGGAGAACAAAATTGCCATCAAAAGTTTCTTTTTCGATTCCACGCCACTATGCCTGTGATTGTTGCGGAAACGTTCAACATGAAGCTACAGTTAAACCAATTGCGTCTGGTGCATTGCAGATCAACAATGCATATATAAATATATAACTATGTGCACATTCGTGTACAAAGACAAGAGGGTCTCAACATTGACTCAAACCATATTTCTGATTTTAAAGCGATTCAAGACCCTTTAGTACATAATTTGATGAGGCATCCTATGGTTTGTGTCATTTATAAAGGTGGGTGAAACAGTTGAAATTTGGTCCGCGGAGCAATTGCCGAAATATGCACAATGTTGGGCTGCTTTGCCAATATCGCCCATGGTGCGAAATTGCCAATTTCTGACATTTCCCTGCCCAACATTTCATTTTCTTGGTGGAAATTTCATTTTGTGCTTTAAACTTCATGCAAAAAAGGAAATTTTGTGCAAAAACCCGCAAACTTCCAGGTGAAACGGACATTTCGGGGAAAACAAATGTTGCAGAAAATGCGTGGATCAGGAACCAATCCACTATGCCGGCAAACCGACATTGAATGCTATTTTGCCTGTTTCGTTATGATTGTGGAAATTCCACTCCCAGCATTCCCACATAAACAACTCACTGTCATCTCCTTCGTCATGCCAAGAATAGACTACACCAACCGCATTTATCTCAGAACGCCGGACTACCGTACCAAAAAACGACAGCAAACACAGAATGCGACAGTAAGACTACTCCTCAACTCACTAAGAGAGAACACATCACACCAGAACTGAGTAGCTTGCATTGGCTACCAGTCAAAATAATTATCTTATTCAAAACACTCTGCATAACCCACAGAGCATCCCACGGCCAAGGAGCGCAATTCATAAAGGGAAAATCTCCATCTACAAACCAAACAGAACACTAAGTCCCGCAACGACACTCGCCTTGAACCAAAATAATACACAAAGCACAAATTTGGTGGATCAGCATTCTCCTGCATCTTGGCAGTATGTTGGAACTCACGCCCGAAGGAAAAACAAACAACAGAAGACCACCTGAAATTCAGATAATTGCAAAAAACATGACTTTTTAACTCACTGGGCTAAACAGGAAAAACAGTTGAAGGGAAACAGTCAACACAATACAAGAAAAACACCCCAAACAACCAAAACCTAGGGAATCAAAACCTAGACACCCCAAAGAAATAAAGCATTTTACCACAAACCACTATAGAAGAATATGAACCCTGCCACACCAACATACCCATCGCATAGAAGGGCACAGACTACTCACACCACTAACTAACCCTAATAAATATGTTCCAATTTCCAGCCTATGCACCCTCAAACACCAAACAAAACACACACGCACCTCTACCACAGCAGAAACCTTAAACCACCACAAAATGCACACATTCAGCAGCACCCAACTAAACACAACACACTACAGAAAACTAAACCATTACACACAAATCATCCCACACACACTCATTCAACAAACACGACCTGTTATCAACTAAAAACAACCCCAACACACAGTGATCGTTTTCCGAACTGAAGCTACCAAAAGCAAATCAACACTCTCCAGCGCTTTCCCCCTCTATCCAACTAACTAAGCCCTCCCATCCTTCCTGCCTTTACAGATCCCCCAGAGCACTTGGAGACCATGAAAGTGGCAGCAGTGCACAGTGTAAATCACAATAACATAACATAACATAACATCCCTAGTCAAACATGGCTTCATGAGTGAACAAATGGAGAACATAACCTTATTTCTTACTTCTGCTATATTAAACTAAGACATCCAGAGATAAGTGATGCCATGGTTGAAGGTGTGCTTGATACCAATTTGTGGCTTGACCCATCATTTCTTGTCAACGACTGTCACAACGTGTGGCTGGTGGCTCATCCTGCAAATGAAGAGGGAATAATGAGGGCTCTCCAGCAGGTGCAGATTCCTCCTATCTTGGGTGATTGTGGCAGATGTTGTTGCTACTGGATCATTTACGTTGCCAGGATGATTCCTAAGCATGGCGGAGTGAAGATGTGCCACCTCAACATGTAATGTCACCACAGATGCTGCACTTGATCTGCAATATCTATTTGGCGTGAGAGTAAACCACTCATACTTGACTTCTTCTTTGACTTTCTTCATTCAGCATGATACGTACCCCTTAAGGCAGCTCCACACTACACTAGGCAGCCTTTATGCCTGGGCAGCTTCTCCCCACATGTGGTTGACTGTATGTTCTTCTAAAGAACATGGGGAAGTTGGGGCTCTGCTGAGCCACAGATGTGGGATGTCTGTCTTTGGGTGGGTTATAGGAGCATTGGAACATAGATATATTTGCAACATGCGAAGAACAAATGAAATGGCAATGATGCCCCAGAAGCGACTGATTTTTTAGCCACTCGCTGTGAGTTGATGTTTATACCAACCTGCTAACAGCTGATAACTTAGCGACTAGCTAAAAGGGAGGTACCCCTCAAATTATTTACCTTCAAGATTATTCACTTTCATCACACATTTGGGTAAGGGTCTTCTATGTTGTTCAGTTTAGAATCATTAGAAGTTGTGGTTCTACCCACCACAGGACAACTGTTTTGATGGTAAGCGGATTTCCACCATATACCCTATAATATCATGGGAGATGCCCTACAGGAGCTGACTGGCTTGTTGAGACAGGGTGATCAGAGATCGTGCGGTCCTGAAATCCTGTTTGCATGGGGTTCATGTATTAACAAGCAGCTTTCAGTGCCATGGGTCTGATTGACTGAATAATGTGCCAAACATTCAGTCTTTATTAATGCTTTAATGTTGCTCTTTTGCATTGATGCAGCGATTTGTGCTTTGTATTATATATGGAGATACGTTTCTGGTTTAGTTTTGTAACTATAGCGTGGCTTTGAATTAAGCAGTATATTTGACAATGTTTATGATTATCCTTAGCAAAAGAAACCAGGTTGGACAGGACTGTGTGTCTTTGTCAGAAGAAAGAAATGGGGGGGTAAACCCCATGTTGGGTTGGAATGGGCTCTTCTCTGTTGTAAAAGGCCCATTTGATTGAAGCCCCATTTTTGTGTCATTGAATATTGATTTGGTTATAGAAGGTGAAACTTGTTATATACCAGACAAACACATGTGTTTGAATTCTATATTAACTTGAAGAGTTGGAACATTGTGTTTATTCTAGAAATATTGTATGAGTTTTTTTATAAGTGTAAATTAAAGCTTATTATTTGCAAGGTTAGTCATTCTTGCCTCTGAGATACATTGGGACAGTGAAATGCTATATGAATAGATATCACTGTGTTATGCAATGCTTAATATGTCTTTTTCTGTAATCTCAGTCCCTACCTAATGTGTGCATTAGGTGCAACATCGGGGATGAGATGCAGCAGCTCGTGAGTAAATTGCCAGGTCTGTAGATTGTTAACAGAACTTTTAACACTCCTAGGACCCACCTTGTTTGTGCATATTAAGTTGCTCTGTTTTTTCATTCTAAGTTAGTAGGGTAATCCAGACATGGAACCCTTGCTCACTGTTCTTAGAGAGGCACAGCGCCACCTCACTGAGGAGGCCCAACCAGGCCGAAACACGTGTCTGGGGTTGCTGTTGGTACTCTTGTTCAGAAGAGAATTGCCTGGCATTTCGGTGCTGGACTGCCCTTGGACAGGTCAAAGACTGATATGTTGTGGAAATGTCTCTTCTGTGAAAGGTTGGTGAGCTAAAGACTCTGGTTGAGACTCTAACCCGGGATCTAGGCAAGTAGAGAGAATCTCCCAAGACCACCCTTATTTGTGCATGTTAACAGAACTGTAACTGTTACGAATGAGGTGGGCAGGGGATACACTTCTAAGCCCACGTAAAATAAAATCGGGGTAGCTAGAGCATGATCAGTGCTGTACACAGACGAAAGGAGAAGTCCTTTGGTTTCTAAGTGAGTGGCTGGTAGCTTCACTGTCGAATAGCAGAGACCTTGACCATTCTCCCAACCCCAAGCTGGGAGGCAGGGGGGCTTCCCCCATGTAATCTCAGAGCTCTGGCTAGGGTGATCCCAAAATGGGGCACGCAGCAGTTCTTTTTCTCCCGATTGTATCCCTGACTCCACTAATTCTATCTGTCTTTCTGCACTTCCTGATTGACATTTCTCAGGCAAATCAGATGCATAAATCATATACTCTTACATTTTATTGCATACTGCAACTATATCTGCTTCCTGTAACCATACTACTGTAACCACTTACTCCAGGATCGTAAGGTGCTACGCTCACTGTAACCCTGAGCAATGTATTGTCCATGAAACTAAGACAATTTCATGTAACAGCGCCTCGATGCCTCTGGGCTGCTAGTGCACTTTATAAATTAAAAAAATAAAAATAATTTAATATGGGTGTTCTGTGGTTTTGCTTCGTGTTTGAAAGTGCAGTTCATAAATCTTTACTGGCTCCCTGAAATATTTACTAACTCTGTCTAAGTGATCTATGTAGAAAAACTGCTCTGAAATGATAATGTAAGGCTTTTCATCCCAACTTTTTTGCCCCCTTGCCATCAGTGCATTGCTAAAAAATCCTCGTGACATGAAAATGGCTACATGAGCCAATAAAAACAGAAATGGGCAAATGATTAACTCAATATGGTCATCAGATGTTATTATTTGGGGATACGCCTGTATGCAACTTACGGCACCCCTAGCTCCCTTCCTGGTACTCAGCATTCTGGGCACAGTACTATCCAGGCCAATGCACCCTCCCCGCTCCTCTGTGCAGGGTAATTCTGAGATCTCTGACTTGAAATTCCCCTACTCCTCTGCATGCAGCCCCATCCATACACATACCCCACACCATAAGCGTTTCTGTCGTATGTGGCTGGGTGCATTGCTTGAGTGGGAGGAGTGCATCATGGATTGTTGAACCTGGAGGTCTGTGTATTCCAGGTATGACGGATGTTCATAACATAGGTATGGTAATGTTTACTTATAAAGCATCTATACACAGGCAAGTGTTTCAAAGCGCTCAAGGAGGGTGGGAACACAGGGAAAAAACAAGTCGCTCAGAGCCCTTGAATTTCTGAGACGATAACGGTCTGCGCAGGCAGATTAAGTAAATATGAAAACATTTAACAGTTTAGATACAGCAAATAGGCCTGACGGTGATGCTGTGGTTTTTTCAAGTGCACATTAAGGGACGAAGACAAGGGAGAACAGACAGATGGATGTTGAGGTCACCCAGCAGGAGGAGTTTAGAGGAGGAGGAGAGTAAAGAAGAGGCAAGGTTGGTCCATTCCAAAAGGAAGAGAGCGAGCTGTCCAGGAGGCCGATAGAAGGCAGCCATGAGGAGAGAAGATTTAGGAGAGGGTGAGAGCCTGCACACTAGGCACTCAAAGGAGGAGTATGCCTGAGTAGGGATAATAGACACAGGTAGCCATTCAGGGTAGATCAGTGCTACTCCACCGCCTGCCTTCTTTAGCCTGCGCAGAGAAATGATTTTGTAACCTTCAGGGAGAAGAGTGTCAAAGCTTGTGACAGAGCTGTATTGAACCATGTCTCAGTGATGGCGAGCATATCAAGATCCATGAGTTCGAGGAGGTTGCAGATATCGGTTGAGTGTTTTACAGTGGAGCAAGTGTTAAGTGTGGCAATGTGGAGAAATTGGGGATGTGGTCATGTTTTACATCCAAGTGAAGCACCCCAAATATAGACCACTTTTGTGACAACCAGAGTGGTCATGTACATTGAATGCACTTTATTAAAACCAAAAGCTAGCCATGATTTTTTAATAGGCTTTACCATATATGTATTATTGTTGGGTATTTGAACTTTATGGAATGTGGATGCATGATGGCTGTGTGTGGACGAATTAATGAATGTTGTAGTGTTGATGACATTAATTGTATCGATTGCTGTGTTCTTAAACTCCCTGTAATGTAAATAACATGCTTAAGTTTTGATTAAATCATGATTAATTCATTTGTGTAAATATTGTATCAGGTAAAAAAACCCTTTTGATACTTTGTTTATAAATTAAATTCCTCTGGACTCTTTCTTCTGAGCAAATAAATGTTGAGCAGCTTGCCATCTTTAAAGGTCTTGAAGAGGGAAAATGGAGACCAAATCCATGCCCCCGCACTCCAAGCGCCCCAGCGCACCCATGGGTGACAAATATGCTGAAACACACCCACTTCACCAACAGTGCAACTTCTATGCTACATTAGAATCAATGCTGCAATATCAGAATCTACAAACACAAAAATCCCTGTTTAAAGGCTTGCAAATGCCTATATGAATTAACATGGTCTAAATGCACAGTGTAAAGCTATGTTTCAGGAAAATTACAGCTAAGTTCATTTCACTCACTGAACACTGAACACTGGCTGCGGGAGCCTTATCAACATTCCTCGCAAAACAAGTCCGACCTGCCAAGGCCGCAAGTTCAAGATAAAATTGCTTTCTGCAGACAGACATTTTTTTTATCCACAAATGCGAGTAAATCACGGCAACCCAGTGTGCTTTTTTTCTTTCTGGGAAAGAAAGACATTTTCTCAAGGACACGCACAACATTGAAACATAACTTGTAACAAGCCAGAGCCCAGGTGCGAACTGCTTGTTCAGCTAAAAGTTATGGGAACAAAGTCACATTGCAACAAGATTAGAATTAGGTAATGGGGGCTGGCACAGCTAAATCAACCCACTGACGCAGGAGGTTAATATCCAATTATCAGGCTCTCTATAAGGGCTACATATGTAACCCACCACTCTGCAGCCAATAACAGGAGGAGATAGGTTTCTGGGAGCTGATCCAATTCTGTGAGGTCAGCCTGCAGTGTGATTATAAAACTTACTTGCAAGACAGTCCCGGGGGAGACGGCGCCTGAATTCGCGGGGTGCACAATGCTTTGTGTGTTTTTTTGCCTAGAAATAAATGCAGTTTGAAAACATGCTGCTGCCTGCTTGGCACTCTGTTGCATTTCTGGGGGCCATATGGGAGGTGTTGGGGCCTCCCATAGCTGGTGAGGGTATGGCTGCTGGCCCCCCACTGCCCTGGGGGTGGGGGGGGGATCCAGCTTCTCCCCGACAAGTTGGTGCCCTCTGTGAGGCTCATTGCTCATTGTAACATGGGTAATTGAGCTCTGCCTGCGCAAGCTCTGCGATGGACTGAGCTCCCTGCCGCCGACTCAAGGAAGCTGTGAGACCCTCGCCTGCACCTGAAGACCACCGGAAAAACGCGTAACCGGCTAAAGGCTTCGGGGGCCACTTGGAAATACCCCGCTTGAGGGCAGGTGAGAGCCCTGCAGGAGAAGGGGTCCGGTGAAGCGCATTGAGGGAGTGTCCAGCAGTGGTGCAACTGCCAGTGCAGCATAGGAAAATGTAAGTAAACCAGCAACATGGGCTCTGAGGGGGGGAAATGTTTAAAGTAGAAATGTTAAAGTGTTTTTTTTTATTTTTTTTTTTTTTTTTTAGGGAGGGATTGTAAATTGGGTGGTGGGTGATTGTACATTGTCACAAAATTCAGCGCATTGGTAGTGATCGGCACGTGAATTGTAGTTGGGACTGGGGTGGTGGCAGTGGTCCCTTCTTGTGTTTTTGAGCATATTGGGTGGGGTAGTGACTCCCTACACATAGAACAGGAGTGCCGCGCTGATTGGTCTAGAACAGGAGTGCCGCGCTGATTGGTCTGGATGGTGATTTCATGTACGGGGTCTGGATTTCCTATGAATTGACGTTATAGATCAATGAGTAGATGAGGTTCCCTGCTAATTGAGCGTTTTAGTTCAGTGAGTGGATGATGTTTTCCCGCAGGAGGTAGCTAGATTGTTCCCGAGTGCGGAAGATAGTTGGCTGGTTAAGGTCCCCTGGTGAGGAGCGTATCATGCACTAGGCGACGCAGTGTGTGCAGTCCAATTATAAGAGTTTATTGTGGTTTACCTTGTTCCAGTTGAGACAGGAAGACAGCTGTGGGGATTGTGGGGTTTTATTTTGGGATTTTTTGTGGGGTTGGGAGAAATGGGTTATTGTTCTGTGTATGCACATTTGTCTTTTCATTTGCATTGTGTTTTTAGTTTGGTGACGTCACCTTCAGATTGATGCATAAGGACACAAAGTTTTGATGGTGAGGAGATAGTGGTGTGGTTTTGGATTTGGAGAATAGGTGACCAAGAGGCGGTGTGTGGAAGACACATGCGCAAGATTGTGGGGGTGTGCCGGAGAAGGCAATGGTTTGGTGAAGATGGATTGCACGTGGAGTGCACTGGCTAAGGTGCGGAGCAAAGAAGGCTCACAGAAGTTGAAAAAATGTTCAATTATTTTCTAACTTTTTCTCCCTGAACAGCGGACTACCGAAATTTTCGAATTGAATAGAGGTAAAATGTATCACACAATACAGAAATGACTCCCCTTCACTTGTTGTGTAGCACACAGCTTCCATGCTGAAATAAGTCAGTAAAACATAGTGTGCAAAGATTCAAAAGTACTGAAGGTAAATTAAAAAGACCATGGCTGCTCATAGGCGGCTTCTCCAGAAGCGTGCAGCAATCGCTAAGGACACACATACACAGCACTTACGCGGGAATAGCTTTAAAAGCACATGGCTACAGTTGAACTGTGTGCACGAAGGAAAAGGAAAATGCGAGGGGTCAGCTGATGTTGAACAAACACGAGCAGAGGGAAGAGGGGACTCACCCTTCTGAACCTCCGGGAGTGTAATATTTGATGACACAGGGGCAGAGAAAGGCAGATGAGGACAAGTAGGCACAAAATAAATCATTCAAGCATGCGATGGGAGGGGCAGTTAAAAACAGCTTCAACACACACGCACAAGAATCACAATAGCAGTGTCAACAATCACCACAATATGAACCGCCCATGTGGGGAGGATACATGGGGCAGGATGGGATCATTTCAGCAGACACCACAAGCACCAATGCAGGTACTGTTACCACTACATGTACAGACACAACAAATGACAGCACCACTACCCCAGCACTGACTAGAATGACAACACAGAGGCACTGCACAGCAGCCAGCACCCATACAGAACACTGACACAATAGTAATGGTACCAGTTACATGACTGGGTGGGGTCTTCCTGATGGGGAACAAACCTTTCAAAGGACATAGATTGACATTATACCGCTAATAGGACAGCCCAAGACAAACTTGATTTGACTCACTCTGCCACACGCACTAATGCTTCCCCGACAGAGCGGGCGAGACGCGCGCCGACACACACACTCACGCACACTCAATAATGCAGAGGACAATTGCATAGGGGTGGTGATAGGTATCAAAACATTTTCTTTTCTGGGTGACAGTGGGGCAACTAGGCCATGCATTAGGGAAGAGACATTTGTGACATCATGAGCAATGTGGATATGACCACCTTATTAACAGAGAAATACATAACTTGTTAAACACCAGGCATACACATGTTGAAAGTAAGGAAGATTGTTTAAGAATAATGGGGGTGCACAGTACAGAGGGGGGTGCATAATGATAGCGCATCACAAGAGAGTACATTTAGCTACATTTTGAGCACACATCTTTCAGTGAGGAGACTGGGCTCATGAATACACGATTAACACAGAACAATCAAATGAGACACACAAGATGGAAGAAAGTGCACTTGAGGGGGGAGGCCTACATTTCATTGACAGTTCACCACAGGAGGAGAGAAATAGGGGTAAAGGGTGGATGATCCATGTTCCCAACAGAATTAATTTGGCGACAAAATAACAGTGCAAGTGGTACTGCCACTAGCGCTTTTGAAAATAACACTGGCACAAATGCATTAGCCAACACACATAGGGAAAGAGGTCATTGCTGCACGAACTGGAGCATAATGGTTGTATTAAAATTTGAGAGCAGATATTGGGGGGAGAAATATATATTGTTTAAATGTAACAGTAATTAGAAATATATATTGTTTAAATGTAACAGTAATTAGAAATATATATTGTTTAAATGTAACAGTAATTACAGTAGTGGAGTAATAAAATACTAGACTAAATGAGTAATTAACAGAGTAGGTAAGCTTTAAAAAGTGGACATGGGGTGGGATAGAGAGAATGGGAGCAAATTGGTAGCGGATTTCATTAGTACCAGCTTAAAGTGCCTGCAGTTCACTGCGAGGCACGCCCTGAGAAGTGTGAGAGGAGCCATAGAAAAAAATAAATAAATAAATAAATAAAAAAAAAAAGATTTTAAAACCCTGCGATTATCTTAACTAAGTAACATGGTGCACTTAATTTAGAAACACAGCCACCCTATATGACAAATTTACCACCCTGATGTTTCCCTATTTAGCTTGTCAGTGCCTGATGCCCCACGGGACAAAGGCACGCACTATAAATAACTTATAACAAAAGCACAGTAAATACAAAGATCCAAAGGCCCATTTGTACACTAGCACCCAAATTGCATATATATGATCAAAGTGTGTAATGAGTATCTTCACAAAAATTAAGTGCATACCCATTTTCTGGGTACATTCCGAATTGTGTAATAATTTACAGTCAGACCGCCATTGAACGCCACCAGGTGGTGACAGGATGGTGCATAGGTGTACCATTGGCTCCTCCCACTAGGACACTGAATAGTGTGAGAGTAGTGCAGAGAGGTTAGGTCAAGAAATTGAAGAATATGTAAATTATCAGGTCTCAAGCACTTCCATTTCATTTCTTGCCAGATACAAAGGACCCAGGGCAGGCCTGAAGACAACGGACAACCAACACCCAATGGCTATGGACTACAGTGGGACATTTTCCCCTCCTGACAGACTTTGTCAGAAGTGTAAGGCGTCAAGCCCTACAAAGCGGTGGCCACCCTGGCAACGAGGGAGCAACGATCAACAGGGCCAACGCAAGAGATTTTCATGAACTGCAAAATAGCACGAACTCTCCCGAGTTAGGGAAACATGGCCATCCCATGGTCCAACGCACACTAGCAACTAGAATAGGGACTGACACACGCATTTCCAAAGTTTAATTGAGTTTCATATCACATTTTGTGCACCTACAGCTGTAACACTGTTTTGTTTCTTCTCTTTTCCCCGCACATGCAGGTTGTTGCGTATGTATGCTGTTAGAAATGTGTAGGAAATTTCCTTAATGTTATCTTCCATTAGAAACTGTGAGGCCTACTGATTAAAACATTGTGTAGCATTCCCCACTCAATTGCCCACCCTATCAAGAACCTCAGACCCCTTAGAGCATGTTTCCCTGAAGTATATTTCCTTGCTTCCATTGAATAAACAGCCCAAGATTTTCCCTACCCATATTGAGAAATTTTGAAAACACGAAATGTCCAGGGGGAGGTTTGATTTTGCCCTTAGTGATTGTTTAGTTCGCGGAGCTTGATGTTACTAACATGTACTAACGTATTAACGCTTTTCTTGCGATTTTCAGGCGGGCAACTTTATCATCTCATCAGCTGCAAGGACCCAGCAGCGTAAGTGGTTATGGGCACGCAAATAAGGACTTCTACCTTCACGATGGGACTATTAATGATGAACGAAATTATGGGGGTGGTACTTTGAAAATTATTTGTAATAATGAGCATTACCGCTGTATCCCCTGCTAACATTCCCTAACCTAAGCAGGAACAGTTACGGCGTCAGTGGGTAAGGAAAAGCTGCTGCTAAAGTAAAGAGAGTTAAGGGCAGACACAAGGGGAGTAAAACATACACATAACACACATATCAGAAGTGACCAACAACATGCACACATGTACAAAATTGGTAGGGACACCACTGGAGAGAGCTGTCCTGACTGTTCTTTAACATATGCCGGAAGAGAATTGATTACAACAGAAATTACTACAGCAGAGCACGACGCCCATGTATGACAAGGTGCGAAGAAGATTGCAAGGGAAGACAGCAACATTGAGATTGAAAAAAATAAAATACATAAATAAATAATAAAAGAAGAAAGAAAAACAAAAAGAGAGAAGAAAAAATAAAATGAAAAAGACAAAAATATGATAAGTGCCTAACAGTGTGGGAGAAAAGAGCAAAGATGGTCACTGAAGAAGGACGTATACTGTTAAGGTACCAACGTTATGTTACCAGCACAACAGTGACAAGAAGTGGACAATCATGCTGGATGCAAGAAGGTTGAGAGAAGTTGCGAGATGAGAGCAGGAACATCACTGCTTATGGACTACTATTGAGCACATGCATCCAAAGGTCAAGAGAAACTACCACTGAATTGGGGAGGAGAGTGTTCATTGGTGCGCATCAGCATGCCCTTGTTGGTGATGACCAAGGAAGATGTGGAGAGTGACACATTCACCAAGATGGAAAACAACGGAAGAAGAGAAACAGACAGAGAAGTAAAAAGAGGGGGGAATTACTTCTCGAGCGAGAAAGAAGAATGAGTGGGTGCAGTACCAGCATACCAAAGAATGATCAGCAAAAAATGCATCTGAAAAGAGAAAGCAAAGAACTAGCTAGTGCTTGCATGGTGATGGATGACATCATGACTGCCTGGTTGCTTGAAGGTGATAACGGAAGGACGAGTACCGAGCACAGCACCATTGTGCAAGATAGAGATACATTGCAAAAGAACAACAGAAGAAGTTATCGGAATGCAAATAAGAGACATGGTGAAAGGAAGAGCCGGACTAAGATAGCGGTGCGCAACATGGTTCCAGCAGTAATAAAGGTGGCCACTCCCTGTGATCAGAGGAAGTACGTAGGGAAGTGAGTGTGGTGGAACACAGAAGGGGAACACTCCTATATGTACTGTTGATCAACAACAATGCAGAAAATTATGGACACTTCAAGGAATTGGCAAAGATATGCAGACCGGAAGGAGGTGAATGTTGCTTGGTGGTGTGGTCGACAAAGTCGACCAGAGGGGGGACTGAAGAGGGAAAATGGAGACCAAATCCATGCCCCCGCACCCCAAGCGCCCCAGCGCACCCATGGGTGACAAATATGCTGAAACACACCCACTTCACCAACAGTGCAACTTCTATGCTACATTAGAATCAATGCTGCAATATCAGAATCTACAAACACAAAAATCCCTGTTTAAAGGCTTGCAAATGCCTATATGAATTAACATGGTCTAAATGCACAGTGTAAAGCTATGTTTCAGGAAAATTACAGCTAAGTTCATTTCACTCACTGAACACTGAACACTGGCTGCGGGAGCCTTATCAACATTCCTCGCAAAACAAGTCCGACCTGCCAAGGCCGCAAGTTCAAGATAAAATTGCTTTCTGCAGACAGACATTTTTTTTATCCACAAATGCGAGTAAATCACGGCAACCCAGTGTGCTTTTTTTCTTTCTGGGAAAGAAAGACATTTTCTCAAGGACACGCACAACATTGAAACATAACTTGTAACAAGCCAGAGCCCAGGTGCGAACTGCTTGTTCAGCTAAAAGTTATGGGAACAAAGTCACATTGCAACAAGATTAGAATTAGGTAATGGGGGCTGGCACAGCTAAATCAACCCACTGACGCAGGAGGTTAATATCCAATTATCAGGCTCTCTATAAGGGCTACATATGTAACCCACCACTCTGCAGCCAATAACAGGAGGAGATAGGTTTCTGGGAGCTGATCCAATTCTGTGAGGTCAGCCTGCAGTGTGATTATAAAACTTACTTGCAAGACAGCCCCGGGGGAGACGGCGCCTGAATTCGCGGTGTGCACGATGCTTTGTGGGTTTTTTTGCCTAGAAATAAATGCAGTTTGAAAACATGCTGCTGCCTGCTTGGCACTCTGTTGCATTTCTGGGGGCCATATGGGAGGTGTTGGGGCCTCCCATAGCTGGTGAGGGTATGGCTGCTGGCCCCCCACTGCCCTGGGGGTGGGGGGGGATCCAGCTTCTCCCCGACAGTCTTTTTGCAGGGGGGCGCATGGACAGTGGTCCCCCCGAGGGTGACAAGAGGGCCAGAGGGATGGCAGTGGATGGAGAAGGAGTCAAGGCCGACAAGGGAGCCAGGACAGTAGGGCAAGGCCGATGCGCCTGTACAGAGGAGGAGGAGGAAGGCGTAATGGGCAGGGGGCGCTGTGTAGAAAAGGAGGAAGGCACAGAGGGCAAGTGAGTCTGGCCGGAGGGGGCAGTAAGATTACAGAGGCGAGGGAAGAGCCTATCAAAGAGAAGAAGGTTGGGTTGAGGACCCTGTACCATGATGGTTCCGTTGAAATAGACATTAATGATGACTCTGGAAATGGTGATGAGGTCAAGGAGGACCTCCCAGCGAGTGCCACCATTAATGGGAGAAGAGGCGATAGGAGAGAGAAAGCCCACCATGCAGCGAGTCCATAGATCAGGTGAGTTAACGAAGAAGATGATGTCAGTGACAGCCTCTCTGGCGGAAGCTGTGACATAGGTGTCTGCAATAGGAAGGCCTGGGTTGGAGCTCAGGGTGTCCTTCTTAAGTTATCTCTGGCCAGATTTAGTGATAGGAGAAGGATAGGTGATAGTGAAGAAGTTGGAGAGGATAGGAGAGATAGATAGCGACATGGTAGGCAGAAGTGGAGGGGGGGAAGACACTTGGCAGGCTGAAGCACTGATGCACTTTAAGGTGGAGGGGAGACAGAGGGAGGTGCACCTTGTGGAAACCTAAACAGCCGCAAAGCACAACTGAATCGATTATCCAGCAGGGCAGGTGAATGCAGCAGCACTAGACAGGCTAAGTTTGATTTTAAAACAGGGCAGATGAATGCAGAAACACGAGACAGGCTAAATTTGATTTTAAAACAGGGCAGGCGAATGCAGCCACATTAGACAGGCTAAATTTGATTTTAAAACAGGGCAGGCGAATGCAGCCACAGTTGACAGGCTAAATTCGTTTTTACAACAGTGCAGGTGACACATTCAGTTACAGGCAAGACAAGATAAGATGAAGACCAGATCAGGTAAAGTTTGAGAAGCTAGTAAAAGGAGCTGACCTTTGGAAGAGTGTTCGGAAGTCCATTTCTCAACGTGGGTGCAGGGAACATGGTGGTTTCCTTTGCCTCCAAGTGCATGTGGGGGGGGGTATAGGAGAGGACCCACAGAGCCCACAGACCCGGTCCGACAGCTGGCAGGGAGCAGACACGGCCTTAGGATGAGGGGGCCGGCTCAAGCCTGCCTGTCCCCAATAGGCCACTTTAGAAACCCAGGGCCCAATCAATGAGCAGGGCGGCACAGAGTAGGCAATCAGGCAGCCAGCCTTTACAGCTGGATAAAGGTGGCAGCCATCTTGGAAGTGCCACGAGATGGCACGAGAAAGGCACAAAAGATGTTGGAATCCCAAGCAGACAAGGCCCCAAGTTCAGTGGGCACAACAGAAAGAAACAGGTAAGCGCGGAAAAAACCCGCTATCTTTAAGAAATCGATCAATTTCTTTTTTTCATTTCTTTTAAAAAAAATAAAGCAAACTTTTTTGGTGGGATCGGATGGGAGCCCTAACTAAAAGGATGTTACTGTATGACTGTCTTGTATAACCTTTCGATATCTTATCCTGTACAAATAAAGCAGCTCCCACTGCACTTACCTGGCTCCAGAGTGTTCTTTACTTCAAAGTTGACCCAACTGATGATAGCAGGATACTACAGTTTCCATGGGTTACAGCATCTGTACATTGCTGGGTGAGAGATAGGTGCTGCTTGCTTATGTGTACAAACACTGCCTGAAGTGCAGAATTGTGTGCAGACATTGCAGCTCCCCGGTGGATCACCAGGTCCCTTCATGTTCCTTACATGGCACGTTTCGTGTGTTGAGAAAAGTGACATGTCTATGATATGAAATGCTGATTTTGCTTTGATGAGCTAAGTGACATGTCTAGGAATCTGCTGACAAACAACAGACACTCCCAAATGAACATCCTGGGCTCAACCAAATAGAGGATTGCTTTCTCCTCATTAGAACAGAGGCTGAACCCCGTCCCCTCCCCCAGTGATTAATGGTTGGTATGACATGTGCACGGGCCATCTTTTATGACGAATGAGCTGGGCTACAGTTTATACTTAAAGTTAATTGTATAAGTGTATTCTCCTTTTTTTGCTATTCTCTACACTATTCTCCACAGGACCCCCATTTAAAAGGCTGAAGAAAGCTGTCTTCAATATGCAGTACCACACTGGATTCTAGCCCTCATTGATGACAGGTCAAAGGCCACCTTTCTAGGATTATTTCAATCAATTCACCACAACATCACCTTTGACATGAACACATGATTCCAGCTTCTCACCTCTCATTTCCAAAATTTCTCTTGAGGCTCATCAGTGCACACGACTGTCTGGCCCAGTGATTTCTTGACAAGGAACTACTCAATCCGAAATGTGTGACGCTGTGGGTTTGGAAAAAAAGGAGCTTTCAAAAAAAACAAAAGCAGGCTGCATGGCTCTTCCCTTTTCTGACTACTAGGTGAATTTAAGTTGCTTTTCCATGTCTTCCAGCACACAACACTAAGCATAATGTCCACTGCCAAACTCAACACGGAGGAACAGGGAGACCACTTTGGGGTGCAGGGAAGATGGTTGCGTGAAAAATGGGCTTGCCATGATGATGCTGTAAATGGTGCTCCACCATGCCCCTAGACTTCAAAACTAAACTGCTAAAATGGCAGGAAGGACTCCATGACCCTGGACGCCACCGGAGGTGTTGTCACCTGGGTGCAGCTGGGCTCGAGTATGCCTGCAGCTCCCACTTACATGCTGGAGCAGCTGCTGGAGAAGACCTGGCATGATCATCGTGCAGACACACGGCCTGGATATTGCCCCAGGATGGTGCAGTGAGGAGGGACCATGGCACCAGAAACTATGAAATGTGGTAGTGTTATGGCATTGGAGGCAGTGGAGTAAGGACACAGAGGTGGGGGAAGGACTGGCTTCCCCAGATGCTGGATTAGTGGCAGAGGATGCTGGTGAGAAGTGTCCCATTCCATTGTGTGGAGCATGCTGCTCGTAGGTGATCCACCAAGGAAGTTGTTTTACTGGAGGGCACGCTCTGGAGGGTGGGGGGAAAGTTTGGGGGTAACATTGGTGGGACCAGATTTTCATGAAAGTGATCTGGTGATGGGGGAGAGCTACTTTTTGGAACGGATCTCTGGGGCCCGATTATGGTGGTATATTCTATGTGTTTGTACCAGTACTGAGGCTGTATAACCTGAATACGGAGGAGGAGTGGTGTATGGGCGTCCTAGGTTTAGAACGGTGCTGATCATCAGGCAAGGTCCTCATCTGGAGATGGTAGCCCTTCACTTTTTTAGCTCCTGTGGTTTGTGCGGGAGCTCCTCAGTTACTTGCGCTTTAGTAGTGCGTTGCTTTTTGCTATAGCAGGAGGACAGCATGGAGGAGGTATGTAGGCCCTACAATCGGACATTCACAATGTCCTCTCTAAGATAAAAGCCCTTTGATTGGAGATACAGTCATCGACGGTGGTGCTGAGGGAAAGACTGAAGAAGTTGGAGAATAGGTTTGAGGCCCTGGAAAGTAATCAGCTTTCTACAGACGTTCTGGAGACCCAGGTGGGTGTTCGGAGCAAAGAATTGGAGCTCAGAGAGAGGGGGTTCACTCCAAGATGGATGATATACAGAACGGGGAAGGAAGGACCAACATAAGGCTTTGGGGTATCCCCAGGGCTGGACTGGGAACCAAAAGTGGCCCTGGATATTTTTTTTTAAAAGTGGCCCCATATTTCACTGAAGGAGCGAGCACAGTGTGTAGTGTTGTTGAATAAATATTCTTTTAAATGTACAATGTGCATCACATTTTATCAAAAACCTCCCCTTGGGTACTACTCAAACAGTCTGTCACAAAAGCAATGAATTACCAATTGCAACAGTGGGCCACTTTTTCATTGGTGCCCAAGAATTTTATGCCCCAGGCCGACACTGGCTGAGTGCATGAGCGCCAGTGTACAATCACCACCAGAACATCAGCCTACACCCAGAACCTCCAAGTGAGTCTGCTAAGTTTAGCGGAGGAGCCTAGATGGGATAGTTCATTGACCTCTCTCTGGCCCAGTGGGGTGAGGGTTGGGAACTTTGTTCTCACCGCCCCCAAAACCATGTATTTATTACAGTTTAGGAGACTGACGTAAATGCCATGAAGCGGCAAAGAGACATCTACGGAAGGCAGTGCAGCCAGGGATTGAGGAACGTGGGGCTACGTTCTGCGTGCTCTAACTTGAGGTCCAAGTCTTGTATACACCCAAAAAAAGTTCTAAGAAGAAGTGGTGCATGCTGGAACTTGATGTTCAAGTGGCGAGAGTTAGTGAGCAATTGAGTGTAAATCGGAATTGATGCCTGCTAGAATTTGAGTTCCAACTTTTTCAGAGTCACTGATAAATTAACTGCAACAAGAAGTGGTCCACCTCCTAAAGCCAATGAGAGCAGAGTGTAGCATGCAGAGAAAGCTTGCACCTTGGAACATAAAATCCAAAGTCACTGGTGAACATACAGAGAGACTTGCATGCTGGAACTTGAAGTCTAAAGTCCCAAGAGAAAGTGCTGAACAAAATATGCCGAGCAACCCTATAGATTGGGACTTGAAGTCCCAGGTTCCCAGAATCCATGAGAAACAGACTGCAATGAGTCTCAAGACCCGTAGACCTTAAGAAACTGGAGTCCAAGAGTCCCAGGGCCAGCTATATGAGGACGCTCTGTGACAATCCAGAGGCAAGGACTAGTGTTTACAACCACCTGACAACCTCTTCAGCCGCTTGATGAATAAAATATATCAACACTATGACACTATGTTGAGTGATTCCCACAACGAGGGGACATGAAGGCATTGGGGAATGCAGCCTGTGCGGCCCACCCGTGAAGCAGGGTGCACCAAGCAGGGGTGCTCCGTGTGAACCACCACAAAGCACAACCACATGGAACAGAAGCGTGGCCTGACTAGTTCTACAGGCAGAGCGCCTTCCACTGCACCCACACAGGGGGGGGCGATAGCCATGTAGGAGTGTGTTCCTGGGAAGCCACACCTGCCTGTCACTGGTGCCAGACACAGCAACACAAATCCTCAGTTCCCCAGCCCACTCAGCTTGCCCAAGCACCCCTGACCCCCTGCATGCAGCGCTCCGGGCAGCAACCACCAGCAGGACCTTGTGTACACTGCCAGCATACCCACCCGTTGTTGGTAACTCAGTGGGGTGTCACTATTTGCGCAGCCACAGAGGAAGCAAGTGAATGTCATGGTGACACGGGCTGCCTGCATTGACACGTGGCCATCAGTCGGTGCAAGCCGAATGCTGCCGCAGTGCTGTTGCTGTGAGGGGTGGGGTGCGTGGGGCACACGCTCTTGCACCACCCTCCCCTTGTCTATGTGACAGGTTGGGCATTGGTTAACGTGGTAGATGGGGTAACTGCCCCCCGAGCTAGAAGATATTATGAGAGTGGCCTCATTGCACCGCTGCCTACAGAATTGAAAAGGGAGTGAAACATGATGAGGGATCAGTTAAGGGCTTCATTGTAGGCACAAGCGGAGGTCCAGACTGGAATGGAATGAACGTGCAAAATGTTGGGTCACATGGTGCAATATGTGAACTTAAGTTGCTGGCAGACTTGCGTGAAGTCTTCAGATGGCAGACATGGAATGAGTTCTGTTTCACCTGTTCGTAGTCTACACATTTGCATTTTTCATATGAAGGGTGCACAAAAATGGTAGCTTGGAGACGGTTTCCAGCGCCATTCCCTCTTCTGCCATGAATGGAGGAAAGGGCGATGTCTCTCCTTATGAGTGAGGGTGATAGTAATGCTAGTAGCACCTGGTTATGGCAAAAATGCCACCTGCTTTCACAAGCGGTAAATCGGCCAGAGAAAGCACTGGTAAAGTTTCTCGCAGAATTACTACATCCAGTAAATGCTCCAATACCCAATGGAGTCCAGTGGGTCCCAATAATGGTGAACAGCCTATGGCTGCCATCAGAGGCGTTGCTGGGGGGCTATAGCCCCGGGCAGGGGTGTTGCTAGGCCTGGAAAAGATCCGGGGCTAGGCTAATGTCGGGACTGGCGGGACTCTGGGCTAGCTAGCCTTTTGGTTGTAGCTCCTGAGCATCTATCTAGGGCTACAACTTAAAGAACTGGGGCTATTGCCCCCTCAGCCCCCACTAGCAACGCCTCTGGCCCCGGGCCTTGTAGACCCAGATAGAAGCTGAGGGTTTTCAACCAAAAGGCTAGCGAGCCCCGAGCCCTGACAAATCCCGACATTAACAAGCCCCAGTTTTTTTCCAGACCTAGCAACACCCCTGGCTGCAATCTTGAAAAAATACTGCAATTGCAGCCATTGGTAAAAGCAATCATTTCTGTTGGTACCAGTACTGCTAATAAAGCTAAATTCATAACAAACGCCACTGCGCCAGAGTATACTGCACACGATGGGGACGCATGGAAAATGGATAAAGCCACCACTGAACTCAATGCCGATAATAACGAGAAAACAGCAGAATAAAAAAATGGTCCACTTTGAAGAGGATGGGCGGTAAAGCTACACAGCAGACCAGTCAGACGGGCTAGCTTTTCAGCTTCCTACTTACTTAACGTCTGTGAATGTGCCGTCGATAACCTGAGGCTGATGCTATGCTTTCTAAATTAACCCACTCCCGTCAGCTCTCTGTGCGTAGTGCTCGGAACGTCTTGCGGCTCACTGGTAGCATCTTAGTACATGTTTTGAATGCAATCGGTAACTATCTTGTTGCATTACACCACATGCACGTATGCACGTATGCACTTACAGCTCTTGTTGGTAAGTACCTTGATAGGTAACTGAACACTTAGCTCCCATATACTAGTTATGCATGCTCTGATGTCCATCCATTTGCAAACGGGAACTTGCTTGATTTGTCCCCACTTCTTACACCATTAGAGAAGTTATAAACATATTTACATGTGCGAGCAAACACACACACAGAAACACGTTCCACACACTCTCCCTCTATTTGCATACAAACAGAACCCCCAAGTCTCAGGCACACACTTTTGTGTAGGTTGCGGGGGTGTCCGGCAGACAAGTGGTTGGCCGCTCTGCGAATAAAAGTTCAGTCTCTGCTGCTTCCCCGGCTTTGGAATGCATATAGTATGGTCCTCAATTCGTTGGATTGTTAAATCCACTGGTTTTCTACCAGCAGAAAGAACCCTCTTTTCAGTGAGCACTCAGGAAGAGCTGCAACGCGCCATACCATCAAACATTTCATATCAGTAAAAATGAAGGCTGTTGCCAAAAGGTGTCATCTGCATGTAGGCTGGCGTTTTTATTTGGGGAATAAAGGCGTTTGCTTACCTTCGAGTCCACATCCAGCTGAAGGCCTCACGCCCGCACTTAGCTGCCAGGCCCGGATGCTGCAGCCTGTCCTGTGCAATGTGTGTGCAGGGCACTGTGCGGTTCGGTGGCCAGGCAGGCCCGCGTGCGCAGGCGCGACCCATTAAAAAATAAATGCGCAGTGCCTGCCTCGGTTGGTAGTGGCAGCCGGCAGGCAAGCAGCCAATTCAAAGCAAACCACCCAGGTGGAATGAATCATGCAACGTGTATCCTTCCACGCCAAAGAGCCCTATGCAGTCAGAGGCCTACCGGGGGATGTCCCGGTGTCCCGGTGGGGCAGTCCAGCCCTGGGTATCCCTTAGGTGGTAGGCAAGATGAATGATGACCTCGAAAGGAGGGTGAGAGCATTTTGTTTTTGACAGAATGCAATGGGGTGCTGGCGCTGGAGAGGGGCACAGATTGATTGTGATTAAATGCCACTATTTCAAAGATAAGAAGGATGTGCTTTAGAAGGCGAGAAAACTGAACTGCTTCGACTGGGAGGGAGCCTCGATCCACTTGTACCAGGACCTGTCGACCTATTCCCTGGATCAAAGGCACAAATGCAAGCCATTGACGTCACAGTTGCAATCTGAGGGTATTGGATATTGCTGGAGGTATCCCTTTGCTCTGTATTTCCAATGTAGAGGGGAAAGGCATGATATAAAATACAGTGGGCCTCATTTCGATTTTTGGCGGTAGCCATGCTGCTAATCGCGTCTGGGTTCCTAGAATGAGGAATGACCGGGCCATTCCTAGTTCGGAGGGCCCGGTAATTCCTCTCTCCAGGAACCTGGGCCCGGACCTTCCCCATTCCCATTTCAGCCCCAATAGGGCTGAATGGGAATGGGGGAGGGAGCTAACAACGGGCCGATTACGACCGGCCCATTGTTAGCTCCCTCTTTCCCTTGCGGGACCCGCTCTGCACGTCTGGTAAAACCAGATGTGCAGAGCGGGTCCCGCGAGGGGACCTCGTAATGTGGCGGAATGGTGTTAACGGGTCCGCATCCTTTTGCGGCACCGCTAACCCATTCCGCCACTCTTGTAATGAGGCCCAGTGACTTGGTGGATCAGCTCTTGCAAGAATTACATAAGCCCCAGAAGATGCCCAGCATTGACCTATGCAACCTGTGGGATGAAAGAGCATGACTGGAGACAGGAAATTCTGGAAATGAAACCGTCCTTCCCCGAAGATAGGTTTGTGACTTCCAGGGAAAAGCTGTTGTTGGTTCGCACTGTGACATGTTAGATATGGTTATCTGTGTATTTGGGAATTGGGGCAGATTTCTTAGGTTTTAAAGCAGACAGCGCAAAGTGAGGGCTACCTTGCAACCCCTAATGGCCCGACTATGACTAGGTGTCTCAATGGTTTGAGGTTCTGTGGACCTGTTGTTTTGCAGTTCCTTGTTTTTGTGGTTTGCGGGTTGGGTAACCAGACGAGGGAGTAGAATCTGGATAAGGTGGAGCAGGGGGCTTCCCTCGTTCTGAGCTTAAGTGTGCCTTTTAATGATACACAAACGTGGTCAGGCGCTAGGCACATTGGATGTAGCTTGACTATTCTTGATCATGGCTGAGACTCGTATTACAATGCTGAATATAAAGGGGCTGAATTCATCGCATAATTGTTCCCTTTTATTCACAGAATTTAAGAGACAGCGGCTTCCAGGGTAGTTTAAAAAGGAAAAGCAATATAGACGGGGAGCAATCACAATTTCTAGGGAAGACTTTTGGTCGGGCATTCTGGGCCTCAGAGGGAGGAAGGAAAACTGGCGGTTTGTGGGTATACCCCATGCTAAATCCTTTGAGCTCTATGATGTGCAAGCTTGTAAGGAGCTTGGGGATATATTGTTAATGATGTTTATTCCAGGGCCGTTGTATCATTATTGCCGGTCTCTATGCGCTTAATCAGCTAATCTTTCTTGAGTCATGAATGGCAATGATAGAGCAATGGTTGGAATACCTTAGGATATTGGGGGGGGGATTTTAATTTGATTCAGGATCCTGCCCTAGACTGGAAGATGGGGAGAGTGTGGGTCCAGAGGGTCAGGTCTAGGGATAATGAGGCCCTCATAGATCTTCTGGAGGACCACGGCTGGTTGGACATTTGGAGGTATAGGCATGAAACACCAGGAGGGTAAATGTCTTATTCACATCACATGATCCCTTTACTAATATTGATGTGCTCCTGATAACTTGGGAACATATTGGTTTGGGGGCGGCTATCCAGATGCAAACCATTGCGTGGTCATACCATGATATGGTACTCGCAACTGTTGCTTTCACTGTTTCATACACAACACCAGGGAGAATGACTCCCTTCACCTGGCCTCTTGGTTAGATTGTCCTTTTTCCTTTAGAAGTAGCACTACCAGGAGAATGTCTTGCTTCTCCTGGTATCTTGATTTCACAATCACTTCACACTCAGTGGTCCACAGGGGGAGTAACTCCCTTCCCTTGTTAGCCTTGTTTCATAGTTTTCCTTCTTTCTCAACAGTTTATGTTCATGTATGATCCCTGACCCATGTTTTCCCAGTATAGCCCACTTGGTCTTCTGGCTTGCCAAGTAGAACCATGAGGGGGTGGGTAACTGATTTCTGATTCTGATTTTGAATTTGTATAGCACAAATCCCCTAGGGGAACAAAGCGGCAAGCCACATCTAGGCGCAGATCTTATATGAAATAATAAAGAATCAGTCACCACTAACATGATGTTATTCAAACAGATATGTTTAAGTTGTTTTCTAAAAACTGTCAAGGATTCCATATTCCTTAAGTGTTGTGGTAGGCCATTCCATAGATGAGAGCCGGCCACCGAAAACCTTCTATCCCCCAATGGACAGTTGATTTAAAGCCATAGCTTGCAAGGAACTATTTGGGGTACACCTTTCAATCTTGGCAGCTAAATAAGAGGGTGCGAGGTTGTGTATACACTTGAACACCAGGCACAATAACTTAAACTGGATCCGTTGATAGCCCGTAAGCCAGTGTAGTTTCTTCTTAAATTCAGAAAATGATATTTTCCAAGATAGTGAGAACACTAGCTGTACTGCTGCGTTCTGTACCACTGCAACGGCGTTGCAACTGATATTTAGGGCATCCTACCAAAAGGCCATTGCAATAGTCCAGCCTCGCATTAACAAGTGAGCCCACTACCATTGCTCGATCACCTTCTGAAATAAGTGGGAGGAGTGGTTTCAGCATTTTCAGTTGAAAATATACTGTTTTGACCATTTGGTTCACATGCCGATTGTACCCCATGTCCGACTGCCAAATACACCCCAGATTCTTAAAAGAGTCTGTGTACTTTACGATATTGCCAAATATCAGAGGGCATCAGACCATCTGAATAGTGGTTCCTTGATTCTTCTTAGATCTGAAAATGATAATCGGTGTCTTATTAGCCTAGTAAGCATTTCCGATAGGAAGGAGCCCATCTTAACCTGCTGCTTAGGGTCAATCATAAAAGAGTCAAACCATCTCTGTGCTTCTTTGGAGACATGTGCCACTTCACTCAATCTAGCATTCAGAATTTTCAGATCAACCATGTTGAACGCTGCCGACAGGTCTGACATAATAAGCATGATAACATTGCCACTATCTACATTCTCAAGTATGTCATCCCATACTTTGATCAGTGCCATCTCCGTTCCACTTCCCGGCCTAAAGCCGGACTGGAATGTATCAAGAATATTGTTCTCTTCCAGATGTTTTTGGAGTTGCATGATCATGACCTTTTCTAGAATCTTAGTAGGCCACACGAGCCCCGCATTGGGGTGGTAATTAGCCAATACATGGGGATCCAAACTAAGTTTTTTTAATAGCGGTGCCAAGTATGATTTCTTTCAATCCTGTGGCACACATCCCTGAGCCAGTGATACATTAACAAAGCTTTGCATTGGTCCAATTAAGACTTCTGCATGTTTTTGTGCTAAGTATGCAGGGATAGGATCATAGCTATGATTTGTTGGTTTTAGTGCACCAATTAGGTTTTTGATGGTCCCTTTATCCACTGGAGTGAAAATAATCTGATTTTGTAGGCTTAGTGCCTTTCCCTGTCTGATCGCCTCTTTATAGCATTTTAGTGCTAATTTGGCAACTATGCGATCTACACTGGACTTTCAAACACTGTCTCTTTTCGGCCTTCCATTAAAGCATTAAATTGATGGCTGAAATTCTATCCAGATCTTTCTTTTGTCATTGAAAGTCTATAATAGGAGGTGTTATACTTCTATGCACATTAGGCGTCAATACCCAATTAGACTGAACCATAAAGTGGTCAGACCAGCTAACCTGCTTGATAGCAATATTATTTAGCCTAAAACCTCTAGATATTATGGGATCCAAACAATGCCCATTTACATGAGTGGATTGTTTTGAGAGAAGACTGTGATTACGTGAGTCCAGAATGCTACTAACATGTGAGCAATCCACATTTTCTGGCTCATTACACCAGACATTAAGATCCCCAACAATAGCAATGTTTGGCTGGTTGCTTACCTCCACCCCCAAGTAAGTATCCATGGCATTAAGGAATGTAGTAGCAGGGCCCAGAATTCTGTAAAATGAAATAAGTCTGAAGGACTCATTTGGTGAGAATTGGAAGGAACATGCTAACAGCTGTGAGGTATCATCCCACTTTAGGGTATTGGTACTCTGCAAATGTATGTTATCTCTATAGATAATAGCCACTCGAACTCCCTTTTTTCCTCTCTATTTAACCATTTAATAAAAAAGTTAAGTGGTGTTAGCATATGAAAATGTGATTGGCATGTCTCTGGGAACAATTTTTCATCATTATATCGATGTTATTCATTAGAATGAAGTCGCACAGAAACATTGTTTGGCAGACATGGTTTAATCTCCTGCCAGGTACTGCATGAAGAAGAGTATTTGTACTTCTTCTCTCTCTTGGGTGCGGCTCCAAGACCTGTCTTTCTCTCTCAGTGTTTACTTCTCCCCCAGGGGATCTCTTCTTGCCCCAACTCTGTGGGTTCTTGTCTGTTCTCTTCTTCTGAATCTTCCCTGCCTCTGTTAGGACCCACTAACCACCCCAGCAACCCAGATACCTTTTGGGATGTCACCAGTGCCCTCTGGTCAGTCTCGGGAGTTATCTTCTTCTGCTTTGTTTTTCGGCATGCTGCGGCAGCTCTGCAACTTGAAGTTCCTTGTATGATGTGTGGCTTCATTCGGCTTCATTCGGCTATACGGTTCAGCTTCCTCACTCACTTGGACCTCTGCTTTGCCAGCTATCCAGTCAGTCCATCCACCGCGGACACGATATGGACACCTCCACCTTAATCTGCCTGTGCTCTTCATCGTCTCAGTGGATTTTATGTCACTGGCTCTACACAGGTACATGGGATGGTTGGGTACAATACTGGGGTGTACCAAGGTGTAGGGTTGGTGAGGTGATTGGGAGTGGGTCATACCACGTTCTCCCTAGATGTATGTCCCTGTCCCCAGAGGGGGAGTATCTGCCTCTGAGACCCTTCCACTGTGTACCACCCAAAGGGGGACTATCAGGTAGTGGCCACACCTCCCTGGCCTCATGGGACAGGGCTCCCTCTTTGAGAAAAGTGACAACATCCAGGGTTTCGTCATAGTACACATTGATCATGACCATGTTTTACCGTGATAATTGCTGGATTAAATTGTGGTCATGGGCTTCATGAAAATGTGTTTTGTATTGACCTGCTAGTTTATATTGTGAGCATGACATCAAATATGTTGTAAAATGCTCCTGTACACTGTTGGTTTATTGGACTGGCATCTATTTAATTTTTTCATGTGCAGGGAGACGGACTACCAACAGTGAACTGCTTAATTTGGGGAGCGGTTGGTGGGGCTGCAGGGTTGGATGGAGCACAGACAAGCACAACCAAATTTGGGAAGGTTGTGGGGGCTGCAGAGGTAGTAATCCTGTTGGAAGTGCATTTTTTGTGGCAGTGCTGGTATTTGTTGCAAGCATGCCCCTTTGAAAGCATGTTGCAGCATGATCTTGTGTACTGTTGCTGCCAGGTACATATTGGATTTCTTCATGTGATGTACAATTTTAAATTAGATAATTTCCTGAGAGGTACACAGCAAATGTCTGAAACATATGTACTGCATGTGATACCAGGAGTTTTCCAACTCCTGCTTGCTGCTACCTGGATTGCTGTCTACATTGCCACAACTCACTGTTGATCCATTGCAGGAACACCAATCTGCAGTAACAATCCAGCAATGACAGCAGAAAAATCTCCCAGCAGCAGTGGCACCTGAAAGGGTCATGACAATTCCATTGGAGCTGCCCCAGGTGAGGATTAGTTTTTAAAGTTGGCATAGGCAGGCAATTTTAAAGGCTACAGAAGAGTGTGGGGGCAGACCCGTAATTACCTCAGCCCACAACAGGTCCACCACCTGTCGGACGAGTGCATGTTTTGTACGTAAAGCAAGTTTATTGTGCAAATATCCAGGGAGCGGTTAGATGATACTGTAGGACCAAACTAACCCAAGTATCAACAAACGGCATCAGTTGACATCTTTATACATTTTTGAAACAGTTAGATACTTTATTACAATCCACCCCCTACATGTGATTGGACAATACCCTCTTCAATGAAATCCCATCTTTCTCCAATTCCAACATTTTCATTGGTTGCTCTTATTTTAACTACCATCGTCAGCTCATGTGTAGAACACACCTTTTCTTAGGATTCATCTGTGGTGGGTCATGACATCATTTTTCAGTTTAACATTTATATGCAAACATAATTCTTTGCTAGCAATACCTGGCCTAAACTCTTTTAGCCTTAACCTTTAATTGCACATATTTTGTGTAAATATTTCAAGCCATATGAGGAAGGCCGGGTAAATAATGTCTCTTTGAGTTGGCAATACTTATCTCATTCCCCAGATCACTGGTTTGTTCTCACAGAGCACATTTGACAATACAATTTAAATTCCTGGCTTCCCATTACATTAGCCTCGGACCTTAACTCGCCTCCCGTCTGACTGCTAGCAAAACAAATAGTGAAACCCCTTTTCTCACACTTTCATGCATCCAGAGATTACCTCTGCCATCTGTGATTTTTATCAGACCATAAAACTGGTGGCCTGTTTCTGCAGCTGACCACACTGCAAAGGTTGTGAAGTTACTTTTTCACTGGTCCCCTGACTTCTGAAACTTCACATAATCAGTTTCTCAACAGCCAAAATTCACTTTGAAAACAGCTCTGATTACTGTGATTTGATTAATTTGTAAAAACCCCACTATAGAGTTGAAACACTTTTATTTGTTTTTTTGTTTTCTCTTTTCACTATGCATTTAAAGTTTTTTTTGGAAACTGATGCAATAAATAAAAAAATAAAATAAAAAAAGCCCACTATATTGAGATTCACGAATTACCCATGTATTTGTAACAATGTGCATGTATGATGTATGTTTAATACCAGTTTTCTATGCCCAGTCCCCTTCCTTGCATGTACATTAAAACCCTTCCCCGTCTTTTAGTTTCCATGTACTTCGAAGCTCCCCATGTGTGAATAATTTTTATGTTATATTTGGTGGCTTAAACATTGTCACCCTTGATTCATGGAATTATTTGCGCGTAAAACCCACATTTGCGTGCCATTCTTCCCAAAAATACCCATACCTCAAACAGGGATTTTCAGGCAGAATGGCGCGCAAATGTGTGTTTTACGCGCAAATAATTCCATGAATCAGGGAGAGTATGTTTCTGCGTGCATGCATGCTAATATGTATCACTTCTAGACAGACAGTATCGCTAAAAGTAACAAAGCCCATACAGAATTAACTACACTCGATACCCATGAAATTGCAACATTGCGCCCAGTTCACCACCACCCTGAATCATCAGTATGGCACACACAACATGAACACCTCATAATCATGGGGAGCCTTCCGAACCACCTCAACAGGAGTCACAGCGGACAGCTTTTAATGTATCTGAGATTAAACGGTTTGAAGGTTCACATTGGCTGGAACCTCTGGGCAACCTCTCTGCTACTTTAATGGTAGTGAGGTAAAATACCTTGTTGCCCCCACTGAGGAACCAGTGACTTTTAAGAAGTAGCCACAATGGATCCTTTAATACTGGGTGGGTGAGACACTGGTTTCAAGGAGTTCGGCAATGTTCACAGGAACCACATCTAGGCCCTTGATTTTTGACAAGCTGTTGATTTCCCTGCAACATTACACTTCCATCATCGACACAGCAAGCAACTGCAATTCTCCAGCAGCATAAGGACTTGTTTTGTGGAGTTCCCGGCACTCCGGACAATGCTTTAATGAAAGGGATTTCAAAGTCAAAGTGACACAAGTGAGAGGATAAGTCACCTGTATTTAAGTGAGTTATAATATCAATGCTGGCTACAATCACGGGCTTCTCTTGCTGATATTCCCCTGACGTTCCTGCGCTGCTACTTCTCTCTTAATCTACCAACATTCTACTCAAGACTTTGCCCTAATCTGTGCAGCCTACTGCCTACTACCACTTGCTAAAGCCACACAGGCAGCTAAGAATGAGCTTTTAAATTGTATCAATGGTGAGTAAAGTGCTGAATGTTTACATTGTTTGCGTTATGTGCCCCTTGATTTGGCATCCTTCCACAGCACCCCATGACGGTTTTAGAACCCCAAGGTTTACAAACCGCAGGGCGATGGCCTGAAGAGTCTTCCTATTTGTGGAGTCTATGAGTCTATGGTACCTTCTAAGTATTATTGTATGTTTTTTTTGTTTTTTAGACCTGTCCATTTAATTTGTTAAACTTTTCGTGTGGCTTTTCTTTTTTTTAAACAGTGCTGTCACTGTTGAGCTTTTGAAAATCTTTTCTTTGCATCTTAACATTTTTAAACTTGACATGGCTTTTATAACAGCTATTCTACATAACTAAATCGGGATGAGTACTTATATGAGGGTTTGGGATGTTTTCACATTTATATTTAGATATATTTTAACATGTGACCAAAGATGTTAGGGGCTTCAAACAAAATCTAAAAGGTCAGCTGGATAAAGATAAAATATGTAAAAACACAGAGATATGATCATGTTGGTAGAGAAAATAGGAAAGCAGTGTGTCTTTAGTTGCACAATGTTATCAAATGAAAACGAGAAATCGAGAAACGAAAGGGTTGATTTGGGAACGAGAAACGGGATCCGGAAAAAAAGAGAGATTTCTTTGCAGGGTAATTGCACGGAATAAAAAAGCAGAAACACACAGTTAGAATTGTGGCGTCCATGCCAGCAAAAGCATCATATCTCATTGCGTATCACCTTGGCAAAAACAAAAAGCATTTTTCAGATGGCGAGAAAATGATTATCCCAACATGACTTCCTGTAAATAGGATAATGCTTGGCGACAGCGGAGCAGAGAAATGCAAAACAATCCGACTGTTTGACACCATAATTGGCCGCCACATCACTGACCTACCCTCCGACATCAGTAAACAATTGATATTGTGTTTGGAATCCTGTCACTTTTCTCGTCAGTTGGATGAGGCTACAGACCTGCCAAAGAAATATGATGTTATGTCTGATATTGTCATGCAGCTGTAAAATTGGATTTATTGTTTGTTTTGCAAGCTGATATGAATCTAAGCAACTGCATCCAAACTCTTTGACATTGTTAACCACTTCCTTACTTCCAACGGCTTGAAGTGGGAGGCCTTTGTTGGCATTGTACACATAATATTCCTTCAATATGTGGTGCCAGGGTAGGCTTGAAAGCCAAAGAGTTGGTCGTGCTTCCACATCTTTGGCCTCATTACGAGATTGGAGGTAGCCATGGTGCTTTTAGCCTCAGGGACGTCATTTCACCAAAATGCCAGGGGTAGCAGAAGTGACACCACATGACCTTTGACCTCTGATGACATCACAGGCAGTGATGTCATTTGACCCCCTACCGCAAAGTGACATCACGAGAAACGATGAAACACGACCTTTCACCCCTTGACAAAACACGAAGGGGCATCACATATTGTTCCTAAGTACACTACGAGAAATATGGTTGCGATATCACTATAATGTTATATACATTTCATAGAGGAATGGATCACCATATGTATCGTTAATATCAGTGTGTATAGGACCATATTACCAAATTACTGTGAATGCAAGCAGAAGTCCAAGGACAAATGATAATAATAATAATAATAATAATATTATATAGCACTTACGCTTAAGCGCTTATACATACAATATCACCCAACCTGTGTTGGTTCTCATTTATCGACCTCAAAAGGGTGAAAGGCTGAGTTGAGGTGTTTACGAACAGGCTACATCAGTGACTCACCCCCTGAAGTGTGCCTGGAAGTAAACCTTTATGAGTCTGGCAATTATTGGATAGAATTCCAGAAAGACAAATTATGTGTTGTTCCTATTCTTTCTTATTTAGCGTCACTGCTCAAAGTGATACACTTGTTGAACCCCGTTTTTTTTTTTTTTGAGAGCCCTGAACAAGAAAGTCTGCCACTCCAAAAATAAAGATTCACATGACACTGGCCACAACCCAGGAGTTTACATTTAAAAAAAAAAGTTAAACAAAAAGAAAAAGTGTTTTTTTTCTCAGGGGTCGCAAGGGAGAGCTCAGGGGTCGCAACTGCAGTACCGACTCCGACCTGGTTCAATGGGGACTTACCGGTGTAGTCCGACCTTTGCGGGACCGGTAAGTCCCCATTGAAAAAGACAATCCCCATTCCCATTTGAGCCCCCATAGGGCTCAATGGGAATGGGGAAGGAGCTAATAATGGTACCGCAATTTGCGGTACCGTTATTTGCTCCTTGGTCCCTTTGCGGCTCCCACTAAGGGCGCCTGGTAAAACCAGGTGCTCATAACGGAACCCGCTAAGGGACCTCATAGTAGGGCGCAAAGGGATTACCGGCACCAATGTCCTTAACGGTGCCCGGTATCCCTTTGTGCCCTACTCGGAATGAGGCCTCTTGTGTGGGCAAACTGCATGATACACTGGGGTTGTCAGTAAAATGGTCCATGAGTTCAGAGAGGTGCTGACTTCTGTGGTGAAGTCTTTTCTAAGATTATGATGCAATCCTTAAGAGCCAGTCACTTTTCATATTAAGTTCAGAAATGGGATCAGAACATGTTGTACTGTTTCACATTGAGGACAGGTGGCTGGCTATCATGGTGGAACTTTCTAAATTGTATTTATGAATTGAGGAATGAAGTGTACCACTTTTCAAAGTCTTGGACAAAACAAAAACTCTGCCACTTTTCCTTGCAGTACATAGACCCATTAATAAAAACTAAACAATCATGCAGAGTGGACAAAAGGCGAGTGATTGTGGGATGTTTGAGTCAGTACGGGGCAACACCCTCCATTAATGATTCATTCGGGCATTGATAACAATCGCTGAAGTCATGGTCAAGAAGTCCTTTATGACAATTGCTGACCAGGGTTCTTCTGTGAGCCTTGAGGCCTCAGCTTTCAAGCTCACCCTGGCACCACACATTGAAGGGACATTATCTGTGTTGCAGATCATGTCCTCCCCTCATCCCCCAACCCCTTCTTTCTTGTTATGGCACTGGCACGCTCCAAATTGTGTCACGACCGAATAGGAACGTTATTGTCTGTCTTCCTTCCTGTCTCCTTCAACCTCACCTCCCCTCCCCCTCACCCCTTCCTCTTATTAAGTCACTACATGCTCAGAATGGTCTCAAGTTCTAGTAAGAACGATAGTTTGTCATCTTCCCTACCGCCCAGCCTTCACCTCCCCCTTCCCCATCTTTCTTGTAAGGCACTTCCATGAGCGAAATGTCTCTAGTATGACCGTTTTGTTGGTTTTCTCCCCTGAACTGCTCCAAGCTTGTCTTGATGCGCCTTGAAACACCATTTGGCTTTATAGGTGCATTATAAATACCCAATAAATAAAATTGATGAAATAAGCAGAGGCATCCCACAAATCAAAACATTCTCCAATATTACAGCTACATAACAATATTAGGCATAAGCAAGCAAATGAGCAGTCTTAGATGGGCTTGTAGCCTAATTCCATTACCTTCATTTTTTCTGTGGTAACAGAATACTCGCCACTTTTACTGCGCTGCTGAATTTTGTGTTTTGACCTTGAAGTGAAGGATTTATCTCCAACAAGGGTTTACCGACAGCAGGATGCTGGAGGTAAATCCTCCACGTTAAGGACAAGAATCAGCAGTTTTACCATGACGGAATTACCACTTGAGTAAAAAAAAAAAAACAAATCCTCATGGAATACTATGGGCTCCAAAAATAGAAATGTACACCACCGTACAACCACTGGTAATCTGGAGATAATTTTGCCAGACGCTTGAAAACGATTTTGGCAGTAATTTCACAGAATTGTTGAAAAAGTACAACAAAACACCTAATGAGACACCAATTCTCCACGACTTAATTACTGTGTATGTGGCATACAAATTTGTATCCGTCTTTTTGTGAAAGATGAGTTAGCTCCGGTGTGAAGGTGCATAAAGTACACTTGTGATAATGACTATTTTTTCCAGGCATACATCCCACTTACTTTTTCTGTTGTTCAATACGATGAGAAAACTAGATTTGTTTCTTTTCTTTCATGAAAAAAAGGTTAATTTACTTCAATATCAGTATGTGATGCTTCCACAGGCATCCTTCTAATATTGGCATTGGCAGAAAATCCAAAAGTCAACAGACTGTGTAAATACTAAAGCTCACACAGGAGATCCGTTTGCAAAAGAATGTGTGGCACAGATGAAAGGGCCCATTTAGAAAAACACTCTGCAGAGGAGCACGGGGCTGTTTGAAAGTGTTTCTTTTATTTTTCAGAAAAAGCAGATGCCAACTCAGGTTGGAAATCAAAAACAGTTGCTATTTTGCCGTAAAAGCAAACTGGGCACTGTTTTGCAGCATAGTTGTATTTAATTATAGTATAGCAATGCTTTGTTTATCAAAGGAAAAACTCTTTGTAAAAGTGTACTGTTTTTCTTATGAAGGATGAATTTGTTTTTGTCACATATTGATGGTTTTTCTTTTTCTTGTTTGTATTCTTGTTGCAACAAATTGATTTTGTTTAGTAACAGATCAATATCTTTTAGCCTTTATTTCACAGTGTGCTTTTTAAGTGGCCTGAAGTACATTCACAATTTTGTGTTGAAGCACACATTTTGGGCAAAAGCCCAGCTATTGAATGTGGGTTGAGTAAATTCACCCGGCCCTATGAAAAAAGAGTAGACGGACAGATCAGGGCAGACATGCACTTGTAATTCAGTCAATCTTTAGATGAAGCAATGCAGTATCCTATAATATCTTCCTTCATTATTGGTTACTTCAGAAAATCCAATACAACTATATTCCAAAATCAAAACATCCCTTTTCCCCTCACAGTCAAGTTCCCATTCTTTCCTTAGTATAAATTGAACTATTGGCAGTCATCTGGTCAATTGAGAAATCACACACATTTGTGACTACATCGATTCATTTAATCACCAGTAACAATGCATTCAAATAGAATGCAGAAGCAATGGCTCACTATGTGAACTAGCAGATGAGGTATTCAATTAGATGGCTGTGCATTGACCAATATCCAGAAATTCACCCCCTCCAAAGATCCATTGCCCTCCTTGGTTCATTTTCTGCAGTCACAGGTCACGGCACACCGCATCTCCATTTCTCACATGCGAAGATTTCGTCACCCTCAAATTCATTGCAATACTTCTCTGAACAAGCAGTAAACCCAAGGAATGAATTTAGTTGTAGCTTCACATTTCTTTTTGCACAAGACTTTGTTGGGAAGAGCATGTCAGACTCCACCATGTGATATCTGCCACACCGGTTACCTCTATACCCACAGATCTTTCTCACCCCATGTTTCCAAACTGTATGTAACAGGACATTCTGTGGGCATCTTATCTATCTCATTCTGAAGAAGAATCTCAGTTATCCCTTTGCAATAGGATTGATGCAATGTCCGCCCTGAGCAAAACATTATAGTGAATCAACATGAGGCAACCATGCCCTTATTCCCTTCTTCCTCCATGTTGTGACTACATATTGCTCTCCGTTCAGTCAGAAATATGAGAAAGCAATATTCCATTTCTATCCCCTTTTATCTTTCACTATCTGTTCCTTCTTGTGCTAACCTCCCGTGCCTTCACAGTCCTGCGTACCGTGGCTTGTTCTCAAATGTTGGGCCATGATTTGTGAATCATTAATATAGTAGCCATGTCAATTAAGAAATAACCATAGTTCTGATCTAAACCTCGACAAATTCTTAAATACCAACAACTTCCCTGTTTATATAAGGCACACAGCCTCCTCCAGCAGGTTACCACAGTCATTTAAACCCACCCATTGTTCTTCGGGGACCTCTAAACATATGCCACACCAAAAGTGGAAATTCATTCCGGAACTGAACTCCAGACTACTTACATATTCCTATAGAGCACTAGGCCCTGATGAATATCTGCCACAGGGGCACGTGAGGTTTTTACTGACTGGTTTCCATTCACTGTACATTGCAATCTGGGGTTTATTGTGCTAAACTTGGTCACTGGTACTAAACCTGAAACAAAAGCTTGAGAGTCTTCCAAAACCACAATTAAGAGACATGAAGAAACCATTAAAATCAGGAGGAATGTGCCAACAAAGGGGAAATGATCCATGGCTGCATGACTACTGGGTGGGCAATATAAAGTAGACTATGCATGGGAGGGTGTAACAAGGGAATGCCAGAAGGGCAGCAGATTCAAACGCACTACACACCTAATGAAATATGCCAAAAGATAATATTCTCAGACTTATATTTTTAAACTTAAAGGTCAAAGTAAAGAAAGGTGTATTTTAGAACTGTACTTTTTTAGATCTATTTTTCAGACTTTGGTGTTTACGACGTTAAGTTTTCAAATAAGAAATTGCAATCAGCCCGTTTCTTGAACTCATTAAGCATCAATATGGGCACGACCTTTAAATGAAGAGTGGCAGTGGAAAATGTTGGAAATTGATACCCTACCCATCAACATTCATTTGAATTTGGATCAAAAGTTCACAGAGCTCTCCAACACGGATGTCATTTCTCCAAAATGCCAGAGGTAGCAGAGGTGACATCACATGACACTTGACCTCTGATGACATCACATGAAGTGATGTCATTTGACCCACCCCCAAGTGACATCAGAGGAAGTGATGGCACACAACCTTTCACCCCTTGACAAAACAGGAATTGGCATCACATAGTACTTTTCCACAGTACACTGAGAGAAAATATGGTTACGATATCACTGTAATATGATATACATTTCACACAAAAATGGATCACCATATGTAGCATTAATATCAGTGTGTATTGGCCCATATTACCAAAGTACTGTGAATGTAAGCAGACATCTAACACAACAACCTGGCATAGGGGAAGGATGTGTTGCAGGTCACAGCAATTGCAATTTATTTTCATTTTAAAATGTAAGCAGCAACTGCAGCTCCACAACATCAACCCCTAGAAAATCCTGCTGGGCCTACAGACCTAGGCTACTCCTCACTCCTGATGCCCAATGAGGCGGGAACATGTCTGGGGATTCTTGTGGTCTCATGAAGAAGGGATGTGACCTAGCAGTTTGTGATGGAATGCCCCGTTAGTGGCGGGAAAAAGAATGATTTGCATATGGTCGGTACCCTTCTGTAGTGGCTCGGTAGGCTGAAAAACGATGGTCTTGAGGGTTGCCGAGAGGTGTGCCAATGGTTATAAATGATTTTAATCCTTCCAGCCATCCCCTTTCTGTTTTGCTTATTTGATAAGTAACTGTCACGACTCGCTCCCTTCGCTCCCGTTCCCACCACTTGGGGGCATGATTTGGGGTTTATTCCCTACTGGACCTTTCCTTCTTACCTTATGCTACAGTGCTGTGAAGAATTGGGAGCGCTAAATCCCTATTTTCCAAGCTACTTCCCTTCCGGATCCATTCCAGGTTTTTGGCAGCCAGCATGCTTCTTTAACCAAATGACTATGCTTGCCAGAATGCCTGGCCTACTGCTCCACCTCCACCCTTGCAGGACAAGGTTGGGTGGAGGATAGGCAACACCTGTGGCTGCAGGTGCAGTAATCAGCACACCTGAGGCGTATGCTCGTTAAGCAGCTTTAAAAGCCTCAGTCTTACTTCAGTCCAGCGCTGGTCATGGTTTGCAGTGTTCCTGTTGTGACTAGTCCCTTGTTCCTTGTTCCTTGCCTTTGTACCTAGTTCCTAGTTCCTGTTTTCTTGTTCCTCCGCCCTGAATTTCGGATTCATGCGCTAATTGATTTCTGCTCCCTTGATTCCCTTTTTGTCTTCCTCTGTTTGCAGGCAGCATTTCTCAGTGCTTTCCCCTTTTAGATGCAGCCCAGTTTGTCTGTGTTCTATATTTCTTTGACTCTGTCCTTTGCTGCTGTAAACCCGTATGCCTTAGCCTTCCTCTTAGATTAGCATCCTGTCTTTCCCTTGGAGGGGTAGGGGGAAGTTTGCATTGGTTATTTCGTTTTTCCCTGCTCCTGATCCTTATTTTCCATTGGGATCCATTCCATGTTTTCCATTGCACAACTGCATTTATTTCCCATTTGATATTTAGGTGTGGTGTGCGGTTGTAGCTAGCTCCTGTGTGAATGCTTCTCACTAATTTGTAAACACTATTCCAACTTAGGTATTTAGTTTTCCTCCCATTGCTGTTATAGCCTTTCTGGGTCCCAGTTTCATCAACAGGATTTGTGGGCTAGCTGACATTCAAGAGGTTTATCTCGTCCTTGTGAGTACTGTTCTTTAGTTCCCTTATTTAATACCATCAAGAGTGTTAGTTCACAGATCCTGTCATTGCTTGCCCTCCACGTGGGTTTAGCGCTGTCAGTACCTGTAACAGCAATTGGGGGTAAGGCGCTTGCCGACTTTCCTCGCGGTCAGGTGCTTACCCCACATCCCTTTTCATATATTGGTTTTGTTGTCACACTCTATTTTGCACTCCTGGGTTCTAGCATACATGAGTCGTTGTTCCTGTGTGCACGTAGTTTAATTCAAAGCCTTTCACTGTGTAATTTAGTGCACATTTCCCTTGCCATATTCGCTGCCTTTGTACTCGCCTGACTAATCCTGACAGAATGACCAGCCCAAAATTCCCATTGAATATGGCAAGTTTAAGAAAGAAAGGCAGCAAGGCCTCTAACAAGTTTGTACAGAAAGCTTCCCCTACATTTACCTGTGACAATCAAATCACTAGTCCTGACTTAAATGAACTCCTTGTCACGAATGGGCATTTACGTGCAAAGTATTTTTCCCATAGGATGGCACATCCTACATTGCCTGATCCTAGTTCTATCTTTTGTTTTGATCCAGATTCTATGTCAGCGCAAGCCTTAGCCGCAGAAAACAACACACTGTTAGACTTATTATACAAGAGTACCTCTGTTGTTGAACCCCATGATTCCAGTTGTGCTTCACCTCAGATAGAACAGTTTCATGGTACAAACATAAAGAATGGAGGGGTTCCTTGCATAACTTCTGTTTTCTACCCTCGGTCTAAAGCATACTCCTTTGCACAAGTACATACTGTAGTCCCTAATGCCAAGAGGTCTAATGTCAATAGTTTGCTTAAGGGAAACACAGACCAAGTTAGTAAGAGAAAGTATAAATCTCAGAACCTGAAAGCAGTAGAGGACAATGCACAATCGGTGCACATCCAGATTGCTAGTGCAGGATCCAGCCCTGATGCCACTATGCCTCCCCCTGTGCCTACTGATAGTGATGTACAGTTAATGCAGGGCATGCTAAGAGCTAAGCTTGAGGAGTTAAGACAAGAATTCATTTCTTTACAAGAGGAGAATAAAACCTTGCACTCTTTACTGAATACACCTCAGACTTTATCCGTTGATGTTGATGAAGTGAACACTGTTCAGCCCCTGAGTGCAGAGACTTTGGTAAACCATGATATTTGTCAATATGTTAGATCTATTGAGAGTGAAAGTCTTTCTTCTAGCACAGCGCTTAATCTGGGCACAGTTTCTAACAATGGTTCGGCTGTTTGTCAGGGATTGCAGTTAGCTGAAGATTTACAAGCCACTCCTTTACCTAAAATTTCCTGTGTAGCAGTTTGTCATAATTCCGAGCTAGCACACATGCAAGCTTCTGATTTCCAAACACATTCCACAATGGTGGCATACACAGATTCAGACACTACAGTAGGATTAGGCCCTGCTCTTGATACAGCTGCTGAGACTGAAGTAGATGTTCAAGCTGATGTGGAAAACGATGTTACCTTTGGGTTCACTCTTCCTTCTGCCAATTCTGATCAATACGAACAGTCAGAAACAGTACAGATTTCATCTTCTGATGGTCTCATTCCACAGTATACAGAACCAAAAGACCGGCAGGCGATTCCTGAACTGTTGATTGTAAATCTGCCTCTTTCAGAAGCTAAGACAGAGGAATGGACAATTGACGAAATCCTGATTAACAGAGACTTTACTATGGTAATTCCACTGGTTGATTTTGACTTCTACAAAGAAAAAGACTCTGTGTCACCCACTAAAGAAAAGGACTGCAAGGGTACAGCTCAGTCTTTGGTTACTGGTGCCAAGG